>NW_026712791.1:0-1200000 GCF_030625045.1 Achroia grisella
AACAATCACATTTTAATTGGTTACATATTCATATACATGGATACATATGTAATAAAGAATGAATGATCTCTGTAAGGAAAAAAAAGATACTTAGTTTTTGGTTTTGTTTATCCATTAGGAAAGGCATAGAGGCAAGGCAAAGCCTGTGCCAGTATAAAAAAAAGAAAGCAAAGAATACTATTCAATATCGACATCAACAGAATAAAGATATATAATACGGACTGCGCATTCAAAGCGCAATATTATAATAAAAAATACATTATTCTTTTGTTTTATACTGCATACATTTAGCAGGAATATTATAAAAATGTAACAGATGTGACCTTCAACGGTTTTCGCGCATCTATTGTCACCACAGTCTTGTTCCTTGTGCAAATCATCAACAAACACCAATGCCTTGTAATATAGGTTTAATAATTTGCAAACTTCACCAAGATAATAAATGTGGCAGCTCTATGATCTGTGTATGCTACTTGCAGAGTTAAGTTTACTTGATATTTATAAATGTATTTTTAACTGACATTATTTCTGAAATCAAAACGCTATATCATTTTCATGTAGTAATTATAAATAGATACGTTTTCGACAATATTCTAATGAGAAAAGCATTAAAATGCGTGAATGTCATTAATTTATTGTGTGCCCAATTTTACACTATAAATTAATTACATTTCGCATTTAAAAAAACTCAATGACACTCTCATTGAGTTTGGAACTACCAGGCTCAACACGCATTGTTTAAACCTGAATCGAGGATTTGAGGGATGGTTGATAGATATTTAATTATGTTTATGAAATAAAAATACAATGTTGCATTAATGTCTCTGTTAATTTTTGAATTTTATTCTTTTTTAACTTTATTTTTTATTATGTTTTTACGAATATGGCAACGCACATTTTTGTAGGCTGCCAGTTACATTTATATAGAAATTATACATTTCCGCCCACCAAGGACATATTTGACATAAAATTGTCCTTTAATATCTAAAACCGCCCACCGTGGCAATATTAAATACATAAAAAAATTATGATTTATACAGAAATACAATAATTGACCTTATACATTGCTGAATTTTACTATGACTACTCGCATAACGTTGTCCAAAGTTGCATATATATTTTTATAATTTTATTTTGCACAGAAACAAATAAATTATTAATAACAGTTTAACATTATATTGTTGAATTTAGTATTCATCTAATAATATACTTCTGGTGGTAAGTAATCAATATATTTTATGTTATGTACTTATATTAATTATATCTGATATTCTGTAATTTAATGTTTGTTTCAGTTTTCTACAACATCGTGATGTTCATCGATCACTACTATATTTATTTATACATACAATTTTTGTCCCTGGAATCGTTTTTTTATAAAGTTCATCTTTTTTATTTTCACTGATATCACAGCCAAGAGAAGTTTCCTTATATGCAATGTCTTTATATTTTGAAATTATTACGCCGTTTGGTGAGTGAAAATTACTTTCATTTAACATCTGTTGTTTTGTTAAATTTAGATTATATTATTCTTCACAATATATTTTTGATGTTTTATTTTCATCTTCTCTACAGAGAAAGGTTTTTGTTTCTGAATACCGTTGATTCTTGATTGATGCCTTTAACTCACCAGTGATAATCCAACCCAATGATGTGCATTGAACTACCGATGTTTCATGTGGTGCCTTTATTACATCTTTTAGAATTATTTTGCTATAAACCTCAGCTCCTAATAAGATGTCAATTTTATTAGGAGTGTGATAATTCGGATCTGCTAATTGAATGTTTAGTGATTCAAGCCATTCCAGTGAATCTAGTTTCTTATCTGGAAGAAAACTAGTGATTGATTTCAACACATAAGCCTTCACTGAGATCTTGTAGCTCGGATCGACCATTGAACGAAGATTAATAGTAACTATAGCTTCAGATGATATATTCATATCTCCACCTAAAACGGACACATATTCCTTTATTGATGTTTTCTTGAGACCTAAATATTGAACGGTCGCCTCAGATATGAAAGAAGTTTGCGACCCCTGATCTAACAATGCTCTGATAACAAATTGCTTTCCGGTCTCTGATACAGCTTTGACTAACGCAGTAGGTAGCAATACGTGATTACATTTTACAGAACCTGATGAAAAGAAAGCTGATAATCTTTTTGGGTTACTCTCTGCATCATTGGTAGTAGAATTCGTTTTACCACTAGAATCGGAAGTGTCTACATTATTAGGGTGCAGTAATGAGTGGTGTTGCTTTTTACATATACGACATCTATTAATACTTTTACAGGATACAGCAGAATGATTATTCCCCAGACAGTTAAAACATATGTTATTGTTTTGGACAATGTTGCGACGAGAGTTTACATTTTGATTTGCAAAGTTTTTACATAAAGATATTTTATGATTTCCAGAACAGAAAGTACACTGATTGTTATGTAACACATGCATAGTTTTAAGTTTATTATCTGTTACAGTTGTTGATTTAGAATCCAGGAACTCGAGAGCTCGGTAACGTTTGGTGATAAATTCATTAAACTGACTGAAGGTAGGTAACTCCTCCGAAGAATTAATATTAGTTATATTAATCTCCCATTGTTTCTAGACTCTGTATCAAGCTTTAAAGTAAGTATATGGATAACAATAGCATCCCAAGTACTGACATCTATACCAAGAGTAGTTAATGAAATTAAGCAATCGTTTGTAGTATCCATTAGATTTTTTAAACCACTGGATGATTCATAAGCAATATTCTTTTGACTTAATAATCGTTTTAATATAGTATGTGACAAATATTTTTTATTATTGTATCTATTATTAAGTAACATCCAACATCGTTCATAGTTTACATCTGCAATTGGTATATGTCTGAGAAGCTGTTCCGCTTCACCAGTTAGATAAGCTTTCAAATAATGCATTTTTTGTACATTGTCAAGTTGATCGTTTGTATGCACAAGGGAAATATACAAATCTCTAAATGTAACCCATTCCGTATATAGGCCTGAAAAATATGGAATTACAATACGCGGCATCTGAATGTTACTTGTTGATGCCGGACTATTAGTACAATTATTTGATACCACTCGATTTGTACTCTGCAAGGAGGCGAGTGAATATTTCAGTTCGGTTTTGTAATCTATATATAATTCCTCTACAGCTTCAATTATGTCATCCGCAAAATATGAACATTCTTCACCCTGCCATAACTTCACAATGTCACGGTGAGTCTCATTAAATTGAGACCATAATTGTTCTAATGATTCCAATCTAATTTCAACATATTGTTCAGTTACTCTGTCCTTAGGAGACTTTTTGTAATTTTGCCTCGCCCTAGACATTCTATTTTGAATATCTAATTGTACATTTACTAAAGAATCCATTTTATAAGTAGTTAATTAATATTTATAATATCTACCTAAAGTTATAATGGTTTACTAAATATACAATACTCTTATTATTACCAATTTGAAATAGTCACTTGAACAAAATTTCAATGTTACAATGAACTATATTATTTCTGCATTCATAAGTTACTTATTACTTCTGCACATAAATTTTCTAATATAGTAAGCATATATTAATTAAAATAAGTGGATAATATCATATATTAATATAATATTATAGCGAATTTAATGTTGCAACTTCGTGAAGTGCGTAAAACACATCAGTTTACTTGTAAACCAATCACCTCAATGAATTAGTATTTGTAGCTTGTGGCGTATTCCATTCCACAGCACACCTTCCTCGTTCCTGGTTTCCTGACGATGACGACTCCCGGCACCGTCTGCAGAAGCACCTTGAATTCACTGCTCCTGCTGCTAATTTTGTTCTTTGTTTGCAAGCGGACCACTTCGGCTTGCGCGGCGGTTCAATTTGTTAATATATAAGTAAAACTTAATATTCAATATCCGGCGTACTGAAGGACCATGTTTAAACCTGAATCGAGGATTTGAGGGATGGTTGATAGATATTTAATTGTTATGAAATAAAAATACAATGTTGCGTTAATGTCTCTGTTAATTTTTTAATTATATTCTTTTTTTATCTTTCTTTTTTTATTATGTTTTTTACGAATATGGCAACGCACATTTTTGTAGGCTGCCAGTTACATTTATATAGAAATTATACACGCATTTTCATAAAATTTGTTATCATTCAGAGAACAATATAGTATATTTATTTTTAAAATGTTATCTATATATAAGAGCTATAGTCAGAAGAGTTTTATATACAAGTTTCACATATTGCAGGTGTCTTATACATACAAATGTCCTAAGTATTTACGGGTCCCCGTAAAATAAATATGTTGCTATCTTTCCGTCATCAAAAAGGGTCTTCTGTTTTATATCTACTCAAACGGATGGGTAATGTTTGTTCCTGTACATACGTATGTATCTATTTTTAAACATGCAATTAAATTATGGAGACATAGATATCCCTAATAATATATGTATACATATAATAAACTCGTCAACTAGTCGTGTTTATATTTTGAAGAAATGTGGTTAATAATCTATTCAGATTTTTTGTATGTGTACGCTAGCACTAATAGTTGTTATATTATATATATAAGACCTGTTGTTATTCATAATAATATATTAAACATGAAAAGAAAGTAGTAGCATAGGTGTATATGCGAGTCATAAAGTAAAAAAAGGTTTAATTTTTATTACTAACTAAAGGAACCCATCGTTGGTTTGTCACATTTGGCGTAAAGATTACTACTACTTAATACGAGGATGAACTTAACCCATAATACCTTCCAAAAACTTGTAAAAGTTAAAATCAAACAACTTTAAGGCAAAACTATATAGGCAGTCAATTGTTTGTGGCTCTACATTACTTCTTTTTGTGGTTTTCGTCTAAATATTCAGCAAATTTTGCCCACCAACATTGATACAGTGAACTAAAAGCACAGTACATTACAACAAACCAGTTGTTAACAAAATGTTAGCAAAAAATAATGAACGAAAAAGCTGTGAAGCCAGTAGGAATACCATACATGCAGACTTGTAATACAAAAAGTCAACAGTGGCCGTCTACCGATTTTTATCGAATTTTATTATCGTACTAATCTGAAGTAGGTTCAATGTAATTGGCGACAATGTATAAATACTGAGAAACTGGGCACCTACTTTTTATTGTGTATTTTATGCGATATCTTCCTCTTTGCCTCGTTGGCAACCCTGGGAGTTAGTAAACAGCTAGGCATTACTGTGGTCACGGATGTTGTATACAAACCAATCCTATTACGAATTGTGCAAAGCGACGTTTTTAGACCCCTAGGGATGTATACGCGTGATGCTAATTCAAAAAGCTACAATCTGGGTCACATGGCTGAGAAAGTATTGTAAAAAATTGGACTATAGCGGAGCATTCTCGGATATAGAGCAATATAGGTGTATCACTATTATTGATGAAGGTATGAAATTGTTATATATAATGGAATGGTGCACCCGCCGGCGCTAAGGGTTTACATTGGCGGGACACCAGTGGAGGATGATAAGATGAGTATGAGGTAAGCTCAGTTAAATTCATGGTGAATTTACCACGATGTTTTCTAGGCGGAACTACATGCAGGTCAACCTGACATAGTACAATGTTAACAATAGGGTTATTAGTTCACATTACTAACAATCCCCTTCCCCATATGAACCTATGTTGGTGCAAGAGAAATAAAATCCTGTACCAAATAGCCTGGCTAGCGGGGGACGGAGGGTGACTGAGAATTGTTTATATTATGTTATGGGACTTGTGAACTCGTTGTTAATGTATCATGATAAATTGACTCCCACGTGGTTCTGATTGAAAACCATAGTCCTGCTGAATCTGACCTGTTGAACTCGGTTCATGGGCTAATTGCTTTTACTTCATGCATGGGCTAATTCCTTTATCTCATCATCCTCCTCTGATGCCCCGCTAGCGTGAACCGTCAGCTCAGGCCGGTGCACCACTTCATTATGATGAAAAAACATAAACTTCTTTGGATGAAATAAGTCACATGTCTCAC
This sequence comes from Achroia grisella, assembly GCF_030625045.1. Classification (NCBI taxonomy): domain Eukaryota; kingdom Metazoa; phylum Arthropoda; class Insecta; order Lepidoptera; family Pyralidae; genus Achroia; species Achroia grisella. The sequence continues at coordinate 6,013 of NW_026712791.1, forward strand.
ACCCGTTTATTTAAGCAATTTATTTCGTCTGCATTATTATGACTGAATTTTTTACCATACGAGTAAATAATCTATTTTAAAATAACATCTTACGAATAATAATGATGATAATGGAAAGTCACAAAACTTGACAAAGATCACGTTACCATTCTTATCTGTAGGGCCTCTTTAGATTTAAGTGAAACTAGCGAGATAAATAAAATGTAGCAATTATTTTAATAATATGTAAATAATGTAAATTTTCATTACAATTATATATGCTGATGTCCGATTACAGGTCATTCGCAAGTAGCGAGGCCAAATATGGTGGCAAATGAAGAAGTTGTACTGAAGAGCAAGTCTCCAGACTTGGTTATGAAGGTCGAAACTGGTTTAAGACCGAATGGGGAGTCGGCCGATTAGCAGAGGGATTGTAATACTCACTTGTATGTAAATTCGAACAGAATTCACTATTGGAAAGGTGTAGGAACATAATACGCGTGTTCAGGCCATGAAACTGACTTCAGTCGGTTATTAAGTTATAAGTAAATTTATTTAACAATTTTATATTATGAGAACATCATCGATGTAGTCCAAGTCAATAAAAAATACATTATATATAAGAATAACTCAAATCTGTTCATCAGGAACTCTTTTTGTTGAAGTTTAGCACAAAGAAATACAGCATGAATTGAACTATCTCATTCTTTATGTATATTAAAAATTACATATAAATAGCGATTTAATTTCCAATGAAATTATGGATGGAACTGTTTTGAAAGTAAAGTTCAATTTTATTACACATAAAAAAGAAACGTTCAAATAAACCAATTTATACATTCTATTGAAATTATTCTTTGAAGTAAGTAAGGCTGGGGTGGATTGTGTAAATATATAATGAAGGGCTGTTATCACTGACACCTATAGTTATCTCCAACTGTGACATTCGCACAATAGGAGATAACAGAGCGCTAGGCTTTGTACCGGCTTCCTGCATCAGGTGGTAACTTTGTCCAACAGTAGCGTCATTCAAAATAAAGTATCCTAGTATATTCATTTGGGTACTATAGAATAGTTTACGCCCGAGTTAGATTCATTATATTAGTTAGTATTCGTAGTCTTGGTACTTGTATAATTTAAATACAAGTACCTCAACAAATTACACGTAAATAGGATGGGTATTTTTTGAAACTATGAAGTAAGTAAGCCCTCGATAATTATTACAAATTTACAGCTTGAAAATAACTAATATCTTTGCCTGGCTTGCCTTCAAAAATCAATTAATAACGCATAATTTTATTCAAGTTCATTCATTCATTTCAACCTATACTAAAATGTAAAAAGATTACACTTATTGAATACTTACTTCGGAGTTTTTGAGGCATCACCACAGTAGGTACATAGTTACGTTTTATCCAGTTTAATTCAGTCGAGAGAAATACGAAATTGAATATCTTTACACAAAATAATCCTATTACGTCGAGCAGCCCATGTTACGTTACATTTAATATCCATGTTGTCATTTATTAATTTATCCATAATTCTTTTGTGGTCGTTGTAACGAACACGGATTCAATTTTTGGAATTAATTGAAAAGCAAATTGTTTATTCAAACACTTGACTCTCTTTTTTATAAATATCACAATTTATGTCAATTTAAATCTTGGAAAGTAGTTCAAAAATTAAGACAACGCTTTTTTAAGAATCTGTTCACGTTGTAGGTGCTAGGGTTACACATATAAACTAAAAATTTCGTTAAATGATAGTAAAATGACATCACTACATAGATATGAACATGATAATGTCATGTTAGTAATTATTTGCTATGATGTTGTAGGTACTGCATTATGCTATTGTAGGTACTAATTTCATATACGTTTTAATGTCATAGTTATAGTCAGGCTCTTATTAATCTATTGAAGTACATGGACGCTTTACACAGGGCTATTGTTATCAGGGTTGTCAACTCTAAAAATTCAGACTTAAATTCACCGATTTTTCTGATCAAAATCACGTACTCCTACGAGGATTATCATATAGTTGGCATCTCTGTTTAATATTTACTAGTTTAATAAACGTTAACCACGCGTTCTCTTCTCTACACACTCGTAGACGAAAAAAAGTGGTGATCTGATAGAGCTGTTCTCTATCTAGGTATGTATGCTATGTACACCCATGATTTGTAATATTGAATGGGGGTCGTGTTTACTATAACACGTAGTATTAACGATACAAAATATCAATAGCTACTTTAAAATCTGATTAAATATGTTACACGAAGTAAGCACAGCCAAGTTGTGTGTACACATCTCTCCAATAAGTCCTATAAATGTCTATATAATTTTCTAATAAACCTAGCCAGGCGTTTAAATATGTGCTCTTAATATTAATATAATTAGTTTTAAAATCTAAATAAATTCTAATTTCCTTTTTGATAACTTTTTAACGCTATTGCTCTTTTATAACAGTTAAAATTAAATATAGAATTTGGTATGCTGACAAAATTTATACTAACGTTTTTACGGTAGCACAAATTTTCATTTTAATTCTCGCGTACATGATTTGGTTCCGTCCAGGCATTCCGGTTGGTTGGTAATTCATTTTTAGAGCACACGTTGGCATACAATCGAAAATCGTGATAGAGTTGGATGGTAGTCATAGGAAGTGTGTACCATAACGAAACAAAAATGCAATCTCATCAAATTTGGGCCTATTGTACCTGTTCTTACATTTTACACATGATTACTCGACTGACTTAATTACTATAATGTGGTTTTCATTATTGACAATAGTTATTAAAATAAGTAGTGAGTCTACAATATATATATTTGTAGTATTCTATGTATACATAGGTAAATAACAAAATATGAAAAATATTCAGAGACCGGAGATTTGATGGATTGTCAAGAAGTGGAATAGAAAAAAAATAAAACAACAGAAGTATAAACTTAAATATGAATTTAGAATATATACCTATGTTTGAATAGCAAGTTTCAACATAGATATTTATATCAACATCACGGGAACTGAACATACATAACTAGGCAAAAATTTATGAGCATACTATTATTACCAAATGAAGGTAATAGGATATACAGATATGAGTTTATAATGTGCGCAATAGTGTTTGATTTTGTATGAAGTGCTCCGATATTTTATTTTTATGTTTCGCGAGATAATGTCGTAACGTAACTCATATTATAATATGTGAAAATTTGTAAGAATCTATGTTTGTTGTTTTTTCACACAAAAACTGGACGGATTAAAATGAAATTTATTACAGATATAGACATCACTCTCCTTGATTAGGGTATAATTTTTATACCCGCATTCATTTAAGCAATGACGTGAGATACAACTAGTTATTAAATATATCCAATTTCGGAAAGGCTAAATTAGATTTTGAGGGTATCATAAATTGATATAGATAAGGTACATTTTAAAATGTTTGTAATAAAATATCACTGCAATTTAATAGCTACATAGGTATGGTACACAAGTTTACATAAGTTATTTTATGCGATGGTAGGACAGAAGCCTAAGTAATGTAATTTTTCAAGCCTTAGCTGAGCGGCACTGAACATAAATCTTAAACATTGTTTATATATGTTATTATAGCATTACGTGCTTGTTACATAGGCAACAATAGAAATAGCCTACTTCGTAATACCTTCATTTATTTACATTGTCTGTACTCTTTGGGTATTTAATATTTGTTAGAACCATAAATTCAAAAACTATTCCTCTGGAGAGTCCGGAAATACTTAATAAAATAGAAGAATAGCTTGACAACTAAAGGTCCTATCCTATCTATATCTGAGATTGATTATGAAGTAGCCAGAGAGAACGAAGTAGCAAATTTATATACTTATGTTCTATTTGTCATCAACTCTTGTCTTATTAATAAAAAAAAACAGAGGATCTATGGGGTATATCTGTTAAAATACTAGATAGTATAATGGAAATTATTGCGCCCTCTCTTGCTTTTATTTTCAATAAATGTATAGATGAAGGTAAATTTCCTAACATAATGAAAATTAGTAAAATCATACCGCTTTTTAAATCTGGAGATAGGAGTGACCCAATAAATTATAGACCTATATCTATACTCCCAGCACTCAGTAAAATTTTTGAAAAAATAATCCTTACGCAGCTTGTCAGTTATTTCAATTTAAATAATTTAATCCATAATAGTCAATTCGGTTTTTCCAAAGGTCGTTCAACTACAGACGCAGGTGCAGAGTTGCTTAGACACGTATTTGCTGCATGGGAAACTAAAATGGATGCGATAGGTGTTTTTTGTGACCTTTCTAAGGCTTTTGATTGCGTTGATCATAATACATTGCTAAAAAAACTTGCTTTTTATGGCGTCAAAGACAATGCTTTAAATTTAATAAAATCTTATCTATCTGATAGAATACAGAAAGTGAAGGTTAGCAACGCTACGTCTGACGGGTCACTTGTGCAAATGGGTGTACCTCAAGGATCTATTCTCGGTCCATTTTTATTCCTAGTTTACATTAATGATCTCCCATATGCCATGCAGGATAGATGCGGCATAGTATTATTTGCAGACGATACTTCATTGATTTTTAAAGTTAATAGAATGACTAATAATTATGACGATGTAAATAGTGCTTTGCGGCGTCTCCTGCACTGGTTTACAACTAACAATCTTATGTTAAACGCTAAAAAAACAAAATGTGTTAATTTCTCTCTGTCTAAAAGTTTTAATACTAATTGCAATATTAAATTAAATGACGAATCTCTGGAATTTATAGAATCTACTGTCTTTCTAGGAATCACACTAGATAATAAAACACAATGGGGTGCACAAATTCAAAGCCTTGCAGCGAAACTAAGTTCAGCAGCTTTTGCCGTGCGTAAGGTTAGACAGTACACTGATACTGATACTGCTAGATTAGTCTATTTTAGTTATTTTCATAGTTTACTCTCTTATGGAATATTACTATGGGGAAAAGCGGCAGATATTAAAAATATATTCATATTACAAAAACGTGCCGTTCGAGCGATCTACTGTATGAAGAGTCGTGACTCATTAAGAGAGAAATTCAAAGAGGCAAATATTCTCACCGTTGCTTCTCAATTTATATATTCAAATATCCTATATGTTCATAAAAATCTTGACTTATTTCCAAAAAACAGCAATATTCATAATATTAATACAAGATTTAAAGACAAACTTGCTGTCCCCAAGTATCGTTTAGAAAAAGTTAATAGGTCTTTTATGGGAATAGGTATAAAAATTTACAATAAGATACCAAAGGATATGTTGGAATTACCCTTAAATAAATTCAAAACATCTGTTAAATCATATTTACTGAGCAAAGCCTATTACTCACTAAACGATTACTTGAATGACGAGTGTGCATGGCAATAGTTGTTCATGCACTGAATTTTCATTTAATGTTAGACATAGACACCTATATAAATATACATTGTAAATAAACTGGCTTTAAAAAAAAAGTAATTCAATTGAGTTTCTTGCCAGTTCTTCTCAATTGGATCTATATACCGAACTGGACGGTAGGGAAAAAAATAAAATTATAATGTAAAAATTTGACGTTCATAAGCGGCTAAAATGTCCTACATGAATAAATGATTTTTGAATTTGAATTTGAATTTGAATACATGACGCTTCTGAAAGCCCATAGCCCATCTATACTAGTTACAATTTGAGGTTTTGTTACCAAACATATATATGAAATATGAAACACAAATATTTTATAAATGAGTTGACAGTGAATCTTAGGTAATTTAGGCTATAAAAAGCTACAAAGTATACCACAATCATAGTTCATGAGCTATAGATATTATTATTATTATACCAATTTTACCTGTGTTGATACTTTAGAATTCAAATAAAAAATAAATTAATTTTTAAGAAAATATCAGGTAATAGGTTTCAGCAGCAGTAGAATTAAAAAAACACTACCTCTCCCAAACGTTATCTCCAACTTATTGGGCACTTCGAACCGTATTCTCATATCACTCGTTGTTCTAACACATGTGCCACTATTTATTGTATTGGCGAACGAATTGTGAATAATTCGAAATGCGAATAATGGCGCGTTCCGTTCGAAGCGGTCGCGCGTGTCGATTGCCGGTCGCGACAACAACGCGGACTGACTGGCTTGGCTCGCAGTCCTTCCGCAATAGGATGGCTCCCGCCGCGCCGCCCTACATCTCGACTGCATGCGACGTGCGAGATGTGATGTAATCTGCATGTGACGAAATCCATACATAGATTAGAACTGTTTTGATAACACATCAAAAGCATCTGTTCTCGCCTTTCTTTTTGATTTCCGTATTTTATACTGTATATTGGCATTTAATTGGAAGTGTTATAAAAAACGAAAGTAGTAGTATGTATATTATCTAATATACTATGTATGTATATTATTTACATTGTAACATGAAGCAGGTACAATTAATTATTAAAATAAATACATATCTTCAAGGCAACATTAGGATAATAAATACGTTTGTAGGAAGTGTTGAGTGACAGGAATAAGTATGAATATAATAATAATAACCCTGGACACTTAACACAGGGCAGGTAATCAGATATTCTGTTAGGGGTACTAAAAAAAAGGATAGAAATACTTATATACATTTTTTTAGGCTGCTAGACTACCGAAGCCGTCCAAATAAATATGAATATCTAATAATATAAACAAGATGGAAAATAGTAAAAGAATAAATTAAGGCCATAAAAATATATGTTGTAATATTAATAATACAAGACCTCTATCTGACATAACGTACCTATAAAATAAAATGAGGTGAAAAACTTATATTTAGCAGCTGTATGGATTATACTTTGAAGTATAATTCAGGTATGTCTGATAGGAAGTAGATAGGTGAGCGGGCCAGCCGAAGAATTTATTTATACTCACAGCTAATTCGATTCTCTTTGAATTGATTTAAATTTACTGTAATTAACGTCAGTTGTCGTCCGCGTTCCGAAAGGATTTCCTTTCCTTTGAAATATAACTGATCTGATCAAGATTCCGTAATTTCTATTGTAATTCAAAAGCAGGATATTTAGCATATGTTGCTTCCTATTATAGAGTTCATGTATGTCTCATGTCATGTCAGTTTATTTAAAAGAGCTACACACAAGTTTCTTGCTCATTCTTCTTGTGATGAGTCGGCATTTCGAATGAGCGGTAGAATAAAAAAACTTAACTATTCAAAAGTGCTTATATTAAGTTTATTTGAATAAAGATTATTTCTATTTCTATTTCATGAGATACTGTATATATATAGTTTTATCCAAATCACAAAAATACGGATATGTCGCTAATTAAGCAAATTTTTCAGAACCCTTTTTTAAAAGAGACAATGAACTCTATCACCTTGAAATAGTTTCGCTTTCACTCTCAAACTCAGCATATCGCGTGGTTGATTAGTAAGATCATATTTTCTACTATGAGTTTTACGTCAATTATTGTGATATTTTTTTTAATATTCTCATTTTCAATCGATATATAAAACACGTAATAAAATAAAAAATATATATTATTGATGACAGAACACTAGTTTTCTTAAATTGTAATTAATACATGTTATGTTAACTACGAATTAGCTCTCTCTTTTGTCAATTTGTCAGGATCCGATAGATCGGCTCATACAATCAAATTTAAAAGACAATTTCGAGTTGATCACGTTTATGTTCTGTCACAAAGTACCTGAATGTTTTCTTAGTTCCATGTCTAAACGTGAATATATTAAGCAGTATATATTTTTTATGATACTCTTCTATAAATCTGTGATTTAAGAAAATAATAACAATTTTGTACCCTACATATTTTACAGTGTCCGCAGCGTTTAAAAACATACACTCCACATAATCTAAAGTTAAAACAACATAAGACGTCCATTATGTTACACAACCAAGAATAGATCCTGCGAAGCAGAAATAAATCAACAAAACTTGTCCAATCCAACTCTCCGGGGGTAAGCACTATTAATGGAAATCATCATAACAATATCGTAATTATTATATTGTTTGCTTTTGTTCTTTGGCAAAACATGTACTTTTATAAGAGCCCTTATTGTTACGATTCGATATATTGTATGTCTAAAGTAAAAGTCTTCTGAGCAGCATGTATGTACTTCACGAGTTATAAAACTAATGGTGTAAATGTAGATTTTGTTTAGGTCTCTCTGTCTACCCCGCGAGAGAGATGCCCTAAAGATAAACAACTACTTAATTTAATTTAAAAATATTTCTGTGAAAACGAATGAAGCTTGACTTGATATGGGTCTCTACCTATTATAACTATTTATTTATATAATTTAACCTACCCGTTAAAATATATAAATAAATAGTTAAGATCATTCTTGTAATGTCAACGTGTTGTGTCAAATGTTTAAATGAACGTATTGAAGAATATGTGACATCGTTTCGAATCGATACAAAAATCACGATAAGTGATTCAGATACAGATTGGTGAACAGCTTTCAATAAGAAATATAGAATTTTGGCTTGTACCATAATTACTCAGACCATTATATTACGGATATTTATAATAAAAGAAACGAAAGTATGCCTACAAGGTATTACATAATTATGTATAAATATATGTATTATTATATAATGCAACAAAAATAGCAGACAAGCTGACAGCTTAATTAAATGTAGCAACCATCTAAAAACAGAAAAAAAGCATCACGGATATCTAGGCGCTGATATTCAACCGCTCTACTAGTCCTTCCGCGGGTTTGGAGTGCTCTATGCAATTTTTGAACGGTGACGCTGTAAGGGCCTTAATAGTATGAAAAAAAATGTAATAACATTCCTGAGGATTAAGGTGTCATGCCTTCTTCGTAACCTCTAATTTCACTGCCATATTTTACCTTTTAAACCGGTACTAAGCTTGTCAAATTGCTAGGGGCAGAATTAGGAGTGGTGTAGGTATGGAAAAATATCTTTTGAACCTTCGCCTCGTGAACAGACTATTATGGTAATTTTATTTTGATATACGGGTTGTTTTTGATAATGAAATATGAGACAGGTATGTATATGTGTGCTTCAAAATAACTTAAAATTTAATATTACTTTATATTTACACCGATAAAAGCGTTGCTCTTAAGTTTATGAATGAATGAATATAATTATATATGTTGATATAAATTTCAGCGTGAATACTGTTACGGTAGGAAACGTCGGCTGAAATTTCCCATATCAATATATATTTTCAATATCGAGAGTCAATTAATTATACTTATCTCTATTAAGCATATACCTCCGCAAGGGTGGGAATTAAATTACCCTTTTGTTTTAGGACGAAAGGGTTGTAGGCTAAAATTGACAGTCACTTAACCCAAGTCACACAGACAGCTCTTAACGAATGCGGTCAGATGTAAAAATAGTTAAGTTTAAAATTGGATTAAAAAAATATCAAGGATTTTTACCTGCGTGCAGTTTTTTTTTTTATGGATGATAATGGTATGGTGCACCCGCCTGCACTAACGGTTTACGCTGGCGGGGCACCAGTGGAGGATGATCAGATGAACATGAGGTCAGTTCAGTTAGCCCACGTGACAAATTCACATGTAATGTATCACAAGTGGAGGTCAACCTAACATGGTACATTGCTAGCAATAGGAGTTACTAGTTCCCATTTAACAATCCCCTTCCCCCACCTGCGTGCAGTTTTTTTTTTTTGATGATAATGGAATCACCCGCCTGCGCTAACGGTTTACGTTGGCGGGGCACCAGTGGAGGATGATAGATGAACATGAAAGATCAGTTAGCCCATCGTGACATATTCACCGGAAATTTATCACGATGGTTTCCAGGGGGAACCGCGTGGAGGTCGACCTGACATGGTACATTGCTAGCAATGGGATCATTAGTCCACATTAATAACAATCCCCTTCCCCCACCTGCGTGCAGTTGGTGCCATCGGTACGGTTTAAACACGAGAATATTGTTATTACTGATTATCTAACTGTGTAGAAGTAGGCAGGGCGAGCAGGCTAGCTCAGCAGAAAAAAACTGCATAAAGTAATAGAATAGAAAATCATTTATTCAAATAAACTTAATTTAAGCACTTTTGAATAGTTAACAATTTTTTTTAAATCTAACGCTTATTCGGAAATCTCTCTCATCACAAGAAGAATAAGCAAGAAACTTGTGTGTTGTGTTCTAATATACATTCAACTCTCTTTTTAAACGAGAGTTTCAATTTTCATTAGGAAGACTGGAAGTCCCAGTGCTATTTTTTACTCTAAAGGTAGGCAACGCCTTTTACCCAATTCTGACATTTTTTTAATCAGCAGTTAGGTACTTATTTTGTTACGATTTTATTACTATTTCACCTGTTTTTCTGATGATAGTAAATTTTATTATGGAAATTTCCGTATTCATAATGTTTTTCCGCCAGTCTTCATTAACTATTGATAACTTTTACCATCAGGCGGACATATTTTCACCCTTTTTTATTTCGGAAAAAGATAGACGCTGATTAGATTACACCAGCTAATCTAACAAAACGACATGACTTTCAACGTAAAGTGTAAATATAAGATAATAGAGGCCCATCCCAAATTGGTTCCGAACGATGTCCATCGGGAATGAAATAATGTGCCTTTGAAGCGGTTAATTATTTTTTAATATGTGGATACCATTATCACCTCTGACTACCCCAATCAGGGATAATAATCGTGGCAGTAGCTTATGTAGATGCTTTTCCGTTCCATCGGTTAGCCCCCACATACATATAAATCACAAAGTTAGCGATTTCTTTAAAATATTAATGTAGATTTCACTCTTCTTTCCACTTATAAGAATGTATGACGTAAATACATAAGAGTTATTATTAAGGATTTGAGGACATATAAAAATATGATAAGGGGACATAACGAATATATGTGACGCTTATTCTAACGTTCGCATGTCAGAACGAGGTACGTGTATGTACACAGCTACTATTATCGATAATCAGATAATCACTTGTAGTAATTTGAGAGTACTATATTCACCTGGCAGCAGACTTAGGAGTATATAACTCACACCAACGTAAATTATACAGGTGTTGTAAATATTGAAAGTAAAAGTAGATTGTTGTCTCAATTTACCTTAAATTATTGTAGCAATAATATACGTAACAAATTAATTGTTTAATAATTCTTATACATCTAAAAAGAGCGGATTCGCTGCTACCAGCGGCCTGTAGGAAAAGTCGCGCTTCTAATAATACGAGCTTATATTTCTTTGGTGACCTAAAATGTGTTCCGATAATACGATGGGTCCGGACAACTTGATGCCAGCTTCCGGATCTAGATCACTTTTGTCACATGTCAACTTGTCGATGTAATAGAATAGCTTTTGTATTCGCAGATTAATAATGTGGTCTAGAGAGAGATAGGGCGTTTAATGGTAATGTAATTACACTTTCGTCGGTTAGACATTACATAAAATGAAATAGTCAATGCTGAAATACATTTATGTCAGGATCATCTAAACTAAATGTTAAGATAGATTTACACAATTTTTAAGAATTTATAATATCGTTTTTGCCTAGGATTTTTAAAATATCTTGCATATTAGTTTGTTAATTTCAAGTTTTAAATCGTCAATATGTCAATTAGCAGTCTTTTCATTGTAAAGAAATAATAATATATTCTGATAGTAAAAAGCACACAAGCTGCACGTTTTGTACCTAACTAAATACAGGTACTTAAGAAGACAACTGCCAAGGTTTCTATAATAATATTATGGGCTAAAATGTTATCTAACCGATATTTTAAGTGTAGGTAATTAAGATTACATTAGGTACCCATTAAATGCTTCATCTCTTGGCTCACATTAAACAATTCGATAGCTCTTAAATTATATATACATTAAAAGTGGTGTTTAAACAATGCTAACCAAAATTTACACAGTGTGTATACTATTTTTTTGCTTTAGTAAGGCCTAAAAATATACGCAACATTTAATGTACAGTCACGTACATTTCACATTTTAAATAAAGGATGGATTGCTCATAAATACGTGGGAGTGATGTGCGAGGTACACAGATAATAATAATAATATTTAGGTACAAATATATCATACATTTAGCATTGTATTTCGAAATTAGTAAATCTGTGGTCTCGAAAACTAATTAAAAATGAAATTTAAAAAATCAGTAAATTAAAAACAAACATTGCAAGTCTCCAAGTAATATTGTAAGAACTAAATATTTAGCACAGGTAGCAAATGATGATGTATGTTCTCTAAAGTACAGGCACATACATCATCATCATCATCATCTGTCTCTTCCCCATTTATTTGAGGTCGGCGGAATATGTTTAAAGATTACGTTTCTTTTACAGGAATGAAATGGTGTGGAGGTTTATAGAAATAGTGAAATATGATATTACGTCAGAGTAGACTTCAATATTAAATATGAGCGTCTCTGTATTGACATCACACAGGATGATCTATTGTATTCAAATTCAAAACAGCAGCATTGTTTTGTTACTTTTATTTGTATAACCAATGGTGGAACACTAAACTTTTATCTTTTATATACCATTTTCAATGGCGTTATTTGGAATAATAAATTTAGTGTGAACAGCGTTTGTTAAGTTTTGAAACAATTGAATGGACATTCATCTTTTATAACTAGTTTATTTACATTCACATTTATTTTATATTTAATTTTTAACGGATTGTATTGAATATTATCATTAGACAAATTAAATGATTCTGTTATACCGAAAACCATTTTATCAACCATGGCGTTACGGTTTGTTTGATAATGTCGTTGCAACTACATAATATCTTAATTTATTTTTGAAACATTGTAAATTAGTTCATGTATTTGGTACTTCTTTCCAGTGAATAGGCTTATTTAATCTTTGGTGTACTGTAATATTCCACTTTCATTAAACAGTGCAGCGTGGATTAACGAGTACCTATCTATACAAAAATCATTCAAATGCAACCAGGTGTAATCAAATAATTCTTTTTCAATAAAACACAAACTGTTCGCATATTTATAACATTTATCATAGAAATATAGTATAATGAAATATAAAGAAATAATTTAATAGAGATACCTAACAGATGACGTTTTTCTCGTTAAAAACTAAAAGTTGGTACAGGAAAGAATGGCCGGGACAATAGGAATGGCAAACAAAAGCCAGCGGCGGATGGCGAGGGAGCTGCGGCTCGCATATCAATCAACATCGGCCGCTGACATATAAGCGTCTGCAATCATATACTCGCCTTGGAAAGCATGGACATACACATACATGGACGAAATCCCAGTAGAATTCTTTGGAAATTCTATTATTGTATATGTATGTATTTATATAGCGTTTGCTTTCTAAGTATACTTTATATAAGTAAATTTTGAAAGTCCAATGTATTATTTATCTAATAATCTTCATTTTGCCATTATTAGTCATTCAATATGTATATCACCACCACCCCTTTCTAAGCATCGAATAGTAGAGTGAAGTACTGAATCAAATAATTTGTTCCCATTATTGCTTCTATAATATTATTTGAACGGATATAAAAAAAAGAAAATTTTAAAATTCTACAGGAAGCTACGATGACCAGCGTGGTAATAGGAATAATCTTACTTTAAGCACTTTTGTTGTACACACATCACATTTTTAACTAAGACTTGTGTGAATACAAATGGATTATAAAAGCTAAAACATTAAATATTTTCTTATAGTTGATTGTCTAACAAAATAAAACAGTCGTAGTAAGCTAATACGCACTTCTTACAAGGAGACGTACATAAACCCATTATATGGAATATTGACCAAGTAGACGATGGAAACAGAGAATTATTAAAATCGGTTCAATATAGCATGGACGCAATAAAAGTTCTGTATAATGACTCATGTTGTCCTGAAGGATGTCAATTGTCGAGATATTGGGGATAATAGGTACCTAAATGAAGAATTGGTAAGGCATTGCCCCGTCGCGTTTGAAGCGTGTTTATTCAGGAACTTGTGCATTATATCTATTTTTAACTGGCTTCTAAAGGAGGCTCTCAATTTGACAATATTGTGTTTGTCACGGTCAATTTTAAATACATATTCCATATGAATCTTAGGTTTTTTTACATATCGAGGATTCGAAGTTAGGTTTTAGGGGAATTTGTGGTTATATACATAAATGCTCTCTGACTTTCGAATTGTTATTTCGGTAGGTAAAGTATTTTTGTTATATCTTTGCATTAAAAAAAATGTTTTTCTTAGATATATTTATAGTTTGATGAATATAATAATATCTGTAGTTGGATTTAGCCGACGCTTCATAGAGTATTTCATTTTTATGCTGCGGGCATGGCGACTGATTACATACTATAAGTATCATATCTTAAAGGTCATTTTAATTAACATAACTACAAAACCTTGTCCAGATTCGAACTCATAACACAACCTTTAGGCTCTTACTTTTCACATATATGCCTAAACTATGTCTGAACAATTGTTTTCCCTGATCCAAATCGAAGCCGCGACCTTTGCGTGCAAAGCGACCTCTTATTAGGTCAAGTGGGTTGACCTTGTACACAACATAACAAAAGAAACGCCAATTTCCAATGCTTAATCCTACCTCCTACCTAATGGATTAAATCGGTAAACCTTAAGAATAAAATGGCTAATAATTATCTAGATATTTCATGCCACAGAATGGCAGTCCAATTATATGTAGTACCGATATAGAAAAGCAGTTGGCTGGAAATGGGAGGGTTAAAACAGTCACTTTATGCTAATCATATTACGATTCATATAATATATTAGCGAAACAGGTACATATTAAGCGTTCTTATTACGACGATTTTGGTAAGTGTGGAAGATATAACCAAAACTAAATTTGAAATTCAATTTGAGGCTAAATTTGAATTTTATAATTTGATAGTATTTATCTGTATATATCCGTATTTTTTTATATAAATATATATATTTCTAACAGGTCTCTTTTATATCAGTGCGCGGCCAAAAATCTTTCTCTGCACCACTCATGGTTGACTGGTGGATAACGACGCAAGGCAAGTGGAAAATGTAGGCTGACCTCATTGCTAGCAATGTACTATGTCAGGTTGGCCTCCACGCGGTTCCCACTAGAAACCATCGTGATAAATTTCTGGTGAATTTACCATGATAGGCTATCATCCTCCACTGGTGCCCAGCCCGCGTAAACCGTTAGCGCAGGCGGGTGAACTGTACCATTATCAAACATTAAAAAATATATACATTATCTGTATTGTTGCTTAGTTAATGTGAGAATATGGTTATCACATTTACGTATACAAATGTACTGCATTACGATTGCTCTAAAGCGATAGGTTTTTATTTAACGTTTAATTAAATCTTGGACGATACAATATACATCATGATTTATGTAAAGTAGTCATTTTAACCTCTGTTCCTTTATTACTTCGTTATGTTTGTCCTTCACCCGAGTATTCACGCCCACAAAGGACACAATAAATAAGCTTAACTGAAACAGCAGAAAAAGAAAGGTTGTTGCACTGACACATTAATAAGGGTTCGTCGGTTACACTTCCCACAGTCGTTGGGCGCTCACTTCTAATAAGTGTAATATGAATATCCTTTATTTTATTTTGAAACAAAATATCCACATATATAAATCTAAATTAAAGATAGGCTATTGACATCTATATTTATGACGACCTCGGTGGTCTAGCGGTTTAGCACACCGCCTTATGGTCCGATGGTCGCGGATTCGATTCCTCGCACGGAACACACATTTCTATTCATGAGTATGACTGTTTGTAGCGGTGTGAGTGTTTTCTATGTATAATATGTATGTATTTACGAAAAAAAATCTATGTATTTATATCAATTACCTAGTACCCATAACACAATGTTTAGCTAGCTTAACTTGGGTCTAGATGGCGCTGTGTGAATTGTCCTGAGATTAATATTATTACCTATATTTAATTACAATATAAATACCTTGTATCTTGACAGCTATTGTGGCATAATAGGTACAGCATAGCGCAGTCAGAGAAATCGTGAACTGCAATATTTTGCTGGGAATAGCCGAATCCTACGTCTTGCAGGGGGCAAATCTATTGAGTAATTTTATTTGTTACTTCGTCCGCGTGGAATTTCATTAGCTATCTTGCATTGAACATTTCCCCAAAATCTTTCCAGTCGTTTCAGAGGTAGTAGGAGTAGGAGGAAGAACAAACAGACAGATAAAACTTATTAAATTATTTTTTTGATGCAAGGACTATACATATACTTTGGTTTTTAGGGTAAACCTCTAAACCACGACGACCTCATATATCTATAGATACGAATAAATAATCATTATATGTATATATGATGAAAAACCAGATCCCAAGTCAACCCGTTTAAAAAAAAATCTGCCGAGGTTACTCTATAGAAAACCTTTGCAGGTATTTCATTCAATAATACGATATGTACCCGTATTTTGTATCCTAGTCAATAAATGTACAGGAAACACCTTCAGTATGCGTACAAAGTCCAGTTTCGTTACGCAGTAATGAGCGCACCTTTCATTATTTATTACAACACTTCTCGTGCTCTTCCGCATGAGTAGATTTACACCCAGTATACAGAATACGAAATTTTTCAGGTTAAGTTAGATTACCGAAGAATTACCGCCGACTTCGGTGGTCGGGCACACCACCTTACTTCTGATAATCGCGGGTTCAATTCCTCGTACGTTGCAAAGCTTTGTCGTATGGCTGTATGTACTGGTATGATATATATTATGTATACATATATTTACAAAAAAAAACTATATAAGTATTACTATCATTTCTATAGTACCCATAACATAAACTCGACTTAGCTTGGAACTGGATGGCAGTCTGAAATGTTAAAATCAAAATTACGCGGTACAGGCGTAATGCATTTCATTGATTGATTGATGGTTATCACAATAATAAAAAAATAGATGGAAATTTAACTGTTGTCAATCAAATATCGAATTACGATAAAATTATATTAATTCAGTATTTTATGAGTAGTTAAGTAGATACTTTCCCATCGTTCGTTTTTTTACTGGCAACACGAAATGGATGAATGTTCAATGGTGCTCCCGCTACACAAACTACTATACTATACCTAAGCTGTCAAGGCACCAGTCAAGTATGAGGGGATGAGAATGCACTCAGGTGAGTCAACGGTCACGATGAATTCCAACATGGATGTGATCTTAAATGGTCAAGTTGCTAGCAATATACCATAGATTGCTACTTGTTTATATTGATTTATTAATATATTACAACTTCACTTGCCTATTTCATGTGAATATTACAAAAATAACAAATATAGAAATTCGAATCCTTAATGTGAAAGTGTATTTGTTATCTTAGTCTTAACGGTTCTATCATTCCTTGTAAAACTTAATATGTATACACGTATTGCCAATTTGGGATGGCTTTCAATAACGGTTAATCAACGACTATAGTTACATTAGTACCTGAAATAGTAAAGTAGCAAATAAACTTCTCATGTTGGGGAGATGGGATTTTCAGTAAATAGGCGTACTGGCCACATTGCTAGCAAATATGTAGGTACTCATACTATGTCGACCCGCACAGGGTCCCCTGAGAAGCACCGTGGTTAACTCAAGCCGTTAGGCTAAGTCGTCCTATCACCATCCACGGGTGCCACGCCAGCATACACTGTTACAGCAGACGGGTACATCAATCCATTAAAGAAGTATCCGAAGATCATAAAAGTGATGTCCTCAAATTCATAAAAAATATATCAATTCAATTCAATATAGCCGTGTACTTATTTGCATATTTGTAGGTGGAGGTAATATAATGACTAATTTATCGATTCATAACTACAGATGTATGTCAGAAGTGTGAACAACGCGACACGCGTAATGTAGTTTTTATGGTTCCTTAGATAATTATTTTTTGTAAGTCGTCATTCGAGATTTGTTTTTGGTCAGACGGTAATTAACCAGCAAGGTCACACGTCCGACTTGTTAGTTCAACAAGATGTCTACAGCAGGTTTAATCGAAGAACATACGAAATCATTAGGTAATTAGCACATCATAAATAAGGATACGCTTGTTAAATGGATTATTAGATTAGAGGGCATAGGTAAAGCGAGACATTATAATCCAAGAACCCTTTTTTGCCGATAATCTAAGTCTAAAAAAATACAGTCATATTCTTCTTTTTAATCTTCTTTCTTTTTTCATGACATATATATATGTACCCAAAATCTATTAAAAATAAATTTATTAATATTATTATAATTATTTCAAGTTACTTCTATTATTATTATATGAATTAATATATTGTTGAAATGTATTATGTATCATTATAGATGGATGGAAAGGATTCTGACGTTCTTTTTAAAACCTAGAATAAAAAAGATGTCAAATTGCCTTTTTTCATGTTTAAAAGGTATCTTGATCCAAACAGGGTACATATATATGGATACTCATAACACCTGTCGTACCCATATATAGAATTGTGGTAAAGAACACAATGCGAAATAGAAGTTTTGTGTAAAATAATTTTAATGACAACTTTTTATGAACCATTAAATAAAATAATGAAAGTAAATTGAAAACAATAAATGTGTCACAAGATATTGTCTCATCCGCAATCTTCAATCAAGACAAATTGTAGAAATCGTTTAGGAAATATCCAGAAAGTAGGTTAATTCAATAAGGTTAGGTACTCGCGAAAATGCCATAGCAAGCAATCGATCTTGTTAAGAAATCATTTATAATTATAAACAATTATAACTCAGCTTACCGATAGCGGCAGCGCGTCGCTCGCTTTTCGTGCTACACTTCCAAAATTTCATAGCGTATGTCGAAGGTCACCGTGTAGTATAAGATGTCACTGCGCGCGGCCGTTAAGGCAAGTTGTCATCATCAAACTGCCCGCTTCGCCGAAACAATGTCTTTTGTTTACAAGCGGACGGCGCGTGAATTTATTAAATTGCCAAGTGTAGTGGACGGGTGCAGGAACGGAACCCAATCAGCAAAGCGAGTAAAGCAACGCGAGTGCGGCCAACGTATACCCCGGTGTACAATCTCTGGCTATAACGAAGCGCAACAGCGACCCGACGCTGGAGCGCGGAAGGCGTGGGAGCCTCGAAAATGTTCAGACCACACACCTAACGCTTACACTATTTACAACTGAACGGGTTACTAAATAAAAAATATACACTAGAGTAAAAAAGTTTATTTTCTCTATCACAAGTCTTCCTACGATTTGGAACATAGATGCCAAAAATCATTCTCTAGGGGCCAAACACTACGATTCGAAGCAAATTTTACTTGCTTTGGTAAAATAAATCTCTAGGTTTTTGTTTCGGCACGTATGCAGTACAACATGGAAAATTGTAATAATATTTCACTTAAAAGATCATCTCCAAAATATCTGCTTCGAATCACTCACACATTTATTTATTGCACTATAAAAATACATGGATAAGCATACTTTCTAGGCACAATTCTGTAGTGTCAGTATTTATGATTATGATTACACGCTTCTATCAGTTATATATATAAATTACCCTATCTCTAACTCAAACTAAATGAGATTTATTTTCACCTCCCGACTGACAACTAGCATTCCTTACAGTACATTGAATAATATGAAAGGAAACCTTTTAATGGAAATATAATTTATTTCGTATCACATCGTAAGGTACACAACTTGCGGTCATTTCCAATAAAGGCCTATTGAGACGAAGTATTTTGTTTGAGTGTTGTTTTTATTTTGGAAGTTAAAAAATACAAATAGTTGTCCCGTATGCACAGCCCTAACTATTCAACTTTTATGTTAAAATACCAATATGTAGAATAATTTAATTGAAACCGATATAATATCAAAACTTATTGGAAGCATAACTAAGTATATTATTGGAAATATTCAGAGAGTCATTCATACGGTAAATGTCTTTTAGTTTATTTTACGCAAATACCTATAGAAAAATAGAGCTAGCGTTCACTGACAGGACATGATATGGTTATAGAATTAGATTGAGATTTCAACTACATTTTGTTAGATAACATATGTTTGCACTCACATATACAATTGAAGTATTTTGCTGTGATATAGCTATAAAAAATTAATAAGGTATATCAATGACACGGCACAACATGATTAAAAAGACGATATAAATCTAACTAGAGAGCTCAGACAAATTTAAATACATAATTCTTTTTTAAAATAATAAATATTAAAAATAAGACAGTTATAGTCATTTATAATGCATTTTTAATTATCCTTGATCACCTATCATGTCAGTGAACGCAGATCATTGTTCAATACAATGATATACTTTAAATGTTTACATGCTGTATAATGTTAAGACACGCCTTATAATTTTACTATTGCTTAACGTTGCTATGACCGATTAACATGTGTTATTTACAAATAAAACATCGTCAAGTATCACGTACTAACTGTGATGTATTACAATAGGTCCGCACCTAAACCTTTGAAATCCATTTTCAAATGAAATCCGTATATAAAATACTATTTCGCTTTTATTTCTGTAATCCCTACAATTATTATTCCAAATCCTCTCTTCAGTCCTAAATTATATCAACAGTATTAACTTATAATATTCATACTGTGAATTAAAATAAGCAATACAAATATGTACCATAATTATCTCAATATAATGGTGATGAATCGTGAAATTAAAATGTATAAATAATATAGTAATAATTATTACTTTTCATAGTATAATAAAAATAAAAAAAAATTAATATGGTAAAATAATTTTTAAAAGTACAAATATAAGCATAGAACCTTATTCATAAAAACCTCAGACACCCTACATTCAACCATTTTAGCTAATAAATTGATTTGTCTTTTTCTCCTGGGCTGTTTTCTTAAATATAAAAGTGACAAAACACTCTAATAGGTGAATTGGGTTTGTAGAAAGTTTTAGTTTCTATGAATAAGATTCAGTTCAGTTTCAGTTACACTGGCTCCGTACTGTCAAATTTTCTTTGATATGTAATTATAGGATTATGAAGGAGTAAATACGAAATAAATATGAATTCTACTAACTTTCAATAGAATTAAGAAATCCATACATTTATATAAAAATTGATATTTCGACTTAATTAAAATAAACCTACGCTTTACAAAGGTAAAATACTAAATCCTAATTTTGAAGAAAAAAATATTATTAAAACTTGTCCTTATTTCACACCAAACTTTGAAGGCACTGCTTTATCAATTAAATAAAAGTTGTGAAACCAGGTTCAACAATTACAGAATTTTAGCTGTTCTGGAAATTCTATTATCCTTTACTATGCTAGATCAGGGTATGTTATTTTGTAATACTATAACAAAATCTTACTATTGCCTTAAATTATTTATAGAATTCTGCAATTGAAAATAAGGCAATATTTTTTATTTTGGAAAGTCTATGTATGATGATACTAAACATAGAAAAATGAGTATATATTGTAAGATGTAACTTAATGAATTATACAAGATCATTTGAATAAAGAAAACAGTGGCCATTTAGTATCAAAATAAATGTTTAAATCTAATATTTTATTCAAATATCTTAAGATGCACGGGAGTTACCTCGAATGGCATATCACCGTAATTATTTGTACTATAATGTACCATCTATTTTTATTTAAATAGCACGACACACTAAAAGAAATTGTAATGATTAATAAAATTAAAATCAAATTCCTGAATAAAAAATAAAACTACGTACCTACTGCTAATATAAGTCGTGTATATATGGTTATACTTAGACATAAAATTGTTACAATCAGTTTTAAAACCAATACTGAAAAGGTGTTAACCTATCTTTGCTAACTTATTGCCAAAGTTACGTGTAGCGTTACAAGACCAACCAAATTTTATAGAGAACATTCACAAATTGATGACATTTTCAGTCAATGAGATCTTATTATATTAAAATCATTTCTCTATTATTCAGTTGCATATATCTTGAAACCTCGGAAGAGCCATTTGTCGGCTGCTGTCAATGTCTGTACCATGCACCTTGGACGCGTGTTTGGAAGTGAGAAACAGGTGTCACAATGTAAGCTTGTTGAGGTTGCTGCACAACAGCTAATGGAATGACTTGTTGTGCCATTTCTACTGGTTGCCCACCTTCTTCGGATACACCAAGAGGTTGTACACAATGCTGCTGTCCCACTTGTTGGACACCACCAACTTGCTGTGTTAGTACTTGTTGGTGTTGACTCACTTGAGGAACTAACATCTGTTGCTGCATAGACTGCTGTTGTTGTGGTTGTTGCTGATGTATGACCACATGTGGTTGGTTTTGCATTTGCTGGTGTTGTTGTACCTGTACCTGTTGTACTTGTTGCTGCTGTTGCTGCACTTGTTGTTGTTGCTGCTGCTGTTGTTGGGCTTGTTGTTGTGCCTGCTGCTCCCTTTCCTGTTCCTCTTTCTTCTTAGCCTCCATAGCTGCCTTCTTAGCTTCAGCCTTTTCTTTTTCTTGCTGTATTCTAATAGGATCTTTATTTTTATCATATGACATACATTTCCCACTTCGAAACGGCACCATGTCTTTTGGTAGATCTTGTTTCTTTGTGGCAAACTTGACATGTGGAAACTGGTCCTTCATAAAAGCTCGGAACGTTGAATAACCCATAAGTTTTACACCGGGCTCTAAGATTTCTCCATACTCTTTGTATGCTTCAAACAAGTGTTTCCTGGAGTCACCTTGAATGATCACAGTTTTACTAGTTTTCTTACCTCCCTCACCAGATGGCTGAACATCTTTAGGTGAACATGCATGTTGTTTTAAGTATTCCTTTAAAAAATTTGTAGCATGTTTATAAATGTCTAGTGTGAAGGTGTTGTATGGCTTCTTGCCAACATTGCCATGTATCCGCGGCGCGACGCCGTGTGTCATTACATGCTGCCTGATGCGCTTAAGCTGATAATGTGTAACATTTTCTAAATATAAGAAAGCTTCTAAACAAACCTTTCGCCCTTGATAGACGTAACAAGCTCGCAGTCTCCTTCTAACCTTATGTCGTGATGTTTCTGCAGGGTTTGCCAAACTTGCCATTGTGATGCCCATCAGGTACATGTCATGCTCACTTTTAGTCAATTCCGCTATGTTCAGCCTATGACGATATACAGCTTCTGGATTGAGTCCACGATAGCAGTTGTCTTTGCAATCGCAGCCTCTTAGTAGTCTTTCTTTGACCTATAAATGATATAAATGACTTTATTAATAAAATTGTAAGAAAAATTATGACACAATAAATTTATATTTCTAATTTTAAAGTTTTAATAAAACAATATTATTTCTATTCAATGTTAGTATAGTTAAAATATATTTCTGATCTTAAAATGGATAAATTTCTAAATAAACATTATATCTTTACTAGACTCATTATTTCATGGATTCATTAGTCAATATTGCCATCATTCATTTGAATAACAACAAAATATAAAAATAGTACAAACTAAAATTACAACATAATTAATAAAAATTTTAGATGAGAGATAATTCTTATATTGAAATATTTTAGCTTCATCATATTATTTCTTTTTTCACATAATACAAAATTATCTGGTAGATTAAGAAAATACAGAAAATAGCGAATGACAGATATATGGAAGCACAGCCAGACCAAATTGACAATTTAGCCACTATTATATATTCCATGGAATTGCTCTATTCCTCTGTGTAACAAGACCATTCAGGTCAGTTAAGTCACATAGTAGCTGTAACAAGCATTCAAATGTCCTTACAAAGATTCACATCTGTAATAAGTAGTGCTACATAGCATCATACTATTTCCTTTTTCTTACTGTTTATTACAATTAATAAACCAACAAAAAATGTGATATTATATGTTAATTGATGGGTTACCTAAATATCTAGCAGAATATATGTTTATGATAATACACATTATCATAACATGACACATGAAATATTTATCTGTAAGTTCACAGACCTAGTTTATTTAGTAAGTATCGAATACACTGTTTATTCATAAAAATTAAGAATATTAAACTTACCTGAGCAGGGTTATCCTCTAGTTTATTATCAAGAACCTCTTCATCACTATCTGAATCTGCTTTTCTCTTTTTTTTGGTGCCAGTTTTTTTCTCTACTTTAGGCTTTGTTTCCACATCCAATTCACCCGTGTCACCTTCTATTTGTGAACCAAATTGTATGGTGTATGAAGTGGCAATGCCTTGCATACTGGCATCTCCATTTTCTACTTGTATTGTATGACCTTGCCATAGTACCTGAAAATTGCAATTAAGTAGGATGAAGTCATACATGAATTATTATATAATAATTGTACTATGTCCATTAATAAAAAAGGCTAATTATATTACTAACTAATAAAAGTTTGATTCAGTACATGCTTCTAAAATTAATGCCCTTAGTTGATTGCATAATCAGTTTAAGATGCAAAATTATTTATTTATGGGTTATTTTTAACCAGCTGCCAGTGTGTGCCAACTTATTTACACCACCATCTAATTCATTAATAGGCTTCAGACAAGACCTGGCAAAAAATCTTAACTTTTACTAATAAATGAGTCTGTAACACAATAATGAATAAATTTAACTGGATGTGCTTAACAATCACATAAGATTTTAAAATAATTTCTATATCAATTAATAATAATACTTTCTGTTTTTCCATGGTAAATAGTTCCTGATTACAGAGAGTAAATGATTTTATTATGTTGACAATTTGTGGTCTAAAATATTAGACGATTGTGTTATTATTTGAACTTTGTCATTTTCCATACATTAAGGTATACTAATATATAATATTAATTTTATTTTTTTATATATCATGCAGAATATTTTAAATTGAATTAGGGCTAAATACCGGTTCTTGGTGACCATTGTAATTGTGTTGTTGCATGTTCTGTGGAGCACCCATTTCGAAAACGGAATGTTGGCCCATAACTGGCGTGTGCCATTGGGCACTCTCGCCGTATTCGCCGCCGCCGTTCTGGTCCGCCGGTATGGACACGATGATTGCCTCCTTGCTGTCTACGCTCCGTCTCTCGACAGATAATAGCGAGTGTAGCACTTCGCTCGCCTCCTTTTCCGCCGGGTTTACAACCTCCATCTTCTCGAACGACATACTGCTTGCTCCACGCTACAAACGATCGTGCACGTCAATCACATGTACAGCTACATACGTGTATGTACAAAGGCGACACGACAAACCCGCCCAGATTCATACAAATTCTACACAACTCCGGTGTAAATATAAGAAAACCGCGGAGAACTTTTCAAATTCATGTAAATAAACATAACAAAAACCGCGCAATTATTAACCTTAATCGCATTTTTTAAGTTTCATTATCGCATAGCGGATCGAACTCCCGTGGAATATTGGGCCATATAGTCATAGCAAAGGAAGAATAAAACTCACCTTTTTCCCTTAATATCAGAGTCTGGCAAGCATAAAAAAGTGTTCCCACAGTTACTGGTCTTCTATGGTTTATTTTATTTCACTTTATTTTCATATTGCAGTCATAATTTAAGAGAAATGAACAAATATTTCAATAAATTCACGGAAGCAATATGGCGATACACTTTCCGTGAACAAATTCTGAGGACGCCGTAGAACACGTAATTAGTACAGTGCGCCACCACTAGACTGCGCTGCCGTCGCGCATTTCCGTATCGACGCTCTTCGCTTTAGATAAAGCCCGCGTATTTCAAACATCACCCATGTCGGTATTGATGTAAATAAAGTTATATGTATGTAATTATAATACTAAAATAAAAATAATTGCCAAAAATATTCTAAGCGGGTACAATAGATAATGTCTATTTATAATTAATTCATTCAATTCATTACAAATTACACATATCAGAACATATTCCATCCATAATCCTGGACAGAGGCCTAGAGGGACAATAAAATTACGACGAAGACATGGTAATTCTTCTTCTGCATCTACATTTAAATTTCTCTAAAAAGTAAATACGCTGAAAATATTTTAAGAGGTTTATACATTAATTGTTAAGTTTTGTTTTATCAAGCGACAGATTCTATTTATTATGGTTAGTATAGTAGCTAGTATGTCGTCAGTATAAAGCCAAAGAAACTATAGCTAAGAAATTGTGCCTTTAACTTATAAGACCTTATCACAAATATTTATTCTTTGGGGCATCTGTCTGTCCAGAATGCACTCCTTCGGTATTTTTTAATTATTTTTATACAATGTAATTCTATGCAAAGTAAATGAATTCAAATACTACAGTATGACAGTATAGAGTTGGTATAAAGGTGCCTATTATATCCAACAAATTTAATTTTATAAATTTGCGACAGTCCGGGAACCTGAGTTAACAAAAAGATGGATACCTGACATTCATCTGGTTGCAAAAAATAAATTTGCAAAATACATTCATTTACATCGGACCCAGAGACAAATGACTAATCAGAAACTGGTTTAGTACCTACCTAATTTATCTGATATAGTGTCTGTCTAGTTCTTCTCTGCATCTGCTTGTGTCTTCAGCTCCATTAAATAATTAATGTATATTCTTTACTATGGATACTTTATTTATAATATTAATACGTAGATTCATATGTACCTGTTTTGTTTCTTTCACATTTTTATTTTACATAGTTTACGACATTTGTGCTATAACTGATCGATAACATTTGCCAATAATCTACCGCACTTATGAGTCTTCGTGGTATAGGTTTGCACTAACTAAGAGCATAGAAAAAATGTAAAATGTCTTTCACAAATAAAGAAGACATTTTATAATGTCTATTTAACTTAGATGATAATTTAGAAGAGATCGCTGAACATAACATTAATATAACTAATTGTCGTCCAGTGGTCGAATTCGACTAATAAAAAATACAAAAAGATCTTCGAACGAACCATACACACACACGCATATAGATTATATATGCGTTTGTGTGTGTCAAATATATGGGGTAATGTGTAATGTTTTTTTTTTGTTGATTTAATGTCTTTTTTACGCTTAATTAAAAAATAATATTTGCATTCTGCACATGACCACTTTTTAATTTGACGGCGTGGAATAAATAAGAGACCATTTTTTAATTTGACGGCGTGGAATAAATAAGTGATTGTTTTGATCAACGAGTATAACAGCAATCAATGACGTTCAATATAAAGACATATTATCTGCCACGAGCAGTTGAAGTTTTCATTCCATTTGGCTAATTTTAACCAACTTCTTACAGTCGCACGATCCGTCTGTCAAGTCGTATCGATAGAGTTATTTAGGGACGATGTAATGTAGGTAAATGCTCCATAAATAGTTTTAAAGTCCGTAATAATTTGTGAAATACAATAAGGTTATTAAGTATTGAAGAATGACAAAATATCTGTCGATTAGTCATTTGACTCAGTTGTGAAACCAGTAGAAAGTCCAAGAATTTTTTTTTTTAATTAAAAATATAGGTAAGTAGTACCTGGGTAATACACGTCGGTGCATCTTTCATAATATTTTTTCATTATATTTTGTAGTACGGCATCAAGGGCAAAGAGGGTCCGCACCGACGTGGAACACGTAACGAGGCATTTAGATAGTTTGTCAGCAACATATCCGTTCATATTATTATATTGATCCACTGAATATGTAATAAACACTAATAATACACGTAAGTACCGACTCAGAAACAACTTTATTGTTGTGAGGTCAATCAGTAATTGGCTCATGATTAAATTAATTTATCTGTTACATTTAAGCGACGAAGAACTCCATAGGACATTGTTCTAATTTTACGCAGATATTTCCTTTTTATCAGTTGCGACTTGCGTGTGATATCAAGTACAAATTAAGAGAGTATTATGTTGAGTTATTATGTTCATATATTACTATAAAATACTTTAGTTTATATTTGAATTTTAATCGCCAGTAATATGAACATACACCTCGATCGACGCTATTTCTTAGAAATCGAATAATTTGTTTATGCAGTTTAGAATGTATTTTCATCACCTATTTCTGTATCAAAAAGAGATGATTGTTCATACATATCAGATCGACCACGCAGTCCCCTTTAGAGATCCAAGTGGTTAATTCGGGTTTAATTTGTCACGACGCGCTATATGGTTTGCTTTCATCCTTGTATCCCGGCAGTGAACTTTATAAACGCACGTGGAAGAATATTACATCAATAAACATAAAAGGCAGGCTAAGTCAAACAAGTTATTACATTATGTTGTTTGTTTACCTAGATAAACAAACAATATCGCGATTTCGTTTATACTCTATAAATACCTAACTCATTATTTCAATTTTCGAACCTTTCATAGTAGGTACATAGTAGTGCAATTAGTTCGTAATATAATGAAATTTAATTATAAGACTACTGACACTTCATTAATTCGCAATTTAAAATTTCGAAATAAAGATAAAAATTATTAGTTTTCTACTTTCTACTCTGTACGAAAAGGCGCGAATTATCAACAATTCTAGAAATCAAAATGTAATAATTATTTTGAATAATAACGGGATACCTATTATTTTTTGTCAGTATTATCATTAAGCTGGAAATTTGGTATTCAATACAAGTATGTAAGTATATAATTATTTTATTGTACTGCTATCCATTCCAGGAGACTTGGTGGCTTAAATAAGACCAGATAGGTTTTTTTACCTAGCATAATTTTCTGAAAATTATTATAAATATATAATCTGTTTCTAGGGACTAATTGGAATCATAATAAATATGTATTCTATTATTTTATTATAGATACAAGTTTTTAATTAAATTTTATTTGTATAAGACAGAAATGTGTTGTACCTGCCTTTTTTTTATTAAAGAATCTTATTAGCTACAGTTGACATTTAGTACGAAACAATTGTTTATTTTTGTTACAAATAATGAGGTAAATGTACTACTATTTGATTATTATAATCTACTTACCAGCTGCTGCGTCCAGAGTAAAACAACTGCTACGGGATTTAACGACGGCACCTGGCGAATGACCATCAGGCCAGTCCATTCTTTCTTCCATAGCTTTAGAAGCACTTCTTTTGAACTGCTCTAAAAAACTGTCTATTTGTGTCTCTATACTAGTAGGAGAAGAGGCCATCGTATCCACCAAGATACCAAAAACAAACAAAAGCTAACCTGTAGTTATGGACATTTTACATTTTGCCTGGAATATTTTTACTGTTCACAGAAGTTCGCCGTCGAAGACGTTTCGAAACGCTTTGTATTGCATAATAATTATCCTTCATTCTCTCGTCAAATTCGTTCATCGACCCGAGTTTACGCACTTTATAATCAAAAGCACCGCAGGCTACGAAGGAACATATCGGCCAGTGCAGTGATTTTACTACGAATACCGTTATTCTATCTATGGCATCGAAAATAAAGCGCAAGCCACCGACATCTATTGATCGCTACGAACAGCTGTTGTGAAAAAGTTGCCAGTAAACATAAACATGATTGCTAGCGTTAAAAATTATGTTTGGACATATTTATTTATTTCCAATGTTATCAATGGAGTACATTAGATAACGTAATAATTGCAGTACGATAAAATGATATATTTATTTCTATAATAGTAATTTATGTTAGAGTAAATATATAATTATTCTACACACGCATGCGTAGTTTACCTTTGCGTGTGTTTAGTAACGTTATCATTATATTAGTGTTACATGCTAGTGTGCGTCAGTGGCGCCGGTGGCGCGGTAAGGGGGATCAGCTATTGGTCGCGCACTGCGCGTGCATTTGTTAGTGCTGCGCGAAGAGCGTGTGTAGTTCGTGATACCAGAGGTGACTGGAACTGTCACGCACGAGACTACACCCGTCTTCAAAATGTCAAGTAAGTGTCCACTCACTTGTGCAAAAGTATTTTATTCGTAATATTTATTTATCTTATATTTTATTAAATACATTTTTAATTAATTACATTTCAGAAATATATGAAGTAAATTGAAATAAATAATAGGGGTAAATATTAATTTATAAGAACATTCTAGGGTAGTTAAAAAATACGATTAGTTTTCTATAGTTCAGAACTTTGTAATTATTTTTCAACTGACATTATTAAATTATAAAATATCGGTAGGTACATAAAAGACATCATGAAAAGTTAAAAAAAAGTTATAAAAATATTGAGTAATTAATTAAATTTAGGGAACAGTATGTTTATGCGCCGTTATTATTTTCTTATAAATACGGTAAACTTTTTTTATACCTTTTTTATTACATGTCTGTAATTATTGCTGGTATACCAAGTAGGCATTTCACTAAAAAAGTTTCCTACAGTCGAAAAAAAATATTTTACATTATAACATTATCGTTTGTGGGTTCACCGATTGTATACGAATATTAGTACTAAAACGAAATAGACGAAATAAAATTTTTTAACCCGTTCATCTTATAATGCGTAGCAAATTTTTACCATGTTCTAAGAATGTAGACATGCTACGCAGTGCGTACAAGTAAGGTAAGAGTACATCTGAAACCCTCACCGATTTTCTAGCCTGACCATCTAGGTTCATACCGAGATCTATACCTAGTATTAACTAAAATACCTATGTGTTTACCACGGTACACATCCTCTAATGAATATCAGAATGCACCAATTACGATCAATCGAATCTTAATATTACTTACCACTGTTTATGAAGAGGACAACCTTGAATTTTATTTCGGTCCAGCCTGTGTCCGATTATCGTTGTTGACATTACAAATAATATCTACGTCATCGTAGCTCACAAATTTCTGTACTTTAAGAAAATAATGATTGCACTGTTTGTACTTATCGTATTTGCATATTGTATGGAATTATCGATGATCTATTGTAAAAATCGATAAGGTACATCTACAATCATTATTCAGTTGATCTGTAAGTCGTAACTATCTTTTGTCCTTTCTCAAAAACCATAAAGTGTTCGTTTTAATAAGGTTTCGTCTTACGTATTCCAGAATATAGCAATTGGTAACAGAGTTAATTGTTATTTAAGATATCAATTGTAACATTACGTTCTTGTTTGCGGTTCGATATCCGATATCCAATACTAGCCACAAATGTCCATCCGACCTGATTGCGGCTTAACTGGCGCCTACAGTGACTATCCTATCGATATATCCATATTATTGTCTTATGAACAAGAGGCAAAAGATACATTAAATAGTATATCACTAATAGCATACTTGCATAATATTTACAATACGTTCCTTGCATGAAATGTTTGATGTTATCGCATAGGATGTCTGTAAGCAGAGAATAAGACACTTTCTGGTTACTTTCGCATTTGCCATAGTTTTTTTATATATGTATGTGTAGTTGAAATCATACATACTATACATGTTTATTGCGTTCTGTGGTGTTTTATTTGATATTCATAAGCAATTTATAAGTAGAAGAGAGATCCTTTTTTTTCGAGAATAATTGATTATGCATTCATGAAGAATTCGTCGAGGCTGAAATGATTCGGGCATATGGAAAGAATGTCAGACAGAGGTCAGGTCAAAACAGATGTATAATATGATATGATGTTGATACATTCTGAACCCAGCATCTAGACTTTATAAAAGAAAATGAAGCAAGAGAAAATCTGTGGTACTCTGTTACTGTGGTAGGCATTAGTTAATACAAAATCTGAAGTAGCGTTAGATAGATATAATATAGCACATGAATGAAATACAGAAATATCTCATCTATTTTTCGACTCTGACGTTTTGATATTATAGCACGTAAAAGAAATTGTGATTAACTTAAAGATTGACTTCTAACGAATCATGCATTTAATGTTTTCTACGAGACTATAGCTCATAACCTAGTTATCTAGCAAATTGCAAACTAGTCCTGCTTTCTCTAGCTCACATTGTGTACTAGTATATTTTTACACTTTTCGCTTTTAAAACTAAAGATTTACTGCTATTTTCATATAAGAAACTAATTGAGGGTATACCAAAATCTGTAGTGAAGATTACGAGTATCATAAAATACAAAAATGTGCAAACATTGCTTAGGAAAAAAGTATTCTCATGTAAAGTTAAGTAAAGTTACAAAATCTGTTAACGTTAAGTTTTCACTTTAACAGATTTTGAAAATATCCTTTGACAAATTTCTTAGTTTTAGTTTTGCACGTTGTTATTGCATTATTTTATTCCGTTAAACGGTTGACTGCCCGCGTTGTTCCATCCCGCCGGACCGGCCGCACCTAAATAGAAACTACAGGGACATTGCTCCCGACGAGCTCCGTCTGATCCTGCATCTCAATTCTCAAGTGCCTTATTGTGGTACCTTTTGGCAGTGGCCATTTGCGATACGTCGAAGTCGAGATGCTTTAAATTACCATTTAGTTACGTATCTACATTTAGCAACAGGACGCGGTTTAAATTATAAAATATTTAAACTAAATTTAATAACATATCGGTGGTTTATTTCTCATTTTATGACCTATATTAAAAATAATATCATGATTTATGACGCTGGAACCTTGAATTTGTCGGTCAAAAATATTGATGTACAGACATATAGATGAAACAAATTTCAGACACACGTTCCTGTCTTAAAATTGCGTGTGACCTCGAATCTTGATGACCATTGCTGAGCCAAAATAATACAAATTACTATGAGGCTGAACAGTTAATATTTATCTAAATGGTTATTGATGGGCATTTGTTTGTTTTGAGAGTAGGCTAGAAAACGATCAGTGAGTTGTTTATGTGCAGTCCGCTACATAATCCTACAGCAACTGCCAAGACACACAAATGACATTACATCCTATCAATTCTTAAACATTATAGTACATGTGATTGATATGCTTGATTGCAATACATTGTAGCGATAAAAATAAAATATCTATGCATACGAAGGAATGCTTGATCGAGTGGACGGAGAACTCTTGTATGATATAAGTTTAAAAGAGTAGTATGCGAGATTGTCAGAAATTTAATCAAGATGCAATTCTATAAGTATTTATAGTGCATAATAGTATCTTTAAAAATAGTAATTGAAGTTGAAGTTTTAAACTGTAGGTATAAAATAATATATTCTAGTAACGGAACCATCAGACTTCGTCCGGTCCCGAATAGCAATTTAAATTCAGCAAACCATCAGACTTTGATTCCGCGTGAATGGCGTTAATTGTGTTGTCAAACGATGCAGAAACTCATTGAAATATACATACAAAATTTCATCCAAATCAATGTAGACGTTTCGGTGTAGTTAGGTGACAAACATTATGATTATTGAATTATTATTGTTAAGAGCTTTTATTATGATATTACAATAGAAACGCAGATTGCTCGTAGCGGATCTCATTTATAGTCTCGTGATCAACGTCTGCGTTGACTGGTGTTGATAGACCGATTTATCAATTTAATTGTGGAGTATACATGCGTTGGCGATGGTTGGTTCCGAATATCTGGCGCTATCCGTCCAGTGGATTTTATTTTCAATTTTATTTGTGTCGCGCTATTTCGGAACAGAACGTGCGGCACTTGTCTATTACATGGCGGTCTATGTGATGGCCCACGCGTACCGGGAGTTATTCGCGTTGATAAATATATGTCATGACTCTCACATACTTTAAGTATGTATATATTTTTTATGAAAAAAAACAAATAAGAAACAAACAATTCTGTATTATATTTCATTGTCCTATGTCGATAAATCTCTCAGTAAAATTTCAATCAAATCATTTTTTACCGCAAAAAATATTAAACAGCCATATATTTACAAATAATAACGGAATGGCTTCTAGGGGTAGCATTTTTGTGGCTGATAAAAGAATGATGAGTATTATAGTATAAAGGGAGACTAGTAGTGAAGAATCCATCCAAAAGCCCATCATAGAATATTCACAACAGTTTCACGCGATTTATTTTTCTAAAATAAAATATGTTATTCTAAAATAAAGGTAGCCTAAATTACTCCTTATTACATCAGCTACCTTCCAAAAAAAGTTCCGTCGAAATCGGTCCAGCCATTTCAGAGATTAGCCGGAACAAACAGACAGGCAGACAATAATTGTAAAAAATGTTATTTTGGTGTATGCACCGTATTTATATTCATATGCATGTAGTTAAAAACGGTTATTTCAATATTACATACAGACACTCCAATTTTATTTACATATATATACACATATTTTTGTAATCGAGCTAATATTGGAAATGCATTAAATCATCCTAATACATCTCTGTTTATAACCTGTTTTATTTAGCTTATTACGTACTGACATAATTAATCCATACTACTTATAATAATATTATAAATGCGAAAATGTCTGTTTGTAAAAATTTACGAGTATATAAAAAAACTGGCATACTTCGCCTACTTGATATTTACATTTACATTTATTTCATAAAATATAACTTAAATAACATTGTAACTATGACCCCACACTAGGCAATGCCTGTATCGTGGAAATCAAAGCAGGTTTGACAGTTAACGTTACATAGGTACGGCGATCAGAGTGCATATAAAAATTTAGTGTTTATATAATATTAATACTAGTAATATATGACAAAAAATAAAATAAAATAAACAAAGAATACAATAATAAAAATTACAGATATGTATTTGTTAGTCGGCGAGTGTGTGTGTGTATGTGTGTACGTGTGAGTGTGTGTGTGTGTGTGTGTTTGAGTGAGTAAGAATGTTATTTGGAAGTGTTGTAAATTCATATAGAATCATTAGAATATTTCAGAATTCTCTAAATTTATATTACGGGTTTTAGTATTTTCTCAGTGTCCTCATATGTCCAGGACATCAGTATACTGTTGAGGAGTGTTTTTAAACCTGATAATTGAGAGTGTTTTATATCAATTAGTTTGCAAATTTGATTGTATATGTGTGGAAAGAGAATTTTTTTGTGACGTTGAGCAAATGATGTTTTAGCCTTAGACACAGGAGCTTTATAGATTCTCTTCTTTAATATATCTTTGTATGTTGGTAGACTCTTCACATATTTGTGCATGTATACAGTAACTCGCATTACAAACAATTTGCGCACGCTCAGGACCTCAGCCTCTTTATACAATTGCATCGTGTCGAATAGTCGCGGTTTTTTTAGAGAAACCTTCAGAACAGCTCGTTGAGCTCTTTCTAAGGGAATTAAATTGGACTTCGTAATACCTCCCCAGGCTAGTAGACAATAATTTATTAAAGACTGACATAACGCTAAGTATACCAATTTCAGAGTAGTGTTGTCTGAAATGACTCTCAATAATTTCATTGTGTACATTAATTTTCTAACTCTTTTTGCGGTAATTGATATATGTTTCTTGAAATTTAAATTTTCTTCCAGTTCAATTCCAAGATACCTCAGCGAGACCACCCTGTTGATAATGTCACAATTACAGTAAGCGTTGGATGTACCATTAGGCGATAGACAGTTTTTGTGTATTTTAATATTGAACTTACTTGAAGGTGGGCGAGATACAGCTGTTTTATGGAAACACAAATACTGGGTCTTAGACGCGTTTAATGTTAGGAGATTATAGTCCAGCCACTCAGACACTTGTCGAAGACCACATTCAGCCATGTACTGCGTTTCCTGCCAAGTTGGGCCATGGAATATGAGAGCAGTATCATCTGCGTAACAGATTGCGTTACAGCTTTGGAGCGGGAGATTTAGAAGATCATTAATATATATAGTAAATAAGATTGGACCCAGAATGCTCCCTTGGGGAACCCCAAAAGATACATGTATAGGATCACTTATATGATCACCAATCTTGATACATTGATTTCTATGCGACAAATAACTCTCAAACCAGTTTAGTGGCAAGCCACGTATTCCAACACACTCCAGCTTTTTGAGGAGTATAGGTGTAGAAACAGTGTCAAATGCCTTAGCAAGGTCCAGAAAAACACCTATGCAACACCTACCCTCATCGAGGTGATCAACAACAGCATCCATTAGAATGATTACAGCATCTTCAGTGGACTTTCCCTGACGAAATCCAAACTGTTTGTCATTTAGAAGGCTGTTTTGATTGAGGAATTTAACTAGCCGCTTATAGATGATGCGTTCTAAAAGTTTCGAAAAAGCTGGCAAAAGTGATATTGGACGGTAGTTAGTCGGGTCGTCTTTGCTACCTGCTTTATATATGGGAATCACCACAGCCGTTTTCCAGACCTGCGGGAAAGTCCCTGACGATATACTCAGATTAAATATTGAGGCTAACGGTTCAGCTATAAGATGTCCAATATTCTTCAAAATACTATTATTCAGACCATCAAAACCAGAGGTGTTTCCTGATTTAAGAGATTTTATTAAACACAGCACTTCATGAGAATCGGTAGGTTCCATAAAAAAAGAGTTTTTAGGTGAATTAGTGTAGTGTACTTTACTGGCGATTGAGTCCTGTGTTTCATTTAATCTAGTCAAAATTTTATTTGCGAGGTTACTACCTGTGGAAGAGAGGCAGGTGTTACAATAATTGAGAGACTCTTTAATATTGTTTCTAGTCCTAATTAGCTCTTCGGGTAACGAGACAGTTGCAGTGTTATGAGTAATGTGCCTAATAGTATTCCATAGTTTTTTTGGAGCATCCTTATTTTGGCTTATCAACTTGTTATAATAATCAGCTTTAAGTTTCCTTAGTAAGTTAATATAAAAATTTCTGTACCGTGAATAAATTAGTTTTTTTACGCTATTGTTGGGATCTTTACGCAAATTGCTGTGTAACTTATCACGATGTTTAGAACACCTCATAAGTCCAGGAGTCATCCAAGGTTCGATATTAAATTTGGAGCGACTAACTTTCACAATCTTAGAGTGCCTCGATAAAGCATCCACGACTGTGGAGGAGAAGAGAGATACTGCCTTCTCAATATCATTTGTGTTCATCAAAGAATGCCAATTTATCAAATGAAGATCAGAATGCAGCGATTCATAGTCTACTCTAATCCTTGAACGTGTCTGAGCATTTTGTTTTTGATGCGTTAACGTAATTCCTGCCATATATATAGATATACTTTTAAACTGCGGTAGTAGTGGGTATTTGTTAGTATAAAACAATTCATCTAATAGTTCGATTCAAAACATTATAAAGAACAATGTCATACGAGGTGTAAATACTGCTTAATAACTGTTAATTAATTTGGACAAGTACATATGTCGATATTGACAACAAAAGTAAATAGTGTAGGGGCAGGCGCCAACTTTATCCCACGTGCCAATAACTGTCGAGCATCCTACGTATGAGTATGTTTGCAACGTCATACAGGAAGATGCTACTGCGCACTATACTTTTTTGCGACGAATCATTTATGTACGTTGAGAACGAACTAAATACAGATTTGCGTAATCCTTCGCATTTCCAGTTATTTTAGATTTTACGTTGTTGGCACCCAAAGCTGGTGGTAGAAGTGCGATTAAAATCGCACATTATAAATTAGAGATAGATTTGCGTCCAATAAATTTATGTCGTCACCGTAGACGTATATTTTTGTTTGTAAATATTTTAAACTAGCAGGGCCATCTTAACTTCACCCTGACTGAATATATGACTTGTATTCGTCTACATTATTTGTTTTATTGTGAAAGAACTTTTCAAATATTACAGAATTTCAGGATATTACACACAAACTCACAAAATTTACACTCTCTGCGTAATATTAATGTGCCATCTTAATTAAGTGTACGTAATGAGCTGGACTCCAAAATGTCAATATTTGATCATTTTTTTACAATAATTGGTGCTGTTCTTGTTTATTTAGTTTTGGTGCTGTTCATGTTTGCAGCTGCGTACCATGGTCCTAATATCATCATGGCAGCCGTGTTACTTCTAATGCGTTGCCATTCCTGACGATAAAGGCGTCATGCCTCATTAGCCTGTAAATTACCTGCCATATCTGACTTCTCAAACAACATCGAATCTAACAAATTAAACTGCCGATGCCGACAACATAGAACAAAATCTAATTCGCGGTAAAGGAATTGAATAGAACCTTGGTTTTAGATTTTAAGATGTAGGGACAATTTCCGCAATGGTGATCGCTAAGGTAGTAATGTGGTCGGCATTATGTCAAACAACTTTCAAAAATACAGTTCGTTCATTGTTTAATAATAGCAATAGACTAATACAGCTAAGTTTAGAGAATGATGTTGCTGAATCACCGAAAACATTGCAGAGATTTACGTATAACATTGATATGCCAATCCATCTAGATGGCTCATGGACACTAGAGGCATTCCAGCGAACTTCGAAGCTCTTATCACCAGATGCAATGTTTTGCAGAAAATTAGCCATAGCACGTACCTACGTATACTACCTCAATCCCAACGTATTTGCCACTTATGCCCATGTAAAAACTTTTTAATGTAGTCATATTTAACACGACATACTAAAAATATGCCACATACTAAAATATGTAGTCTATTTTTAAGGAACAAAGTCATTATGTCGTATCTTCGTCACCACGTCGCCTCATAGGCGAGGGTGGAAACTGGAATTCACACTTTTTTAAATAAAGTATATGAAGTAGGCGTTTAACATTTTGGATCGCATTACAAACTGTACACGTAAAACATGTCCTGACTAATAGTAAGATGGGTACATACGTAATATTTTTAAGTTTGGACTTAAAACAGTCAAATTTTTATAGGTGTCATTTCAGAAAGGACTTAGAGGATAACACCAACCTACATATGTGAGCAGAGAGTTAAGCCCAACAAACATTTGTAAATAGCTAATTATAAACTTAATGTTTTTCTTTATTTCTTGTTTTGTGCCTCTATTAATTGAAC
Organism: Achroia grisella; assembly: GCF_030625045.1. Taxonomy (NCBI): domain Eukaryota; kingdom Metazoa; phylum Arthropoda; class Insecta; order Lepidoptera; family Pyralidae; genus Achroia; species Achroia grisella. Next base: position 44,696 of record NW_026712791.1, read on the forward strand.
GATTTATCAACATTTCATTTCGACCTAAATACTTTACTACGATTGTTATAGAGAGTTTAATGGGCAGTACCCAACACGAACACCCCAAATGTAGCTGCAATGCGGTCTTTATATTTTGATTGGCCTTTACAATACCTAACTAAAGATCCAGGTTTAGAAATTAAATTATTCATTATCCAGTCTTGATACAAGACTTTTGCGGAAATTTCCTCACAAGTATCCATCACTGGAATTAGAAGTATCGTATCTAAACTAGAATCATTAGTTAAAAACAAAAAGAGCTTTTATAACATTGGTCAATGTTCATTATCTTATAAATTGGTAATGTAAAAACAGCACTGATGTTGAAAGTCAGTGCTGTTAATACTTTATAAGATTTTTTTTTACTTTTTGTCACTGGTATAAAATAGTTTTTTACCAGACTCTTTTTACATAATTGTTTCAGAATGGCTAATGTTTTAATCTATAGATCTGTTTTAGGGCAATTTTAATGTATTTGTATATATAGAGATTTCTTCGTTAGGAAATACATTTAAATATATATTTTATTGTCCTAATCATTTTGTAATCACCTGTTTATTTAACTTTTTCATAAAATTGTTTTGATAGAAAATTGTATTTAGGAAAATGTATTGTTTCTACAGATCGAGCATGGGTAACGCTAGCTACAAACGATTCATATGGTCTGGGTGCCTTGGTGCTGGCGCATTCGTTGCGCCGCGCAGCATCCGTGTACCCTAGTGTGGTACTCATCACACCTTCCGTCACCGAACCAATGAGGTAATATCCTGATTTATATTACTATATTAATATTTCTGGAGAATTCACACAAAGTCACCTAGTCCCAAGGTAAGCAGAACTTGTGTTATGGGTACTAGATAACTGTTATAAATAAATTAGATATTTTTTGTAAAAACATACATAATATACAAAGAAAACACCAAGACATATACAAATACTTTTTCTTCACTTGAAATTTTGTATGCCATATATTTTATGTATGTACCCACGATCATCAGAAGTAAAGCGGCATGGTAAACTGCTAGTTCATCAAAGTCGTCAAAGACCTGGTTTATATATATTTTTAATTATGTCTATTGTATATTTATACCAAAGGTAGACTTATATAAAATCGTCTAGTTACCTCTGTAACACCCATTTCAGCTGCCAAACAGGTTTGTTAACTGTGTTTCTGATGCTGAGTGAGATATTCTAGTGGCGTAGGCACCGTATGAGGGGTCGCACGAATGTCACATGATGATATGATGTTCTTTGGTAGACTACCAGCTTGTTTGCCAATCTCGTTACATGAAAAGAACATTAAGTAAAGGACGTAGGTAATTAGTAACTTTTCTCAGGGAATAGTTCTTTTGAGAATATACATTATTATGCAACACATTTACAGGCACTATTAATAGCACCAACAAAACATCTGGCGGTGTAACCTAGATTCTTAGACTAGAATTGTAGACAAGATTTTTCCAAAATTTGTCAAACATTGTGTCTACACTACACTTTTAATTTACTGTAGCAATCATCTACTACAATAATAGCATTTTTTCTTGATTTTATATTGCTCTAGTTAGGCTTTAGATACCCATGGAATTGCCAAAATTATTTTAAAAGAAAGTATTAATATTCAATATATTTATTGATTAAATAATATTTTATGAATGTCATACGACAGGTAACAGATGCTTATCAAGTTTATACCGCCAATTACAATGATTAATCATATCCTTATTCTTATCAATTTAGGTTGTTAAATATTTCATGTTATGGACATTACATAAGCACATACGTAATGCTCAGTACTGATACACGTCATCAGATTTCAAATCTCCGTTCACACCCCCTACTATCTCTATACGCGAAACAAAAACTTTGCTAAACTTTTTACGAAAATTACGCCCATGAAGGAAATGCTTTGTCCGTATAAACTTTCGTACATTTACAATTTATGTAGAGAAACACACAAATGCACATGCAAATAGCTAATATTTTTGGACCTCTGGACAATTCACACAACACCATCTAGCCCCAAGTTAAAAAGAGCTTCTGTTATGGGTACAGTATATGGTCTACAGTAGTCTATAAATATTTTGATGTTTTTTGTTACTACATATATAATAGATATACAAAGAAAATGCCCACACCGATACAATCAATCATTCATGAATACAAATGTTTGTACTTTGCGAGGAATCGAACCCACTACTATCGGAAGTAAAGCGGTGTGGTAAACTGCTAGACCACCGAGGTATATATAATCTATTATTTTTTTATTTCTATTCACAGGGAACGCCTTCGCGCAGTATTTGCTGAAGTAGTAATAGTTGATGTCTTAGATTCCGGCGACGCTGCTCACCTAGCATTGTTGCAGCGTCCAGAACTTGGCATTACATTCACAAAAATTCACTGCTGGGGCCTTACACAGTATGAGAAATGCGTGTTCCTCGATGCTGATGCTCTGGTAAGCAGATGAAGCACAATGCAACTTATACGTATTTATAAATGACTAGCTGTGTCCGTGGTTTCATTCGCGTTATATTTCAGTATAAAATATAGGCTATGTGTTATTCTGATGCATAAGCTATATTACTGTTATATTTTTATTATTAGGATTAGGATAAAGTTCATATTCAATTGTTTGTTCAGGATGTACAGTAAAAAATTGAATATTACACAGAATTATTTTAACTTTAATGTCATAAATATCGATACTATCTAGTGAGTATAGGTCATATCATATCACACGAGTAGACAGATGTCAGACACTACTGTATGAATGGGTAGTCAGTATTTATCTATAAAAAAATATTATTATATAGTAATGGTCTCGTCCCTCCTCCTAATTTATTTCGTAGACTTTTGGAATAAAACATATTCGACATTAATTTCGCGAGGCAATTACGGAACAGCCATTCTATTCTAGTTATTTTCGGGTTAACAATTATTAGATAAGAAATGGTTAACAGTATATATGTTTATTGTATGTAACAATAACAATAAACATATATACTGTATTGGAATAAAAAAACAAACAAGTAAATTATAGGTATAATACAAAGTTATATTGAAGTTCATTGTACCTAATAATATTATGTCATTTGTTCTATTTAAATCACGGACGGGGATTGTCTCAATAAATTGTGAGTTATCATAAATTATGATTATATACACTGTACGTTGATTAACATTTATCATATGACCATAACTTTGTACGATAGCAGCTAAAAACAATGATAGCAATGTTATAAGAATATAATACGAATGTACAGATCTTGAAGAAGAAAATTCATTTTTGGTCATATTAAGTTGGTTAATAGTACACATATTTAATAATTTAATATTGACAGATGTATTTGTACCTATCTATTCATAAGTTTTATTACTTAACACTCGATCATGTCATTACATAAAGCCAATGGGTTTGTCTCTTTGTGCTACAAAGTAGTAGATACGTACAACTAAATAATTTCTGTCTTGTGATATTTATATGCCACCTAAGATTCTGTTAGTAAATATTTCAGAAATAATGAAGTGATTTTATCGGTGTGTCTGTTTTTATAATAAAAAAAATGTTTTCTCTCGCCCTTTGTGTTATGCGTAATGAAATTTAAATTCTTGGCTCGAAAGCAACCCATACATACTACTGTTTAGTTTGGCATTGCAATTGAGAGTATTTTCATTTTTATCTATTACATATGTACTATTTATAATAATAAAACGAACATGAAGTTAATTTTACATTGTTTATGTGCTACATCATTATAACAAGACAGAAGCCAGACATGTTGACAGAGAAAATGAAGTCTTCAGTCTAATTATAACATTAAATTTAATTTAGAATATTAATCATAATAGTATTATATTAACGAATGAGTAAGAAAACATAATAAAATTATCGACTTCCATGATCTTATAATATTATAGTAATCAAAATTAGATCTAGATTACGTTTTGAAGAATTATTTAAATTTTATTATATGTATAAAATAATTTTGATAATTTGCTTTTAATCTAATTTCGATATCGCATTGTGACTTTAACTTTGTTTTGAGTCGCACTCCCATTAATTTCACAATTTATTAAGGGCCATAATATAAAAGATGAGTACCCAGCATAACAAATAACAAACTGTTTCTTTATTATAAAATTGATACACTTATAATTATAAAGTCACTTCATACGGTAATCCCTTTCTACATAATAAGCCAGTTGACTTCATGGAGCTCACTCCAATCACTGTAAACTATAAAAAAATAGTGCATCCCACCAGCTTATGCTACTATTAGGCAAATTTTTTATAGGGCGAAAGTGTTATGGACATTTTTCCATTAAATATTTTTTATTACTTAACTTGAACTTAAGAAACAATTTTACTATTTGTTGTAAACGAACTCACTGAAGAGCGAAACCAGAGTACAACAGAAACCACAAATGATGCCGGTACACAACATAACAAGCATATAAACGAAAAAAAATCTTATTCTCACATTCCAACATGCCTAGCCAATATGTGCTGAAACATACTCAATTTTCAATGAAGAATTTCGTGAAAGTCGTAAAGATATATCGGTCGCTAATTGTTTACGCGATAAGAAAGTCAATGTTACCGGATGTGGACGTTAGCGCAGTAACCCGAGATGATGAGACATAACCGTGGCCTAAATATTTCTTCCCAACTATTTTGGAACTGCTCCAAAATCTACTTTCATATTGTAGTATTCTTTCGAACGCCACAGACGAGCGTCACGGGCTCAATGTACGGTATACACGAAATCATGTTTATAATGAAGACTATTACATAATAACTTATGAATTAGACTTATTAACTTAGAATGAGCTCCCTTTCGTGGTTATACCAAAATACTCCGATCGATCCTCTGTATCATCCAAATGGGGATTGAAAACACGATGGCCTGGGTTGAAGTGTGATTTCCTAGCGACCTCGTATCCGTCAGACAGGAGTTGGTCTTCAGTAGCTCCATAAGTCCTTCCGTAGGTTTGGAATGCCTTCTGTACTCTCCCCATTTTCTTTCGCTGAAGCTGTAAAGGCCAGCTACTTCCAACAGCATTAGAATAGTTTGAAAACAAAATCATCTTCATTATCTACTCTGTTATATTTTTGTTATTTACACATTGCTATGACAATTTAATATTAGAGTGACCAAATACTTGTTGACTAAATCCTGTAAATTGTGTTATAATATCACACGAAATAATAACTGTACGTAACACTAATCAGCTAATAGATACTCTCTACATAAAGACAACTTTGCACCTTTAGTTTAAAGTAATTTTCTGTCGTTGTTTTTCATCACTAATTTAGATCAATATCTATGATGCAGGTAGTTCAAAACTGCGACGAGTTATTCGAGCGAGAGGAGTTGTCTGCAGCGCCCGACGTCGGCTGGCCTGACTGCTTCAACTCTGGAGTGTTCGTATACAAACCCTCGGCAGAGACTTTCGAAAAGCTCATCAAGTTCGCGCAGGAACGTGGCAGCTTTGATGGTGAGATTATTATTTTGAACAATTTACTGTTGGAAATACACAACCCTAATGACGAGTGCGGACCACTGAGTCACCTACATACATATTTAGATTGTGAGCAACACAACACATATGTAAAATGTGTCGCCTTACACCAAAGAATCATCACTTATACATAGGATATATCACATTTATCAAGGATGTAATGGACTGTTGATTCAGATTGAGCTCATTAGAAATTTTCATATCGCAAGGCATATACATATCATATAATGCACTATTAATTTATATTTAATAGCGTTGGTGGCAAGTTCTATGTAGAGACAGTTTACGCATGTATTGTACCACAGCTTTTTTTTTGCCACTAAGCAGGAATATTCGGTCTAGAGCAGAGGTTCCCAAACTTTTTTGTGTCATAGACCCCTTGCCATATTTTTCGGTTTTGGGTAGACCCCCCATTTTTACCTAGTATTGATTTTTTGTCAATTTCTAACTGTAGCAAAGTTTAGTGTTAAAAACAGGAAGTAAAAACAACATGATATCCACTGTCGTAGAACACTTGCAGTTTGTCATAGACGCCTGGGTGTCGATATAGACCACTTTGGGAATCACTGATTTAGAGGAACACACTGTTAGAACAATATTTGACAAATGTATCCTTTTCGAAGTTTGCCCTGCTAAACTTCGGCCCCATAGATTTACGTATTTTGTTTCTTTCAATTGCGACAGATATTGCTTTGCAACAGTTGCGTTCTCATTCCTTATGTTACACACTGTGTATTTGTCACACACACATATACATATATACTCTTTTGTTTATTGTTAAAGTCTGTGGTCAAATTGAGAATGGATTAACATTGTCTGTCACTACTATTATTTGTTCATAGTCTTGCTGAATGTTAAATTAATTTTGGTCGAATTTGACCACAGGGCGATCGCTATTATTAATGCGTTTGACTATCCAGGTGTCCGATGTTATATATATACGTATAATTATTATAAACCAATGTGTAAAATTTGTAAATTCAGGTGGTGACCAAGGGCTTCTGAATTCATTCTTCTCTGACTGGGCGCGTGGAGACATCAACAGACATCTGCCTTTCCTGTACAATGTCACGTCTGCCGCCTTCTATTCATATCTGCCTGCTCTCAAACAGTGAGTATTTAATTTTACGTTCTCGATTTAGTTTATTCTAATGGTCGCGGGTTCGATTCCTCGCAGGATGTAAAGATTTGTATAAATAAATATCTAGTATTGAATTAGGTGTTATTTTGTCGCCAATTACATATTGGCGATAAAATGGAATCATTTTATTACATAATGGCGACAAAAACTTCTTAATGTTATAGTTCATAACAATAATAACACAGCGCCTTTCAGTCCCACGGTAAGCAGACCTTGTATTATGGGCACTAGACCACTTATTTAGATAATTGTTTTTTATAATACATACATAGAAAACGCCGAGACCGATATAAATGGTCATACTCATGAATACAAATGTTTGTACCGTGCGAGGAATCGAACCCGCGACCATCGGAGGAAAGCGGTTTACTATACCGCTAGACCACCGACGCCGTCAAGTTGTTACAGTAAATTAAAAAAATATATATGAATTCGTATTCATAGAACTACGTATTACATTTCAGTCCGTTATTATTATTGCATCTTATTTATTTTAACAATTTACGTTCTCTGTAAAAATCGCGTATATCAGAGACACATTTAGTAAAGATTAGATAATATGTAATGAACGCATTACGTTATCAAACCATAACAACAAGTTCAATGGTTTATGTGGCGTCGTGTTTACACAAAAAGTGTAATGTGTAGGCACCTGTTTATTATTGTTTATAATATAATGTAAACTAAATTAGTAATATAGGCCTATTGATGCCGCTTACTGGTTTGACTATAATCGAATATAATAAGTTTCTTATAAAAATATGTTTAATATACATACACATTAACTATTGTGGTAATTTATAATAAATAATGTACCTTCAGAATTATTCCCCAAATACAAGTAGCCAGAGGCATTGACAACTTTTGAAGTTGTGATAAATGCAGCATTGTATCGCCTTTTTCGCTGGATATTATTTATTGTTGTAAACCAAATTAGCAGGCATAATCTATAAGTATATGATGATCTGAGATCCAAAGATGGACATAGTGGGATTTTTAACGCATTACATGTTTCCTAGTTGAGAAGAAGTCATTGCAGTTGTTGTTCTTTCTTTCTTTATCTTAATACACTTTTGATCTGATGACGATGATGATGATGATATTATATGTATATCACACATAACCATATATATCTCTTCTAAAACATCAATCAAACAAGTATGTAGTTAACAAAACATATCTTATCTATTTATTATGCTTACAGAGGGTCGAGTTCTAAAATACCTATTTAGCTTTTTTAATTAATGCGTGTCTTGTAAGTAAGTTGTATGGTGCCCTATACTTATCCTGTGCTCACATTATTTTGATAAATCCTGACGGCCCGTGCCGACAACGCTGTTTGATTGACGGATTTACAGAGATGATGAGGCTAGCAAGTAATGCGCCAATCGAACGCCACCGTAACCACGACACTCGTGTCTTAACTGAAATGTACTTGAGCCCCTAATGCCCTGTATCGGTTATCGGGTGCAGATATCTATCTATATAATCTTATCTATGATCAATGCCTAGTAATCCAAAGTTATGACATTTTTTTTATTACTGTGTTAGATCATAATTAGCGATGCGATAGCGACTATGTATTGTTTTAATGTTTCTTATAGCTATGGGCAGAATCTCAAAATTATCCACTTCATCGGCGCAGCCAAACCTTGGCTACAGCAATTCAATTTCGAAACTCGATCAGCCGAGGGTCCGGAGTACCTGCGGGAGTTCCTTCAACTATGGTGGGATATATTCGTCAGCCAAGTACACACTCAACTCGATGTTGCCATGGTGAGTTCTATATAGCACATTTTGTTACATTTAAAAATATTTTAGGAATATCCTTTCTTATAAATCAAATAATAAGGCATGTAATTGTAATACACAATAATTACATATGTAGTTACATTTGGAGAATAAAAATTAAATTTGGAGAATCCCAAATTATAGATATCTTAACAATAATTTGCACTTACATCGCGTTTTTTTTCAATTTAAATTATAGGTATGTATATATAATATTTACTGTTTTATTCACTAAAAAGTGTCATGATATGAATAGTAGGTACTATGTATATTTTAGATTAACAACGATTAGCATAGCATCTAAGATCAGAACAAACAGGTATTCATAGGATGAGATGCGTATCATTTACAATATCAAGTAACACTGCATCGGAATCGAATCCTTTTGATTGTGGTTACTCATTCGAGACCACAGCTTGCGTGCTTTAATAATCTACAGTAAATCGACCCACTATTGTGTAGTTCTCTGTACTGAACTCGACATGTTTTCCAAGCGTTCACGTCAGGACTCTGTTTTAGAGGTGAGAAGACAAACATTGTTTCGCCAATGGTGGCGTAATTATATCTCTATATATTTATACACCCTTATTATTCATAATTTCTAATGACATTGCCCTTTCTTTCGCTCTTACTCTCACATTAATTATAATTCTTATAGCACCAATTCCTATGTGACTAAACTTGTATGCTTGCATATCAAAGCTTTTATACACACTTCCTGCTGTTTGTTGCACCTTTTATATATAGCATTTATGTGATTTTTTAAATATTTCTCCAAAATACTAACATTTTCTAATATTACACATATATAGATTTTTGTTGCTTACTTCAAGGTTTGGTGGTGATAATTGTGGGATGACATAGATGGTGTTGGTATTTTGGTGAATACCGCGGCATTAAAATAAACATACAAATGGTGAAATTAGTTAAGCTGTCTAATATAATATTGATGAAGTGAATACAACTGAAATAGTACTAAATAATGATAATAATCTTTATTTAACTCAGAAGGATCGTTACAATATTATTTATACAATAGGTACACATGTAAGACAATATCAATATTTTTAGTATTTCTGTGTAGTGTCCTGGCTTCTGAAGTAGCATTAGCCGTACGACAGATAAATAAGTAAATAATATTTTAAACTTAATTAGCATTTGTATGTTTATTATAATGTTGCAATAATATATGTTCTGATTATTAATATTGCTTGGACCAAGCTTATTGCACTGTGTTGTATTTTGTTCGTGCGTGAAGCTTTGTTCAAGGATTTGTTTGCATGCTATTGAGTTGTTTTGTCACTTCAACCGATAGGTTGAGGTGCATGAAGCCCCTCCAGCGTTACCCTCGCAAGATGTCAGCCACTACTATATGCCGAAAATCGATCCAGAATCTGAATTCCCTTGGCACCGCCCGGAAGCTCAAATAGAAGAAGAAACCAATGCAACAGAAATAGACGTAACTCAATTCTATGACCCTTGGCAACATTATAAAGGGAATATTCTGCCCAACATGATCGACTCTGTTGCACATACGGGGCTACAAAGAATTGATCTTGATGAAATGAGAAAATATGCGTCGACGTCAAATGAAATGAAATATTACGAAGAAATATCCCAGCAACCAGATATTCAAAATCAAAATAATGTCCAGTATTGGTACATTAATATGCAACAAATCCAACAACAGCATTACACTATACACTGCCGCCACGAACACAATCACGATAGTTTTGAAAACGGGAAAATACACCATCGCCCCGATTGTAGTCATACACAACCAGATAAATCTAATCATACTCTTGAACACACTCAGGTTTATTCTAGTCACTTGCACCATAATCACTCGCCAAATAATTCTAGTCAAACTCAATTCAAAATTGTTATTGATAATTTTATTAAATTTCAAGATGATATGGAGTCAGGGGCTCGCATTTCGGAAAATCGAATTCCGATTCATACCTATAATAAAAAAAATCACCGATGGCACAGAACGAATCGCATAGATATACCATTACAATTAAATACAAATACCAATGGAGATGTTTTTGATGATATAATACCGAGACATCCATACGATGAGTTCTATTTAAGGCATCGTGCCACTATAGATTATCGTGGACATAAAATTTGTACACATGAAATACCACCGACTCCTACGTCGTCACCGCTCTCACCGAGGTCCAGATCACCAATTTTGTTAAACGGTAACAGGTGTATAGAGGAGGCAATTGGTATTGAAAATGACTGCGGAATACAAGTAAGTTTATGTCATATTTAGCTCAATATTCATCAAATTTTGAATCGATGAAGCAGTATGAGCGAAAGTATGATCTTCTAAAACAGGTAATTTCATCATAGTTGTTAATGTAGTATAGTAGATTAGTAAAGTATGCTCGAGCTATGAGTTTGTTACCCCGTATATATCCTGATTTGTAAAAAGGCTTTGCATGCCAATGTCCTAATTTCTAATTCGCATGTATTTAAAATACTTTTCAAGAATAACTTGACAATTTCCACTTCTGGTATAATAATATAGATCAATATTATTTATATTTACCTATTCATTACAGTAATAATAAATGAAAATTACGAGAGATGCTTTGTAGACGTTTATTATAGCAGAGCGCTATAAAATAATTATATATAAAAAGAACTCTCATATTTTAAATATGGATAAACGAATATAAAAATTACCAGTGATTCTTATTGTAGGTCTAACAATTACCAATTATTAAAAACTGGTTACTGGTTACTAAATTACTAATAGTTGTGAATTCATATTTATCTACACACAACCTATATGTGACTTTTCCGATTATCTCTTTTCTGATAGGAAATAAGTAACGAAAATCGAAAAAAAAATCGAAAAATGATGACAGGCTTGTTTGTTTTTACTTTTAATTGAAACGCACTGAGCTCATTAAGAAAAACCTCGAGTTAGTTTCATCGTAACAACATGTAGCGATAATCGAATCCCTCCCTCTGACTATTACTATGTAGAATTTATTTCGAGTGCACACTTTTCTTTAGAATTTACTTTATAAAGCGTTGAGGCAAAATAAAATTATCGTTAATTATTACATTAATGTCAGAATTGTATTTTAACTTTATAAATTTTCATTACAGAGTGGAGTTGCTGGTAACTTGGCCCGAGTAGCCTCAGGCGCACCTGGATCCCAACGAGAAGCTCTGGATGAGCTTTCACGTCGTCAGGGTTGGGAAGCGGGCAACATAGATTACTTGGGAGCAGACTCTTTCGACAATATTTGGGCTAAAATCTCACAAACACTTAATCAACCTCGAGTATCTCCTCCAAAAGAGCCGACTGCTCCAATTACAATACAACCTACACCATTACCAACAGGACCATCGCCAGCATCAGAGCAAGTAGAAACAGCGCCCGTTTCTGTTGAGGTAGCACAAGAAGCGGTAACAATAGATGCTGCTCCTGCACTTGGCGAAGCGCCTATTGTGCCTGTTGTTGCGCCAACAATTTCTGAAACATCAGCCCCAACAGAAACTCCTGCTGCAGTAGATGCGGTGCCACCAGTGACACCTGATACTTCAGCAACTACGCCACCGGTGCAAACTGAGGCACCAGCTCCAACAGAAGCTCCCGCACCAACAGAAACACCTGCACCTGCTCTAACAGAGGCATCCTCGCCTGCGGCAACGGAAACACCCGCACCAGCAGAAACGCCTGCACCCACAGAAGCACCTGCACCAACAGAAGCACCTGCGCTAACAGAAGCACCTGCACTAACAGAAGCACCTGCACCAACAGAAGCACCTATACCAACAGAAGCACCTGCACCATCAGAAGTACCTGCACCAACAGAAGCACCTGCACTGACAGAAGCACCTGCACCAACAGAAGCACCTGCACCAACAGAAGCACCTGCACCAACAGAAGCACCTGCAACAACAGAAGCACCTGCACCAGTAGAAACACCTGCACCAGTAGAAACACCTACACCAGCAGAAGTACCTGCACCAGCAGAAGCACCTGCATCAACAGAAGCAACTGCACCTGCAGCTGTGTCAACAGAAACACCTACACCCACACTATCGGAACCAGTCGCATCACCACCAACTGACGCAGCCGTATCCGCACCAGCTGAAGCGGCCGTACCAGTATCAACTGAAGCATCTGTACCAGTACCAACGGAAGTACCTACGCTTGCGCCTTTAGAAGGACCAGTCACAACAGAAGCACCTACATCTACACCAGTGGAAGCAGCCACAACTACACCAGCACCAGCGGAAGCTGCCGTATTAGCAGAAATACCAGTATCTGCACCAACGGAAGCATCCGCATCTACAGGTACAGAGATACCTGCAACTGTACAATCAGAAACACCTGTAACAATAGAGACATCCGCATCATCAGAAGTTCCTGTTTCGGTTGAAGCATCTGCTCCAGTTCCAACAGATGCTTCCGTGCAGCCTCCAGTAGCAGTTGAAATAACTACACCAATAGATATTCCGACTTCAGTTGAATCTATTGCGTCAGTACCAACTGAGACGCCTGCAGTGCCTTTGCAGGAAGCAGCACCCACACCAACAGAAGTTCCTGCTGAAGCCCCTGCCCCAGAATCTACAGCAGTCTCCGGACTACCTACACCAACACAGGCTGAAGTACCTGCAACTGTGGAAACTGTAGCACCAGTCGAAGTTTCACTACAGGAAACAGCGCCAGTGTCTGCTGTCACTGCTCCGATAGTACCGACTGCTGCAGATAGTGTACAACCACCTATAGTAGAATCAGCAGCAGTGCCTACGACAGTTGAATCTTCTCCACAGCCTACAGGAGAAAATGCTGCTGCAGAAGTTCCGGTTGGAGTGGAAACCATACCTTCAAAAGAGGAGACATCACAAAAGACTGAAAAGCCAGAAGTGCCCCCTACACCACCAGTAACACCAAAATCGACACCGGAGGCAGAAGTAGCGCCAAGTTTAGATACACAAGTAACTGCTGAGGTACCACAAACTGCTGCGCCAGCCGATGCTTCAGCGGTAGCTGTTGCAGCAGAAACGACGGTAACAGAGCCAGTAGCAGCAACAACACAAGAAAAAGCTAGCGATAGTCCTCCTCTAGCAAACACACCGTCCAAAGATGAGGCGCCAGGAGTGCCGGCTGCCAAATGTAAGTAAAGGAGAAGAAAGAGAGCGCAGAGAGCAGTTAACGGCTTTGCACTTTAAGTTCTCACCGAGTTTATTTTGCAGTTTTCTCTTATTCTTCTACTAATATATGTTAATAGTTTAGCTACATCAGTTTTACGGAGACCGAGATGCACCTAAAGCTGACACGGTTACTCGTAGAACGTGATGTGACCACATGTTTTCTTTTGTGCCGTTTTGTGATGTTTTTGGTTTTTATGTTATTTTACTGAGCATAAGTTTCAAAATTCGTTGTTATTTCACCCAGCTACCGAGGAGGCAGCGCAAGAGACGCGGCTTTGATAGATCAGGTAATTAACACAGTTTTACTCGGGCCCAACACAATTTTCAATATTCTCACTTATTGTAGAAATACCAATTACATATTTTCCTAATTAATGTTATACAATGATATTAATGTTTTTCTGGAATTTCATACTTTATTCATTCCATTTGTGTATGTTTGTATACTGAATGTATTGTTGTGATGAGTCCAAGTATATGCAGTAAATAGGACGTTTTGTAAGACTGATTCGTTTTACGTAAAGGAAAGAATGCATTTTCCGTTCCAGTCTGACTACGTGAGTCCCAATCAAGTAGTCGTATCTGCCATGTTGCCGCCACTATGTCTTTTATATTATATATTACGGTGCATTTAATTAATATTAAAATAATACTTACTTCAATTTTAAAAAATGTTATCACGTAAACGATAAGCAATGGGATAGGGCAAATACGACTGCATGTAACTGCGTCATGCACTTATCCTAGACTGTTACACATTCGCACAGAGGAAAAATGACGAAATTGTAACGTTCTTTTTTATTTGCTTCACATGTTTTACTCACACATTGCAAGTAATATTATTCAATGCTTTTCCATCGTGATACACTTTTTGCACATTATCACAAAGCGCAACACATGGGTTGGTATTATTATCACCACAATTCGACATCTAATATATTCATGTAAACGATTTCATTCGATATCGACGTAATAATTCTCCTTGTAATGTAAATTGTACATTGGCTTCAGATCTATCACTAAACTGACATGAGATCTAACTTTCCGCTTGCATTGTTTTTTGAATTAACCATGTAGCTCTGTTTTCCCTCGACTTGTTCCAGGCCCTAACCGAGCTTGCTCTCTAATGTGACTGCCATACTAACGCTACGTGTAAACGAAAGAGAGAATAAGGGCGAGATAATTGGTTGTGTAGCTGAGGAGCGCCGCAAGCCAGCGGGGAAGCTGCAGCTGAGTCCCCCCGCCGCCGCCGACCCACTCCCCACCCCCGACAGCGAGCTGGAGGACGCAGCTGCGCTCGCGCAGTCCATCATCGCCAGCGAGCTGCAGACACCCACGGTCACCTCGCCAGAACCCTCCACACCCGCTTCACCTCCGCCGCCCGGTCAAGCAGAGAGACTCGCTGTGGAAGAACCCGAGGTTCCGACGCCACCCGTAGACAGCGTGTCCCTCGCACAGATAGGGGTCAAGGCCAGCAAAGGGAAGTCCACGACCGCCGCGCAGATTGAATCCTCGGTGACGGAGAAAACGGAACCGGAAACTCCGACGCAGGAGACACCGGCGCCGTCGACGCCGACACAGGCCAGTAAATCCACGGATGCACCTAAAAAGAAGGTTGTGAAGAAAGCGGCCAAGAAAGATAAAGAGGGTGCGTCGAGCGCCGACACGCCCGTCCCGCCGCCGCGCAAGAAGGAAAAGAAGCCCAAAGAATAAGAACGTCACGCTATTGATAGTTCCTCTGTGCCATATGAAATGTAATCTTCCTTTTATA
Organism: Achroia grisella; assembly: GCF_030625045.1. NCBI lineage: Eukaryota > Metazoa > Arthropoda > Insecta > Lepidoptera > Pyralidae > Achroia > Achroia grisella. The sequence continues at coordinate 60,127 of NW_026712791.1, forward strand.
ATTTTAGTCTATATTTTTTATTTTTAAATGCTTCTATGTATGGCGTAATCGTTTCTACTTAGAATTCATTTATATTAGTCATCTTTCACCGCGTTTATGTTTTATATTATTTTATGTTAGTAAATAAGATATTTACTGTTTTACAATATAACATTAATTATTTTGGTTTTTTTTTATATATTATTGAAAGATTTTACCAAAGCATGAGACGTATTTATTAAATGAAGTTTTATGTAATTTTGTATTAAAAATCTATTTTCGAACAATTTGTTTCATTTATGATCAATGAGCCGTAGTGACTTTGTATTATTGTGACTATGTTTGAATGTTGAAGATCTTCAAAAATTTTTTAGAAGAGGTAACTAAACTTGACTTACAATCCGACTTCAGTGCCAATAAGAGACACCTAACGTAGCTAAAGGTATAAGCTATATAATATAACAGGGAAAAAATAATGGCAAACTAGTCAATGATATACCAATCGAAAATTATATAAGGAGGTACTACTACTACTACTTTGAAATAACTTGTTTGCGTTTTCAGTCTCACCAATTTCACCCGCCAAGCTGATTGATTTGTAAGTTGTGTTTCGATTGCAGAATGAAATATGGCAGTGAAATTACAAAATGTGGAGTAACATCTTTGTCATTCCTCCAGCATGGCAACGCATGTGTAGTGTCACGGGCGTCTCATAACAATATGATATCAGTGGTATAGCTATGTGTTAGGCGACGGTTATCACATATAGCAGTGGGCAGTCAGCTACTTTACCATACCACGTATACATAATGTAAAAATAAAACACACAAACTTATGTTAATTTTTACACAAATATTTTTATAACTAGACATGTAAAGGAATTTAAGGAACTTAGGTAGGTATAGGTTCGATTTCATTAGAAAGTCTTCAGGATGAGTATGGTACATACCTCATGTACCTATGTGTTGTCTTACCTCGCACTGCGCGCAATACGAAAGATAAAAACTTTGTACGTAAATTCATTAAATTGCTGTACCTTAGTTAAAAATACATAGAGAATTTATATTTGACGAAGATCTGAACGAATCGTAAAATAATCACGCACAATTTGTATCTACCAATTGAATAAGTGAATTTGTAAGTGGTCGAAAAGCCTCGGGTCTGGTGGAGCTCTGGGCGGCAAATTCGAAGTTGGCAGATGAATACAGAACTCATCATTATCGCGTCTTTGACAGCTTAACCACTGAAATGACAAGTAAATTGTTTGTGTACAATGTAAGTATTTGAAAATGCCACAATAATTAACAACAATATGTATATTAATATCTATATTCTAAAAATGTAGGCCGGAGGGGGCGGCATTTTTTAAATCCGCCTTTGAAAAAGTATATTATATACAATACATATATAATATATACTTACTTTTTTAATTATATTTATAATATTTCAGATATATATCCCTAATACATTAGGGATATACATCTAATACGTATTATTTAGAAATAAATTTTTATATATCTCACTTTTTTACAATTTCTTTACTATACGCCATCTAGTAGTCATCGCACGTGTTTCGTGCATGCCTTCCTCTTTAGTAGTATTATTTTAAACTTATAGATGGCACTTCACTTCTACAAATAACATTAATTCATTGTTAGAATAAAAAATACTGATTACTCTTATACTCTTGGAAAATTATTAGAGCATACAGAAATGACGAAAAATGGTGCTACGGAAACATAGCGCTCGCAGGCATGAGATGAGATGGAAAGACCGAAATACAGTAGATAAATGCTGAGTGGAATTCACATTCAGTATCTACTTATGTTGTATAGTAAATAAGAATACTGTAATGCTGAATAAATGTCTTTATTATTATTATTAAATAAAATGCAGCCTACCACTGATTGGCCTCGGTCTTAAAAGCTAAATCGTCTTGAATAAAGAAAAAAATATTTATTGCTTTAAGAAACAATTGGATTACAACAACACAGTGTTAGGATGACATAGAAGCACAGCATTGCCTGTGTCAGGTACATTCGACTCTTACTTGCCATATGTGTTTTTTTTACATATATTTAAGAGAACTTCTTGTGTGAAAATACTTGCAGCAGAATAATAATGATCGTCATCGGATTAGTAATGTGGGGTAGTAAGCGATTTACACGCGGTGTACCTTCGAAACTACGCTAGGTATTTAGCGTTAAATTCTTTGTAATCGTAAACTACGACGATTACAGAAATAATAGCACTAGTATATTCACATACATACTAATACGCCATTTCGCTATCAGAGCTCTTACTATTGTTCATATTTTAGAAATTAACAATGCAAACGTTTAAAAACTTTAGCAAAGATCGCTGTTTTTGTATATCTAGGTACCTTAAATTATAATTATTAAATAAATAATTAAATGAAACAATTTTTAGTTGACGCAAACAATATTGTTATATCTACTGGTAGGAAATATGATACTCGTATTTAGAAATATTTTATCGTTTCATCAAATGATGTGGTATCGTGTGTGTTGTTCTCAACGATGACTAGTCCTTGATGTAAGATCACGGTTATTTACACGCTTATTAGTTCCAATGAGCTGGTAGCCACTCTGGGTGGTCTCAGAATTGCTCTCTTGGCAGTCTGTAATAAGATATGCTTGTTTTACAAATCAGGTTTTGATGAAAATGGCTCTATATTACACTAATTTATTGTATAACTTTCGTAGGTATTTTAAGCGACATTGTCAGCGTGATAGCAATTATTATATATAGCATATTTTAAATAAAAAGAGTAGGTATTCATAAATTAGCAAAAATTGTAATTCAAAAATTTATAGTACAATTTACATGAAATAAAAACATGTACATTTTAAAAAGTAATAATAATAATTAACGCAAAAAATAATACGTTAATTATTTACTTCCTTACAATTTTATAAGAACTGGCTGTTAGCAGTTTCTTCTGCACAAACTTTTCTCTCCTATTTCTTTCAGATTATGTTCCAAGTAGAAATAAATTTAATTTAGCCCTTTAATTAAATTTGATTTAGCCCTTTAGCTGTGATAAGGTAAGTAAAGACGGTACGGCAGACGGTATGTCAGCCCTTTTTGACAGATACATTTTCGTATTTATAATATTGATACTACAATATAATCAATTTATATTGTCTTATAAAACAATGGTATTTGAACAAATAAGTGCAAAGCCAGGTTTAAAAGTTTGAATTTCGTTTGGTTGCAATTAAAATAATAAGATTTAAGTAGTATCAGAGTACTTATGTATAAATATACTTCAACTTAAAATATCTACGAGTATTATTATAATTTTAAACATGGCCATGTTTTTTAATAGCAAACATAGACATAGACAGGTGATTCAATAGCACTTATAATTATTTAAATTATAATTATAATTTATTATTTTCTGTTAATAAATATTTAATAAAAAAATTAGAAATAAAAATATGTAAATTGTAACAAAATTAAATACTGTTTATCGCCCTCTAGCGGTTGGTTTAGTAAAAAATGTGAACTCAAGAAGCACGCAGGTGTCGCCACTAGGCACGTTCGAAAACTCCGCTCCAACCAGCAATCGAGATCAAGTCTAAAACTGAGTTAAATGAATGAATAGGGGCTCAACCGCTGAGCGAGCGCGCTGCTATTGGCTAGTTCAGCAACCAGTTACTTTAGTTTGACGTTAGCCGTGACGCGGAGTGGTATAGTCCTTTGCTTTTGTGAATTAACGTTCACATTATCAATGTTTATAAACAGAAATCGTAAAGATACTACAATAATTAGATTTGTTCATGAATAAAATCGAAAACTTTTGTGCTTTACAATACTTATTGGTGCGTTTCTTTTGTTTTTCTTATGGATTTGTACGTTTTATTCGAGTGTGTAATCTTGCAGCGGCGAGAAGTCAGCATCGTTGATTTTGTTGGACGGTGGTTGAAAATGTGATACAATTACAGTGGTGAATGATACGGACCGATGAAGCAGACCAGTTTGTGATACTTTACAATATTAGAGAAACATAAAAATCTAATAACATGAAGTGGCTTTTGATTGCACTTTTCTTGCCTTATACCTTGGCGCATCTGAATGTTTACCTGAGCAGTGCAGAAGTATGGAGATTGTTTGGTGAGTCCTGTTTTAATGTTATAACACTATGTTTAGTGACATGTCAGGTTTATCATTTCACTTGTTTATCATATTGTTGCAGTGAAGTTATCTCTAGATTATAATGACAGTAGATAACAAGCATTGAATTTGCCAAATCTTTTAAACCTGATTATAGAAAGTCACATGTTTATTAGGTAGCTAACACTAATTAAGTACCCAATTAAAATTAGATAGGTACCTAACAGAATTGTCATATTGCCTAACTGGCAATTATACAATATATTTATAAACTTTGTAAGCATTTTTATAAGTTCAACATACAAAAACTAAGTCTATGGCATAGTAAAAATGAAAACCACAAGTCGTCGTCGATCACCAATATTTTTCCTCTTAATAGCCCACATGATTTAGAATAAAATTGTGTTAATTATTTACATTGCATATTGTAATATGTTGCATGCAAGTAAACGGTTATTATTAGTTAATTTTCAAACTATCGTCGTCTTCACAGGACGTCTCCTTCTCGTTCGTACCATGTTCCAAGAGAGAATCTTGAAAATATCAAAACATTACTAGTAACTCGTATTAAGTATGTTATACTTACGTTTATACCGCGTATATAACAGACAGAAGATGATCAAAATGTCTAATAGGTATTTAGTTATGATCTATAATAATATTAATATTATGTAATAAGGATAATCACCGTAATAATCAACCAGTATATAATTAGATGGAATTCAGAAGGTATGATACATCTGAATTCTGTCTGTTCACGCATATAATAGACTAGCTGACCCGTGCAACTTGTCTGCATCACACTTACTTGCTATTTAAAATTTTTTTTCGCCCAATTTACATAATATCTTTAAATTATGGCGTGTGTGTTATTCTAATGTATAAGCTATATTATTGTAAAGTTTCATCGTAATCCGTCCAGTAGCTTTTGCGTAAAAGAGTAACAAACATACATCCATCCCTAATAACAAACTTTCGCATTACATATTACACGTAATATTAATTAATTATTCGCACAGTGTAAACGATTCTATTCACAATTAAGATAAATTCTTTGTAATCAGTGTTTGTATATAGCAACTATATAATTGTTTGTAAGTATTTAATATTTTTTAACAAAAACTGTTTAATTTCTGTATATTCTTAAACTCTGCAATGCTGTAAATGTATAAAAAAAAATCATCCACTTTAAGTTTAAATGTTTTGATTAATTTAACTGTAAATCAGTGCATCAACTTAGAACATTTTGTAAAGGGTCGGTAGGTACCCAGTGACTTTCGAAGAAACTTAATCCTCTTCTACTTTAATTAGTGGTACGTCACAACTAAAACTTTACTTCTTGTCATTTCCCTTTTGAGGGTAAGCCGAAGTGACACATTTGAAAAGGCCCGTGCGCCTGCGCAGGTAATGGGCTTAGCAAAGCGACGCTCCTTACGAAGTTTTTTGTGTCCCTCCTTTGTACTAACCTGTGGCCGTAGCTCGCAATACATCATTGTCAACGACATAGCCATCTGCCTTTTGTTCTTGCTTAAAAATTAGAATAACAATAAACATAAGGAGCAAACGGGACTTCGGCCCGCCCTTGTCTCCTCGTATACGTTTGAAAGTGGAGTTCGGAGTGGACAATTTACATTCGGCCAATATTTTTAATAAGCAGTCCCATTAAAAATTATTCGCTTTCTATGTTGAAAGTTATACAAACACGTTCAAAAGATGCGGCTTAGTAATTTGTTATGAAACATTATTTATTGGAGACATTAAAATTAACATATCTCACATCTTTATATTTTATCTGGTTAAATTTCCATCGGATGAGTCTGCGTGGCATATCAGCCGGCCATCTCGCCGGCTATGTGGTGCCTAATTTATTTTAGATGACATTTATGGAGATGCTATAGAGTTAAAAGCAATAAACCAACGCCTAAAATGTATATTCCAACACGACGGGTCGAATATTAGTATTAAAATTGAAATTCTTTAGGAAACATGTAAATTGATAGCGAAAACTTTGAAGAAGTAAAAATATGTAGGCATGTTTAATGTCTTTGTAGGTAATAATACAATTTCTTGATTACATTATGTATAAGTATGAGACACAATTAATAGAAAAAATTAAATGCTTTTTTTTTCTTAAAATATATATGCACATAGAAAAGAGATTAATATAAATTCGTACTCATTAATACAAATTACTGTATATATCAAAGCTTGTAGTCTTAGTTAACAATTGCTAAATGCTACAAAATCAGACTTGAATTTGCCCGTCGAACGATAACAATATCATCAAAATGTTCAGAAAAAAAAATAAAAAATATATATACTTGTAATGTCCTAATTTTGTACCCGGTTTAAACATACATATTTTCTTATAGGACTATGATGATAAAAAATCACGAGGTTTGTCAGTAACATAAATACATTTATTGAATAACGAAATTAATTTACAGATTTCTTTATATTTATTGGCATATTGGTTTTATCTTTTAAAATAAACTGTGGTGATGGCGTCCCAATGAAGCTGGCTGTGGTTAGTAATGGCGAGGCGGTACCGGTCGACAACATGCTTTATGGTCGAACACTTATCGTTCATCTGAATTCTTGGTAGAACATTGTTCATGCTGTAGTATAAAACTGTTAGAAAATTTGTTTTGGCTTGGACACTTCGAACGCTATGTTTTTTTTTCTAGATTCTTATAGCTACGTACTTTATAATAATTAAGTATGTATACATTATTGTATATACATATGTCGCGATATCTTAGCCAATTCTATACTAATTTATATTATTACTTTTGTAATTGTATTAAGTTTACTTTATTTCTGGATTGGACTAATTTACTCCCGTTACCGTTACTGATTTTGTCCCGATTAAAGTCTATTTTCTGTAGAATAATATAACTTATTTGTTTTTATAAACCTACTTACAAAGTGGGGTTAGGAGCAATGAACAATTTTTATTCGTACTCATTATTACAAATTATGTGAAAATGCTTAGCACTGCATTAATAAAGGATTAGATGTCATATTGTTAAATGGTTATAGTTTCTACATTTTATGGTATTGTAATCTCTCCGAGACAAATTGTGATTTTATTACAATTGTTATATTCGCTATATTATTGCTCTTGACTGTACTCGCAAACCCACGCGAGTGCATTGTTCCTGCAGCAAACGGTCACCGCTTATAAGAGCGTAGGCGCAAAACTGTGTTTTCTTCATCTATTCACGTAAATTAAACTAGACAAACTGAGCAGTAAAGTAATTGTCAGCTGTGGCTTTCGTATTTTTAATTGAATAAATAATATCCACTACTGTATTGTCTACATTCACTAAAACCTCATAAAGCGTTTTAAAGACGTTAAAGCTTTTCAGTCCTTCTGAATTCTGTAGTACCTATTGTGTCCCATTCAAATACGATCCCTATAAACAACTGTTTCTATCACCCTTTAAGTTCTAAAGTCATCCAGTTGTTATGTGTACGATATTGCTCGTCTTTTTATTAATATAAATTTTCAGGTTGAAATAGTGCGTAATATTAGGTAGATAAAACTCTGTACCCAACAATAAATTTTGCTGTACAAAAAAATGAGATCATCGAATAATAATAGTTTATAATAATAATCAAAGGTAATTTTAGTAATGGCAAGAATATCTGATCAAATTACGTCACGTAACAGGCAAATAGCCAGCGGTGTAGGTAGTTTCCGAATTACTTCTCCATGACATCTTAGACAAATAATATTGGGTTGAAATATTACAGCATCCGTTGTAAAAAGATACTCAAGTGTAGTTTAATGTTTCACGGCTAGAGATGCGGTGGGTGGGTGAACAGAATAAAAAACAAGTTACCACAGTAACCTGATACATCGGTGTAGTATAAAGTTTCGTCTAGACACCTCCTCACGCGATAAAATAACTAATTTCTTATAATCCATATCGATTAAACCGTGCATTGCTTCGAATTTAATGTTAGTGATACGTAGCAAGCATACATTCGTTTTGTATTACAATTTACAAATCATTATATCATTATTATTTTTTTAAGAGAGAATATGGGCCGTAAAATCTTAAACAATTATAATTATAATAACCATGGAAACTAAGTAACACAGGACCGACTTACGGTAAGGCGTTTCTTATTTTAAAACATACTTAAATATAATATTTGGGGGTGATTAAACCCATTTACATTGTTATTATTATTATTGTAAAACTAATAGTAAATTCTATAATATAAGAAATAGGTATCAATCAAATATAGAATCTTCTTTATTTAAATTAATTAATACATTACTTTTTTCCCCATTATTCTTAATATTTCTTTACAGTATTTGTTACTGAAGAATAAACATTTGTGGTGTTATTAAAAAAAATATATTACTCCAGGTAATAATATTCGTCAGTTGTCGTTTCCTGTGTTTTATCTCGGCACCTTATCTGAAGGACGCCATTTCTCGACCTATGCCAACATTATCAGTGCCACGTACAACTACGTGTATATCTCCTTGTCCTGTGGCTTATCCTTTCCATCCGGACCATTCCATTCGGACATCTTGATAATTTTTTTCGTTTCCATCAGGTATAGAACAAGAATGCACGACCGGGAATAGATATTGTTATTTTAATAAACACTATTAATGCTGCATTCAGCCTCATACATCATGCCCTTTGGATCCCCCTCAAACGAGACGTCGTTTAGAGAATTAACAATGAAATATTTCAATAAACAGCTAGCGATGGCGCTATATAAATATGGGCTGGCGTTCTCTCATACTATTCTTTATGTAAATAACGCTGACACGCTGCATGATGTGGAGTGGGCCCTAAATAAATTTAATTTCACGCGTGGTGGGATAAGAGTTGAGTTTTTAATCTGTGGGGGTGATGTGTCAGATTACCGAGACAGGTGCGGCTTATGTTGAGCGACATAGAAATTTCTGAACGGGCTTGAAGTGGTTTATGTATAATTTTCTTTTAATTGGGCATTTATGATTAGAAACATTTTTAAAATGTTTCTAACAGATATTTTAAATTATTATTATATTTACGTTTGTTCCTTTATAAATTTCATTTTATCGTTGTAAGTAGCTACTTAATTATAGTTAGTTATATTATCTCTAAATAATCGATTAAAAATTAAATATATTTTATTTTTATTATGATAAGTTATTATCAGATAATTTTATTAATCGTGCTTCTTGTTGCTACTGACAAATCTGATAAGAATGTAATTTCCTAAAATAGCTACTTTACGATTATATTGAAAGATTGATGTGCATTCAATGCCGACCATTCATAACATATTAGGTAGTTAAGGCGATGCATCATAAATATGACTGAGTTAGTTTTGCAATGTGCAAATTCTCTAGTTTAAGCTCGAAGCACTCAACACAAAACAAACATAAATGGATTTTGAACTGCCCTTTATTAGTGGACCTGCCTCCATAGTTCACTTGGCGTTATTATAGAGCTCAAGTAATACAAGTCACCGACTAGGGTCATGCAGTCGCTTCGGGCGTATGCAGATTATTATACGTGTTACATGAATATGCATCTCGTTATTTTCAATTACGCCTTCAGTTCAGTTGCCATTGCTGTCAACCCTAACGCTTGTAACTCGCTATTGTCTCGACATCTCATACAAATGTAATTGATAATTATCGCGGTGATTGTCTTGATTGTGACCATTTATTACATGTAGACGTTTAAGGGTTTAATGATTCTAAACTGTAGTAAGAGTGGGGTAGGTCTAAAATTATATGATGTGTTGATTGGCGATTGGCGTCAATCATATTTACCTATGTATTTGCATATATTTATTTGCTAGGAATAGAGGTATCTTTTAGCAATACTCTTAACTACCATTTAATAGATAAAATATAAATATATCCTTCCTACAATCCTACTTGAAAATGCAATATCTATTTACAATATATGTATGACAGTTCACTGAAACAAGCAAAGTGATAAAATAGACGAGATCGAAGACGATAAGATTAGGATATAAATATATTTCGAAACACTGTGTATTTTGCGTGATAAATTTTATTAACTCTACTATCGTACCTACCTATTCAAGTTTCACTAAATTTTGATTCCGAGTTCCTAGGCAAATATCGTATGTAAAAATGTTGAGGTTTTATTTAGTGATAGTTAGTACTTACGTTACGTTACGTTTACGTTAATAATAAGGGATACATTACAGATAGAATGACGATGAAAATTAGTGCAGAAGGGATTTTTATATCTACAAAGAAAGACATAAAAATCTCCTTCTGCACTAATTTTCACCAATAAAACGCTTAGATTTCATATAAGTTAAAGTATACTTTATGACTAAACAATACCCGCATATAACCATATTATAATTTATAACACCATTAGGTATAAGCTGAAATAAATATTAACACATTTCAACTACAATTACACGAAAGAAACAATGCCACGTGCTATTATTATACTTTATTATAGATATAAATGGTTAAGAATTTTCAATGACCCATTGTATAGAACGGTGACATTATTTTTACCTGCTCAAAACCACAGAATGTATAATCCGTTTATGACAGTCTAGTGAAATGAGCAAAACCGCAGCTGCGCTTATATAGTCGGGGAAAGTTCTCCGAAGGTGTACCGAACCCTTTTTTTCTCGCTTACTATAATGGCTAACGAGATACGGGTGCCCTGTTACGGGTTATTGTTGGCTTTCTATATCAATCAGTCAATGTACAGTATACTGAGATCTATAAGAAATAGAAAAGCGATTACCTGCTCTGCGCTTACTCAAGTAGGTATACTTGTCAGTAACTAGTAGTTATGTACTAGCAAGTTTTTCCCACGTAACAAGATTTTCTTGACGAATACGGTATAGACATTGAGGTATTATGTACATAGTAACTAGATAAAACACTATACATACGAAAAATACACGAGGATTAATAATACAATTATTTGCTTCAAATTTACTTACCTTTCTTGAATTATTTACTAGGTACTAAGTATCTATCTAAAGCATGCCATGACCTAACCGCAAATTGATGTATACTATAGATGTCAATCTGAGTATTTTTTTCTTTATTATATAGTATTCTTCACACTTCGCAATTGTTTTACGCTGAAATCAATCTTTTTGAGTAATAAAATCCAACTTAAAGTAACTTTGTAAGTGATTCGGGGTTTCTAGATGAGTTTACGTCGAAAAAGTTTAGAAGCTACATAAATAAAAAGCATTACAGACATATTTGTAGTATTGAAGTTGTGTTATTGCAAATAAAAAGCTTTTATAACAATAAAACAATTAGTTTATTTACAGTGATACGCCTTCTTTTATAGTATAAATGTGTCGCTTAGTTATCGCTATTTATGTTCTGGTGCCTTCTCTAGACATTACTATATAATGAATCAATGTAATGAATACAGATGAAGCCTAGGCCGGTTGGATAGTTTTTGCTTCATCACTTATGACGACGATATCATGAAATATTTATAAAGTCAAACGACCATCTTCTAGAAAATTGCGAAATAGTTTCTCCGCTTATTTATTTTATTATAGTGCAAGACTACTAGCTGGGCTGGTCGCTCCTGAACAAAAAAATATATGAAATTATTGATAGATTGTTATATGGAATACCAATACATATTTTTTAATCCTTTTGGCATGCGAACTTATTAGAAATGTAAACAAATGAAAGCTGACTGGAATTACCTAAGTGAAAATCGTATCATTGTTTAAGCCGTTTCTGAAATAACGTGCGCTAACGCACATTTTCTCAAAATATTATTGTGAAAACGGGAATGTAGGTGCTATGTGGTTCAAATTGTTTTGTTTTTATCTAAGTTACCATTACCACCAAGTATAGACTCGAGTCGTTTACAATTTAATTATTTGTATGATATTCACATTAACTTTTTTTCCGCTTTGTTAATTACTGAATATAATTGGAATAATAAGATCATAAGATTATCTTGTTTGTTTAAACAAAAAACAAACCTGTACGTTATGATAATTTTATACAAATTAGTAAATGATTGTCTGGTTTTTTATTGTTTTTATAATAACAGTTATGTTCTAAAATTGATACAGATATTGGTTTTATTTACTGTTGTAGTTTTATTTTTATATGTATATAAGTGAATAGAAAATATAAGAAAAATACTAGGAATACGGAGATTTATATAAACGATTGCCTGAAGTGAAGGATAAACAGAAAATGTAAAATAAAAGACTATAAATTTAAATACAAACTTTAGAATAAAAAGATATTAATAAGAATCATAAGAAGATTAGCCTATATAGTATACAATATTTATATTGAAATTATAAGAAGATAGTCCACTGACAGATGATAAGGTCCAGTAATGGAACCTAAAGGTCATAACACGATTCAGGAATAAATTACTTAATGTATAAATGCTCTACACACTACACGCCTCTGCATAAAATATGTACAGGAAATAAAATATTATCACTCAGTATTAAAGAAATATTGAAATAATGACACGGTTTAATGTGTACATATCAAAACAAACAACACCCGTTTCATTTGTGACACGTTGGCAGGGTATCCAGGTCAGCCCGACCACCGCTGAATAAATAGATCTTTTATAAATAAACCAAATGCGACGGCCACCGGCATCCAAAGGCCAAGACGCGGCCAATTTGTACGCCAAACTATTGGAAAATTAGAAGTCAATCGCAAATCTCTTTTGTTTGAATTTAACGAAAAATCCCAACATTCTTGTGATATAACTAATTATATCACAAGAATGTTGGGATTTTTCGATGTTAATTACTAAAGCGCAAACAAATTTGAACGCATTAACAAGGAGAATTCGTTTCAAACTACACACTGATAAATTTCCATGAATTAGCCACCTTTCTATACCTATTTTAAAATAAATTAATGTCATGAATTTAAGATTACTAAGTCATTGTTTCTGCCAAATTAATTATTTAATTTCCAAAATGTTGAGCGAATTGTCGTTCTTTAGAATATTACAATAATTATAACGGGATCAGTACATAAAAATGCCTTTATCTACCATAACCTCCGTTTATATTAATGAGCATTTATTTCTAGTGTTATGAACAAGATAACGACACATTTTGATGTATATGAGCAGAGGAACAGTTTAGAACAAGTGACCAATAGATCAACTACAGGGCACTGATCCCGTGAAAGCAAGATCAACGTTTTAAAATTACTTTTCATCGTGTGATCGATTGTGGGGAATATTTAAAATAATGGTTCTGGCGCCGAGGCGAGTCTCTCAATCACACCTCGACGAGGGTTTTGTCGAACCGTATGTTTCGTAGCAATTTGCCGTCAATTGATGGAGATGTCAACGAGACAAAAAGCTTCGATCGATCAGCGTTGTTTGCGCGCGCGCATGTCACCGGCCTTTGTTGGTTTCTCGAACTAAGTTAACAATGAACCCTGAGATTTTTTAGCTGAGTGTGGCGACCTAATCGGAACAATAAACTTTTAACTGTCTCGAGTCACATTGTTTTATTTTATGGTGTCGTTTATGCAGGTAAGGACTATTGAAAGTAGTTCAAATAGTTGGAATTTGTACAACATTGTTGTTACTAATGGTTTGAAAATGTTAGTTTAAAGTTTTAAATAGTTCATTAGCAAATAAATCATGTATGAAAGACGACTACTTTTTTAAATAAAAGTAACCGAAATTATTCCGTATAGCTATCTGCGAGATAGAGTTCCGTTAAAATCGGTCCAGCCGTTTCAGAGAGTAGTAAGAACAAAAAGACTGATTTTTTATGTACCTAAGTAATGAATATATTTTCATATACCTATATTTAGTGAAAATCTGTTAATTTGAAATTTCAAATAGACACTTCAATTCTATTTATTTGTATATAGTATAGACTTAGCTATGTTTTCTACATGACGCCATTGTTTCTTTGATACTAGTGTCACTGAAATAATCACTTCGGAGAATATAATCTCGACGGGTAATCCTCTTGGGACTCTAGGGGAAGAGCAGGCGCGCCGAAACAATCTACCTAGAAAAAATGCGGCTTTCAAGTGGTACACCGCTTGCTCGTCCCATCCATATGTTATATTAACGAGATCCAATTTCGATTGCGACCAAAAAATCGACGGTTATAATAATACAACTTTTATAGAAATACACATAAGTTTTAAGCATTTTAACACATTGACCTTCGTTGCGGTAAAGCGCTGACCGACAGCACCCTCCTCATCACCGAATGACGCTGACGAGCTGTCACGGGCGTCCGTCATCTGCCACTGTTGACGAGTCAGTTCGGACCCAGTTTAAGCTCAGTTTAAAACTTGACAGCTCTCCGACCATGATAGATGATATGCGAGCACGGAATGCGCCCAAACCGAAATAGCACGGCTTTGACTTCACATTTACCTACACGCGTTAATGTTTTAGCGTTAATGACAATATACTTTTGTTTCCTTTTGCTTATTTGGACTATTTTTATTTTAAATCCTGTAAGACTTATGGATTATTTTAAACAATCAGTCTCCCTTAATAGTGAATTTAATAATTTATAAATATCCCTACTACTACTAGGGCACTACTAGAATAAACTAAAATAATAGAACCCCTGCCGCGATGGCACACGACTCGATATTTTATTTTACCCACTGTTTATTCAGAGCTTCAGAGATGTGCCATTAAGGATGACAATTTTGTTTTGTGTGTAGGATAATTGAATAGGCGGATGGGAACGACACGCGACCACGCCGTAAAAAGAGTATGCCAGCAAAGTAAATGTGCGTAATAACTATTGTGCGAGATTCATGAGCGTTATTAAACGAATCAAAGTCGTAAGAGTGAGCCACTGTGTTACTAAAAGCCCGCTAATGTTCTAAGCGTGCAATGGTTTCGCGCTTCTAGAACATTATCTAAATTGTTAAATGCACTTAGAGGCACTGAGATGGAGCATAAACACGGCAAAGTTTCACACGTCGTTTCTCTTAAGGGATGACAGTTGCTGGATCGCTGTTTAATGGTTGGAAAGGTTTTATGTTCGTCATGAAACAATGTAACAATAAAGAAACATGTATAACCGAGAGTTTTATTTGTTACTTGTTTTAAAGAGGTAAACTTTTACATCATCGATATTTATTCATCCAACACGTAGACTGAGACCACACACACGCCCCAGTAGCTCTCCCTACGCAAACATGACTGGCGTCAGAAGGGGCTACACGAATATTTCCTTTACTCAGTTATGTGTACGCTGTTACTTAGCCGATACATAGCAGTCATAGTATAGTACTAATCAGTTATAAACATGCCACTAGTAGGTATCATTATACACAGAACCATTCCTAATTATGTTAACAAATCGATAAGTTTAAGTTTTTTATTTCTTGGACTATTTTCAAGGATGACATTGGATGCATACTATACTTGTTTGTCCACGATAAAAGTGCATAAATACGTCAATTATATTATATCCACTCAAGACTGACATAATGACTGCCTAGAAGATTTATAAACGATTATTCAATGTTGGCAAAATATTTCTAAATCCAACAGTGCTATAATTAAAGACCATGAAATATGGCTCGACTCAAATTGTATTGTAGTTTTGTGACAAAACGGTGTTTACGGGGAAGGACGAAAAATAAACAAACATCGCGCACAATCGGACGAATAAATATGCTGGCACAATGCACGGGCCAGCATGTCATAATAAAGTAGTGGCTTTTGTGCAGCTGGTTGTAAATCATACAGTCCTTTGAAGAGAATGGCATACCATAAATAATGCCCTAAAATTCGGCTACGATGCTCTCCATTGGGACGTTTTTGGTGGCCGTGAAGAGAATTCTAATGGCGAAACAAATTAATCAATAGGGTCGTGACAATACTTAACTTTTTTGCCACGAGGCCATTATTGTAAACGTTTATGAGTGTAGATACGCCGTAAAAGCAGCACCACTGAAAGGGGAACCAATTTTAAAACGCTATCATTTGCTTATGGTAAGAATATATATTTTTATAAATTGGTTATTTATTTTGCAGATGATGATAAATGATTTAGCTATATGCGCAAAGAAATAATATAAAGTTTATAGCATAAAAATAAACTTAATAAATAAAATCATGGTTCAATTATTGAGCTAGTTTAGATAAGGTAGGTACTTACTTCGTAAATAACATATTGATTGGTTTTCGTTCAAATTGAATCGACAAAGTTAATTTTAGATACGATGCCGTAAATATTGAACTACGGCCACTTTCAATTTTTATGGGTTACTAAGAAAGCAATTAAAGTTGAGCATTATGATAGTATTGAAGAATTTAACGCGGTCGACGTTGTTACGACTCGACGGCATTTTAATGGTTCAGTGCACCCCTGAATAAACAAGGCTATTCCGAGTTAAATTTGCTTGCACCGGATATGACTGCACTCGAACTTATCCATCATGTGCTTCAAAAAGAGGACTCGGTCAGCTATTTAATCCTTCCACTTGAGACTAGAAATGTTGTAATAATATAACTTTCTTCTGTAGAGGGGATGCGATCAACTTATCTTATTTTATGACCACTAAATCTTGTCGGTTATGAGCTCCTAAATAATAACGTTTTATTGACCACCGTTCCCGTAGGATTGACGAATGCCTACTTACGTTTTATTGTCAATGGCGAACCGAAGTGTCTCAGGATTTATGTGTCTCATGTTTACTGCTAATGTAATGTCCTATGAATTGGATTTGACCGCAATAATAGTCAATTCTGAGAATTATTATAATCTATTCTATTCAACAAACATTCAGTCATGTATTATTGTTATGTTGCTATGTTTTTTAACGAAATCACATTTCTATCCATATGATTTATACCTAATATTTTAGTTAAGACCACCGTGACGATCTTAGCAGGAATGTCAATTGCACATTTGGATATTATACATGTTTTTCATGACATTATAGTACGGAGTTTGTTTATTCATGCGTGTGTGGCCTACAGACTTTTGGTACCATTGTCAAAATTTTTATGGTTGACGTAGATTGATTTAGAGTCTAAATTTACATGAGTATATCTTAAAGTGTATTGGTATGTTTCGCAGCATGGAGTAGAGATGGGTCGAGTCACGGTGTGCGCTCGGTCCATGCCCTCCTGTGGCGTCTCAGGGCCTCGTGTTTCCGAAATTACATTTAAAGTCCCGACAAACTTTGTGATTTCTTCTATATGACTTTTTTCGACTGCTGTTGTTGGCCGCAACTGGCCTTTACAGCTTCTCTGGACGATAGGGGGCGAGTCCAAACGGAAGGACTTATGGAGCGGCTGAAGGCCAACTCCCGCCAACGTATATGACTTTAGTCTGAGGGCACCGTTAGGGGTTCAAACCTCGGTTCAGGCCTTCGTAATATCGATCCCCGTTTGAATTGGACGGGGGATCGGAGGGGAAGGACTATATGACCAATAGAAAATCATAAAATTTACTTACACAAAATTGAAACTGTGCTGGTTGTGGACAAAGTCTTGTCCTAAAGAATGGTAATAAATAACACAATAAAGTTTTAATTGCTTTTTTTAAGCAGAATTGTATTAGTTTAATGTTAATAGATTAGTTAAAACCATTAATTACATCACCAAATATTTTATTTTCTAATTTGAAACTCATTTTAATGAGAATTTCGTTATATATTTGTTTAAAGTCAAGTTTTGGATGAGCAAACATAATGACACCCTGGCAGCGTCGAACGGTGGAAGTTGTTGTATAAGAAAATACACTTTGGGAAGTATTCGTTCAATACAAATATTGGTTGAATCTGTCGGGAGGTGCGCGCTGACTAATATTTGCCTTGTACAGGTCATTATTACTTTCTAAAGGTGGGTATGACCACACGTTTACACTTTAATGCCTTTTGAAAGTTTCCCTGAAGTAATCACTTCTCTGTAACACATTTTCACAGATGCTACGTTAAAAGTTGTTGCGATCGGGTTAAACGTTATTTTTGGCCAAGTTGCTGTACGCCCCGTCATCCAATCGTATTAATGGGAGGCTCCGTTTATTTAACCGCTCGTAACTCTAGTCGTTACGACCGCGTGTGGATTTTTAATCGGTAACCATAACACCACACATCATTACTTCGGTCAATGCACGACATCTATCAATTAAGATGCCAGTTGATTAACTTATATTTTGCTTTGCAATTTCACCTTTATATACGTATTATTGTTACAAAGTTAACATATTGATACGTATGTCATCATTTTACGATAAGGTTGTATTAAATTTTATGTGAACTATTTGTAGGCATATAGTTTAGTTCCTTAAAATGAATATAAATGTAATGATTTAAGGCTATGGGCAAATCGAGTTCATTAATGTATTATAGTTTATAGAAAACCAAGGACCCTTTACTATTCCTATTACGTTTTAATATTTGTGTTGTTTTAATGTATTTATTTTAGAATTGCCACGAAATATTTATTTTGCTGACTTTTATCATAAAATTGAAGAATAATGAGCTACAAATAGGGCAAGTGCTCAAGTTGACAAAGCAAGTATACTTGTTGGGTTAATTGTTAGGATCGTATCTCTTACACCGAACTTACTTCTCGTATCCCATGCGCCCACATTACCATGTACAAGTCTCACTGAGAAACAGATTATATCTGACGACAGTCGTGATCTTGAAAATTCACAAGAATACATAATTATGTTTTACGGTCACGTTTGCATGAATATAGAAAATAATGTTTCTCGCGCAATAAAATCAATATGAAGTTACTACCAGATGCAGCTGCAATATCACTATATTATTTTATTCATAACACTTTATGTATTTTCTGGGAAACTGGTTGTTGTGAAGAAAATAAAATATATCGATCGGTCGCCCTCTCGTTGCCTGAAGACTTGTAGGTAATAAAGACGCATGCTAGTAGGTATGCAAGCGAGGTGTGCGCACGAGAGTTGGTTGGTGAGCGAGTCTTTTTGCTTCTTTTAGCAAATGCAAATTCAATTCCGACTCGGAAATCTTTACGAGAATATACCGAATGAAAATGTTTACCTTACTCTTTTACGGCTCTATGTTTTTATTTGCAGTTTGAAGCGAGTGCAGCGGAGTCGTGCGGAAGATTAATATTGACTATATGCTAATTTCATGTTACTGTATAAGTACTACTACTATTCATACCTAACTGTAATAATATAAAGTTTACTCTTAAATACTGGATATTTATTTTTATTTAGAAAGGCTAAATGGATCCAACTTTAGGATATTAGATAATGCATAATGCTTTCTACATGCAATCTCATTAACGAGTCTTACTACGTTCTTTTGTTTGTACCTATTGTCGACATCTATAGTAGTATCTTTAAATTCGCCTTGTTATTTTATTTTTGATTGTTTATTATTTTTTCTGCTACATTGTGATCTCGTAGTTTTTATTTTACTTTGTTTCGGTACGTTACTGCTTTAACCAATCGTAGGTTTAAATCGCGTGGCCAAAAAGCTTTTTTATTTTGTATCGTGCTGTCGTGACTTAGGGACTTTAATGGGCATTAAAAGAACAAAAACTTAACCTATCGTGCAGTTCTACCTTTTTAAAACCGGGAACCGGTAGCGACCTTGTATAAAAGCGATTGTCTAATTGTAATGGGCAGCTACCAGGTGGAATAATGCTTGAATCTCGCCTGAGGGCTTTGAAAAAAAAAGCATTTAGAGGCGTGGCCAAGATCCTGTTTGTTTTCGAATCCACTTTAATCGGAGCCGAAACTTGACTCTCTGGTTCTCCTTAATTTTGATTTATAGACATCACACGCTGTTATTATGAAGTTGTGGTTATATCTCCGGTGACTGGTCGACTCCCCTATCATTTAATATTCCCATATCATAATATAAATTACTTCGTTCATAATTCTTCGTTAAAAAGTACTAATTAAAATAGTCCTTGTGTAACCGAACCTAAGATTATATTTTATTGTAACAGTAAGGAATTTCGCAAAAGCATACTGGGCTTGGTCGCGTAACGAGCCATTGTTGGCGGTATCTCGTCATCTTACTTTCAGCTACCACCTAAGGTAAATCACCTGCCGTATTCGAGATCCATCCGATATGTTGCGATGTTTGTGTAAGAGCCTCATTTCGTAGAATAAATGACGCTTGTTAAGAGTAAGTATTCGTTCCTTTAGGAAAATTGAAATGGAATACTGAGCTAAGGTGACTTGGACAGATTGTCGGCAATTGAAAATGGGCCGGCTCTGTTTCGGCGTTTGTAGAGCAGGGTTAGTACAAGCCATCTATCTCATTACTCTCGCGGCCGATGATGGATCAGTGAGGGCATCACGACTCGTTCCTTTGTTGTTTTGCTTTGTTGGTAAAGGCGTTGCGTCTTTTTTAACCATATTGGTGCCTTGTTATATTCAAATTGTTTTTTTCTAATAAGTTAAGGATAGAAGATTAAGATGATTGCTTTTGTAATATTGTGTTTGAAGGAATATCTTTAGTCTAAAATTATTCTTTATTTTAAACTATATTTAACTTCTGCGCATTGAATAATATTACAGATATTTTATATTAAATTAAGTCTCCACTTGTTAATAACAATTTTTTGAGTATTTGTGTATTCTCCTATTTTTTCTATCTACTATAGCTATTAGTCAGATCTATAAAATGTAAATTACAACTTAATGTAAAAAAAAAATAAACTTAGTTATGCATTGTATTGATTATCGAAGATTTATTAGTATCTGAGGTCCGATGTTCTCTCCTTAAAATGATTACGATATCCAGTGTGCGTAGGTTTTGAACGCTTATGTGAGATAACATCAACTCATATGTCGTTACAGGGTGTCTTCTCAAGCTTTCACCAATGCGTCAGACGCGTACCTACTGCCCAATAGGCGCGTGTTGTGACAGCATCCCACGATAAACTCTGCTTGTGTTTATCTGCGCGCGCGCCGCCCGCCATGTTTGTTTATCTCGATCCACCGTGCGTCCGTGTTAATAAATGTCTTGTATCGAGAAAAAACAAACTGACGTTCTTTATTCAATATTTTAATATCTGTCGTATGGTTTATTTAGACATCGGTTATTAATAATAATGGATCCTACAGGGTCGTTAGATCAAAATTTAAGATCCCCGTTGTACGTGTAGGCAGTTTTTGTACGTTACGTTTTTTGTTAGCGACTGCTGCGCGGGTCTTATTTTTATTGGGGTTTCCAACGAGGGACTCGGGTACGTGTTCGTGTATTTTATATTCCAAACAGATGTTATCCTGCGACTATGTTTGGGAAATTAATTGGATATGTTTGTTATACGATTCAAATCACACGCATATTTAAATAAATATTCCCACATTCGAATTTCAGTCGTACAGTAGATTACTACGTACTATGTGAAAGGTGATGTCTGTTCGAAATACGTAATGATATTGAAAAAGGCGGTTCTACGGAAATACGAAACCGGTGAAGTGTGGTGTGTCGCCGCGTATTACCTAATCTCGTTTTGGTTCACTAAGCATCATAATACGGCTTGTTAGAGGCGTGACGAATTGGGCGGGTCGGTGCTCTCCACATTGTGTCCACCGGCTCTGGTGATAGTAATTGCATCAATCTAATCACACATTTAATTATTTGCCTCAATTTCAAATAAATAACATTGTATTCAACATTTAGAGACTGTTCCGGAACTCTACCAGGTTCTACTTAGACTTTTCCTTGTTATGCACTGCTATTATGTGTTCTCTTGCTTACAACATCCTGTAAATGAAAAGACGTATCATAAAAAGGTATTTGTAGTACGCGTCCACACGAGATACGATACGATTCTCCACAAGAGAATCCACGAATATATAGAATATTTAATTCCTTTCTATAGGGATTTGATATATACTGTAATACCGTCTTTCAATATCCAAAATTAATTAAATTCAATTAACAATTTGAATAAATTAAATGTAACTAATATCGTCCCTCAAAATTGCTTTTAAATTGTAAGAGTTATACTTTAATAAATGTATAAATAAATTTAGAATCATATCTCATAATATTTGCTATAGAAATAGTAAATTACATATACCTAAGTTCTTATTGTAATCAAATACCTACTTAAATATTTGTTTCGTTGAAGTTAAAAAATAACACGGTGCACGGCGGGGTACCTCAGGGCATATTGTTACATCGTCCATTTATTTTCTTACTCTTTTTGACCATTGTTTACTTTACGGGCGATGTTTGAAATTTTATGATTTCCATCACGACTGATGGCGGGGACGTAAATTATGTTTTGTACGGTTGCCAACGCGATAATTCTTGGTTGTGTATAGGATTTTCGATTGCCTTTAATTTATTCGTTGGCCTCTGGTTTAGATTATTTGTTTTAATATAGACCTGACGTCTGGAGCTCTTGTTAAAACGGAATGCGAATTTTTGTGATGCCATTATACTACCTAGCTAGATTTTTGTTGGCAAGGCGTAAACAGCGCAAGTATACACTGCCGTCGACGCGCTTTGGAGAGCTCTCGAGGGCTCTTCACAAACTGCTCTCTTGAAACTTTCATCCAACGATTTTTCAACGTCCAAGTTCCATTGTTCTTGTATTTTTATTTCGTAAAAATTAAATCGCGCGAAAAACATAATCAGAATGTCAGGAAAACTGCTCTAATATCTTCCCTCCACGAATTTTTACAACCTTTCTAAGTTCCAAAATAAATATAGCCGTCATGCTTCTGTCCCCAGTGCTTATGATGGTACAAATCTACGAAATAATACAGTGTGGCGGTCGGATAATATTTGGTGAGCGTTATTTGACAAGCGTGTTCGTGTGTTTTGTTACTGGACACCTCCACTCGGCACACAATATGTGTTTGAATTGCACTGACACAAACCATGGGAGTTTTCAGGAATGGTGCTTTATGTTTGCACATCTGTCTCCCAACGCCGTTTTCCCAGTAGTGACGAAAGTAGTAATGAAAAGACCGGTGGCGTTGGCTGATAAGTTGTAACGACTTATCTAATGATACCATGAACGTATATAAATCTTGTATCAATATTCCGATAAAGAAACGACGTTACAAGGAAAGCTACTGTTGCGATAACCTCAGTCGATTTGGTGGAAGGATTGTCATAATCTGTCAGATAAGTCCGAGAAATGTTGGTTCCCGTATCTAATATTCATGCACGTGTGCCGACTTTGTAATTGGATTTAAACGATACAAGATACAAATTCATGTCGAGGGTTGGCGAGAATAATCCTACAACATTTACAAACACGTCACGGTCGTGTTCGTGCTGAGTTTTTTTGAGCTTACGTGCGCAATGTCGTTTGTCATACAACCGGCCTAGGTTCTTGAGCTGTCGAGTGAAATGGGTAACTTTTTTGTTTCATTTTCAAGATATACATATTCAATCTTTGTGTACTCTAAGGGAGCGTTGGGTGACTTGACTCTATCATTTGAGTATCTTGAAGCGATAGCGGTAAGTCTATTCGTGGTATTTGCGGTTGCCATAGAATCAAGGGTCACGACTTGTAGGTACCTACTATAGGAATAGTGTAAACATTTATTTGTATATCCGGTGAAGTTTTTTTTTATTAAATGATCTATGCTTTGACTGGATAATATAATTTATATTTGATTAATTCAAACATGACGAAGGCATTCGACGCTCTAGAAATTTAGTAATTGTTACTCATCATTGTAATTTATATTTATTTTACACTGAAATATAATTATTAACGCGCGTAAGTACAGTTTAAAAAAGTATTGTGGAATAAGTAACAATTTTCATATATGAACAGAATATTTTTATTATTTTATATTTTGTATAAGTATTTTTTTTTATAAATAATTTAAATTTTCGGTTGTTATTTCATTTAATTTCTAAAAGTTCTGTGAGTCTCTGAATAAATAATATTAATTAAATAGTTCATTAGCTGGAATGTCTACACCAGACGCTCAACTTTAAATTTCCCAGTTAATTTTCTCTGCGTGCGTGTATATGTATGTGTAACGTAACGTCATAAATTGAAGACGATTATTTCGCAGTAGCGAGCGCGCGAGTACTCTTACAGGAGCTGTTTCATAAACATACCATAATTATAGGAGTTTGTTATGATAGTGTAGCTCCATAAAACGCTATTATTGTAACGATAATATTTACGTATTCGCGATGTAATTCAGCGACAGGTGGAGTTCGTTTAAGAAGTGCTTTCCTTCGTGTCGCGAATAAATCTATCGGCAGTGCTCACAGACTAGAAGGTACTATAACGATTCCTGTTTATTTTGTATCCGAACCATAAGTACAATTTGTTACGTAGGTACGCTATTATTATTATAGAGTAGTTGTGCCCGCGGTTTCAGCTGCATGAAATTTATAGCCTATGTGTTATTCTGATTTGTAAGCTATGTTACTGAACAGTTGCATAAAAATTAGTTCAGTAGTTTTTCATCCATACATCCATACCCACAAACTTAGACGTTTATAATATTAGTAAGAATATAAACTGTATAGTCACTGGAGTCGATATAGAAGAGTTATTTATTTCTAAATCTTAGTTTTAAAACTAAACTGTAACGTTTCACATATATAATAATATAGTAAGTTGTCAATACTAAAAAGATATCATTTGTCATATATCGTTTGAAAACATTTACGCCCTTATAGGTATCAAATCAAACTTTCAATACATGTAAACACTTGGTCATATATCCAGATATCCACACCAATAATCTTAAGTGCCGTAACCAGGTACTTGCATTTGATTTTATTTAATCCTGAGCGGTATGAATCATCGATAATCAACGGCTCTAGTGACACACTAATAGATCGACCATTATAGCATTGCGGAAAGACGTTCCATTTCTATGCATCTTTCATCGCGGAGTGTTCTGAGGAATTGTTCGGATTACTACCACCTGTCCTATTTCATCATGATACAACCCGTCTTTGTACAAAATTACATTCCGACTTTATTGATGAATGACTGTCCTTCACTGTTCGTTTTTCGAGATGAAATTTCGGGTAACATTTAAAAAATATTATTATTAACTAGCTGTGCCCGCGGTTTCACTCGCGTGATATTATTGTAAACTTTCGTAAAAATCCATCTATACAAACTTTCGCGTTTATAGTATTAGTAAGATTTTATAAATTATCTAGTAGGCTGTTGAGTTGTAGACTTTCAAATGTGGCTTTCTTTCGGCTTGTTTTCAAACTTTAGACATCTCCCATTGGTTACAACATATATATCTTAAATCTAATAATGAAGATATTATGTGACACCATTTAAAGCAGCCGCAGTTGTAAATGACAACTTGCAGAATAATAAAAGACAACATATTTTGTAAGTGACAATTAACTTCACAGTTAATTACTACGAAGATGAGAAAGACATACGAAGTTTCCGTCCCGGTGCACATAATTAAGGGACTAATATCAATAAGCATCTGGGTTGAGATGCAAAAAATCAGGAAAAGATTCCAACTGTCAAGTAAATCGGCAGGATTAGTCCGGTCTCGAACCGGGCACGCGGGCAAAAAGCCGCATCCATCAAAGCGAATGAACACCGCAGGTTATTTTTAACGTCCTCTACTACGGCACGTCGTTTTTGTAACGTATACATTGAGTTATTTGTCACTGATATTTTTTCGAAAGTCTTCACTCGCACGACTATGGATAGTATAGTAGAATATTTCAATCCACAAACGAAAACTTTTTAAAATATTTGAGGAAACATTTTCACAAAAACAGCGAATATGGGCAACATTGTAGTGCCCATATCACATTTCATCGTGTTAAGGTTGCGGTTAATTAGTCATTATCATATTAATTAATACATCGCTGATATGTAATGCGAGTTTTCGCTTATTCAATTATTTGACCCAGCAATTTTTTTTATAAAATTAACAAGGTGTCACTTTTATTTTGTAAATGTGTTCTTAATTGTTTCCTGTAATAAAGGCTGTGAATAGGTCACAGAGACTTAATTAATTCAATAAATTTATGTATACACATGTAATTGCATTACACTGTAATTAAATACAGCGTTGGGGAGGTCGGTGAAGGATGGCTGCGATTATTACGCACATTACCCTCTCGGAGATGTAGCCCTGTCTCCCCTTCACACCCTTACATACTTACTTACCGTACACCTTGATTTTTATTTGGGGAAAACTGGGGAAATTTATATTTATAGACCTGTGTTTTGGTATAGACTCTGTACTTTATTTGCTACACCGGGTGCATTTGAAATTACTACGACCTAACTTCTGTAATATTAAGCAACCTATTATAATATAAACAATATGAAATAATGGGAAGGCTACATTTGCAGCGTACATTACTTTAGACGTTAAGAATTGAACGAATAATTCAATTTTGATGTCAAATTTTGTCAAATCCTTATTCCTTCTAAAACATAATTGTGTACTGTATTTTAAACGTAAATCTCAATTTACTGTATTTTACTTAATAGTAACTTTTATCGTACAATAATTTTAATCTTTGGACATGAATAATTTTAACAGTAGGTACTTTATAAGACGTGTTATTTCTGAAATTAAAGAATAATAATGTTTGTTTTCCCATCAAAAAGACGTACGTCAATAATTTAAATTTCTCCGGAGTATTACGGCACATACATAAACTTTTTAAATAGTTACAGTAAGTAAGTATTTCAGTACTTGCAAGTAATTCCCAAGGCATTTATATAACACAACCGGCGCCTATTTCCACACAGAAGTGTAAGACACTTCAGTCGTAAATCGGTCGACAACTGCTTTATAGCTCAGAACAGTCCAGCGCCAAATCGCTTAATTGTTTTAAGTAACGGATGTGATGTTTAAAAACGATTTGAGTTCATCTTGTGCTAACAATATACTAAAGTAAACTACCAAGATTTATTTCTGTGTACTCGATATGTGTGGAGAACATTAAAATTGCTAATTTATCTCAAAGAATGACCAGTACCTAAACTAATATAGATGGTCTTTTCTTTTTAAGTTTTTTTGTTACTAATTAAAAAACTGGAAAAATATTAAACGAATTATAAATATTCTTTTACTTATAATAAGCGCTAATGTAGAGTATCAGCAAAGAAAATAGGTTGTTGTAAGTAAAACAAAAATGCTTCCAATGTAATAGTCGCACCCCTTACTAAGTCGGAACAGGTCGCTAATAAAGAGTAAGTATATGTATATATAGTGTAGTTGTATATTAAAAAAAGTAACAAAACAGAGAACCAATATCTTTACACCTCATGCTCTTTTCAGGGGCTTTAATTTCACGGGGCTTTTGTGGGACAACTGTGAAGGGCATGAGGGGCAAATCTTGTTAGGGACAAAGCTTTGGACAGACAGACGGACAATGGGATTGTGTTCCCCCGCCTCACTTCCGGAACGGTAACTTTGAAAACCTCAAGGTTTTACACCTGAACACACCTATTTAAGTTGTTAGATAAATGCTATTACGTAATTTTTGACGGTTCGATTGGTTTCGTTAAATGTTTGGTTCCATATTGAATAACATTTTCTTTTGGTAAATTGTGTTTCTTTATATCAAAAAATTGTATTAAATTATCTGCGTTATCATTTATGTATTTTGAAATAATTAATTTTGATAAAAACATTAAAAGCCATTGAAGATGGTTTAATGTTTATTATCCATTACAAATAATTATTTATGGAATGGATTTAGGATATCTTAAATATAAGAATATTATATGTATATTCATTTAATAAAATTTTAAATTCTGAAGTATCTCTTAGTCAGTTTGTTAGTTTGTTATCTTTTCACAACTAAACTAAATGAATTTTTATGTGAATAGAGAAGATAATCGATATTTGATTAGATTCTCTATGCCGGTTGAAAGCTACTTTTCAACTGAGTTAAAGCAGATGAAGTCTCGGGTACAGTTGGTCTAAGTAAGAACTATAACAGGCACTGGTAGCAAAACTAGCAACAGATGAGAACCCTACAACCGTAACTTGGCTTAACAAACTACAATTAGCTGCCATATACTCACACGTTGACTGCTATGACACAATGTAGCACGGCCCAATCATTAAGACTATGATTTTCCGGTAAAGTAGCCAATAAAACTGTCTCCACTGCAACAGACACTGCCTAAACACAGTTTTTTACGACGCATCCAATACTATTCTTAACACATCGTATACTGATTTTATGATAACCATTATCACGGGCGGCTACGGATGTGGTAAGATTTTACAGTTATTTATTTAGCGGGTTTCCGATGTCTGATTGCGTTATTTATATTTATTCATCTCTCTATTATAGTTGCGCACGTTTTTATCGTATAGTTCGGCGTTCTTTCGTACGAAAAAATAAGTTCAAACATGTTAAATATATTCTTGTCCCTGGTATATACTACGATTGGTGCGCCAATTGTAGTATATAACAGGGACGTATAAATAAGTTATGAATTAATCTATAATATCATACTACTAGTATGTACTATAAATGTAATGTTATTTATTCGACGCGATTGGCGATACGAAGATGTCGATTCGATTATGTTAAAAATACTCTAAGCTAGACAACAAATATTATTTTATAATTATTATGGGCCCATTATGTAACGGTATTGGTTTCTCATGGTTGGTAATTCTGATTTTTTAAAAAGAAACATAAAGCAACTGTCCATAATCAGCAACCAGGTTCATAGTTTTTATTCCTGCCATCGCTTCACCCTGTAGCAAGCGCCTAGTAAAAATTGTTGAATTGTCAGTTGTCAGATATAAACTCATTTTATGCATTTCATGATTCGCAGCCAACAGAATGTAGTGACAGGTATACCGATATAGTAAAATGTGCAATAAATGTGTTGTCGTCACATATCTATATCTAAATATATGTATGTAGACATAGATGTGTAGTCGCGGCCGTACCCCCAGTTGACTGAAGTGCATAACTCCGAGCGATTATTCCGCCGACACCTCTGCATTTTGTTTTATTTTCTTGCACGCCTCCTCCGCATAATTCCACAATAATGCCTCTGTTGTGCCCTAAAATCCTTATATCCATTGCTTCGAAGGGGAACTTTCTATACGAAATATCAGCGGCTATTGTTCGACGCTCTATTTTATTCCTTACAAATGGGTTTTTGTACGAATGTAATGAAAGCTTTATTCGAAGGTGCGAATGTAGAATACGTCAATAAGAGTACAAGCGATTCGCGCGATATTTAATCGTAGGTATGCATTGTACTTGTTTTATATTTGGGTTCTGTAAAGGACAAAGAAATCTATATATAAAAAATATACCAAAGCTTATTATTTGTAACCGTATTTTTTATTCTTTCGTTATTATTTAGGGATATTTGATCGACATCTCAAACATGTTAAGTTTTATGAAAAACAAATTAATTTTATTATTTTTTTATGTTTGTAATTATCTCTCTTCAACTTATGAAATTATAGCCGCGTTTTTTATGATCTTGCCGCTATACCTAACCGCATTTTAAGTCAATTTGCGATAAGGCACTTAAACGCCGGTAGCGTTTTAAGAAATTAGAAAAATAAAAAATGGGCGCCAGTGTAGGCGTTTGTTACTCGTATCTTGTGTTATTTGTCGTATTAAGATTAAGAGTCTTTGGTTTCGCCGCATCAAAGGCACCGCCGTGTACAGTAGCGGAGTCCTGCGACCACTTACTAACTATAGTGGGAATGTAACGGAACTCTTAACTCTCTGTATGTCCCATCTTTATTGCCTCATCAAAATTCGTAGGTGAATTTCGTGCAGCACAAACTTCCATGTTTATAGGCGCTCGTTAAGTATTAACCAGATCAAGATTATGAATTCTTAGAATCAATTTATTAACAAAGTTCTTGAGATTTCCTTGACATTATTATCTTAAGCGACATGTATTTATGTAACCTGAAATGGTTGGACCATCAAATTTCTAACAAAATAGCTAATAAAAATAATAGATAACATAAAAATAAAAATATGTTGTTATTTTTTTTATTGTAGTGACATTAAACAATAAACATTATCTATACTATAGATCTATCATAATTATACATGAGTTGCCTATACCCAAACTATTTAGTTTTTTTGCCATACCAAAATTAGACATTACTATAAGTTTCTGGTGCAATAAATCACTACCAGTCCCCATGACAATCTGTCTGCAATCCGCCTCTCCTACACATATGTTTATTTCCCAAACACACTTTCTTTGCTCCTAAGTTTCTATTAAAAAGAAAGCAGTGCAAATAAAAAATATCCTAACTCATGTGTCATTATACACTGAATAGTATTTGTCACTTGATTTGTTTCATGTCATCTAGGTCCTCCCGAATAACAATATTGAAAGGTGTCTGTCTCTGGCGGATGTCTCAGTCGGCAGTTGCCATCACCAGAAGGGCGATCAGATTGTTTGCCATTCCAATAAATGCCAATGTAGATATATCAATGCCTATAATATTGTAACTCGTTAGCTGTTAATAGCTGTACCTCGTCTTGAATAAACAAACGGCCGTTAAACAGCGTCAAAATTATTAATTTAGTCACACTCGCGACCGTTTCGGCACTCATTTGCATGTGAGTGTAATGGTGGATACTGTACAAACATATTTAGATAAGATATTTATATTTTATGATTATAGTGTTAATAACAGCGTCGTAATGGCCAGGCGGACAGTAACGGGGATCCTGTTTCCATATTTATGTGCGACCGGTCACAATATTTAAATATTTACGGCCTGTATTAGAAAACGAACATAAAAGTAGTTGTTTTTAATAGCTTTATATTTTATTTCTGTGTACTGACGATCGTGGAATATTAAAGAAAAACGTGTACAAGTATTCCAATTTCAAATTGATTTACTTATTATCCTCGATGGATTAATAGTAAGTGATACGGAAATAACTAATTCTTTTTATCTTGAAATTAGAGTTTACCTACTTGTATCGGTCAAGACATGTATAGTGGAAATATATTTTTTCGCGTATGTAATTAAATAAATATATGTATGTCAGACGACGACAACTAATAATGACGTCGTGTACCTAAACCATAACCACAGTATTTCATGATGACGCAATCATATAAATGAATAATATATTGTGCATATTAGTTTTTAATTTATACTTATAATTAATAATGGAATAATTCGATAAATTACATGGTTATTGATGTAGTTGGTGTTATTATGGATGCAAACAAAATAATTATATTATATATAAAAAAATAACGACTCTAAAATGCGACTTCGGCGGCTTAATCATATTGTTAATAAGTCTAATCATATACATAGCTTAGAATTATTAGAACCAAATAGCAATACAACCGTGATATTTTTATTGTTTTACTAACTACTTATTACTGTAATACTCTTTTATTATATTGTAAAGTTTTACAACTACTGTATTACCTACTGTATTGTCAGACAATTTTACAACAATTCTCTGGTTTATTTTATTGTCTTGGTATAGAACTTTATCAAGATGAGGTTTATTTATTTTTTGTTAAGGAGTTTTGTTAGGTTGCAATTTTGAACCATTAAAATTACGACACGAAATGATTAGAACTATCTTACATTTGAAAAGTAATTTGCTTTGTAATTTTAGCTTACTTTGGGTTTGTCTGTAACACAGTACGTACAAAATAGTTTCAAATAGTAGTCTGTGCGTCTGTCTATGACTAAAGTGTATTTTTGTCTATTCATTAATTTAATTACGCATAACATACAAAATTTTGTTTTACCATGTGTAATTAAAATCACGAGAAGAGATATCCTTTAGGTACTTGTACTATTTTTTAGTAATATATATGAAAAAGTTAGTAATGTATATATAGTGTTATTTTATTGTTTCTTACTCGATCATGAAGGAATCTTTACAACCAACTGGACAGATTTAAATTAATTTGGAACATCACAGACAAAGATATTAATCTGTAATCATTATCTTTGAATAGATTAGCTCATGGAATACCTATCTCTAAATAAAACCTTAGGACGAAGTTAGTATTATAAAAAAAAACTATTTCTTTAAGATAAAGCAGAATACTCAAAGGAATATGAACATATTTATTAATAGATTTACGGTTCATAATAACGAGATCCAATAATGAATTTTAGTGCTCTAATAATTTCTTTAATATTGGCGTTTACGACCGTTCGAAGTTTATTGAGCGTAAGTAATATAATTTTTTTTTGTTAGTTCCCATGATTTGTGGGCAGGTGGCGGTGGCGTAGGATTGCGGCATCTTTGTGCTTAGTGCTTTGAAGTTGCCGCGTATTGTGCGCGTGCGATTCTTTCTGCCGGCAGTCGTATTATGTTATTGATGCGTGTATTGATTTGTGAACGCTGCTTCAATAGATCGGTTGCAGTTTACACAGGAACCTATCAAATTTTTGTCTGAATATGTCAGGTCTGGTAGACTGGTTGGCGTCGCGTTACACAATACTAGAACATTGTAAATATAATACTGGGTGTGTAAAACCATTGTAAAAGTTATGATTTTTTTACTTTCCTGTACTTCAAAGAAACTACTTATACTTTGTTTCAAAATAGTACCTGTGTTCATTTTAATTTGTTATGTTAATAGATGTGAAATCAGAGAATTAATTTGGAAATAAGTTAGTTAATATAACACATTGGTTTAGAATTATATATCTTGTAAGCGCTGATTATCATTACCTGAATTCTTCTAAAGTATTTAGTAAGTCCAATTTTCCTGATATTTATGTGAAATTATTCTATCAATCCACACAAAAATAATACGGTATCAACACGGCAATAAAGTCTGTAGATCGCAAAAAGCGTCATTAAAATCAGTTCAACTTTAACGACGATATCTCGTAAGACCGCCGAATACAGAAACTCCCCCTTTTGTAGCACTGAATAGAGAACGACCCGTTTAAAAAAAACTAACAAGAATTCTGTTTTGTCCATAGGTCTAACAGCAGAACTGTATTACGTGAGAGATGGCCTAATAA
The DNA here is from genome assembly GCF_030625045.1 of Achroia grisella. Taxonomy (NCBI): domain Eukaryota; kingdom Metazoa; phylum Arthropoda; class Insecta; order Lepidoptera; family Pyralidae; genus Achroia; species Achroia grisella. The sequence continues at coordinate 93,172 of NW_026712791.1, forward strand.
ATTTCTACGCGCTCAATTTTGTGGTGCCGGTACCTGCGACCATCGAAGAGTTGCATTTTACCTGGCAAAGTCTCACCAGAAGACCTGTAAGTACACTATTTTCTTGATATAGTTAAGATGAATGTATAAGTAATGTTTTTAATGCCCACTCATGCATAATCGAAATATCTCCTTTGGAAAGTTTACACTCTTTCCCGAGGAGATAAAAACGATCGCTCCTAAGAATATCCTTCAATTCTTGTCCCTGACGGGTCTAGGTAGCGAACTCTGAAAAGGGCGAGCACAATAGATCTATGTAGGTCGCAGTGCTACAGGTGCTACACATCTGACAATAGCCCAAACAATCCAATAAAAAAAAAAAAATTTTTTTAATGGGTGATAATGGAAAGGTATGCATACACGCTTGCGTATACTGGTATACTTGCACGCTGGCAACATCAAAAGTGGATGAAAATATGAGCATGAGGTTAGGTCACTTAGCCCATCGTAAATAAACAACTATGATTTCCAGGAGCCTAATGAAGGTCAACCTGACACAGTATTTTTGAGCATTGCTCGGTACTATCCTCTCTTTTCTAAAAAAAATACATTTACTAATATGAATTGAATGTAGACAAGTTACGATGAAAATAAAATAATAGTTTTATTAATGCAGATAATATATTTATAAAATATATACGAGTTGCATGAAGGTGTTGATTCATTTCTACGAAGTGTGACAATATTCTCGTAACATGAAGATGGAATTTAATATATGTAGATACTTAGCATATTATCTGAATGTCACTATGTTTAATAGAGTGTGTTTGGATAAAACAAGTAGATAAGGTCAAATACTTAGCACTTAGTGTCAATCCTGCTAAGAATTACAATTTCGCATTTGTATGGGCATAATTTCAAAATTGATAAAATGTGATATGTCTAGTTTATGTACAATTGTACATAAGTAAGGAGCCGATGTTTGCAATAGTAAATAGGACGCCAGGATTAATACATTAAAATACAATTTTGATGTTTAATGAATAATGAATTTTTGTATACGTTGAGACTTAAAATACCTTCATAATCTTTGTAAAGCTACTGTCGACAGTGATGGACACATTTAAAAGTCTAATCTTGTATAAGACTGGTTTTAAATTGAACAATCGATTTACTGAAACAATCGCGCCATTATGGTAATGTCTCATATGGATAGAATGCAAATTAGGACAGTGCCCATCGTACTAACCAATAGATATCGGTATCCTTGGACCATTTAACAAGCTTGCAACGATAACATAGTCTGCGGAATAAAGTAACATGCACAAGAGTTTATAATAAAAAATGTAATGTATAACTTAGGGGAACAAGTTTATTTACCAATTTGGTGGCTGGAAAGTTTGTTTACCCCGAACTCCGCAAACAACACAAACATGTAATTCTTATGGAAATATTGCAGATCCTATCTGAACTCTTATATCTATGAAAATAATGATAACGTTACCATGAATGCTGATAATTTTGCCAGGTACCGAGTTTTATTTTTAACCTTTGATTTATTATCTAACCTCATTATGTAATGCAATGACAATAATTTATCATTACCATGATATAGACATGGTCACTTGTGGTTATTGATTGGTGTAAACCAAGTACAATTTCGGCTCACAGCTGCAACTAAAACGATTTATAGCTAAAGTATCAATTTCACTATGTACGAATCAATTCTTATGAATTAATTGCAACAATATTACTGTATAATCTAGCTCCTGGAAATCTTTACTTTTATTAAAGTTCTTGATTTTGATATTGACAACATAGTTAATCTAATCTGGTTTAAATTTTCCCAACTAAATAAATGTGTGCATTTGTGTATTTATGACATAAAAAGATAAATCTGTTTATGGTTTTCCGAGCTAATATAAATTCTTCTTCTTTATATGTAAATATAAACGTAGCGCAAAACTCGCAAACAAGTTCACTGAACTTGTCAATAAGACATCTGCTTATTTAGGGCTGTATTAGCAAGTCATAAGAGCAACTCGACAATACACGCGTCCTCATACTACATTAATTTAAATATAGTTATTCAGATAAAACTCGGATAGGATGTTTGTGTTTGTGTTTCTTATGTTGGAAATATATGAAATAAATAAGTTACTAATGTATTACTAAATAATGTCGTTTCTAATAGTTTCTTATTTATTTATTTTATTAAAGTGTTTTAAAAATATTTCTGAATAAAAGTAAGACCGTAAACAAACATGGTGAACCTATATTCCTAATCCATGTTTTTAAAGGCGTTCTTTAAATTGTATGCCGCTTTGAAAGTTGTATTTCGATTCGTGAATTTGGTCTTACAAGTTGCCGTCGCGAAAGCAAATAGATACAAGATGTGGAAAGATTGGTGGTGCGATCACCGCACAAGTCTTATCAGCATCTCGGCGAGCTTTGTGCCGGCCGGTGCTATCTGATTGCCGGGCGCCCCTTCCTCTATCATCTACTCCCTTATTTGCCTGTCGGCATCTTTGACTAGAGCAAATATTTGGTAACCGGTTAACTAGCGCCGATGAGCGATCGCGCCACCATTGTCTGTACTCACCGACTGCCGAGTGATAATATATAATTAGCGTGCACGCTGTGGCACCTACGTGTTTTATGAGCTGCGATACTCCTGTACGCCAGTACAATCAACCGACCAAAGGGACCGCCGCGAATGCAGTTTGTTTTACATTCATGTTATGCCACATGCCGCCTTGTGATTACTGAAATTATAATTAGGGTTACATTATCATAATGACTAGAATGCATAATGATTGTTAATTTCCAACTCCGATGCTTAGGTAGAATGTAACGATGGAATTAATCGATTCCTCATAATGATCCAAATCAAGAGACTGTCTAAAACCTATACGGATACGTTGATGTAAATATCGGTACCTTATTTGTGACCGTACTAATATGTGTACTCCCGACTGCCCCTTCATACGGTTATGGAGCGAAGATCGTGCTCTCAAAGTGGGTTGCATTCGACATTTGATCCCACTGACGGCACTGCCACGTTCGTGGATTCATGTGGCCGTTTAGGGACCGCGTGCGTGCCGTTGTCCGTCGATTGCACATGTTAACAGTTACATCGTGATGATACGGTACCGTTAGAATTGCACCACATGAAACATACTCAAGGGGTCATAACGTAAATGAGATATTAAATATTATTATTTTGTTGCAGTTACCGTACAAGATAGATGTTCAAGTGGTATCTCATCCTGAAGCAATGGACCTACCTGGTGTACGTCCCAATATATCAACGGAGGGCATGGTACCTATAGAACCGACTACATGGCGAGTGGATTTGCCCTGTACACGTACTGTAGCCGCTGAAGTAGAACTCAACATAATGCTCAATGTGTCTACTGGTTCCTCTTCCACTACTTTGCACTTCCGGCGACGCAAGATCTGTCTAAAGGAAGCACGAAGGCCTGCCGTTAGAGTTGACAGTATCTCGCATGCTTCTACCTCAGCGGATATATTTTACGCTGGAGCTGGTTGTGCTGGAGGCGCACTTTTAATAGCTGCAATCGCTGCAGTAGCTTGTAGAGCTCGTGCCAGGAAACTGAGAAGGGCACGCAGCGATGAACAAGATGCTCACGCATTCTTGCCAGATTCATCATGCAAATCTGCCGCCAGTTATACTAGTTACCGTCGTCCTACGTCTGTACCAGCGGCAGCAGCAGCTGAAGAGAGAGCAAGAGATCTCCAGCAAAGGATAGCTGAACTGACAATACAGAGATGCCGAGTCAGACTGCGGTCAGTAGCGATGGAGGGAACCTTTGGTCGGGTATATAAAGGGACGTACGCAGACGAAGATGGGAGAGAACAAGAGGTGCTGGTGAAAACTGTTGCTGAACATGCATCACAAGTGCAGGTAATATTTGTAATAAACTAATATGATTTTTTATTTGCGTACTTATAACGTGATGATAATTATTTAGAAATGTATAAAAGTCTTTATGTAAACGTAATTTTTTTTCCTTTTAGGTTTCATTGCTTCTTCAAGAAGGATGCATGCTGTATGGATTGCATCACGAACGGGTTTTGTCCGTTTTGGGCGTCAGTATAGAAGATCAAACAGCTCCATTCTTACTTTATCCTTGGAACAATAGTTGGCGAAATCTGAAGCAGTTCCTCTTGGCTTGTCGAGGAGTTACAGTTGGGGGAGCTACTGCTGGTGCACCACCTCCACCTCCCCTGACGACACAACATGTGGTTCGGATGGCACTACATGCTTTAGATGGGCTGTCGTACCTACATTCACAACATGTTTTACACAAAGACATCGCTGCAAGAAATTGCATGTAAGTTTCAGATTACATATTGTATATATAGATTCAGATTATATATTCTAATGTAGTTGTAGGTTTTTTTATATAGTTTTTGGAGAAGGAGGCGTCATTAATACTCTAATAATATTTCATATATTTTAATAATTACATGAATATATCAATCAACTAAACCAGATACATCCTTTTCTTTTGCAATGTAGTAAATGGGAACACAATTTTAAATTATACCAATGTTGTCAACAGTGTGGACGAAAATCTACGAGTAATGATAGCCGACAACGCCTTATCGCGGGATCTGTTCCCCGCAGACTACCATTGTTTAGGTGACAATGAAAACAGGCCTATAAAATGGCTAGCTTTAGAGTCCCTGAGCAAACGCCAGTTCAGTCCTGCAGCTGATGTTTGGGCTTTGGGTGTGTTATTATGGGAGTTGACTACTTTGGCTCATCAACCGTATGCAGAGGTGGATCCCTTCGAAGTAGCCGCCTATTTGAGGGATGGTTATCGGTTGCAGCAACCTGCCAATTGTCCTGATGAATTGTAAGTATTTATATCTTTAATATCGATAATTGTCCGGATAATTATATATTTAACAAGTACATGCAGAATATTTTAGTATCTATTTTAATAATGTAACTGAACAACAAATATTCTTCATTTTTTATCGATTACTGATCCCTAAATTAATTTCTTATTTCGATTCGAACTGCTTGTAAGGACATTACATCTTTGTTGTAGCTGGAATTGTCCAATTAATTAATCAATGTAAGATTCTATAAAATTATAGAATTAAAAACAGATTAAAACCTTAAATCGATATACCTCGTATATTATACTACATGATTAATTAATTGGTGTATGATATCTAAAGGATACCTATGACTTCTTAAGATCTCTATTTGAATATGTCTCTCGTTTATATTGATGATATTAACGTTATGTTTCTTCCACAGATTTGCTGTGATGGCGTACTGTTGGGCGATGTCACCCGATGACCGACCCACTTTACCACAACTACAAATCTTCCTACGAGACTTCCATACACAATTAACTAGATTCGTCTAAATCATTCCCAATCGACTATCTTAAAAAGACATCCCAAAGACGACAATAATTATAGTGAATAATGCGGACATACGAACTGTGCGAAAATATAAAAGAGGCCTTATTATTAACGGCACAAGACTCGCATTGCGTTTAAGTGATCGTGAATGTTTGTTAATTAAAAAGAAACGTAATCCCATAAAGAGACTGATTTTTATAAGTGTTTATTGATTTGTAAATTATTTAAATTTTTATTTTAATGCAGTTGACACATTTTCTGGTGCATCGTCTACTGTACTCGTGATATACAATAGAAGTGTTGTTTTCGGTGAATATGTGTTTTCTCTAACAATAGTGTTTAAATAACCGATGTATACATGAAGACGATTTTTTAACATGTTTTGCGACTTGATTTTTGGGAGAAACGGTGGTGTGTGAGTTGCGAAGATGATGTAATGGCGATTTTGTCTGCGGTAATAAATATTTCTATAGAGTAACAATGTAAAACTACAAGAGATTGAGAATAAACTTTAGTCAGTTAGTCTACCATGGGGAATTAAGTAATGGTTTACAGGATTCCCTATAGAATTGGACTTACATTTCTCACCGGAGTGAGTTCGATTCCATCATACCCAATACGGTTTAACTTGTACATCTATGTGTTTATTTGTCAATAATTTTACAAATTCTGAAACGAACATTTAGTCATCCGTTTTTATAACATCTATAATTTTAAAAAGTTGCTGTATATGTACTATTTACTAAGTAGATCCTTTATCATTTAGTAGATAGTGCAATAACGAAACTTTGTTCTGGAAACTTCTAAACCAACTGGTGATCTCATTGTATTTATCGGACAATGTGCCTGCTGTTATAAGTTACGATAATAAAATTCAATTAATTAATACAATTAATTTAATCTGTCTAACAATAACGTGTAACAGTTATGACAGTAAACAAATTTATCAGAAGTTATTTATTGTAACTAATTAATTTATATTGGAGAGAACATACATAGATGTTTAGTTCATATATATATACGCCATATTTACGACTTTCCATTAGGTAAACCAGACAGTTCGCCATTTCAATTTCATAAAAAATAATGTAAAGTTTTCGTCAGAAATTGTATGTTTATTTAATATTCATCAGAAACAACATTTGTGTTTGTTACATATGACTCAGACGATCTATTGAGAGCATGTGTCAGCCGCATAGAGTATTGTAATTATTGTTCGAAACCTCAGTACTGCCATATTAGATATAAGAGAAAATGTATATAATAGTAATATCTATGTGATGTATTGTATGATAAATATACGTATATTGAATGTGCCTCAGATTTTATGAAAGAATTAAATGTTTATAAATGTTTAATTATAATAAAGTGATTGATTGCATTGATTACAGCATCAATTTATTAATTTTACATACGAGTAATAAAATTATTATCCAGGTATGATGAAGACATGTATCCATTGGAAATTGATCAAATCAATACTAACATACCATGCGTTAGTAATGAATATTCGTTTTAGGGCTTATTACACTGTCATATATATGTATGATTAATTTGTGCATTTATTTAGTAACGAAAATACCAATTCAAGATACTATTTTATAAAATAATATTTATCTTGTAGAGATCATTTTTCGTAGTATTGACTTTTATATTCGTATATAATAGTGTAATAATAACCATAGAAAATTTTAGTGTGCAGTCTATTCTGCTTTATTAATGTTTGCACAGAATACCTACTCTGTTAACTTTAGATAAAATGTGATTATACACTTCAGATAATACGTTTCAGCATTTACCTGAACTACATACTAATGTAGAAAGTAGCTTTTATTTTAATCTGTGGTTGAGTACACTTTTTTCTGTGTCCTAAGTACTGGTTTCTATACTCAAATTAATACTCGTTGGTTGGTAGTTTATGTAGCATTATTTCCCAGTTTTAACATTTGAGTTTATTCCATTATATTGTATATAATATTAGTATAGTGAAACCGGGAAAGTACCGCATGCTGAACTACCGATGTACTAAAAACTACAATAAAACTTGGTTATAACAAGTTATGTTTCGGTGTACACAGTAACCTTATACCAAATAGACCAGTATTGCTTACACAAATATGTTTTTTGTTGTTATTTAAAGGCCTTATTGCACTGTCATGCATTAGGATCATACATGTTACTCATGTAAGTTAGCAAAGAAATTTCAATGACGTAGTATTTTTTATTATAGTACTCATTTAATTTAACTATATTCAACATTTGTTTTCAATTTACGATTTTAAGTATCACATTCACATTAAGAGCCACACAAGAGTGCGGCTCTTAAATGATGAATAAAAAATAATATGATCATATTTCCATGATAGTGTACTGAGCCCCTAAAATAAAATTCTTAAAGTTTACTTGCTTTGTGTTTTTTGTTATAACTTCAACTTGCTTTTTTTTGCCATATCTAAGAGGCATTTAGGGCAATTATTGTAATGTTTGTACATTTGTAAATAATATGACTCAGAAATGTGAATATATGAGTGATTATACCTATTCCATTATTTTAATTATTACCTATACCTTATCATATTAACCATTATAATTAAAAATGGTCAAAAAATTAATAGACTCGCTTTTATTTTAATGAAAATATAGTTTACTTACCAGACGAAAAAACTTAATTGAGAATATTATAAGAAACAAAATATTTTCTTTAAAAACTACTTCACTTATGATAATTAATATACGTCAAAATCAAAATATCTTTATTTATTTAGGTCTATTACATAATCTTATACTTTGTAAAAATCTACCGTCAGTTCGGAGTGATTACTAGCTGAGAAGAACTGACAAGAAACTTGGCTCTCATTATTTTCAAATGAGCTTGTACAAGTAGGAACGTCAACTATATATATAGTTCCCGTGATTGATTAAAACAAAAAAAAAAACATCAAAAAGGTTGTAAAACTGGTGATTGTTTTGTTAACGGACAATTTAGCAATCTTTGGTGACGTTCATAGTAAGAAATCTAAAGGTAAATATATACTGTTTATAAAAAAATGGATTGTCGAAAAAGCAACAACGACTAGGCCCCGGCGAGATTCGAACTCGCGATCTCCTGTTTACTAGACAGGCGCTTTAACCAACTAAGCCACGGCGCCAACTGTGGGTCTATTCGAAATTGCGGTACATAATCTGTACGTACACATCAACCTCTGAAGTGGGGTGCTTTATCATAAAATTTTAGATAAGGATAACATTACTAATTGATTAACAAATATTGTGATGAATATTGATAGGACTCGGCTGTTTTAAATTAAAGGTTCGAATATTATTACGAGTTACCTGCCTGTAAATTAAATTAACAATCGTATCATTATATAATATTATCGTTATCATAGACATTAGTGTTATTGAAAGTATGGAAGATTCTAAATTTAATTTTTAACTACAATATTTTTTTTACACTAATTCTGGAATTCGTCCCGCAAAAAAACATTGAGTTCGGTTCTGTTTTCGTTTCCTTTGGTCGACAAACAACATTGAGAATATAATCAATCTTTATCTCTTTCAACGTAACTTTTTTGTCTATAAAATTTTATTTGAAGGTATTTTTATCATGACACTTATTAACAAAATAGCAATTGAAGAGATTTGAATAGATTGCAGTTATATGTTTTATTAAATAATATAATTACGTATATTAAATGGTCAATTAGGTAATTTATTTTAATAATTAAATGCAACTGCTATACTTTACAAACTTTCATGGAAATACATATGAACTTGACAATGTTTCTTAGCTTTAGGGGGTTACATTCCCCACAATCTAGCGCCCGGGTGGCCCTCATGCTTTGCACCCTGGGTAAAAAATATATATATGATTTGGTCTACTGTCTAATTACTTATTAAAATCATTATACAAAATCATATATATATTTTCTGCATAATGTAGATTATACAAATATGGAAATATTGCGTAATCTTAGTGCGCTTGTACTGATTCTGACGATTTTACGTACTAGGTACATTTACCTTGTAACTTGTAACTTACTAAGACATAAAATATATATTATATAAGTATTTATTACCGTTCATAGCAATTATTACTTAATTATGTCATATTTACAACACATCAGTGTAGTTGATGTAGCTAAAAGAACTAATTAATCAGTAAAATCGCTACGACTAAAGTAAGAAGGTACCTAAGTAGCTAATAAAATAAATATTTGTCACGAAATGTGATTATATCTTCAAATAATTATATATAAGTCTTAATAGTAGTTTGTATTTACACGTCAACTTAAAACTGTAAAGTAACAGCAAAATTATATAATAGATCAACACGCAAGGTTCTAAGCCCATTCTTGTGATGAGACAGCTTTCCGAATGAGCGGAACCAAGATTGAAAAAAAAAAATGTGAGGATTATTCAAAATTGGTTCCATGTAAGTTTATTTGAAATGATTTTCTATTATATTCTATAATAATACAGATTATACAGTAATATTATTATTAAGAGGAAATATTTCATTGTTAGTTTGTTTGTATTGAAGAGGCTCCGAAAGTACTGGACCGATTTGAAAAATTATTTTATCATTACATCTTAGCAACTATAAATACTAAATTTGTGTACGATAAAAATCCCCGATGAACATAGAATATGGACGATAGAATATTTTCAAGAACGTATGAATGCTTATAAGGTCAGCCGACTTGAGAAAAAATACAAAAAAAAAAATCATTATATCGCGTACGCTGCAGAAATTATCGACTATGTAGCAAAGTGATGTACTACAGTTTTATAAAGGACATCAATATTGAAGGATGTATATGCTATATTTGTGTGTGAAAATTTATAAATTTTGTTACATACTCGTGTGAGATCGAGCGAGCAGTTAGTATTATTATAAGTAATAAGAGTTGTAACGTGGGAGTAATGTTGCGTTGTCCAATGTGGTTATTTCTGAAACGACTACATCTGCGAATCCATTTGTCCAGAGATTTGTATCGTAACCGATACGAAGTCTTCCTATTTAGTTTCCAATATTTTAGTAATGGTCATACAGTGCCACTCGTGATCAGACTGGAGTACTGGAAATTATTAACGAAATTTGTCACTAGCTCGGGGACTATAGATTATTGCAGATTAGAAATTTCTCTTCTCTCCTTTGCAATTAGTTTCATACTGCCTTGTGAAACTAATTGTACAAAAAGTTTAAGTTTTGTCTAATTCAGTCTATGTGGGTATGGGTAATATTTTTTTGTATTTTGTCGGTCGTTATAAATGACTGGACCGTCGAAATCGGTCCGGTAGTTTCAGATTAGCAAGAACAAACACACAGACAGGCATACGGAATTTTAAACATTATTACCTTATAGATTTTCATATGCATTTAGGAAACTTTTGTTAATTAGATACTTCAAATAGACACTCCAATTTTCATTTGAATAGGCTGAATGTCATCTAGAGAATTGCTTAATTACTTAGTACTAGCTGATCCGCTCAACTTCGTCTGCATCACACTTACTTGACATTTATTATCATATTTCGCCCAATTTATATAGTAATAAATTTTTAAATTGTAGCCTATGTGTTGTTCTGATGTATACGCTTTATTATTGTAAAGTTACATCAAAATCCGTTCTGTAGTTTTTGCGTGAAAAAATAGCAAACATCCATACTCACAAACTTTAGCGTTTATAATATTAGTAAGATATATTTGTTTAACAAATTAATTATTAATGTAGCATAAACTTTACATTTTAATTAACTTTGCAATATATATTTATACAGCTGAATGCTATAGAATGATATATTTTTTTGTATTTTATATGTTTATTGAAAGTAGTATTAATTTAATAATTAATTTGGCGGGCAGTCGTGGCCGAGCGGTTAAGGCGTCTGACTAGAAATCAGATTCCCTCTGGGAGCGTAGGTTCGAATCCTACCGACTGCGGAATTTTTTATCGACTTTAATTGCTCTGTATATCACGATTATTGGATCGTTTATTTTTATCAAATAGTCGTTATTGGACTCGTAACCCGCTCTTTGTGGGATTTTTATTACTCGGGATTCCAATATAGCTAACATATCATTGCATTAGGGTCGTGTAATAAATTTAGAACGACTGGAGATGAAATGAGATGGAAAATGTTCGCGAATGTGCGTTTTTGAGAGCCGTACTTGTTATTACGGTCACCACGATTGTGTTAAGGGTTTTATTCGTAGCGCACTTTCTATCTACAAAGTGTGCCGATTTTCATATGTATAACGAGAATTACGAAAAAATATAAACGAAATATGCGCCCTCACCGCATTCTATAGGCATGCTGCAGTCTGGATAAGATACGGCATATTAGGGCAACTCATCAGATATAAAATCTATAATAATTCTTCAGAAGCGTTGAATTAATAGCACTCACTGCTTCTGTCACTGTCAACATTTTTTTGCTGAATACAAAATACTCACAGTAACTTGTGTATACATTTTTGAGTTGTGTCGTTTTGTAAGAAAACTTCCGCATTATTTTTAAAAAATCTGTGATGAGCCACAGCGTTTTGTCACTCGTCGCGTAAATGACTTAATCCTGCTTACACCTCATCTCGCACTTTATGAAAACGGTTCATACTACATGGCTATGAGGGCTTACAATCATTTAACACAAATTCATTAACAGCCGTTCGAGATAGACAATTTGATAAAATACTGAAAGAATTCCTTCTTAATAAAATATATTGCAATAAATATATTAATATTTCAATGAAGATTTATTATTATATTATACATATTACATATTGTACATTGGTTAAGCAACTTTTTATCTGAACCCGCGTGTATTGATAAATATGATAATTTTCTTGACATATTCTTTTCTACTACGTACCTATAGATTTAGGGCTGTAGCTTTTACCCCTTACTTCGTCTGCTTGGTGTAATAATGCTTCGTAGTCTATATCCTACTCCGTTCCAAGAGCTAACAAACATGAAAATAGTATCAAACAATCATTCTCACTTTCGGTTAATTATATTATTATTTACGTCATATAATTAAATAAGTTATGGTCCCTTAATAATGTTTTATATTAATTTAGGGTGTCTATTACCCTCGCAAAAAAACTCTATGGTTTTAATGACTTCCAAAAAGCGGGCGCGGTCGTTTTGTTTACTTTCAATTAATTAAGGGTGAATTAGCTGTTTAAATGTAACGAGAGTCGTAAAATATTTTATTTATGTGATATTTTTATGCTCCGTTCCCGTATGGCCGCGGGATGATTCATAAAATTGTGATGATAATCTGTGGGCCAAATTTAATTTTAAATGTTTTATGTATGACACAACATTTGTCTAACGAGGTTAATGTCTGCGGTTTGTTTGGATGGAATTTGTCGTATTGCATTGCATTTGTAAATAGTATCAATTAAGGGAAAGACTATAAATTTATTTTTTTAATTTATTATTCTTAAGATAAAGGAATGATATGTTTGTCTAATAGTACCTACATGCTGGTTGAACACCAGTGAAAAATGAAGGTAAGGATGGAGTAAGATCAATTTATCCATAGTTTGCAGGAGAGATTGCGTGGAGTTCAACCGAATATGGTATATTGTGAGTAATGAGGAGTAAGGAACAACTCATTATTAACAATCCCGACTCCGATAAAACACATGCAATTTTAATTTATATAAAACAATACACGCATACGATATAGTGCAATCTAATCGGACCCTATAAAAATTAAACAGTGTAATCTTCAATATCCACTTCATGTCTAATGAAATACTTCAATATATTACTGGAACCGTGTAACATTCACATTAATATTATGAAAGACCATTATCCCCCTGACGTAGCACATTTCATCATCGCGATAAGCTTCATGGCCTCTAGAAAGTCGTTTATTGTTAAGAAAATGGGGAATATATCGAGTTTGGTGTAATGAAGTCTTAGTTATGTGTCGTGGGGAAGTAATTACAGATCGAAAGCTTTGTTGGAAGATACGGCATGCGCGGGGGTGTTGGGTCCTGGACAAAACGGAGATAAACGGATAGATGGCTAGCGTTAGACTAAAATGAGAGTTCGATTTCTTTATGAGTGAACAGTTTACTATAATTATTGTTTCCTAAATGTCTAATGTTTACCTCATTATAGCGATTCATCTTCCTCTAGCGATTACAGCATACCGCTTTACTCGCAATGATCGTTGGTTTCGTTTCTCGCAGGATGCAAACATTTGTATTCGTACGTATGAATATTGTATTGTTCTGGGTGTTTTTTATGTATACAATGACGTATTAAAAAAATCTACGAATTGCCTACTACCCATAACACAAGCTATGAGACTAGATAGCCCTGTGTAAATTGTCCAGGGTTATTACATTATTAAATTATATATAGCTCCAACAAAGGTTTTTTAAAGAAATTGCGACTCTTTCTGGTTTACATTGTTTACTCTTGTATAAATTTATGTATAATATTTATACATAAGTTTAATAACAAGTATATTTAATGTTTTTTAATTTTTATTAATTCCAGATGATTCCTGATTCCTATATTTTGAAAGTAGATACAGCTATAATATAAAATTTTCAAGTATTTTCAAACATTGCACTAAGCGATCCATATTATTTCTAATTTTCTAACATTTCAAAAAACCATGTTTAACATTAATATAACTAACGGTGTTGATGTGTATATTATATTCATATTAATTACTTAATGGAAAACTTCGATACAATGATATATGTCTACTGATAGACCTATATGTTGAACCTATTAATTAAAACAACATCCCTCACTCATCAATCCTTGTGGTCGTTTTGAGGTTACAGTTAATGGGGAAGGAAAATCTCGGTTCCCAAGAGATTTAGACTCCCCACACCGACTCACTGCATTGATAAAACAAAGTCTATACGTTCCTGCAGATAAGGCAGATTAGAATCTAATCCAAAAGAATGTACTTAGGTCGAAAATGAGAAAATTAATTTTAAAACGTGACCTTTTTACATAATAACCTTAATATTATTGTTAAAGCTAAAGTTAGTACCGTAGTAGATATTTTTTACGAAAATAAAATATTAGACAAACTGACAGCTGTTATCACAGGATATATATTGAGTGGTAGCGCTCAAGCGTTGCCATTTCCGAGGATGTGTTATTCCATATTGTGTACCTTTCAATTATTCTATTGATTTAGGTATATATTTTCGAATAATAACTAATATACAAGTTGTCACTTGAAACACAAATCAAGGGATTCCTTGTTTCGCGGAAGATAATATTCACTATTGTTTATAAGGTCATCCGTAGTGCAATTTCTCTTGGATGTGCTTTTTCTGTGTTCCTCTTACTCAGGTAAATTTTATAATACTTATATACCACGTAATTCGTTTCGCAAAGTTGCTTGCGTTGTACCACAGATTATTTATACGAAGCAATTTTATGTAGAAACGTAGAGGTTGCCCCTTGTTTGCGTAGGCTCGTGTGCCAATATTATTATGCGCGGAGTTATGTTATTGTTATTATACCATAAAATAGCCACACAAAAAGGAGCAGTCGCTGCATTTATTTAAATACATTACAGGTATATAACTTCAGTATACTTACTGAACTTCGACTTAAATAGCTAATGTAGTAAATGGGCAGACCAAAATATCAAATGCAAGGCTTCCTTATACATTATTCATCAAATGGTCGACTGTTATTTTATTGCAGTGAAGTCGAAGGAAAGTTAATTGACATCCTTTTTAAAATAAATCGTTAAAATATAGCAAAAAAATTACAAAGTTATTTAAAAAAATATACAATTATATTTTTTTTATAATACAATAGTTTTGTGTACATATTAGGTAGGTCTAAGAATCGGCCAACATCAATTTTTCATATTTCTCAATGATAAAAGTGACCTAACCCCAAAAATTTTCTACATTTTTTTGTTATATTTTTTATGATTCGGCATTAAAAATATATACAAAACAAAATTTTGTTTATATTTTTAATGCCGAATCATATTTTTAATGGCGATTTTAATTTATATCGCAAAACAAAGTTTGCCGGGTCTATTGTTATAATTTCGTTTATTTTAAAGAGGATTAGCGGTTTAGTAATATTCATATTAATTTTTAATTATTGTTTACAACTAAACTTCAGCAATAAAGTACATATTATGTACAAATCCTTATTTACCTAACGGATTTAATACCAGTATTAAAGTACCTCTACAAACGAATACAATCTTATTCCTGCGTTTGCTCTCTCGGGACCTCTGTTCAGCGTGGAGACAAAATTGCTTGTCACCTGCCACACTCAGGAATTTTTCATTTAGACCCCTTGCGCGGAAAAAATAATTCCGAGTCGGCGACTAGTAATTCCGTGCTTAAAATTTAATTAACATAGAACTCTGTACTCTTCTCACGTTAGGTATAAGATCGCATTTCTACATAAATGTGTTTTTACATATTATGTCAGTAAAACTGAATAACCTTACCTAACGAACACATTTAACTAACCTGATCTAACCAAAATAAAACAGGCAATAAATAATAAACTTATTATTCAATCTTTTTTTGAAAGTGCATTGTGCGAGGAATCGTACCGGCGACCATCGGAGGTAAAGCTGTGTGCTAAACCACTAGACCATCGATACCGTCAATGTACAGTAGGTACTGACTTACTTAAATGTAATTTATGTGATACCGATGTGAATTAATAAAAAAAAACGACTAAGGGCAATGATAAAAGTATTTTATACCTACTTAATTGAATAAAGATATAACGATAAATCATAAAGTTGGAAGTAGAAAAATCGAGGAAAACAATAAGGAAAGCGGTGGGATTGTAGAGAAAATCGGTAGCTATAGCATTTAAATGAGATTTGGAGAAAAAATTAAGATTTGTTTCAATTTGTCCCTCAAGACAATGATGAATGTTGTGTTCCTTTTAATATTAGAGAGAATAATGTAGACAAATGTAACCTTATTAAACTAGTAGTCGCCCGCGGCTTTGCGTACATGCTGTCGTAAATTTAAATTTTTTAAACCAGCTTATTGGATGCTATTTTATATTATAACCTATAATATAAACATGCTCTGAATCTCAATTTTCTAAATTATAGTGGTTTATCTGATAATTGCTAGTCAGTTAGGACAACCGGTTTTTTAAATACAGGAATGTCATCTCTATTATCTACATATTCATACACATTATATAACGAAGGCATCTTCCACGACTGTTGACTGACTTTATGTTCGCGATAATCTTATAAAGTACTGAACAGATTTTCATGCGATTTTCATAATAATTTAAAGTTTTACAACCCGTGCAAAGCCGGGGCTAATCACACGGAAGCAATTTATAAAGAGAAGCTATTATTGCGACACTGACTGACCCATCAACACGGAGCCAAAACCTATTAGTAAGTATTATGGATTCTCTACTGAGACTATTGAAATTGTATAATTGAATTACTTTCCCCAAGAAACAAAGTGGTAATTCCAAAATATATTCTGAAATTTTCATACTGCGATGAGTTTTATTAAGTTATATATATAATATTTTCACGCATGCTATCAATGAATGTAATTATAGGTTCTTATTAATAATCCCGGTATTACCTTGTCACAGTGACATTATTCCTAAATGCAAACATTGCCTTAATCATTTTATTATGACAAGGATAAACATATTTTGGTATTGGCCACATGATTGAAAACATATTAAGTTAATTATAGACACCATATAGATCATAACTTTGTAAATATTCTCTTATTATACTTAATAACCTACCGGTTATTATTGTCGGATTACCTACATTGTCACTCGATTGCGATATTCACTCATTACCATCATCCCTAATGAGATCAGTTTCCCGAAGCCTGAGTGTAGGTGACTGAACTGTCACCGATGATCGATTGCCGACTGTATCAGGTGTGAGCAGGACGGTTCATTAATCACGTGCAATTTTAATCAATTTGTTCAGCGATCTATAAAATTGTTGAAGATTTATTATCGAGTGCAAATTGCTAGGTAACGGATAGTCAGGTGATGATAGGTTGTTTTTTTCTATTTGTGCTAATAGACGTGGTAAACAAGTTGATGGCTGAAAGAGGCAACACCTGATAATATCCATGAGTGCTGCCTGGAGCACATATATTTATTTCTGTTCTATCACATTCTTGTAAATCATATTTATTGAGCAAACCCTATTACTCACTAGACGATTACTTAAATGACTAACGTGCATGGCAATAGTTGTTCATACACTAGATTTTCATTTAATGTTAGACAAGTACATAGGTATACAATGTAAATTGGCTTATTAAAATAAAGAAAATATTTCTTGTTAATTCCTAATTGAATCTGTGTACTGAACTGGATCGTAGGGAAAATATGTTAATACAAAAACTTATTTTAATTTTGTACTAAATAGGTAACAATAGAAATAGAATAGAAATAGATTCATTAGGATTCTTATAACTTAGATTATTTCCTTAATTAAAACTATTAGCAGTAAAATAAAAATAGAATTTAAGATGTCACAACGATGTAGCGATGTCAACTTTTTATTGCCACTCCCACCAACAGCTTTTTGTGACGGCGCCAAATCCAAATGTTTTCGGAAACTTTTCTATTATACTGGAATGAGATTGTTGTCTCTTTTTCCTATTAGGACGGTGCCTGTCAAAAGAGACATGAAACTTTGCCAAGGAATGTCAGTCGTCGGTTCATTAAGGTAAACGCTACCACAAATGCATTAGCGCGTCTGTTCTTGGCATATTACCTACAAATAGGTAGTTATATCTACTACATATCTTCCAAATCTTATTTTATATGTATAAAATGGACAATACTTAAAACATTGAAATATCTTTGTAGATGTATATATATATATGGTTGTAAAAGTTTGATATGAAAATTTAAGGTTTTGTATTTTTTTGAAGTCTGGACTTGCAAAATGTAACGTTATAGGTCAGGAATGAACTAATAAAATTGATTTTAATTGATTAATTCCGTTTACATTTGTTCGTTATTTAAAAGAATACAAAATAAGATTGGTTAGAAATTAAAAGAGTAGAGACAGCAACCGTATTAAAAGAACAAACATTTTGCCATTCTATGAAGATATCTTAACAATGTAACAAATAGTATATAGAAATAAGTATAACCCTTTACCATCAGACTATCGTAGTATAAAAAAAATGGATAAAGTATAACTAACTCTAAAAAGTTGTATTTTGTTTACTTTACTATGATACTGCAAAGTTTTGCAAACAGAGGACTTTACTGCCGGAGTCTCATACTCGTATAAAAAATCCTAGGGAACTGGACTATACATATAGGTAAGTATACGAAACGTTTAGCAATTTTCTCAAATCCAGCATACAAACCTTCAAAGGTTTCAGTAATCCGACACTTCATTTTCCTCAGACATTTTCCTACCTACAGTGGGTATTGGGGGAAAACGTACAAAAACATCGAGTTGAAAGAGTATATTATTGTTGCTTGTAAAGAACTGTATTGTCGAAAATCCAGTAATAGGATTTCTACGGAAGAAAAATGGCGGCAACTGGGTTTATAAGCCATAAATCTATAGAAATTTCTATGATTCTTATTCACAACAGAACAGTGACAATAAACATTGTAAATGAAGGATAAATATTTTCAGATGTGGTCTCATATGAAAGTATATATGTCAATATAACGTAATCCGAATGCCTATTTTGGTTTTTATTTATTGGTGATTAGTATTCAAATATGACGTGTACTTTTGCAATAAAAATACTTCATGTTTATTAAGGCAATTCATATATTGAATGAAATAACTACCGGTGGCTCAACATTAAATAAGACACAAATACAACGTTAAGCACCTATTTACATAACACTCTTACATACTGCTCTTATGGCACCTTTCATGTCTCTTTATGCCAATGCACCAGATACAGTGCATACTGGCTTTTGTCCTCAGCTTTGTTCGCTTTAATCGCTTTTTAGGCTATAACTTGAGGTAAACTTATAGCCTCATTTGAGAAAAATCATAAAATACGTAAGTATTTATTTGTTTTTAGTAGTGCCAATTGGCGAGTTGGATGTTCCAAGTAGGAAGGTCTATTTAATATTGTTTTACAATTCATTAATTTAATTTAATTTTACGCTCAAATATGAAGTTTTTAATAGCCGTACTTTATTTTTATCAAGTGGATGATGAGTGATGAACCTTCTGAATGATTTTAATAACTTAAATAAATTATATAATAAAAACATTGGGAACAGATAATAGCGGCAACATAATACGAAACCTGCCATATAATACCAGCGGTGTCTGCCGACCCGGAAATCTTCCAAGTGCTTTTTTAACATAAACAAAGTGTATTAATTAATCAATGTCGGCGGTAGCGGCTTGTATTTTGAGTGTATTGTTCGATTGGGCGTTACGCTCAATTAGTTTTCTTTCTACAAAGTAAACAGTTGCGAATACTTGCGAGGGTCTGAATAAAATTAACGAAAATTTACCAAACATGCCGCACCAAGGGTGGAAATTACGCGAAATTAAACAATTTGGTTGCGCTGAGATTACAAATTTAATGTAATTTGCGGTTCGAACTGTAACCCCTTAATGTTGATTATTTTAGATTAAAATAATGGCAATACTTTGTTATCTTTTGCTCACAATCATAATTTATATTATATTGATGGCCTAGATAGTTTTTAAGTTGAAATTTTGGAACTAAATATCCAGTGACGATTAACTTTAACAAACTTTAACTTTAACAAATTTATTTCTAAAAACAACATGTAGTTTGCAATATTCGGTGACTTGTGGGCAAACCATGTGTTACATTCACCTACAGTGATATTTTTGGCTGACACCTTTGGGCCATATATACCCATCTACGTTTATTTATTTATATAACTATATTCATAAAATATGGTACAAATGGAACTTAATGTTAGAAGCTTTCTTTATCATTTTCAGTTTGCTTTTTATGTATTTATTTTACAAATCAACGTTATTCTTTATTATAGATCAATTAAAAAAATAGTTCCGCTCATAACTACAACAAACATGTCGATATAATCAAATAGAAACATTAGATAGGTACATATCGATTATCGACTAAGGAATTAACACAATACATAGCTTGGAGGCTGTATTTACACTGTGTACCGTGCGATATTCAGCAGAGTGTAGCGATAAGGGCGGAAGGCGCGCTTATCTCCTTCTTGTAGGTCGCTCGATACTCTCTACGTGACTTGAATTTGGCACCACCAAGATAGCAGATAAAGTACCGCCGAATGGACTAATATTAAAGCAAACTTGACAAACGTTAATCAATACATAGCACGAAATACAATAATACTTATATTTTAATGTTAAATACAAGGATTTTACTGATATTTAAGCTTTAAATGTTTCATATTGAAGTTTTATATGTACTTTTATAGTATTGATAACATTTTTTTATCGTTTTATGCTATTAAGAAACTGATGGCACAACACAAATTATACAACATAACATTCATTTATAAGATAAATTATTTTGTGGTTTAATTTTTCTAAATATAAGTGTAATATAATGAATATAGTTATAGTAATGCTATATGGGTTACTAGCTACACGCCCCAGCTTCGCCGGTACATGTATTATACATTTAAATCTTCCTTTTGAATTACTATAGAGTACGGATTAGAGTACGGATTTTGAAACGGTTTTTTTTAATAGATAGCTATTAAAAACCGTTTCAAAATCCGTTGCGTAGATTTAAAGATTTAAGCATACATAGGGACGGACAGACAGCGTCAGCGAATAATGTTTTATACTTGTAATGATTATGGTAAGTGTAACATATAATAATCTCATAGTTTAGGATGGACAAGACTTGAAATGCCACGTGGCATTCTCAGATTTATATTTAAATATGTATAATTAAATTAAAAACAATATTAAATCATGTACCAAAACTCTTATGCCTCTAGCTATGTAGGTATTCGGTAATAAGTACATACTTAGAATAATACACATAAACTTTTACACTCATAACACATAACTTCTTACTCGTTTGTGAAGAAAACCCACATCGTAATAACTCTAAGTTATAGATTAGTGTTTGTAACACAATGCTCGTATACAGGATGTGAGCTTGCGTATAACTTATGTATGACAACTAGAGCTCATAAGAGCCTGCAATGGGACAAATGTGCCTTCTTTCAAACTTTAACAATAGCGGTCGTAGGCTGCACTAGGCCTGCAGTTGTATTCTGTTAGCAATATCGTTAAGGTTACGATTAAGTTTCGAATCAAGTACGATACAACTTGACATGTCACATGTTAAAAATGTGGTATAACTGTTGAAGTAGTGACTGTGTGTACTACCTGTTTGGTTCTAAGTTTTTTATTAATTATCCAATTGGTTGCAGTAATGTTTTTCTTAAATAGAAATGATTCAATAGGAATGAATGTTCCGTTATATTTAAAAGGCTATTGATATGTCTCCACATAATATATGTATGTAGTTGATGTATAACATATGTACGTGATGGAAAATGTTAACGCTTTCATAATTGGATTCACAAACGAATTGACGTTGAGTGCACATATAAATTCACTACATTGAAATAATGGTACTGGCGAGATTCATAATCACAACTGCAGTCAACATAGGTAATTAATAGGTAATTTAAGTTTTGCACCAAAAATACTACCAGCACATTAATAGCTTGGAAAAAATAAATATTAAATTTTCATCTCAAATCTCTTTTATTAAACCCCGACTCGAAAAGAGGGATGTTATAAGTTTGATATGTGTGTGTATCAGTATCTACGTCGCAACGTAACTCCTAAACGAATTGATCGATAATGATACTGTTTTTTAAAGCGGATTTAATCGAAATGGTTCTTAATTACAATTTGGTGAAGTTTTATATGTTAGAATTTTATAATTATGTGTAATTTTAAGTTATCTGATAACAATTTATTAAAAGCCTGTTATGGAATGAAAATAAGTGCATAGAGTAAGTAACAAGTGGACTGGAAACGATACTATACTGAATATTAATTATCTGTGACAATACGACTACAGAATAACACTTTCGGGTTATCTAGGCAGCAACAGACGTGCGAGGTGATTAAACTAATTGCCTGCCCATTTCTTCTCCTGGCTCATTGAGGGAAGTACCTACTTAGAATTACTGGGGTCAACGACTCGACACGTGGATGTTGGTTATAAAGCCGATGAGTAGCACTTGAAACTTTTCAATGGTTACCCCTAAGCTAGAATAGAAAGAGCTAGAGTAGAATAATATATATATATATATATATTTTATGGATAATGAAGGTATTCACCTGTAATCACTTGCGCGGTTGATGCTGAAAGGGTAACAGTGGAGGATGATAGGATGAGCATGAGGTCAGTTTACCCTTTGTGGTAAATTCAGTAGGAATATTTATCAAAGACTTCAAATGCTTCTATTTAATTTTAAGTTGATGCGAACAAATACTAGTTTTTCTACTTTGTATAGTACTGGTAACATAGTCTAACTTCAATACTCTACAGTACTCTACCTATACTAATGGGTAAGTATAACCAACCACCCTCACAATTATTTCCAAGGGCACCATAATTCAAGTGAGGTGATCGAACAGTGGGCGCGCTGGTAATAAAATAAAACAGATATTGTTTTCTGTTTGTGCGATAACAACCGGTATTGTTGGCCGAGTGTCGCGGGCGATGCCGATCGTAAATCTAGCGTAAAGTGCTGTAACGAGCCCCTTTTGTTGGTGCACCGTATCTCGACCACCATGTCCAATGTCATACGACGTAAGTTAAAAATATATTGTTTTATTATATTGATTTTTAAATATTTTTCTTAATTATTATGTAGGTATTTAATTTATATAATAAGAATTTTTGTATGGTGTATAATTTAAAGAATTTTTTTTACAACCTAATCGCCATAGTAGTTTTTAGTACTAAAATATATAACAGCCTTTGGCGCCCGAACTAGATATAAATAGATAAAACACATAAAGTACGATGCGTGATTTGTATCTAAGTAGTACCTATTTGCATGCAGTCGTGACAGCTGCATATGAGTTCTTTGAGAGTTTTATGGTACCATTTGCTTGAATAGATTTGTATTGAATTGTACTTGGTACTGAAAATAAAATTTTAGACGTCATTTACATGTCTAAATAAGATAAGTATTTTGAAAACAGTTTTTCATGTTACTTCATTACAAGAGAGTTTGCTATAAATAACTAGTTTTTGCATATTTAAATAATATATAAGTAGTTTAATAGTAACCTGGTTAGTTTTAACATATACAAATTGAAATTATATCGTCGTCTATTTATAAATTACAGTTTTGCCTGCTGTAGGTGTATTGTAATATGATTCATATATTATTCAATTTATTGTTTTCTGGAAGTATGTTATCGTAATATTTTGAGCCGAGTTTTTCTTTATCCAGTTACTACTCGATAGATTATTGGATGAATGTTACATCATCGAATAATCTATTAGAGTAATTGAGCATCTCTTAATTATTTAAAGTTTTTTAATCTTAAATATTTTTTTTTGTAATCAACGTTACATCAAAGCAGAGCACCAAAGATTTTTTGGTGATTTTTTTGAATCGTTATACTTATCGTTTGGGCAAAGTAGCTACTAACAGTTTCAATTGTAACTTTGATGAGCCGTGCTACAATGTCCGTCATTGCAGCACAGCTCATCAAAGCTACGAGCTTCGTAGTCCCAACACCTCCACAACGAATGGTCCAAACCAATAACCCTCCAGATTCGAGTACTTAGACCTCCTTAAAACTGCCGCCTGCTTTGCTGCCGCGCCAAAATGAAAGGACTAGTTAGATACATAACTTGGTGCCAAATGCCAATGTATCCCACTTTACGTATACACAGTAAGGTGTATACATAAACTTATAGTAAACTTTAAATCTTATTAATAAGTTTTAACAAATTATTGTATGACGTCGTGAGTCAATGGAAATTTCATAGTAATTTGTGCGGGTGACGATAAGCGTACAGCCGGGCGTGCTTTCGCCGCGGTCCATTGCGTTCGCTACGCGCTTTGGCCGCACGCGCCTTGCTCTGTATGCCCCACTCGGGGATACGAGACTAAATTGGCACCTTTTAAAAAACTGCTTAAAAAAGGTTTTGACAATGGACACGTAAACATATATAATATTTAATAAAGCCTTCAAATTTAAGGCTTAGCAGCAGAAACTACCCTTTACTTTTAAAAATCTATTTATAACATTTTAAAAGTAAGGGGCCATTATAGAATATTTAATTATATTTAAATAAACAATTATTAATGTTAGGTGTGTTTTGTCAATTTAGGTCAAATAGAAAAATAACAGTTTAATCAACACAACAAATAGTCTCATTAAATATTTTAGAGAGTAAAATTAGCGACACTAACTAGCTATACCTACAAGATATTGTGAATTTTAAAAGGCATCATCTTCAAGGAATAATGGTGAGCTTGATTGAAATTTGTTGGGACTTCAGATAGATTTAGGAAGTAGTGAATAGTAGTGTATCTTTCATGGAAAACATTTACACACCTAAATAAAACAATAACTGTACTAACAAAATAAAGAGAAACATTAGCGAATTTACTTTTAAAAACCATTCTACTATTCAATATTCAAAACCACCTAAGCATATTACACAGAATGATAAACGAGTGTACACTGGTTGTTAAACTTAATTCACAGCTATGCCCTTATATTTAATTACATTTCCAATGCGTAGCTATCGAACAATTCGGCACTCGGCCTACTCGAGTTCACGCTGCGACTACGCCGTCCAACTCTTGTAATAAATTTTTTGGGATTTACTAAATACGAAACTTTTTAAATGTTAATTTGCTCCTCAATGTTAATTTCACACACGTCATGATGTTAGCGCGATATGTAACAACAATCCCAGATTAGTATTTGGCAGGAATATGAATAAAATATGGGTGATTTAAATTAATATATATCAATGTTGTTTATGAAGGATAATGGAATATTCACCCGCCTGCGCTGACGGTTTACGCTGGTGGAGCAACAGTGGCTGATAAAATAATAATAAACGCGGGCCATTTAGTCAATATTGGCAAATGGCAATTTACCATGATAATTTTCAGGGGGAACCGCATGGAAGTCAACCTGATATAGTCTATTCCTGATATTACATGCGGACTAAGAACACCATTGCTAGTCAATGGTCTATAGGTCCATGTGATAATTTTATGCAATTTCTCCATTCTTCTAAAAACTTACAATTTTTAAGATAAGTGATATTAGTAGGTAAATGAGAATATGTTGAAAATTGGGACAATTCTCGCGGCGCGGCGTCAGCGTCAGATTTATCGTTAGGACATGTGATATACCTACCTATTGCAAACCCAATAGGGACATCCCGATGAAATTGGGACAGTTGGCAATCCTATCACCGACGTAAATTTGTTTAAGCGGACAAGAGAATCATAATTTAGTTTTAACTCAATAAAGACCCGCGTTCCTAACTCGATTTACTGTAAATAAGTGTACGACGGGCATTGTTTGGATCGAGTAATGTGATTCGCGCCCATCGAATGGCAATTTGTAATAATTTTAATGTGCGAGTAATGCTTCTGTGGCACGCGCTTTGTTGTAGATACTACCTCTCGTATATTAGAACACCCCCCTCATGTTCTATTGTACTCGAGTGCATTATAATAGCTGAGATATTATTGTGATCGACGGGAGATTTCTCTACATAGACATTGGTTGTGGCATATAAGTATGAAATAATCAGTATTCTGTATTTAATATTTGTTATATTAATATAAATAGGGGTATTTCATTCCTAATAATAATCTCCTATCGAGCTATTATTATTAAGTTTTAAAAGTTTAAATAGTGTAATGTTCCATCACTATTGTTGGCTGACTATTTCATGGTATGATTAATTTTGCAATTTCATCATGACATATATATGATATATAAAACCAACCCTTTTATGGTTCGTGTAAAGGACTGTGTTAGACCCTCAGATCATCTACTTTTTTATAATATCCACGTTTATTGTATGTATGTACATTGTTTCTCTTCCTTCAATGTCAGCGACATCAAAAACATGATAGATAAAATACCTAATCAGAAATCATTTAGTTCATCAATACAGACAAATATAGAGCCTACAATTACTAATTAGACTTCATTTCTAAAATATTTCGAATGACTCTCATTGGACGCTCGCCAATTTGCAAATTGACAAATGCTACAAGCAAGCTGTCTAAATTTCAATTACGTAGATTTACGTCATATGGATTAAAATAAAAAAATACACCACATAGCTAACCAATTACCATATTTTACGAAAATCAAATAAACATTTCAAAATTTACTGTAGGTGTATAATAAAATATGCTTTATTTTATTGTTAATAGAGTCTAACGGGCATCGTAAGATTTCTTCTAATATAAAATGTGTAAATATATAAAATATTCAGGAAACATTGAGGCAATCAACACATACTTAATACACGTATATAAAATTAAAATTTGTAGAATAAAATTATACTTAGCCGACATTACACTTCATATATATTACATTGTTAATTGTAAGGTCATCACTTTAGAACAACTTTTCGTTGATAGTCAGAACATGGTTAAAAAGAGTTCTTATAATATGTTGAAAGCAATAGATTGACTTTCAATTTTATCGTATCTCCATCTCATTGTCTTCGTATGCACTCCCATGCCAAACCGGGGCAGGCAACTAGTTTCGAATAAATCATATTGGATACTAGCCAAATCGCAAATGAATTGACAAATACTACGAACGAGCTAGCCAAATTACAATTAGTTGCAGAGTCAGTGATGCCAGAATGATGGTAGTTTTCAATACCCAAATTTAGGTAAATTTTGTGGTGAATGAGGGAAATTAGAGAGAGTAAGAGTTTGAAATGGGTAGATTATGTCAGGAATGCACTGAATGTTCACTTTCTTCTGGTATGCTAGTTTCAGTACTTCTTTATCTATGGTATCTCTATCCAAAATTAGGTAGGAAACTAAGAGTATCACATGGCAACAATGTGCAGAGTAAATTTTGCCAATACACATAGTCCTCTCCGTGGCCGACGTCAAATCGTCAGCTTATTTAAACTGCTTAATCCGACATGCTTTGTTAAATTAGAATCGCCATATGGCGTCTTTGCTGCGACACTTTTTGTCATGATTTAGTACAATAGGGGATTAAGTCGACTTTGATGACAGCAATTTCATGGGGAACTATGATATAAATGCATTATTATGCTACTGGTGTGAAATTTCAACAAAATATAATAAGTATTTATTTAATAGGTGTAAAGGGATGCTGGTAGACATCTTTGTTAACGTAACTAATACTCAGTATAATAGTGCGAGCGGCGACTGAGAGCGTCGTCGCCGAGTGATTTACTACTTCCGTCATGTAGACTTTATAGGTCCCTAGTTCAAGTCTCAACGACATCAAAAAACCATCGATAACAAATCAATTTTACTGTTTGAGATCTTATCGATCGATATTAAGACTGAATTTTAAAATTAATTTATTAAATGAAAAACTCATGTATCATCAGTACGGATATATATAGGTAATAGATAAAACATTTATGTTAATTGTTTTAACCAACCTACAATGTGTCATCGACTTTGATTAATTATTTATTAAACCAATTTTTAATTGAATTTCTCTATACGTATATTAAAGCGAAAGTAAAATGGATATGTGAAGAATGCCATTTCAAATCAACTGTTATCTGCCTGTTGTGAAGTAGACAGTTGTTGGCATTAGTGAAATTTAATCTGCCTTTTGTTGTGTAAATCGTCCATTGGGGAGTTTTGCCCTTTCTTATCTCGAGGAGGCTACACCTTCGTAAAGTTGCAGATGAATAACAAGTCTGAAATTATAAGATAAGCACCTATGACAAAGGAAATTTTTGTAATTTTGATAAACAATGCATATTACTTGAATTGTTATATAATGTTATCAAAAAATTACATAAGTTTAAAATAATTTGCATTTCGATTTTAATCCATATGTTGCTACTCGTGGTATGCGAAATAATAGTAAGTTATATTTTTTCTTTTGTTATGAAATAAAATGAAACAAACACAATATGCAATGAAAAAAAAAGTAACAGTAAAAAGAGTCATAAAATCCTTTACATTAGCGCACACAAACAGTAAAAAAAATTAATAACTATTTTTTACCTCACTGAAAGTATTTAATGTATATACACGGCTTGTTCACGGTTTTATAAAATGTAAGATGATAAGTATAACATATCTTGGACCATTTTGTATATCGTCCATGTACTATGTTAAAAAGAATAGAAACGACGACAGGAAACATATTTTAAAATGAATAGTTATATGTTACTAATAAAACGACAGTAAATTTAATATATTTTGGCTCGTAAAGGTAGATCTACATCAGCGGTTGTGAGTCGTTAAGTCTTTAAATATAAGATTTGGAGCTTGGAAGTAAACAGTCGGGAGTGGGTTGTGACTTGTTTTTGTTGAAATTAATAATATAATTATTCTTTTATTAACAAGACATTATAAATGTGAAAATATATATTGTTATTTGTTTACTATTTCTTATTTTGTAAAGGCTAAACCAATCGCTATGAATTTTCGTAAGTATGTATAATTATTATGGTATTTGGAACGGAGAAGGAAATAATATATTTTTCAGTTTAGTCAAGATATACAGGATAATATTCCTGACACGCGGGTGTAATGATTAAAAAGGTTCATGTCCTCGATAATTTTTATTGTGTTGCAATGGATAGGGTTTATCCGAACTAATGTTGTCCCGAGGTCTTGAATTTCATAAGGGCTTCAAGAATGGACAAAAATAAGTTTTAAGAAATATACCTTCACTTTTTTTAAGTAAATTATTCAAATAAACTGACACTCATATTAACCATAAATCCATTTACATCACAGATTCACTGGACGTCATATAATTCGTATAAATTCAACTTAGGACTATCTCTCAGTGGCAGGGTTCTCCGCGGGTCCTTCTAATTTTCAAATTTATCTGCTCCGTCGACGACACGGAAGCGCTTCGTACGCATAAATCAGCGGTGTGCCACGAGAATTTCAACCATCCAACCAGCAAAAATTTGTGAGTTTTGCTGAATTTTCTAGGTTAATTGCGGAAATGGAATAATAAAGGAAACGAAGAATTATACATGCGAGATTTATAATAAGCCCGTAACGTTATTAGAGTAATAATCTGATTAATGCATTATATATACTATGAAATACGAATATGTGCATCACTTTATTTTTACTTTTATGACAAGAGTTTTGATAATTTTTACTAATTATATTCTAATGTACAAATTATACAGCGTTACCCTGAGGATTACTGAATGCTTCTAGCTAATTTCGTAGATTTAAATGTGAAAAGAATTTTTAAAATAGTTCCACTTATAGTTTATTCATTCTAAAGTAACATTTTGTGTGATTGCTTACAATAAATTAATTATTTTCTTTTTATTTATTGTATGTTGCGGACATACGCATATAAAAATATAATATTTTGTCATATTATATTATTGTTTACCATAATATTCATCCAAAACTCCCATACTGTTCTAAAATTAATATATATAAACCGCAAATATTGCAAAATCGTCTATTATGTACGATAACAAATCATAACATATAAGTATGAAATTATCCATAAATAAAGCAATGGAAAAATCGTGAACATCTAATATAACCCTCAGAGTCATATAATAAAGGCCTCAAGTTTGACTGACACCGCACTATGTCATCTATATTACCAGTAATATGTCAGCAAATTTCCTTACAGGGCCCGCACAGTATCTTAGTTTTGTTCCACTTTGTTACCAATTTTATATTTAAACTTAATAAACTATAATAAAGAAAATCGTAATGAATATAATAACAATTAAAACTATTAATTATGAATTGTTACAAGCAATTTTCTAAACAGGAACATACACATTTTCAGGCAGATCATTTCAGAATAAAAACAATTTCAAAATTCAGAAGAAATAGTGACATACACAGTCGGTGTATGAAATTGTTGTAACTACATAACGTATGTGTATATTGTGTTATATTTATAGTTATATAAAAAGTAGGATTCTTTATAATCTGTAATTAATTACAGGACAAGCAGCACGATATTTCAATCCTCTGCAATGCCAACTTTAGGAATGTAGTGTGACTGTGCGCAGTATTATGGGTGTCATATGATAACGTGATGTCCGTAGAGCTGTTCATATACATATACAGGCAACGATTACCATTCACCATCAGTTAGTAAACAGTCAGCTTATTTAATTTCAATTACATAAAAAAAAATATTTATGTCACTAAAAGGTAAATATACAATTATTTTATGTCGGTCGACTAGAACACATTAAATGAATTAATATTTTAACGGCCAGATGAACGGATTTCCGCTCTGTAATTCTATTTTATTGCCGAACGATTGTGGAATTAATTACGGAATTCAGGAAAATTTTCATGATTACACTGCAATTTGAATAAATAATGGTATTACGGTAATTCATTTGATATCTATCGCATAGATAAGCATAGGCAAATATGTATTTTTTTAGATGATTATGGAATGATGACCTGCTTCTAAATTCACTCACATGGCCATGATTATGAGGATAAAAAGTATCCTAATTGGAATAGATTAATGCAAATAATACATGCCATTTTTTTTTAATATATATACACATTTAATATTATATGTACAATGAATATATATTTTTAAGTATACTCATATATTGTAATATATAATTAACAACACGAACATAATACACACTAAATAATAATATATTCATCACTGTCTGTTGTATCCCATTTGCGACAACTTTGGTTCCACTTTCTCGGACACATGGATGTACTCAATTAAAATAAAGTATGGTTAAGTAGTTTAGGCAACTTTCAATTTTTTTCAAACCAATGGACAGTGATAAACAAACAGATTAAATTACATTCGTTGTTATGATTATTGAGAATACTGTGGTAACAATATAAATTATATATACTTGAACTATATTTAACTTTATGTTATAACTTTTGGAATATTTAACTAGTAATTCTTTACATATATGTTTATGAAAATAAATTAGCATTCACTACGAAATTATCCCACTGTAATATGATTGTAATATGCAATATACCGACATTTGATAATCTGTCATCTATTCGATATTCGCCCGAGATGGTTTTTCATATTTTTTTCTCTTTATCTATATACATAGGTATACAGGCTGACCCGGCCACGCGTTGCTGTGACTAAGGTTCTTGTCTAAAATAATATTGCTGCTTTAAATTGAGATGTGTTCAATTTGATTCGTTCTAGGTTTAGTCGTATCATTCTAGGTTTGCTATGTTTAGTATGTACGTAACAAAAAAAATACATATTTATATCAGTTGTCTAGTACCGATATCACAAGCTCTGCGAAGCTTAGGACTAGATGGCGGTTGTTTAAATTGTCCTGAGATATTATAGTAATAGTGTAAATATGACAAAATGTAATAGAAAACGCTGTATAAAAAAGGAAATGGAAATTGGGTTCGAATTAGAAGACAAAAGTGGTAAGAACTTTTATCAGAACATGGGTGTAGGTTACGGTGTCGTATGCACGCAAATCCAGGACCTGCTATCCATCTCATCGGACCCTCTGATTTGCATATGTATTGCATTGCTCAGTGCCATCCGCATACTACTCACCACATTTGCTGTGTTTTGTACCCAGCTTGGTTATTAAAGAGGTTGTAAAAAAGTGATGGGGGAAATGATAAAGTGCGTCGAATTATTTTAACATGTATTCCGAAAAAGAGCTAAGCTCTACATGAAACAGCTTTATAATGTTGTTAAATATTTTTACGGATTCTAACTAGTAAAAATTTCTAGTACTTTTTTCGTCGAGATCAGTTCTTAGGTGACTATACATTTTTTGGAGGCTGTAATTTTCCCAAAAAAACATATTCAGTTCCAAAATATGTAGATGATAGGTTTGTTCAATTCCTTAGTTGAAATGTGTCTAACTTTATCAATTTAGACAAATTATGAAGTATAACGTGTAGTACACCTACGTCAAGAATTATATATAATCTATGCTATTTATAATGTATTTGTTATTGCTAATACATAAAATTTAATTTTGTACACAGTGTTATTCGTACAAGATATTCAATATTTTATTATTAAATTGGAACTAAATTTTCTTTCATGTTAAGCAACTTTTGCAGGATAATATACTAATGCAAAACATATACTAGGCATACTGATACGAAAAATTAGTACAGAAATTTTCTTAGTCACAAATCCACCGTGAAAATGCGGACAAGTGTAGGTAGTAATAAATATAAACGGCTTTTCTAGAAACTTCGTTCGCTTAATGCCTGTTAGAATTTCAGCGATTCAGTGCAGAATACCATATTTAACCGAGCTGTGTGCGTTTATGAAGCCCGGCCTGTCCCATTCCGGCACGTACGCAGAGCCAACTTTGGTCCATTTCGCCGGATGATTTAAGGGGCAGGCGTGAGCAAACGTTCTAACCATGGCACTTTTCATATGTTTTTACTTAGATATGTGTACTGATATTTATGTACTCATTACTTGTTTCCAGCAGTTCCGTTTGCAATGAAATCTCTGCCTGAGAAAATTTCCAATCATTATATTATTATGTTAAATTTCTGAGTTCGACTTTCAATATAGTTGATTTTACGAATCTTTGTAAACATCAGGATAATATTATCGTTCTTCATCAATAGGTCAGTTTTATATTGTTGGTATCTTTAATATTTTTGTTTCACATACCGCCTTTATATACCTGTATATGTATCCTTACATTAACTTTAGTATTAGGTATACATTATACTAAAACCTAAAGTTTTTAACACGTATATCTACACCTCTACCGTAAACAATGGTAAAATTAATAACCTACTATAGGTGTTACAGGGCGACTTTTTTCCCAGGGGAGTAAGCAGCTGTGTCACATAATTATGGTATTTATCGATTGTAACTACTGAATCGACACTTCTCACGTTAACTAATAATGTTTTTTATTTTGTGGCACCATAGTAGCCGTGCAATTAAAACCAACGCTTTCCGTTTGTACATAAAGGTATGATTAAACAGAACAGTATTAAACTTGACTGATCTATGTACTTGTAAATCCAATCTACAATAATTTATCCATAATTTCTATTTTTTTAATAGTAATTTTATTTCATTCAACGTATATGATATATATATCGTGTTATATAAATATACAAATATGAGTAACTCGATTGTTATTTTTTTTTTATATAGTACTGATTAAAAATATATCCAGTACTATGAATGGGTATTGAGCATTTTGTGGAGACATTTTACCGCGTAAACTGATTTAATTAAATTAAATAACGAGTAACAAATATTGTTTGATTTATTCTTGATTCTAGCTTGTATTTATAAGGAATATGTAAACAAAAAGTGTCGCTTCATTGCCTATACTAATCTTCTTCTTCTTTTTCTTCCTAAGAGGAGCACTGTCCCATTGCATGGACGACTTTCCTATTTTTGCCCATACTAAAAAAATTATACACATTTTAAAAAATATATAAATAAAAAAGAAAGATCCGCTGTAATTGTAAGTTTCTTCGTAACCAATAAACTCCATAAATATTTAAACTTATTGATTTATAAAATTATCTCACGTATAGATAAAGCTACATTATGGGTGTAACACAGGTAGTATTCAAACGCAACGTAGCGCTGTCACTATATATCAATCAAGTTAACATTATGTTTAAATAACTATTATGATGTAATGTTTTATGATAATCAGAGTGAAAATATCACGAAATGTCAAAATATTACAAAAAATTGTTGGTTTTACTTTCGTAATATTCGTTTTTATGTCATAAAAAATATCAAACTTTCCTCATAAAAACCGCAAAGTTGAAGAACAGTCATATTGTGATTTGCCTTGGGATTAATTTCGGATAACGTTGGCCCTAAAAGATATTTGTAAAGTTAAACACAAAGTAAATGAAATTGACTACGTTTTATGAATATTTTTCACAGAACCAGGAAACGGCTAGCTAGCTATACATAATTAAATTATGTCTTATAGATCGTCTTGCCGTTGGCATAGGTTATGTGTAGAATCATGGGTACTTCAGTGTCACCTATTTCAGCCGCATGTAAATGGATTATGATGTGGTTACATAAGTTGTGTTATTAAGCTGTGTGCTTTATGTTTTAATTGTAGGATGAAAAATGGCAGTACAAAGTACGGAGGATTGGAGAAAAGGGAATTGTTAGTAAAGTGGATTGATTACAAGCAATGTACCACGTCAAGTTGACCTCCACAGGAAGACTTCAGGGGGAACCCCCCTTGAAACCATCGTGGTAACTTCCCGATGAATTTGTCGCGATGGGCTAACTGACCTGACCTCATGTTCATCTTATCATCCTCCACTGGTACCCGCCGGCGAAAATATTTAGCGGTGGCGGGTGCATCATTAATAAAAAAAGTACGGAGGATTCCTCTGTACTTCATCCGAGAGGAATAACATCTTAGTTTTCCGGAATGTCAACGTATGAGGGGTATCATGGTAACCACATCATAATGCAATGGCCGTAGTGCTATTCATGTAAAGATTGCTACTTATCATGTGGGCAAACAAATCAAATATATATATATATATATATATATATAAATATCCCCTTGGGCACTTTGTGGCTCAGACGTGCCGTATAGGTAGTTTTTTGTTGATCCTTTTTCACTTGTTGATCCGGAGGCCTTTTGTTGATCTAATGCCAGATGACCATATATAAATGTTGATCCGTTTTGAGCCACAACTGTCACGACGAGTAATAATAATAATTAAGCGATTTATACACGATTTTATACAAATCCACCTTTTTGGCATACGAGCAGTTCTTGATCCAATTCAAACGGGCCAATCAGGGTGCAGCATTTGCCAAGGGCTTCCTCATTGGCACGTTTGGGCTACTACATTATGGCTACAGTAACTTAATAATGTCTAGCTAGTATTTCAAAAATAATAGTCTACCTAATCTAAATATTTATAGAAATCAGTCTGGAGTAACGTGACTCCAGATCAAACCTCAATACTTGTTATTTTTTGGATGGGAATCTTTTCTTTTGTAACAACGTTACTGAGCGAATAAAGAGAAGGCGCAACGGCGGATCCAGGGGGGAGCGTCATGGAGGTCATGGGAGTCATGGGGGCGTCATGACTCTCCCCCCCCCCTTAGCCCAGAACTTAGGTAGACCACTAATTGAACTAAAAAATAATGAAACAGCAAACTTTTTTGCACGATCGGAGTGTTGGTGCAGTAGTATTAATTATAATTAAACATTGTTACTTAAAACATAACAGTTAAAGTACTATAACACTAAAAGCAAAATAGGTATTTTCAAAATACTTTTTCAAAATAAATTACCCTTTGAGTTTTTGTTCAAACCTCAGATATTATATTTATTTTAGGTATATCAATCAATACATAGTATAGCATAGTACAGTCTGTCTGTCTGTCTGTTTGTTCCGGCTAATCTCTGAAATAGCTGGACCGATTTTGACGGGACTTTTTTTGGCAAGTAGCTGATGTAATAAGGAGTAACTTACGCTACTGTTATTTTAGAAAAATAAAATAAAATTTCACGCGGACGAAGTCGCTGGGGCCAGCTAGTCTATAGATATACCGAGATTTAATGTTTAAGTTGCTATTATGTTATTGACAAAATTTTACTGTAATGTTACTATTACGCTATCCTACACAATTTGTATTATTTTGGATGAATAAATAAATAAATAAATAAATAAATAATAATCTATACATCTATACATTTAATAAAAATTGGAGTGTCTGTTTGTAATATTGAAAAAACCGTTTTTTACTACATGCATATGAATATATATAAGGTACATATACCAAAATAACTATTTTTATAATTTTAGTCTGTCTGTCTGTCTGTCTGTTTGTTCCGGCTAATCTCTGAAATGGCTGGACCGATTTTGACGGTACTTTTTTTTGGCAGGTAGCTGATTTATAAGGAGTAACTTAGGTTACTTTTATTTTAGAAAAATAAAGTTAAATTCCACGCGGACGAAGTCGCGGGAACACCTTGTTTTTAATAAAAACATCTTTTTTATGGTACTTGAGAATGTTGAAGCCTGTTGTTTGTAATATTGAAATAACCGTTTTTTACTACTTGCATATGAATATAAATACGGTACATACACCAAAATAACATATTTTACAATTTTTGTCTGTCTGTCTGTCTGCCTGTTTGTTCCGGCTAATCTCTTAAATAGCTGGACCGATTTTGACGGGACTTTTTTTAGCAGGTAGCTGATGTAATAAGGAGTAACTTAGGCTACTTTTATTTTAGAAAAATAAAGTTAAAAACCACGTGGACGAAGTCGCGGGAACAGCTAGTGTATAATATATTAGAGATACCTACGTGTTTTTTTATTGACGATTAGCTGTACACGGGATTTCGTCCGTGTTGAATTTAACTTTATTTTTCTAAAATATAAGAAGTTAAATTCCACGCGGACGAAGTCGCGTGTACAGCTAGTTGTCGGTAGTCTAGCGATTTATCTAGCACACCGCTTTGATTCCTGCTTGGTGGTCGAGGGTTCGATTCCTCGGACGCTGCAAACATTTGTATTCATGAGTATGATTGTTTGTAACGGTCTGGGTGTTTTCTATGTATAGATAATATATATGTATTTACGAAAAAAAACTTTGTATTTATATCAGTTGTCTAGTACCCATAACATAATCTTCAGCTAGCTTAACTTGGGTCTAGATGAAGCTGTGTGAATTGTCCTGAGATTACTATTATTACTATAATAAATCTTTTCAAATCAGCCGATGTTTATTTTTGCCATAATACGTGCTGTTACCATGTGATAATATTACGTACGTACTTATTACTGTTTTAAATGTGATGCGTTCATTATTTATATTTCCTTTGAATTAAAGACAAATGTAAGTATATATATATATATACTTACATTTGCACACTTAGTTGATCCAGCCACGATCCGTAGATATTGCTGATTCCACTGTCTCTCTCTTTCTACCACTATAACGGTAGCGTGGCGGAACGGCAACATGTTGCCGTTCCGCGTTCTACCACTATCTTTGTATTCTAATATGCGATGTTGCCGTTTCCGACCGAGACCATGCGTTGTTGCCAAATGTATTCGTCGATAGTAGTAGATACCTATACTCGATATATATTTTTTCAACAATTTCCTGCAATAGTGAATCCGTATCGGCATTTTTTTTAAATGCACAAAGATTTTTTGGCTCTGAATATATTTAAAAATCATTTACTTGTGTGTTGATGAATTTATATACTAGTACATGAAGTACCTAATACTTGTTTTGATTTGAATAGGTAGCGATATTATGAATTTATTATACGTAATCTAAAGATTTTGACGAAATAAAAGTAATTAGTTATCTGTTAACCTTGACTTCATGCTGGCACCAGTATTATCAGATGATGAACATACTCTTCGAAAACTTTAAGCAGAAATATCGTGTTTGGACTCATTAGATAGGTCTCGATGAATAGAGTTTAAAAAACTTAAAATAAATGGTACATTAGAAATAATGTATAAAAACCCCTTACGTAAAATTCAACCACTTTAAACTTAATAATAATAATAATTAGAAAAAGAGAAAAGCTATACATGCACTGAAAGTAATTGATGCCTTCCACACAATATTTTCAGTATTAAACAACTCTGTTTGTTCAGTAAAAGTGTAAATACACTGGTAACCTTTAATCATATTTTATATGCAAACATTACATATACAAACACTAAAGTTTTATTTCAGAATAGCCAGTAGTTTTCAAGAAATAAGTCTTTGAAATTGTACGTGTAACTTATATATATACCTACTAGTTTTTTCACCATAACAAACAACACCAATATGGCCTAGTTAGTAGTTTACCTGTGTACCAATTAATAATAATAGTAATCTCAGGACAATTCATACAGCTTCATCTAGACCCAAGTTAAGCTAGCTGAAGATTATGTTATGGGTACTGATATAAATACAAAGATTTTTTTCGTAAATACATATATATTATCTATACATAGAAAACACCCAGACCGTTACAAACAATTTAATAATAAGTTAATAGTTTAATAAGTACGTACGTAATATTATCACATGGTAACAGCACGTATTATGGCAAAAATAAACATCGGCTGATTTGAAAAGATTTATTATAGTAATAATAGTAATCTCAGGACAATTCACACAGCTTCATCTAGACCCAAGTTAAGCTAGCTGAAGATTATGTTATGGGTACTGATATAAATACAAAGATTTTTTTTTCGTAAATACATATATATTATCTATACATAGAAAACACCCAGACCGTTACAAACAATCATACTCATGAATACAAATGTTTGCAGCGTGCGAGGAATCGAACCCTCGACCACCAAGCAGGAATCAAAGCAGTGTGCTAGCTAAATCGCTAGACTACCGACAACTAGCTGTACACCCGACTTCGTCCGCGTGGAATTTAACTTCTTATATTTTAGAAAAATAAAGTTAAATTCAACACGGACGAAATCCCGTGTACAGCTAGTCATCAATAAAAAAACACGTAGGTATCTCTAATATATTATACACTAGCTGTTCCCGCGACTTCGTCCACGTGGTTTTTAACTTTATTTTTCTAAAATAAAAGTAGCCTAAGTTACTCCTTATTACATCAGCTACCTGCCAAAAAAAGTACCGTCAAAATCGGTCCAGCCATTTCAGAGATTAGCCGGAACAAACAGACCGACAGACAGACAGACAAAAATTATAAAAATTGTTATTTTGGTATATGTACCTTATATATATTCATATGCATGTAGTAAAAAACGGTTTTTTCTATATTACAAACAGACACTCCAATTTTTATTAAATGTATAGATGTATAGATTATTATTTATTTATTTATTTATTCATCCAAAATAATACAAATTGTGTAGGATAACGTAATAGTAACATTACAGTAAAATTTTGTCAACAACATAATAGCAACTTAAACATTAAATCTCGGTATATCTATAGACTAACTGGCCCCAGCGACTTCGTCCGCGTGAAATTTTATTTTATTTTTCTAAAATAACAGTAGCGTAAGTTACTCCTTATTACATCAGCTACTTGCCAAAAAAAGTCCCGTCAAAATCGGTCCAGCTATTTCAGAGATTAGCCGGAACAAACAGACAGACAGACAGACAAAACTTGTAAAATATGTTATTTTGGTGTATGTACCGTATTTATATTCATATGCAAGTAGTAAAAAACGGTTATTTCAATATTACAAACAGACACTCCAATTTTATTTACATGTATAGATGTATAGATTAAAAAAAAAAGTAACAGTCATAAGGCTAGTCGTATGCCTAATATATATAATAATGTAATAAATTCATTTAAACAGAAATTGCGGGAACATTATTTAAATTTGTAACTTTTTTACTGTCCTTCTCCTTTTTTCACATCTTTCTGTTATATCCATATAGTTCTCTCTATATTTTCTGATTTTCTTACTTTCAATTTGAGACTGTACTTATAATTTGATTATCGGATCATTATGTATTTACTTATATATAATATTTATACATTTATGGGTTATATTTAGATATATATTTATGTATGTATATTGTTATTTTTTTATAGAAATGTATATTTTGCTTATCTTTATTATCTTTATAAATCTTTTTTTGACATTTCTTATTTATATTAGTGCACCGCCAATAATCTTTCGCTGCACCACTCATGGTTGCCTGGTAAATAACGCGGCAAAATATTAAGTCCGCCACATGTACAAATTTTTTTGTGCATTAAAGTTAAAGAAATAAAAAAATACAATACTGTTTAATGAAAATGCGTGTTGTCTAGTGCTTTGAGATGTATCAAAATAAGGTCAACAAAAAAGTCCGTGATGGTATATGTCTATCTCTTAAGGATAACCAACAATAACCATTTTTTATCTTTTACATTTTACGGGATTTTTTTTTATCGTATGTTTCCCTTAAAATCATGTAAACTATGTTATTATGTCATAATCTAAAGAAATAATAATATTTTATAGTGACATATCCACTATAAAATACCAAAAAGTAGCAATGTAATTCGTTACGCGCGAATCAGGTGTTATAAGGTCAAAGGTCGGTGCACCCCGCGTATTTGATAAATAGTGCTTCTCTGGATGTCTTTAAGAGAAAATGGCAGTATGTACGTGTATATGTACAAGTCCTTAAGTGTTAAGTTTTTCAAATGTACATACAGTAAAGAATAAATATTATTAAGTACAGTACTTACGTACATTAATATAATACCTACTTTTTACTTGTATCTATTGTTATCAAAATTAAATTATAAGTTCTTAACTTGACCACGACTATGTGACCC
Organism: Achroia grisella; assembly: GCF_030625045.1. Classification (NCBI taxonomy): domain Eukaryota; kingdom Metazoa; phylum Arthropoda; class Insecta; order Lepidoptera; family Pyralidae; genus Achroia; species Achroia grisella. The sequence goes on from NW_026712791.1 coordinate 134,059, forward strand.
TCTCTTGGCGCCAAAACGAGTGAAAAAATGAACAGCATACGACGACGACGCAGTACCTATAGAGTGGAGCAACTGCTTATTCAGTTTTATTCAACTATTTAGTCCCTCCACCGTTACAATGAATGGAGGCGGATATTACAATGTACGTAGCATTGCGAATATAAAATATCTAGATTAGGTATAATAAATTCATAATTCATAGGCCGTTACGGTATCAGAGCCAAAGTCTTCTTTCTTTGTTTATGTACTGTTAGATGCGACAGCGACTTTGTTTTTATATTACTATGTAATGATTGATATACCTAAAATAAATAAAATATCTGAGGTTTGGACAAAAATTCAAAAGGTACTTAATTTTTAAAAAGTATTTTGAAAATACCTATTTTGCATTTAGTATTTGAAATACAAAACACAAAACTATTTTTGTTTTTAGAGTGACATTTCTATGAATTCACTGTCGATAGCGAGCGGTGCGATGGAAAAAGATAACCGTTTATAAAAATATAATAAATAACCCTGGACAATTAACACAGACTGATACTGAACTGATATAAATAGATATTTTTATTTTGTAAATACATATATAATATACATATAAAACACCCAGACCGATGAAAACAATCGATGACCGATGAGTACAAATGTTTGCATCGTGCGAGAAATCGAACCCGCGACCATCGGATGTAAAGCGGTGTGACCACCGAGGCAGTCGAAATATATGAATAATCTTATGAATTTAATTTATTCTAATTTGTTTGTGTGCGCGGGGTGCGGTGTACGGTGCTCCCCCTGCCTCCACCGTTGCTGGAGCTTGCATGTATGGAGCATTGCGAATATAAAATATCTAGATTAGTAAATTCATAATTGATAGACCGTTACGGTATCTATATATATTCGGATTAAAATAAGTATCGCAGTAAGGACCAGTATATAAAGTGATCAACACAATTAACTGATTTTTGAAATATATATACAGAGCCAAAAAGTCTTTGTGTATTCAAAAAATATCTAATTTGTTTGTGTGCGCGGGGTGCGGTGTACGGTGCAGGGGGGACCCTGCCTCCACCGTTGCTGGAGCTTGCATGTATGGAGCATTGCGAATATAAAATATCTACATTAGTAAATTAATAAAGTCATAATTGATAGACCGTTACGGTATCTATATATATTCGGATGAAAGTAAGTATCGCAGTAAGGACGAGTATATAAAGTGATCAACATAATTAATTGATTTTTGGAATATATTCAGAGCTAAAAAGTCTTTGTGTATACCAAAAATTTAGCCGTTCGGAGCCATTCAGTCACGAATTATTAGTAAAAAAAGTGTCGAGTATATCGTACTATCGACGAATATATATGGCCGCATCGCAAAATAGAATGCGACGTTGCCATACCGCCTGAGATATACGCGATAGGTGTGAAGTTATTCAGTGCAAAAGGTGGAATCAGCAAGTGTGTAGGTTGTGGCGTGATCAACAAAGTGCCCAAAGAGGTGTTTATATATATATATATATATATAGAATAATAATAATATCCCTAGAACTATTCATCTAGTTCTCTAGTAAAGTAAGCAGAGCTTGTGTAAATACGTACATAGAATATACCGAGAACGATACAAACAACCACACTAATGAATATTTATTATGTACAAGGAATCGAAACAGCGACCATAGGAAGTAAAGCGGTGTGCTAGACCGCTAGACCACTGAGGCCGTCAAATATATCATCAGGTAATGTTTGTTTTCACCTTATTTATAGCTCCATACGGCCAAACGAAACAGACAAAATATTCTAGATAATTTACTAACAATGCCCTCCTATCACAAACAAATTAATTTCGATCTCCGTTGCCATTATTCATATGAGATATCGTTTCATACTAGTAATATGTGTATGGTGGTGGGACCGCTTCACTGGCACATACCGTATCTCGACCAATTTATCATCTCCACGAGAAATTGATATATGCACACACCACACGCAGGGCTGTCACTACACTAAGTATTTTACCTCGTTTATTTATTTATTTATGGACTTTCATCCGCTGAAAAATACGCATTCATAGTTATCAGGACTAAAAATGTCATAAAAAAATTCTGTAAAATGAAATTTCGGGGTTACCTATTATATACATATTATTATTATTTAGCATATAATTTTCTCTCTTCTCAAGGCAATAAACAGAATAATAACGAAGAATTTAAATGAAATGCCAGTAACTTTGAATTATAATTATTTATCCACGGTATAATTTAATTAATTATAATGCTTGTTTGTTTTATTTAGTTCGTCCTTTGTTTGATCGTGATTTTAGAAATGATTATATTTGTGTTTTTTTTTTTTAATTTTGTATTAATAATAAAAGTTAGTAGTTTTTCCAGTGATTTTAGATATAAATTAGTCACGAACAGATCATAATACGAAACGATGAGTAGAAATATAACAGCTGTTTTTTTTCTTCAAGTATAAATATATCTAAGAGTAGATGCAGATAAATATCTTTTTGTTTTTTCATTAATTCCATTTAATATATAATAATGCATGTTTATATAAATTCTAAGGAATGACAACCCTATGAACGCTTCGATCAGCTACATAAATACTGTGCTCGTTACATGGTCTTAACCTTGAATAATTCTCTTCAAATCCAATCAAAATTGTGTTTTATACGTCTTTACATTGAGATGCTTATTATATAAAAACAAGCGCGTGTAATTTCTTCAAGAAAACGCTGTGTGGTGCCAAATACCCGGCAGGAGGTAAATTTTTATTTGCATATGTGTTTGTTTTTTATGTCAAGTCAAATATGGCGAGAGTGTTGTGTAGGGTGAGCGTGATACTAAAATATAATGTGCTTAATAAATATCATATAAGGATTAATAAAGTTTCTTTGTATTGCTGTTAAATGTTAACCTATAGGGTTGCCCTTTATTAACTGTAGAAATATAGAATTTTGTATTATGTTAATATTGGTATTTTCTTATTTCTATTTGCAGTTAAAATAAGTGCAAACAAAGTACCTACAGGAAAAAAATATTAATTAAAGTACGGCAAAACTATTTTGGCAGGTATCAAGGAATCAGGAAGGCACTTAATAAATATGATAATATAAACAAGTAGTCATATATTTTTAATGTATTGTTAGATTCATTAAAAAAACAACTATACAGTTTTGAAATTTAAGATCTGAAGCGATTTATAATTATTTTTGTTAAATTATTTTAAAGTACGAACCTGAAATTACATAATTGTATCATATGATGATACAATCATGTAATTTCATTTTAAATTGTAATGCATCATCATCTGCTTCTTCCTTATCCCATTTATTTGGGGTCGGTGTAATATGTTTTTCTCTTCCATTCATCTCTGTTCGCAGTCATCTCTCTATTTACTCCCTTTCTCACCATATTATCTTTCACACAGTTCATCCATCTCTTTAATTATATATAGATATTTAATTGTAAGTCGACTGATTTGTCCGAATTGTAGGCCATTATAAGTACCTATAGATGAAAGAAAAAAAATTCCTGTTTTCGAACAAACCTGAATTCAAATTAAATATTAGAATTTCAGAGTCGTTATCTCGGGTCGGCCAACTTTATAAATAATCTGGACAGATTAGGTGCGTGTTTTGAAAAATATATCATAACTCTTATGACGTATTGGCCTGATTTATTTCTATGATGTTAACCCACGGCTGAACATTGCGGTTTTCCTATCCTCGATAATTTATTGGATTGTGGAGCGTTCGTGTGGAATTTACTGCTTGGCTATTGTAAATGATTAATTAAGTACAACAGAATTTTCTGGCGTATATTTATCTAGTTACATACTTATTTTTGAATGCGATATAAAGATGCTATCAATAAAACGTAAGTACTCAGTTTCATTATATTTTCTATTGTATTTTCTATATATGTAATATACAATATAGACAAAATCAGACTTTTATTATTGTGATTAATGTTTGTATCGACTATGTGCAACTTTTTTGACAGTTCTAAAATTGGAATTACGGTGGTTCGGCGGCCCACCTAAAATCATTTATTCCTTTCTCATAGAGAAGAGCCCGACCTTTCTTTTAGACAGTGGTTTTAAATCCTTTGTGGTTTTAAAGTCTTTTAGTCACATTATTTAGCGTTTAACTAACTACAGTAGTAACACTTAGGTAATTGCATGTATAATGTTTAAAAAGTAGCTTCAATTCATTGCTATAATGACGACCACATTACTAAAAATGTGAACTGTTTAAATCAACCTCCACGTGATGCAGGTCTCTTTAACACCGAGTAATAACTCAAACCTCTTAATAAAAAGAAATATAGATACTTAATAGTGCACATATTTGGTTCTTTTTTCGGACAACTCTAATGCTGTCGGCCGGGGTTGGCCTTTACAGCTTCACCGGACGATAAGGGGGTGAACGCAGACGGCACTCCGCGAAAGACTTACGGAGAGGCTGAAGGCCATCTGTCACCTTACGGATATGACTTTAGTCTGACACTACCGCTTGGGGTTTGGACCTCAGCTCAGGTCGCCGTAATTTCGATCCCCGTTTGTATTTAACCGGGGATCGATCGGAGGGGCTGCGTGTTTGGAGTACTTTGGAAAGAATGAGGGAGAAATGGACTATGAGATAAAAAGGACAACAAAAACACATTATTTATATGCACATATTAACATGTAATTATTTTAAGGTAAATAATAATACGAAGGTAATTATTACTTCTGTTGAACTTGGTCGCGCGCTCCCGAGCCGTCACCAGGCAATCTGTCTGTCATCAGTTGCGCGTGCGCCGCCGCCGTCGCCTCAGCCGCAGTAAATATGTTCACGCAAACGTTACCATTTCCTATACTATTCCCATTTGTTGTTGTTTCCTTTCCAATACGACGTTTTAGTGTAACAGCAATCGCGGAAGCGCATTGGTTTATTGAAATTTTTATTGCGTTTACTTACTCACTAATTATAAAGCTGAGCAATTACAGATCAAACAAAATAGACTTATAATGTTGTTATTGACATCAAACAGAAGTAATTATGGATTGATTAATATTGTCGAGGTGTTAGTATAAAAAAAACTATGGTGTAGATAAAGAATATATATTAAAAATCAATTTTTTTATGTAATTGGAATATCAAGTAATTTGAAGTAAGAAGAGTATCATAGACATTAATGTATCATGAGACGCCCGTGATTAATGCGTTCCCATTTCGAAGGACTAAGAAGTCATGTCTTTTACCTTGTAATTCTACTATCTTATATCTTATACCTTTCAACCCAAACACTTCTTATAAAGTAAACTGTTTGGCATCTGAAATAGGTTAGACTGACCTCATTCACAGTACCTATCCACGGAGACGACTTTTTTACATAGTCTACCTCGGTCATGGGGTTTTCTTATTATAAAGAAGTCAGTATGTAAATGAATGCCAAGAACGGTTCCCTGGAATTCACATTGGAAAGAAAGATTGTCTGTTCAATGCGGATGAAACTGCGAAAAACAGTTAGTCATTAAAATAATATAAAAGAAACATACAACTTCCATTTTTATTAGCGTGATTTATTGCATATAAAAATTTATACAAAAACTAAACAAACATTATTTGGTAAGTTAATTTATTTAGGTTAATGTATCCGGCGAGCTTTCCTATTCAAAGTGGACAAAGAATGGGGGATTTTATTATGAAGCGAGTGATATAGACTGGGTACCCATACAATAAATAAATTACGAGTGGGTTAGTGAATCTCTAGGTATTTTACTCTTCTACAGTTGGGTGTTGGGCGTGGTGTCAAGGTTTGAACAAATATTTGATGTCCCCTTAACACACATTTGAATATTAGTTGTCAAATGAAGATATAAATATTACAAAATCTGTATAAATAATAAGTCAACTACCCTTTAAAAAATCAGAATATATACTGTTTATTATAAATAATGCGAAATGATTTTCGAATTTTCTTAATAAAATTGTGTAATACTTTATGTTCCACATGAACTAAACTATTGATATAAAAAATATATTGGTCATCATACTTTTTTTGTAACATAATTTTCGTTAATAATTATCATTTTTAAAGCTCTGTAATAATGATATAACGATAGGTTACGTCATGTTATATTTTTACATTATGGTCTACTCAGTGGACGAGTGTTTTTTAATTTTATGTTTTTATATCTTCCCGTGTTTAAAAGTGTAATGAATCGCTAAAATGTTCACTTCCATTGATAGTGAGACTTGATCAAATTAAATTGGATGCATTATCTATAATAGTTTTATGCTTTTTCCCACTTTTTTAAAAGTAAGATTTATAGATGACACAAATTGTGACGGTCATTTCCTAACTGAAGTAGGTTTATAGGGTTGACTCATTCACCATGGAAAACTGGAACAAACTAACACCATTCACAATTTATGACATTATTATGGGTAATGTATTCAGTGTCGTAAAATGCTTTACGATTTATCCCCAACCGTACAGTCCAATTGTCGATATTCCGAATGATATCTAGTTTGTGCGTTTATTTTATTTTCATATAATTCAAATTCAAAGTATCTTTATTTATGTTTTGTTATATCAAATTTACCGTCAGTTCGCAATGATTTCAAGATGAGAAGAACTTAGAAGAAACTCAGCTCGTATTCCTTTCAAATAAATGTTGTACATGTTTACAATAAAAGATTCATTTAATGTTCTCAATATAAAACCAAAGAACGTAATTATAAATAAATAGCTGTTAAAATAGTGTAAAATTGAATTAATGTATGCATGAACGACACCTCGAAGATGGTCTTAGGTATATTCATTTATAACATTATTGGTATTTAGTTTTTGATATATTACTATAAAAACGTAATTTTGAAATATTTTACTTATTGCCAGGCACATTAATAGGCTCAGATTTATTAAAAAAAATTAAGATAACTTTAATATTTGTACTCATGAAAAACCGGGGCGGTTCGCTAGTCGAAGTAGTAATAAAAATACGAATTGTTCCACAAAATAACAAATATAAACATCACGTGTTGCTTACCGAGCAATGCTGATATTTCATTGGACTCGGAAGTCATCTCTTGGGCTCATCCGCTTTTATCGCTATAACTCAGCTCTCACTGAAATATTACCTTTTATTGTTTGGCTCTCGGTCGCTTTCGAATACGTCGAATCAGGACTTTGTATTGTACAATTGCTAGGAATGAATTGCTGCAATCGAAATACTATCACTATGGCACTGCTATTCTGGAATAGTAGCAGATTGATATCGCCCGTTTTCAAGTAAAATTTTCATATATACATATATATTATTCATGAGTTTGCACTTGTGCTTACGTCATCTGATGGGAAATCATGACAGGATGGGATCTAGCGTGTTTACGGTAGAAATCTATTCACCATAGACTTGAAGAATTGGGATTGTATTTCAACGGGAACACGAAATCTGGAAGTGTGTTCCACTCTTTGGCAGTGCGTAAAAATGACGATGATATATTTTAAATATCCTATAGTGTTACTAAAATAAATTCGGTTAAGGAGTGTTATGTGGTATCACTGCTACATAACAGGATACAAAGGCATTATTATTATGCATGCATCTGAGTTCTCATGTATATAAGCAATGGTTGTCGTTTACTTACAATCAGATGCAGCGTCTGTATGGGATTCAGTTATAAAACAAGTTGTCTATAAGTGAAAGACATTAAAATCAGTCAAATACTTTTTAAGTTTATATTTTACATACAGACTTAATTATAAGATATTTACCTAGCTACAGGACAGACATTTATTTTGTATGATTTCGGCTACTTTATGTGCTTTTACTGCATATTCATTGTTAACAAAGTGAGACATCTACTAATAGACAAACGTATGCACTGCGTAATGATGATTTGGGATATTTTCCGTCTTTTTTTAATAATGTCAACTATTTATTATGAACATGTTTAAATTCCTTTGCTTAGACTTTATGTCCATAGGATTCCATAACAGTAACATCAGCAATAACAGTAAGTTTAGCATAATCCAACAATTTGTCGGGATGTCCCGGCACGAAGGTACCTACGCCCTGATAGGGGACCCCACATATTTAAGATTATCCTGAGCTTATACCGGCATCATTTCACTTTTATCTGTATACGTGATGAACACTTAGATATTAACTTAAAAATAAATGCACTTAGGTATAAGTAATATTCATTTACATAAGCCCTATTAATTTAATTAAAAAATTAAAACTTTTTTACTTTAAATTGATGAAAATAGTAACCTCTTTCTCTTCTGGTCCCGTAATTACTGTACCATTATTTTAAAATTTCTTATTTCGGAGTTTTGTTCTGTTAACTGTCTGTGTTCATTCGTTACATCTAAATTTTTTCGTTTAATAATTAAATTAAAATAAGATAAAAATTACAACAACCCGAACCTGATGACATAAATTAGTTCACTTCTATTTATCTATCAAACAGAGTAACGATAGAAGGCAAAATTAAAGAAAATAATACAATCATAAAGAAAATTAACTATGTAATAAAATAAAAACAGACAGGTATTTAGCGCTAAATATTTTGCATTTAGTCAATTGCTTTGCTCAAAAGTAACCAAAGTCTCAATATTTTGTATGTAAATGTTTTTTATTGAGATTAAATGTGATATTTACTTTAAGTACTAAGACGGAGGAACTTTTCAATATCGTCGTCTCTATGGACTGTCTGGTGCATGTTATTGCACCATATGGGTCTCTGATAAATGCTTACAGCGAGCTGATAGTTTGGTAAAAATCAATATTTAAAACTACACTTATATCAAAAACCATTGGTAACCACTTCCGTTTCCTAGCGTCAGCGCATAGAAAAGGAAGTGTTTCCGTTTTGATACAAACTCGATAATCGTGAGAGAATCTACATAACCCTGATTGTTCTTAAACTGTATGAATTATTGTTTCTTCTGTCTCTTTCATATACGACTACGTTTATGAAACAGAAAGAGAAAGTTATTGTATTAATACTGACAGGGGTTTATTGATGGGCGAGAAGTTGTGATAATTGTGGATGACTAAAAGTATGGACATGCTTAAAATGCATAGAGTATGTATGTAGTTAGAGAGTAGCTGATACATTGTTCTAGTTTCAAACTGCTTTTAACATAAATGTATATGTAAATTATATTATTTAAATATAAATTTTGATATATAATAAAGTATAAAAATTTATGTAACATATTTGGTTTCGGTCAAAAAGGAAATATGAAATACGCAAGTTTGAATAGAGATTTTGTTCGTCCGTTCCTTTGTCACTGTGATTTCAGAAACTACAAATGATATTTTTTTTACTTTCTCTATCCAACCAAAGGTCTGGAAGAGATTGCTTAACGTTAAGACCGTCTTTTGTAACAGTTAATATATATTTACTACTTTTTTTGTTCTGTAATTGGGACAATATTCAGTATATATAAAAATAAATCTTTTGACTTGATTTAGATATCATTATTTAATCTTATTTGAAATTCATCACATAGAAAATATTCTTACATTAAGGAAATCCCAATTACATTCTATCATATACTTCTGAGTGATATGACATGTTTTGTACCTTATACAATGCTAACTTTGTATTTAACAAAGTTGTCATAATAAGAAGCTTTTTAATTGTCATATTAAAATATATATACGGGACCCAGGCTGTGCGTATCGGACTCACACTTTACTAGTTTACAAATTACATGTACCATATCCATTTAATTATACTCCGTTATGATGCCAATGTTTTGTTAACAGTTAGATAGGATGATTAACGATAAAATATAACCGTGGATTCATTGACTGGTCGTCTCTATGATTCCTATAATTGTTACACAATGTACTGGTTAATTGCATCGTTTTAGTGGTCACGTGTCTAACAAATTTCGTTTATGTACTGTTCGGAGCAAAACTAGTAGGTTTTAATTATTTTTACTTCCGTATTATACGGCCGGTTAAACTCAAAAATTGTGGGTACGCGAACTAGAATCTGCAACTTCTCTGGTGTTGGTCTCATGTGATGCTCATGAGCAGCGGTAATCACTTTCCATTAGGCGAGCTGCAAACTCATGTATGCTATAAAAAAAACTAGAGACCTAAGTTCTTTTTATGTAACTAAAAAAGGGTATAATACATATGAAATGATTACCGGCTGATATGGGAGATGGAAGTGACGCAGATGACTTTGTACAAAATATCCTTCTGATAACTCAACATAAAGATTGAGTTTAAATCAAAACTCATGCAGGTGGCGACTTTCAGTATTAGTTCTTTTTGTAAATAGAGATTTCCGCAATAGAGAAAATGTTAAAATATTATTGAAATGGTTTATATATTATTTTTTAATTGTTCTATTATGATTAAGGAACTGGTGATATGAAGTTGTGAATAACTGTTTAAAAAACACACTCTTAATTGTACAGATATAAAAGTGATATATTCTATAAACATATTCCAAGGATTTATTCCTTGCTTCATCATTATACTTTCAACCGTTACACAACATAGTTTCGGTCAGATATAAAACCAAAGCGTCAATAAATATAACACATATCATTTTCTTAAAGATACAAAAATCATAGTGTTATTGTACCTAATACACTAGGTTTTTCTTTCAAGTGAGTTTCTTAATCTGAATGAGAGTAACAAAATATTGTACTAAATTAAAATGATTCCGTGTGACTTTAGTTTTTCTGAATAAGGCAATAATAAAAAAATTAAGTTGCCACACATTAATGCGCGTACAAAATTGACACGCGTTAAATGTGTTATGACGTGTCAATAAGTGCTTATCATCAATTACACGCGTTTAGAACCAATTACCGCAGTGGACGCTTAATTTAGTTCAATGGATGTTACTTTCTGATATGTCATGGTGGTTAACGTTTTATGAAATGAATTTATATTTCAAATGGAGTTATTACGTGTCAAATTAGATCAATTTAAAGTACCGTTTTTAACATATGCGGTGTTTAGTGCACTACAGTTTGACTATTAATTTTTTATTTAAATTAAATTCTTATTAAACTAGTTGTGAGGGTTATAACTCCATTGCTGGCAATGTACCATGTCAGATTGACCTCCAAACGGTTCCCCCTGTAAACTATTGTGGTAAAATTCCATTTGCCAAGATGGACTAACTCTCTTAACTTCATGCTTATTTCATCATCCTCCACTGGTGCTCCGCCAGCGTAAACCTTTAGCGCATGTGGATGCATCATTCCATTATCATCCATTGAAAATAAAGACTATTGAAATACTTAAAATACTACTGACTGTAGACATATATAAGTACCTTGTAATCTCTAAAGAAAAAAATATTACGTAGAAGCACGGGACAGTTATTTGATGTACCATGAAGAAGAATAGAGCTGGCCAAGCAGGCTCCCATTTCTCTTTCATTTTCCTAGTCAATGGTGCATTGGGTCGATTTCTAGATTTAGACATATTTAACTTTAATTTGGTGGATTTACGGAGGATGGCAGTAGATTATATAGGTAGTGTATAAACTTAAGACTGTTATTCTTTTAATGATCTATGAAATATTGGAAGATTATATATGTATATATGTGTAATATTTCTAAGTGATCATAATGGCAAACTGTTATGCTCGCTTAGTACTATATTTGTTTTTGAAAAGACTATTCTATTTACTTTACTATTATTACTACTATTTTACTATAGTAATACTTATGGAACTCTAAAAAGTGTAAATTATAGGGCTATTCTGCATTTAAATGGCTTAATTTATTACCACAATTCAAAAAGTCTATGAGAAAAATGCAAAGATTATATCTTTAAATAGAGACGATATCTCAATAGGCTAAATCCCCATAAATTTAAAGATTCAAAACATCTGTACAAAACTGTGGGCCTGCTAAATGGGTCGTGTGTAAGATTAAAAAGATCGGGTGCCGTAGGGTCATAAAGGGTCTTAAATTTAAAGCTTGCAGATTATGGGGCTAACACACTTGCCAACAAGTATGACAGTTTCTTGCATTATAGAAAAACATTTAGGGAGCACATTGACATAATTTATTATGTTCGTGTTAGTTTAAAGACAAATTGAACAATATATTTCTTTGCTTAAAACGGGCAAAAGTTCTAAAGGACTTGGAAATTAACTCTATCGATATAATATTATGTCACCATATTCCATTAAAATATCGAATTTTCTTAATTTTATTTATATAAAATTAAGAAAAAAAAATAATTTTTATTTATATAAAATTAAGAAAATTCGATATTTTAATCTATTATTAGAGAATAGTGGAGAAGATATTACTGACATTCTTACGTGTGTCAACATGCTCCAATAACCGTTTATCTACCACACATGGGCCGTATGCTTGTTTGCCAACATTCTGAAATGTAAAAACATAATAAACTAAATATCTTTCAATTTAAATTATAAATGATAGGAAGCAAAATTAAATAACAAAGTTAAGCAATTTGCGTTTCCTAATTTGTAAGTTTGTTTTTCCAAGACATATAATTACAGTAACAAGGAAATTAGTTCAAATTCTCTATAAAAAACTATTCTAAGTTCAAATAAATAAGATTTAAATTGAATTTATAAATTATCTACTAGACTATTTTTTTTTCTGACAAGTGTGCATAACCTCTCTAGAGTACTCTTTATAACTCGCAGATTAAAGGCAAAAGGCGATCCTGTCACAGCCAAACATTACGCATTCGCACTTTCGTATTTCGTATAGACGGTTTAATCCTGCACTTGAAATATGTTTCGGGGGTTGTATTATTCGCCTTAAGGGACGTTCTATTCACTGACAATATCTAGTGATAAGAAAATACTTCGAGCTTTTTATTTTATGTAATTATATTCTAGAAAAAAGAAACAAAGAACATAAATTTTTTTTTACTTCTCAACATTAAAATATCTCGCTCTATTTTTTAAATAATTATACACAGCTTCCTTACACAACCACATTATTAACATTTTAATCAGGAGTTATTACTTGGTAGTAGTTAGTAAATACATCATACAGAATTAGGTTAATGCTCATTTATAGTTGGTTGATAGTATCGATTTATCGTCGAATTTAATTGTTTCTTTGTATAGTATCGTAGTGTATATTAATAATTCAACGTATTATTTACACATGTAGACAGAGAAAATAAAAGAATTATAGAAGTATAATTGTATATATTAATATACTTACATATTATTTGATAAAAATTAAACTACAATGAAAATGAACTTGTTTCTTGTTTATTTCAGACGCAAAAAGTTTTTTGAATAGAGAATGCACGTGTTGCCATTATTAAAGAAGAAGAAACTAAATATGTTCGAAATATGAAAATATTTCTGGACGTTGCACATGCTGCGCTACCTTATGCCCGATGTATGAAAAACTAGCTGGGACCGAGGTTTCACCAGCGTGATATTTATAGCCTATGTGTTATTATGATGATAAGCTATGTCACTGTAAAGTTTCATCAGAATCCGTTAAGTAGTTTTTGCATAACAAACATCTATCCATCCATACTCTCAAGCCTTCGCGTTTATATATGTATATTCATAGTCACAGTGAAATGATATAATGTCACAGTTAGTGCAACTTATAGATAGATAGGACAGTTATACGTAAGTCCCCGCAGGGCAGGGTTACGAAAATTAGACCCCGGGGAGAGCGAGCTGCAGTCGACCTGCATAATGTGTGCATTGCAATGTTCACAATCATGCAAGAATGAAGCAAGCAAGCAAATTAAAGATAATGCTTGGTTGGTTATAGAAAATATATTTAGCTTTAGCCATAGCAGACGATTATTTTTCAAAAGTCCCTTCTTGTTTTTTATTTGAAGTTATACAGACTCCTATATCATCCTATCACTGTAAGAATTTACATCATCATTGAAATTAACCCTTCACTATTGGTTTTTTCGCAGATGTATAATGTAATATATTTCTAGTGTCATAACTAGAAATATACGATAAACTAGCTTTTATATTGTAATGGCAACATTATTCTATTGCCTCGCAATCCATTTGATATAATTAACAATTTATTATATATAAATCGGGTGGCAAGGGGCTATATTCTGTAATGGATAAAATGATATAAAATACAAATCTAATTAAACTGCTTTAAGTAGATAAATTTTTACACATAATGTTGCATGTTATACATACATAATGTTGCACCACCGGCGTCACATGATAACGTGATGTACTGCTATACTTGTACTATATAATAAAATTACGGTTACCTTCAATTGCATAATAATGATTGATTACAAAAAAAAAACAAATAGGATAGTCATTGGTGACAATGCAAAAGTCACGTTGCATTTAGAATAACAACGTCCAACTATGCTCAGGGCGTTTGCAATGAAGTTATCAAGAAATTCAGGGGGCTCACAACGGGGTTCCAACAAAAAACTAACACGTCCAACTGAATTGCATTACGTTTGCTGGGGGACGCAATTGTGAATAATGTAACTGTCTTATTCATACAGTAAAAGTTTAAACCTCTATTGACTGAGCAGTGTTTGGATGTATGATAAATGTTTGGTCCTTTGCTACTGCAAAGCGTTTGATTTCAATGCGCGCTAAAAGCGGGAACGAGCAATCAATTTGGCGGGAATTGTATTTGACAGTTCCGCCATTTTGTCAATGACATAGCTTTTTATGTGAATTCTAACTCTTTGTAAAAATAACATGCTGTCGACGTATACTAATACAATTTCTTTTATTATTATTATTTATAAAGCATTTCTTTGAGGCATCTATACTTCCTTACATTTATATATTTCTTCATGTCTACGCCAATTATTGTATTATATTACAATCAAATAATAATGCATAGGTATCTAATATCGACGGAAGAAACCAAAATTGTCGTAACTTCGTCGTTACACTGGAGCCAAAAATAAAGTTTTAAAAACTCTTTATCTCAAGTTGAAAATTGTTTAAATTCATACTTTTTTTTATCTCGATAAATATATGAGATATATAAATTTTTAAAATAAATTAAAATGTTTTTTTTTATCAGTTTTGCAAGTTACGTCAATTCCGTCGATATGTACGTATTTATTAAGTTGTCTATTGTTTACTACAGTCAAAGAACGTAATGTTTCACAGAGAGAAGACACAAAAATGTAGATTCAGTGTAATTATAATTATTCCTATATGAATAAAAATACTAATTAAATTCTAAAGAACCCACTCCTCGATGGCACCAAGGAAAAGTAGTTGGAGAAAAAAGCGTGAAGGTATCTATGCAGTGAGGCATTTACACTCTGTTTTAATCAATGAACTTCTGAACAGATAGGACTTTATCACAAAGGGCATTATTGAGTTGGTGGATGGAATCGCTGATGGTCTAAATGAGAAGAGGTCTTGATAAAAAGTATAGGTTTTGCAGGAGCTTTATTATTCTCCAAGATAGTGGAGAAATGCCTTAGATTCGGAATACTGACCATTACTGAACGAAGAAATTATAGATTACGGAAGCATGACATTTGGTCCTCAGAAGTGTGACGGCATAATGGTTCACCAATTTTCTACGGGGGTCACGTGGCGAAATATGACCGTGATGTTGTTTATGTCTGTTGCCGAAGGCAATCTTCTTGATAGTTTCTTTTATATATTTTTGTATTTTATATTTTGACATTCTGTTTTTATACACCGATTGTTTTCTAATTGTTTCCATATTCCTCGTCTCTACGTTTTAGTACTTTTCTAGCTGAATACATCAATTTTACGTCACCCAGGAACGTGTCTCTTAATACAGTCCTTCGTCACAATGTCTTTAGGCGGCGCTTGCCACTTTTCATAAGGTGGGACAACTTCTTTTGTTATTTCAATTACAAAAATATATACCTACTTGAATTTCAAATTCCAAATAATGAATGTAATATGTTTGCTAATGTAAATGTACAAAGAAATATAATCTAAAAGAGTTCTATTCTATTCTATTCTATTCTATTTGTATCTTAGTACACACATACAGGCTTAATTACAACATCAAATGACAAGTACCTACAATATAACAGTTCAATAAAGGGTAAACCTGCATGTGTGTGCTACAGCAATACAAAATTGGTACATAGCTCAGTGTGGAGAATCACTCAAAGAGCAAAACACTGATTTTCAGCTATATCCTCGAGGTTGAATAATGTACCTTGTATATTTTTTTTTTTAATAAACTAAAATGAACTAAACGAAATAATGTGAAATAAATAAGTAATAAAAGAACTTGGAAAGTACGAATTAGAGTTAGAGTACCAGAACTTTATAAATACCGAGATACCACAATTTAATTTGATATATATGAATACTATGAACAGGAATATAATAAATGTGTAAAAAAAATAATAATTATAGCCATGAAGGAGTGAAAAATGTCTTAATGGAAAGGAAAACAATTAGAATATTACTGCGCTCTGTCACCAGAACAACTTAGTTTTTGTTGCTGTAATAGGTGTGTTTTTATATGTTTTTTAAATGTATATTGAGATGTAATATTTCTGATGGGTGGTGGAATATTGTTCCAACATTTAGTTGCCCGGTAACGAAAGCTGCCAGTAAAAGCTACAGTTTTGTGACGTTGAAGCGACAAAGGTGGACGAATAGACCTACATGGGTACCGCTTATCAAATGTAGAAAAGTTCAGCTTACAGTATAGATATTCCGGACTTTTAAATTCTATTAGACCGAACAGCAAACATGCCAGATGTAAATGTCGCCGCGATTCCATATCAAGTATCGACATCCTATTTAAGTAAGGTGAGATATGACTGCGAGGAGGAATACTGAAACAGAATCGACAACAAGCATTTTGGACGCGTTGTATTAGGCGCTGAGTTTTGCGAAATAGACGTTAATGATATCTAGGTATAATAGTAATTAGGTAATTTATGAAAATCGTTGTTGTTGTTGTCAAAATCTTTAATCGGAATACTGTTCTATATACAAAATAACGTATTATAAAGTTCTTAATATTTTTGCCTTTTTACATTTATTAAGTATTTGCACTTCTGTGACATCACTTCCTGTGTCACGCTCACGTTTTTAGGTTGACTAGAAGAGATATCTTTCAGAGATGTCCACCTTTGCTAATAAAATTTCTAACATGTATTTGAAATCTTGTATATAATAGTGCAATAAAGAATATATATAATAACTTTTTATTATATATATTATATTAGCTTTATTATTCTTAGCATCGTCTCACTCTCAGCTTTTGCTGGTTTTATTATTATTATTATCATTACATAGTATAAAACAAAGTCGCTGTCTGTCCGTCTCTATGTATGCTTAAATCTTTAAAACTACGCAACGGATTTTGTAGAGGCTTTTTTAATAGATAGAGTGATTCAAGAGGAAGGTTTATATATATAATACATGTACACCCGTGCGAAGCCGGGGCGGATAGCTAGTATATCTACTATGAAGTATAAAACTATGCAGCAACTTTGGCAATATACCTAGCTAAAATTACAGTATCGCTGTGCGTCTATATCTTGAAGATTCTCAGCTACTACATTCGAATTGCAGGAGCAGTTATTGAATTGTGGCATTCGGTGAGACAGCAGTCTGTCCAGCCTCATTGAACGCTAGAAAGATTGGTTTCCACGACAAAGCGTAGTATTAATAGATATTTTATGTAATTTATACGTACTTGAAAATTAGAGTCAGGAATTACAAAATTTCAAAAAATTTATATTTCTAAAATAAAATATTTTTCAACTGTTAACAGAATGATTTAGTACCTATAGGTATATATCATTATTGCTTGATTTAACGACTACGCTTACTCGTACTGGTTGCATCAAAAACAATAAATAAAAAATATTTTATTTTGGAATAATTACTGTTTTGAACTTTATAATTTCTGTACTTGAATATAACGGCATTTACTTAATTTAAATTAGACATAAATTCGTTTGCAACCTTCTACCATTGTACCTGAATTAATCGGATATTTCTGACGGTCAACTTATCACATACATTTGCGATCTCCCATTTAAATTACATATTTGATGAAATATGAACAAGTCTAGCGACTTGTTCACCAAGGGAATAACCATCAATGATGTACCATAGGTATCTTTGTACTTGGGAATTGCAACACATGGGGGATACATGGTGTTAACTAATATATTATGCAATAAGTCTGTAAGTGACAGTTACTATTTATATTTCACAAGGTGGGCCGCTAAAAAGCTTACTTGCCACTCCAGTTATATTTAAAAATGAAACGTTTTCCATTTCTGTTATTTGAAAAAATATACGCTTACCTACACCACGCAATGATATAGATTACAGTCTGTAGATTGTAATCTATATCATTTTATAAATAGCTACACTGTTTTTAAAAACATCTAATGCAAACAACTTGATTTCTTTGGTAAAAGTATTTTGACCAAAACAGGAAGAAGCAGTTCGGCTTTGAAATCTTATAAAAAAGACAGAGAATAATAATATTATGGAAAGTTCTCGACCAAGTTGGATTACATCGCCGTCTCGGCGTTCATAAACGTGATCGTAATATTTTCCCTCTAACCACTTTGTTCGCTTCAAAAGTTTTATTTTATAATTTACTGCCAAACGAAGTGCATTGCTTTTTCCCTTTATAACATTCATAATAATAAAAATAATAACCAAAAACAATTAATACAGCGCTTATATATCGCGTCTTAAACTATGCGAGACATATAATTTTGAATGCATAACATTCGGATATAAATATGTGTAAAGAACTTTCTTGTATTCCTACAAGACAATGCATTTATTAGTTTCAATATAAAATTGTGACCATGTTAGATATCTGAAATGAAGCTTTTATAAACGAATGCTTTTTCGCACCTGTTATTGAAAAACTATGTCCAACTATTCTGAACGATAAATTAGAAATTTCCATAAACAATTTTATAGTCCTATTGAATCCTATATATGTTCTATAGAATATACATACCGTTAATAATTCAATATATTCTACAACAAGTTCTTTTTATTAAATAATTATATAAACATTATAAATGTGAAAGTAATTCTGTCTGTCTGTGTGGCTGTTGCGCTTTCACGCTGAAATTACTGTACTGATATTAAAATTTAGTATACTAATAGTCTAGACCCTGAGAAAAGAGATAAGCTACTTATTAATGCTAAGAAGGGGAGATAAAATGTTGTATCGAAGTATCGTCATATCTATCTATCCAGGTCACTATTCCACGTGGACGAAGTCGCGGATATAGATAGGTCAAATATATGTAATTGCTTTAACTATGTAATATTATATTATCTGTGCTTTAACTAAATAATTAAAAATGCTACCAAACAAGCAAGTTATTCCACGCAGACGAAGTCGGGGGCTCAGCTAGATCAAATATATGTAACTGCTACTGGAGACTACATTCACATATTTTCTACGCAAGTGTCAATAATCACACCGTATAAGGAACCCTTAGCAAAAGCAAATATAATGTCTCGTTTTAATCCCTCACATTTCAGTGAGCGGCCGCTTTGAATTAGGGATGCGCCGGCACGTACTCAGTATGAAAATAACGAGGAATTACTTAAGACTAAAATGGTCACTCACGGCGAATGGCTATGATATGAATGATTAAAAAATGAATGATATTAATAATTTTTATGTAAGTTTGCATTTCGGTACAGCAAAAAGTAAATACTGATATAATTATAGTAAATGACATGGAAATTGGAGTAATGATATTGGTTTATAATTATAAATGTATTAATAATATATTGAGTCATCATTTATAAATATTGCAGTAGCCTAGAAGTTTCGCTATAAATAGTAAATAATACTCAGTGAATATTATTTTTAATAAGATAGACACTTTGGAATTACTAGCTTAATTTGAAGTAAAATGAAATTGTACATGTTTGTTTTTTAATTATATAAATACGATATATATATAAGACTGAAATATTTACTATGTGGTCGATGCCTCTGAATCTTTGCAATTAACACATGTGCATGAAACGTTTTAAAACTTTGTCTATTCATATTATAACTAAGAAAGTAGTTTAATTTGTAGGTTATTTTTAATATTACAAAAAGTAAACGTATATATCTCACGTGATAACGAAACGTAAAATAAGTTTCACAATATATTTTATCTTTTGAAACGTTTCAAAATATATTTTTATAAAGTAAAACAAACGAAACTTAATACAAAAAGTATGAATTTAATTTTAAAATGTCTATTGTAAAGAAAAAGAATTCCAATATAAATCACATGTGAAACTGGAACGATAACCATTTTAGTCATAGAGGGGGCGTCCGGCGTAAATACGGGGGCGGATTATTTCGCCCCTGACCCGGTGACTCAGTCAGTGCGTACCTACATCTCAATCGGGCTGTCTCATTACGTCCCCGTTCGACATACGATAATAAGTGTCCGATTTTGTTTGAAAATATACAGGGGGAGGTGTAATGAGACTATTTGAAAGATGTAGACATTTCGTGCCACGTCTGTATTAGCTTAGCTTATTGTAATAGCTTAGATAAAACAGCTATCTGTGTCTATTCGTTTATTATGATGTTAGTATTTTTTTTGACGGACTTGGTGGTTTGGTCTTTTAGCACACCGCCTTCTGATGGTCGCGGGTTCGATTCTTCGCACGGTATAACCAATTGCATTCATGAGTATAATCGTTTGTATCGGTCTGGATGTTTTCTATGTATTTTATATCACATACATAGAAAACGCCCAGAGCGATATATGTGGTTACAAAAAAAAATATAAGTATTTATAATACACAGTAATTGATTTGTCCATAGGTATTTTTTTTACGGAGGCACACATTGTACAAAGTTAAGGGCATTTCTGCGTAGGCATTTCTATCAGCATTTATGTTTCAGCCAAATAGCTTGTTATGTAAGCTGTGTTTCTTTTGAAGTATAAGATATGGCAGAGAAATTACAGGGTACAGAGACAATATCTTAGTCTTCTGGAATGGCAACGCATGAGTGGTATCATGGGTATCATATGATGTGGTATCCTCAGTGCTATTCATGTATATACGTGACCGTTACCGTTTACCACTAGCTGAGAAATCAGTTTGTTTGCTATTGCAATTAAAAAAAAAAGAAACATATTGGATTAATTGAGAAGAACTGGCATGAAACTCAATTGAATTTATTTTTATGCAATACACTTAAGAATAATTACGTATTTATATGTCGAACATGCATTATATTAAAAATGCATGTACTTATTAACTATTTCTATGTACCTATATCATTTAAACTACACATTTTTATTGTTATTACATGCAATCGCACCTCTTCACTGTAGTTGGGTAATAAACAAACATTCAAACAAATTGTACCCAGTAGTCCCCAAAACGCAATCTAAATCTAAAGCAGTAGAACACGACATACGAGTGAAGCAATAATGTCCTCCCGCTATAATGAGGGTTCCGTATTAACATTAGTAACACGTGATGCCGCATGCTTGATTGGATTTGGAACATTTGCCAATAAATATACTGTACGACTTGATTGCTTTTGTTGTTCCAATAATTGTTATCGAAATGTTTGGGTTTGATTCCTGTGAGTGTGAGTAATATAAGAATTTATTTATTTACTAGCTGAATCTGCGAATATGTACGACTGTGCAGTGGTAAACAACAATAGCTTATAACTTTTGTTGTTTAGAAACTGATTAAAAGAATATAACCACAATAAGTGAAAACCGGAAGCAAATCGGTTATCCATCGTTTTTGAGATTGGCGTACACACGCATAGTAGCAAACAAGAATGAAAAAAAAAACTTTGTACCCTTTTTATACGAAAATTGCGCTAAAAATTATAAATTGCTATTATTTTTTTTATTAATTATTATACATTAATTGATTTAATTGACACATATCTTAGTTGTTTGTTTATTGTTAAAGTCTATGACCAAATTAATATTATTTATCTATATTACTAAATGTTTAAATTACTTATAGTCAAATTTAATGTTTTTTCACTGAAATCTCTAGAAACTTGATATTAGTAGACATAATACTTATATATTGTTGTGGTTTTATTTTGTAAGAAAATTTCAAGAGGTATTTATTTCATAAATAACACAAAAACATACATCCTATGCCTAAAATATATAGGTACTTATAAGTAAGCGAGAAAAAATTTAAATCAATTCATTATTTGTTTGTTTCTGTTTAGGTATGATGTCACTACATACATCATGCGTTGCTGCTCTGGGATACAAAGATTTCTCTTGTGCCTTTTGTATTAAAGTAGAGGCAGGGATTTTAAAGAGTTCTCTGGTCTTACCGAAAAATGTTTAATTGAATGTTTAGTAATTAACTTACTAATGTTATACTGGGGGGAAGGGGATTGTCTATAATGTGGACTAACAATCCTTTGCTAGCAATGTCAGATTGACCTTTTAGGTGGTTCCCCCTGGAAACTACCGCGCCACCATGAGGTGACTTAACAACTATGCTAAATCGTGACCTCGTGACCTCATGCTCATCTTATCATCCTCCACTGGCGCCCCGCCAGCGTAAACTGTTAGCACAGGTGGATGCATCATTCCATTATCATCCATAAGAAACTAATAGTATACTATACTTATTAGTACTAAGAATCTGTCTTGAAAGTAGTCAGACACAGATTAATAAACTCCTATCTATATTTGCTAAAGATAAATGGAAACAAGTAATAAAGTCATGATGCAATACAAATTTCTTAAAAGCTTTCCATTGTTTTTAAAAGGTTGAGATGTTGCTAATGATCGACCAAACTACGATAGATATATTAATCGGTCCCACCAGTCACAGTCGCGTTACTAAAGTGTGCCATTAGGAAGTTACGGAAAAGATAGACATGTTACATTGTTAGCACATTTTATTTCTCCAACGGAGTTTTGAGTTTTTATTGTCATTGTTTTAAAAATGTTATTTAATAGAAATGTATGTGTCTAAGTGGCCAGTACCAATTATTGGTACTGGGAAAGGGGATTGTTAGTAATGTCGAATGAAGACCCCATTGCTGGCAAAGTACCATGACAGGTTGACCTCCAAGCAAGTATCACTGGAAACCATCGATATAAAATATAATTATAACTTCAACGCGTATTTACTTTATGGTAGAAATTAAATACGCATTCGATTATTGCATACTTAATATTTATATAAGAATGCTTTATTATGTTATATTAAACTTTTGTTATCGAAAACATCAATTCAAGAAGTATTGAATAATCGTACGTGGTCGTATCTGTACAGATATAGATAAATAATGCTTATTACTAAAAAAAATAAATCAATTTTAAATATAAGCCACGACATTTTAATTTATTAGATCCGATCACAGGCTAAACTTTATATTTTATTATTTCCAAGCCCCTTCGAAAGTTTCCCGAACTATTTGTTTACAAACAGTTTAATTAAAGACCTGTCGACATAAAGTTTGTCGCGTCGATATCGTGCGTTTTAGTCGCGCTACGAGTCACGCGATATTCTTTGATTCCTTAAACGAATTCCTGAAACGGATCTTGAAAAGTAGCTTGGTTGTTAGATTATAACAATTTATTGTCACTATTGAATTTAATAAATAGATATAGATTAAAATTAAAATAATTATACATTCACGACTGCATATTTGAAACAATCCTGTTTACATATTATTATAACTAACAGCTGACTTTCTATTTATTTTGGTTTCTTACCGGCGATTTCTTTACCGGTGTGCTATTCAAAAATAGATGATAAAAATAATATTAAAACTAAGAATACCAATGGATAAGTGCTTTTATCTGACTAGATACGATAGTCGTCTCTATGTTGAATGTATTGTAAGGAGCCTAATATCTACGTACTTGTAAACATTTATTCGACTAGTTACGTTAGCAGTTTCAATCCAATATAAAAATAGATAAGCTGCATATACTTTTACTGTATCTTTAACGGGTAACCCTATGTAGATACAGTGAAATGAATAGTTTGAAAGAGTTCGTAAACTAAGTTTAGCGACGTCCCAACAGAAACAGGAGTGAAACGTTTTCAGCGTTTAAATAAACACTTTATAATGCAAGTACAACTTTTGTCTCCATTTATAAACCAATCTCAATTACTCATTTCATTACCTCCACATCTGAAACGAATTGCAGACGCATACATCTCGCTCCAGACGGTATTATTTATCTGCTGTACAATGACGTGTTACAACTGCGCGCGCGCCGCAGACGTAAACTCACGGGAGTGGGCGAGTAAATCAACTATTTTGCATACTGCAAGCGCCAGAGAGCATCGAGAAATTACAGATTTCGTTTGTTATACAGGACTGGTGTTTGTTTGCATTTATAATTGATCAACTTATTAAATGTTTAAACATGCGTATACGCCCTGATAAACTAAATCTATTCCATCTGTTTGTAATAAGCTAGTAACATGTTGAAATCATTTGCTCGTAGGTCGCAGTCTATTCGTGTCAATTATACTTTAAAAAGAATTCATCGGTTTGTTTTTTTTAACTAAATCTGAAAATTAACTATACTTGATAGAAAATATATAAAGAAACAATCCCTTTAATAAATAATAATTAAGGACGGCCTGTGATGGGTAGTAGCCAACTGATATTTAAATAATAGATATAGAAAACACCGAGAATAATGTAGAAATTCATAGTCATGAATACAAATGTTTGCAATTGCGTCATGCTAGGAATCGAACTCGCGACCGTCGGAAGTAAGTCGGTGTGCGATACCACTAGACCACAGAAATAATCGCCGCAAATAAATTAAACTATTTATTTCGATTTACTATTTTAAATTCAGAACAGTTCATTTAGTTTGTACAATCTTGATAGTATACGAACACCCTACTTCGGCGAAGTTGCGTGGTGTTTGCGCGGGCGCACTGCGTCTCGTTAGCGACACGGCGCCGCCAAGACAAATGCGACATCGTTATTTACAGCCTCAAGTGAAAAGGACATACACAAACTAAGGTCAGGCAATGAGTGGAATTAACAATTGTTGTTATTCGGAAATTTCTATTTATGGCAATAATTGTATTTAATTACAGACCAAATAAGTAGGCGGTACTGAATAATTGCAACTTGGTGGGTCTCGCATGCTTTTTATATATATAAAATATTCTCGAAGTAAAAAAATATAATAGAGAAATTCTGTTTTCTTACTTCGAGAATATTTGCGATCTTCCAAGACTATGAGTGTTCTGTGATGCTGTCATGTAGAGTAGCTTCCCATTGGAAATTTCTACTCATCTGCAGTCTAGTTGTGAGTGAGTGAGTGAGTTGTCGATCAAGTTCATTAGGGTGATGTATCAACCGTTCCTTCTATTTGGCTGCCTAACTCCGGATTTCTTCTTTCACTGTTACTATTTCAACGTGCTCGTGAATTTCAGTGTTAATTATATACCACGGTATTTGTGCAATGGTTCTTGTTTTGTTGGCAATTATATATACTTTTTATTTAAAAAAATAACAAAAGTTTTTTCACTTCTCTAATTGCAAATTCGACAATACTCTTTGATAAAGTAGGTACGCATAACCTATCTTCAACCAATCAGAGTCATTTCTAACTTATCAGAGACTGAGTAGGTACTTTCAAATAATGATGCCCTGATGATAATGATACCTACCGCCATTCTTTTTTGTAAATAAACTCTTTTCAAAGAATGTCTCGAAGCTATCGCATTAGCGATAAGACCGCTTTTTGTACTCAGATATATTTTCAATTTTTTTATTTTGTTCTTCTTTTCAATGTTGGTGCAATAAAGTATTATAGAAAATTAATAATATTAAAATTTAATAAACTAAAAGAAATAGGCACTGGTGATTCTATAGATCTGGTGAAATGCTAAACTCCTGTAATCAGTCCTCGGTATTTTTCAAATTTCGTTCGTTGAAAAAAGGACTAGACCACTAGGTGATGTTAGTCAAATGTAAGAAGAGTAGAGAAAACTAATAAAAAAATAAAAAGGAGAACAAATAATAAAATAGAGAATATATTTCAAACTCGTAATAATTCAAAGTTTTAAAATTTATGAAATCAATAGGTACTCATCATTTACTATATAGATGTATAAAGAAACCAAAAGTTAAGTTTTGATATAATTAAAAGACTGTTACTAAAATAATAATAAGAAAACATACACACTCTCTCTCTCCCTGACTCACCAAACATATCTTACACAAAAAGTATAGTCGATTACAGAATACCTTTTTGTCGTACAGAACAGAAGTTTTTGACTTGTTATTATGAGCAAATAAGTATGTATTCGTAGGTATGTATATACTCAACATCTGTCGTGTATTTGTATTACCATGACGTTTTCTGTGAGCTCCTAACATTTTAATTGCGACTCGTTTAAACGAATTACGATTAAAATAGCATAAGACATTAATCAAAACGGACTTGGACGTTTCGCTGTGGGTATTATAACACGCATTAAACGCCTGAACTACGACTTAATGTCCCTATAAATTACAATGATTTTATTGTTATAACAATGTAAAACGCACTTTGATATAGCTTCAGAAAAGTGACAGCAGTTGTGTTAATCTGTGGTTCTCAAAATGGCGGCTGTATTCAAAACAATGCACAAGATATTCTGTAGAGATATTGTATATATCCCTTAACTTTTACTATTAATGACTAATTATTGTATGCCTCGATTAGACTCGGTCTAATCACTTATTTCCATTCTAAGGCTGCCTGGAAAAGATTGCTTTTAAAAGATAGGGACGCCCATTTTTACCTCACCGTCTTGTTTGTTGTACTTTTTTTTTATTTGTGTACATATATATATATTTCTGTTATTGTTTTTTTTCTATGTTATTTTATTTACTTTCATTATATATCTATAATTAATTATTTGTTTCCATAGTATGCAACAACAATTGTGAGTAATGTTATCTTAGGAATTTACGGAAGTTTACTGAAATTGTCTGAATTTTCAAATTATGACGCCCGTCTGTTTTTTTTTTCGTTTGATTAAGAAATGGATTATAATATGACCACTATTTCATTCCGAAGCCAGACATAGATTTTGTTATAATTTATAGGTTACCAAAATGAACAGTATATTCCAAACATTGCCTGTAGTCGGTATATACTTTGCTTGTTATTTTTATTGCACTTACGCCATGCAAGTGAAATAAAAATAAGCAAAGTGTAAGTCAGATTCGCACATCGAGGGTTTTAAGGAAATAAAAAACACAATTATGTTTTCATGGAACAAGGATAGTTGGATGAGAGATACAACCATATGTTTTGTTTTTTTGGGTGATCTCATGTACTCACATGAGATCTTCATCCGTATTTTGCTATTTCAAACGACTAAGATGTCATACTAGGATATGAACCCTGTAATTTCACTCTCTAATACAAGTCTACCTCGGAACTTACCTGTAAGTACATGAATTTCAATCACAATTATTCAAAGGATTCACAGGAACTTCATTTTAAAAACAAACAGTGTTTGTTAACTTTTAACTTGTCAATAGTGAAAAAAAACGTCGTGTTGTATTCAGAGTATGAGACATTTATATAATACTATGTATTAATTAGGATTTATGTGACGACAAGTTTCTATCTACTTATGTTGATTCGTTGAACAGAAATGTTTTTATATTTTCCTTACAAATCAGGTCAGCATGGCGGAGCCGCTGAAAGAGAAATATAAATTATATATTTATGCGCAAAGTTTTAATGGTACGAACAGTTTAAAACTGAGAGAGCGTAACATTTTTAAAACAGAGGCAAAATATATCCACGCGAAATACTGTTGATTGCGTAGGTAATAAATTATTTTGTTAACAAGATAATACGATTTATGACTACTTATAAGTACCTACTAACTGCTTACTTCTTTATTTCTAATGTCAATTTCCACTATATACACCACTAGCTTTTGCCCGCGGCTCGCGATCGCTCGCGTTAAGAAGTATTATTATTAGGTATAGTTTTTGCGGCTTTGCAGTACTTTCATACAAACTTTCATCACCTATTTTATCCCCTCAGGGGTAGAATTTATCAAAATCCTTTCTTAGCGGATGCCTACATCATAACATCTACCTGCATTCCAAATTTCAGCCCGATCCGTACAGCGGTTTGGGCTGTGCGGTGATAAATCACTATGTCAGTCACCTTTGAGTTATATATATTTAGACGTATACGTATATACGATGGTCGCCTTGTATATATATCCTCAGCTCTATTGTTCTTTCAGTTACATAAAAAATTATAACAAGTGTCATGGATTCTTTTCATTTTATCTTTGCACGCCGCTATGAGTTCGCGAGGTTTGTTTATGAAAGATCAAGGTATGGTGTACTAGCTGGCGATACACTAGTGAACGTTAACAGGATGAGCATAAAGTCAGGCCAGTTTTTCAAATGTGAATTTTAACAGAATTTAACAACGATGTATTCCAGGAGGACTGCGTCGTGCTCGACCTCCGTCAACTATCATAATGGCTATTTCTGAATCCAGTAATGTTACTGCTAATTACCCTCTACCTCTACACTTCTATCTCACAACAAAGGCTGCTTGAGAACATTACATTATTGACGGCCTCCGTGGTCTAGCGGTTTCGCACACCGCTTATCATCTGATGGGCTCGGGTTCGATTCCTCGCACGGACAAACATTTGTATGATTGTTTGTATCGGTCTGGGTATTTTCTATATATAGTTGACTAGCACCCATAACATAAGCACAGCTTAACTTGGGACTCGATGGTGCTGTGTGAATTGGCCAAGGATATTATTATTATTAGGAATTCATAAAATTCTAATTTAAATGCCTGGTACCAGTAGATTTAAATGTGATATATACGTCCATTTTAATATAACAATAAGTAAAGACCAATGAACTCAGCGAAGTTATTGCTTATTGTAACAAATCTGACAAACACTCCCATCAGCGGGATAATTTTTCAATATCGGATTACATTTGACACATTGATGAGCGGAGCGACGATACAACGATACTCGCTGTATTATGTTTTTGTCATTATTAAATTATTATCTTTAAAACATCTGTCCAAATATTGTTAGCGAAACATTAGAAAGTCAATTTATGTTCACCACAAAGGCGGCAGTCGATAATAAATTGATATCATTATTGGAATATATACGTATTCGAGGATGGATTTAGTGCGAGCAAACAATGATGCTAAAAACACAAAAGTCTGTCTTTCTGTATAATTTATTTTTATTTTCTCTATAGAATATCTATTTGTTATGTACTCACTTCTTTTCTTTTGTCCATTTTCTTCTCTTTCGAAGATTCGTTTTCTCTGATCAGTTCCATCTAGAATAACATTAGTAAGGATACTTATTTTTATTTATTACCTGGAATGAAATTGAAGCCAAGCTAAAACAACTATTATAGTTTATAAGATATCAATAACAACAGAATGTAATAGAAAATAACTATTCAAAAGTGGTTAATTGAGTTTATGTAAATAAAGATTATTTCTATTTATAATAGGTAGTTGTAAATTGACAAAAATCGTATAATTGATTAAAAGAATATGTTCCCGCTAACTCAGTCACCGTAGCCGCGTCCTAACTGCATATTGTGCACACCACGTGCAGTCAGATACGAGATAAGTATAAATATATACACATCTCATATGTATTGGAACATGAGGCCATCATAAATTTGTATCTGTTTATCGCATATCGGAATCGTGTAACTCGAGAACTCGGTTGATCGATGTACTCGCACCCCTTAACTGAGGGCTGGGAGACACTACAAATAAATTGCAATTATAATGCATTAGGTATTTGAAAATACCATAAATGTATCGCTTGTATGTTTTTCTGTAATAGTTTTTAGGTATATGGAAAGGGAAGTCACACTGACAAGTTACATCGCTAGCAATGGTGTTATTAGTTACAATCTCCTTCCCCACGATGGAAAAGAGTTTATATACTTACTGCTGATATATAGTACATGTAAAAAAATGCACAAGAAGAAAATCATAGATGCGGT
Source organism: Achroia grisella (assembly GCF_030625045.1). Taxonomy (NCBI): domain Eukaryota; kingdom Metazoa; phylum Arthropoda; class Insecta; order Lepidoptera; family Pyralidae; genus Achroia; species Achroia grisella. Next base: position 164,049 of record NW_026712791.1, read on the forward strand.
CTAAATCTTATCCTAAGGAATTTATTTACGTCTTCCAGATGTATATGTAAAATCAAATAAGTTTAAAAAAAAGTATCGCATATATAAGTTGTATAATTAAAGTTAAAAGTAAAATAAGAAAATATAATTTTATAGTTTATAAATTAAAAGTGTTACAATTTTTAACACAAATTTGTAGATATGCAAAACTCCTAATGCAAACCACAGTTGCCACAAAAACATACTCAGCGTCTTACAGATTTAGTATGAAATTAACAATATACCAATTAAAACTGTCTAACTACTATAGTTCTATTCTGTGCTCTTTAGCAATTTTGGTTAGGGTTGCGCACTGCAAATTTAACAAGCGTATATAAAAAAAAACATATGATTTCGACGCTTTGTATAAATGTAAATATGTTTGTATATATGTAAACAAAATTTTATTAATATATCGCTAATTATTTACAATATAGACTAACATATAGATGTTTAATAAATCATATAAAAGCTACACGGTTAGGTGTGGGCGCAGGGCGTGCGTGCGCTCATTGTATGCACATGATGCAGACGCGGCCACAACAAAACAATAATGATAAACAAACAACAACTCTGCCGCTGCTTAGACCGCGTTATTTTCTTTTTACTTCTTAATACAATGATTGGAATGGAGTTGTGTTGAGTACATTATTTTTTTTCATATAATGGCTTTGTTATAGCAACTTTTTGAATATATCCTCTAGCAACCTTTTGGATATATCTATGTGGATTATTATGATATATATGGATTAGATAAATTTCACTGAAAGAAAATATTAAAATGGTATGTCATTAAAAAATTTGAGATACTTTTTTCAATTAAATTAAATTCGGAAATTTAATATAAATAAGGAAATTATGAAAAAACATTTTTTGTTAATTTTTGCGCACAATCACAATCCTCAATGCACATAATACAAAAGGTGAAAGTAGACAGATTAAACATCTTGAGCCCTTTTCTTCTAAAAATGGTATAGGGAAAATTTTTGGAGGTATGCTTTGTGTATATGTATGTATAGGTAAGAAAGGCATAATATATTTTACGCGATGTTTCTTAAAATATATGCACAAAAATTATGTCAAAAGAAGATTTGAGTATCATTAAAAATAGCATAACCGTATTACTTAACTTAGATTTTACTGCTTGCTTTTTTGTTAATTTTTCAATAATAAGAATATAAAAACAATAAATATAAAACTTTAGTAATAATTATTGTTAATTTATAATATTATTGATACACAAAGCTACTCCATGCCTTCATGTTATCCAGTTCAATATGCAATAACGCCAGTCATCGTCTCTGTCTCGTTAATAATTTAACGACCTAATTGTGCTCTAATGTGCAGTGAAAATGGACCTTTACAGAGCAATTTGTATGATTTGAAGTTTCTATAGAGATATGATTATGGCATTGGAACTAATCTTTCATCTTGTTTGTTTTGAATAAACTGCAGGTCTGGAATTTAAAATCAATTCGCCTTTAATTCGATCTATTTTAATAATAATTTGAAACATTATTACATATAAGAGCAAACTGAATAAATTTATAGCAATGCTAGTTCAAACTTTTATTCACCATTAATTATAGCATTAAAATGTTAAATAAAAAAATCATAAGAAGCATGATGATACCCTAGTTCTCTGAAATGGCAACACATGAGTCACGCGTATCACATGATAATATGATATCTGTCCATGAAAGAGTGGCAACTGTCACATATATACGGTATTTAGGCGATAGTTATCGCTTACTACTACTTATTCATATTACTACAATATTCCATTAACTAAGTATATTACAATATTTACGTGTTTTAGGTACTGTACTTTATAAATAATACTCATTTAGTGTTCCTGTGTTCTTGACATTTCTGATAATCATTATATTAATAATGATAGTTAGTTTAGTTTGTTTCTAGTAGAACATACATGCTGTACACTCTAGGAAGTTAGTTGCTTAATTGCATCGTACTTACTACGGTGTTCTTACTCAAAGCAACACCTTCCCTGCGCTTCATGTTTCTCCAAGTTAGTTTGGTTTTGATATAGTCAGTTTACAGACTGCAACATTAAGATTTTAAAATATTATCTTAGTGAATAAAACAAAATGTTACATACATTACCAGAATAATGGGATTATTATTACCAAAGTTTCCAGTAATAAGTTTGCTAAGGATATTTAAATTTTAAATGGACCACCCATACAGGGTCGTCTAGTGTCAAACTAAGCAGGACTTATTCTATGAATATGAAATAATTGAAAGTATACTTTAAAATGTTTCTTTAACTACATAAATAATCTTATTATTAATATTATAAACGCGAAAGTTTATGAGTATGGATGGATGTTTGTTATTCTCTCACGCTAAAACTACTGAACGGATTTGGATGAAACTTTACAGTAATATAGCTTAGACATGTACATCAGAATAACATATAGGCTATAAATTTCATGCGGGTAACTGCAGGCACAGCTAGTATATATAATATAAAAGTACCCCACATCAACGCAATTATCATAATAATGAATACAAAAGTTTGTATTAAAGTATTATCTTATCTGGAAAAGCAGTAAAAGCAGTAAAGTAGTGTGTTAAATCGCTAGAACACCAAAACTAACAAAGCAATCAAGGAATTAATCCTCGTCTGTGCTGTTAGAGCCAGTATCGGCGAAAAAGTACATAATACTCGCTGTGACTTTATCTGCTATTTTATTAGATAAAAGATAGCCTACGTCCGTTTTCGTGATATAATGTATTTTTATGGTTTTCATGAGGATCCTTTCTTTCGATCAGTCGTTAAAAGGTAACAAACAAACACACACCAAGACATACGTACAACTTTGCTTCCAACATTGTTGTCCATGTGTCTCCTCAAATAATATTTGTGAAGTCGACTGGATGTGATAAACATAGCTATAGATACATATATGGATAAATCAGGATCCTCGCCGTACGTCGGTCCAGTATTGTCGATATACTTAACTAACGATGTTCTGTGTATCTGAAACACTATTATATGTAATTTTATTCCTTTGATCAAGCAAAGATAATCAAATTTATCGATACGATGAAACATAATTTAAGCCTTGTTTCTATGCGTAATAAATATCACAATTGAACAATTTCAGATACCTATGATTCGTGTGGGCGAATGCTCGTCATCGTCAGGAGACGGATACGTCTCATGCATAATGCAACATGCAGCATAAAGCATTGCCTTTAGGATAATCGAAGATACAGTTTGTTAGTCAAATAAGCTATTGTTGTTAAAGTTGGAATAACTTAGTTGAGTTTACAAAAAAATATAGCATGCTAAAAAGTAACTAGGTACAAATCTCCCTTTTAAATTGAAGTCCAGTTTGGTGGGCATATTTTTAGATTTATTGTTAGAATTACAAAAAATGCAGGCGAAGTCGCATTTTCATAACTAAAAGATAATCTATGTTCGAAATTCAATCTCCTTGTCACATTTAATAAAAAATGGTTACGTCATTACGTTGTCTTGTTTAGTCGCGAGAAGTGTATTTGCATTTCCAATGTTAGTATTTTAATAATAATGCAAAATCACATATACATAGAAAACACCCAGACCAATATAAGCTATCATACAAATCGTTCTACAATACGAGGAATTATAGCCGTGATCGTCGGAAATAAAGCGATGTGCTAAACCACTAGACCATCGAAGCCGTCAAAGGCCTTGTAGATACTATTATTAGGATAATATAAAAGCTAACAAAATAAGTATTTTCGAATGCATAGTACATTCTAAGAAGCTTATACTATCTTTACTAATTGTACTGAATAGACGTCTCTCTTAACAGAGTTCTCTGTTTAGTAATGTAATCATTAACACATCGGTCAATTCACACTGGAGATTTCACGAGTACTATTACCGTGACCTATAAAGCTACTTCCACAGCAATAAAGTGGACGCAAACTACTAACAGTCTTCATCCGTACTTAATTTGCAGTCCAAGAAAAGTAGTAATTTATACGTCACGCGCATTACCCCAATTGCCTAATGTACCCTACTACCTTTTATTACTAGCGACCCATTTTGGATTTAAATACTCGTGCTATAAAGTCTACTTCGGTACATCGCTTAACTTAGTTTAATTCCTAAACTATTCTAGCCCGATGTCCCCTTACGGTCCAGTGAACATCGGGTTTGGGTACTTAATTACGTGATAGCGTCGGTCCGTTTTAGTAGCACTCCCTGTATTTTGTACGAATTGAAAATCTGCGCATGCAGACTAACAAAATAAAATTGTGTTATTTGTCCTACTGCTACAGAGCAACGTAAAGTAATTCGTATTTTTGTAAGCTGTGTCTCTTTCAATATGTATTATGGAAAAGGGCGACACTGCCCAAATGTCAGGGCAGCTATTTTGCTAACGACCACGTGTTGGTTTGACAATACAATTTAAGGGCACAGAGGGTGTGTCTTAGGTTTGGTAAGGGCTATCTTCCCTTTGATTAATTCGGTCCTAATGGTCCTGTGGAATTTGTAATTCCCAAGTTCGGAGAGTAATTTTGGTAGTTAAATTAATGGAGTTTAAGTTGAGATGAAACGCTTCAGAATAGGTTTCATGGACGTTACCCATAGAAGTTAAGTATCGACAAATCATATAAACAAAATAAATATATAAATTATTAATTTAATTAATGAAACCAATATTCGAACTGGATTACTGAAACTCTAATTAAGCTTGAAACATAATGTACCGAAAATAGCCACATATAAACCCAAGAAAATACGACTAATTCGTTAATTAGAATTGCCATTCACGATTTAATGAAATGTACCAAATTGGAAACTCGAATTAAAACAAAACAATGGCGACACTAAGGGGACAAACAATCGAAATGGTTTTGAAAATGGAACGGGACGCAATCACGAAGGATTGAGGCCCAAATCCCATTCTACTCACATATCTTCGTCTGTCAGCTGAAAGGAGAGCTTCGTGTCATCCTGTAAATACCCCGGCGGAGTCTATGTTAAGATAGTCGCGGGGGGCAGGGCAGCTTTTCCTCATTTGGCAGGTTTAGGCGTGAAGGGATCGTGAATGACATTTGCCTAAGCGGCTGCCTGCCCTCGAGATTAGTTGCTATACGATTCTCCAATCTGCCCGGATAGTAGAAGGGAACCGTCAGAAACTTGAAGGATCTATAAATCAATACCTACTTTGAAAAAAGTTATCGAACATTCTTCTATTTTAGTGACGAATCTTATATGTCAAATTTTTCGCATGTCAATTGTTTTTATATAATTTCGTGTAATAAATAATAATAAGTAGTAATAATAAATATAATTAACCTAATGTTGTATTTAAAAGTGAGTATTGTAAACAAAGTATTTATATTATTATTGTAGTAGCTATAATAATATCTACACTTAAAAGCACCCTTTCAGGTCGTAACAGCTTCATCAATAATTTTGTGTATCATTTGAATAGAAGAAGGTTATATCATTCAAATTTAAATATTAATAATACTATTATTATACTAATTCGCTGTTAAAGGTCGTATTTTATATATACAGGAATAAGCATTTTTTTTTCATTAATAGTACGAAATAGAATCTGTATATAATATAACTACATTATAGTTTTTTAATCCATTGGTAGGCTTACTTTGAACTGCGGTTTGATTGCTATATAACAAATACGAATAACTTGTGATGAACACCGTTAACTGTCGAATTGAATGTCCTCATACAGCGACTGTATTTTATTATTTACAAAATAAAAATGTAATATATATGATAAACCATTTTATTGCAAGCCTCATTTATAATTTATAACATTACTTTAAAAGATGTAAGGTACAGCTATGCATAGTATCTTTTGCGCTTTTACTTACTCTACTGAATAAGAAGTTTTTATTATAATTATTAACATTTTTCGTCTTATCTGATATTCTTGAATAAACTTCAAGAATATACATAATATAAGTTTTTTTTCATTTATTTGTAGGATATTTTACATTAGTTGGTAGACATATTTGGTACAACGTGTACGTATTCTGAATTCCGTGCGGTAAATTAATTATAAATTTTCTCATTTATTATTACGAAATTTTCAGTGCAAGCCTAAGATGTCCGCCTACTTTGTTATCGAACCTTTTTAGCTATTTATTTTTTACCTATTCATTATTGTTACACAGCTATTTATTTCATAATAAAAAAAAGTGCCAGTTCTTCCTGCAATAAATTCAAAATTATAAAAGGCGAAAAAGGATTATATGTTAAAATTAAAGTCGATTTTTTTTTGAGCTGATTAGGAGTCATAATTTTATACATACAAAACAAAATCGTAGTTAATATCCAAGTGCCTACACAAACCACTACGTATATTTCGCACTCCAATTAAAAAAGTAGGTTTGTACACAAAATATCAATCTACCTAATTTATAGTTGACGCAATATGATTTGTCAATAGGGACATCCTATATAAAATATTAAGTTTTATATAGAACATCTATTTTTGAAATAAAAGATAGCATATATCTTTACAAATTTCATTAGCATCGCGTCAGCTGTTAAGTAGTAAAAAGGTAACAAACAGACACACTTTTGCATTTATTATTTTTTTTAAATTCTAGATATGTTTAATATATCAGGTCCTTGCATAATATTTGTTAACCATAATAATGATGTTTCATTATGTCTGACCATTTGTTCATTCGCTAATACGTATTGTCTACAGGATGCTGACAATGAGAAATGGTGCGTTAAAATGCCACGTCTCACAATCAATCCGCCAGGATTAATTGAGCTTGCGATGTGATTTATAACGAAATGCAATACTTGGTTAATTATTCAGACTTCCTTTTGTATTCTGAGAAAACTTTTAAAATAATTACAACTCGTTTGAGAACGAGATATACCTACGATTTAAAATTATATCATTAGATACGTATAACAAATCAATATTAGATTTGAATAGGTACCATTTGGTAACTAAGAGATTATTAGATACTTAATAATGATTAAAACAGAAGTAAATCGTTTTCACCCGAAATGACTACAAAAATGACTATATCCAAAAAGATGTACAAAAATGACTACGATTTTCATAACTTCAGTTACAAATATTATTAGATTAATTAAAGTTTCTATTAATCTAATCATGTTCTATATTTGTATATATATTAGTAAATGTATTTGTATTTTGTATGAGATAAATACTAAAGAGAATAGACTATGTGCACGACGCACTTTTTTATGTATTATTTATGTTTTGTATTGTCTATTTTTTTAATATAGAAAAATGTTATATTTGACATTCTCATTCTTTTGTTATTTGCTTTACTTTTGATACGTACAATGATATTATTCCTTCTTTATATATATATACAGTTCTTCACTCATATTTATTCATTCATAATGTGTACAATTTTGAATAGAATAGTAGGCACTACTTATGTTTGTGAAACGCAGTATTGAAGAAATATTTAAAAACCTAGTACCTCAATACGTACCAATATTATCCCCAAAAGTCAACGTTCCTAAATGAAAAGCGACAGTTTCCCGTCAGAATCCGTCGGATTATCGTTGTGGGTCCAATTGCCAAACTTTTGCTCGGTATATTTGTCAACGAATGGTGGTTACTTGTAGTTTGGGATACGACTTCAAGGGTTACAGAGACGATTAAACTTAGCTCGTTAGGGTTAATTTTTGCGGGATCGTTTATTTTACGGTTATTACAAGTTTAACTTGTGCATTGAAATGAGGAAAACAAAGACGGCTTTCAATTAGCTTGTGCATATTACATTCAACCTGGATTATATTATACAATTTGGAATAAATAGTTCAATTTTATTAAATAAAATTTTCGGGATTTTTTTAACTGTTGTAAATGATTTTTAATTAGTAGCTAGTTCAATAGTGGCTATGCTCGCGGTTTTTGAAGCCTATTTTGATGTGTAAGCTATATTACTTGCAAAGTTTCAAAAATCCATTTAGTAGTTTTTACGTGAAAGAGTAATAAACATCCATCCATTAATCTATGCCTGCTCACAAACTTTCTCGTTTATAATACAAGATATGTTCGTAAACATGTTTCAATTTTGTATAGGTATTATTGTTTTAAATTTATTTATCTATTGTTACGTCATTTTATATTTTAGTTTCTTAATAACATATATATTATTACCGTTAAAAAGTAGTTTACATTTTATTCTGTTATTTTTTCTAAATCTTACGTACTTTATTTTCTAAGTATATTCATAAAATGTGGACATCGATTTTCAACACTCATATGTTTTTTTTTAAATTATGTCAAGGGGACATTTGTTAGTACTGGACGGTATCACATCAAAAAGACCCCTCTCGGTAGGTATCAGCTGTGCCTTGACGCGGGTCTAAGTTAATTTCCGCCACGAGTCTACGTCACTGTTACCTAATGGAGTTTATCCCAATCCGCATCTGTAAATACAGTGCTCTCCGACTCGCGAAACAACTCAAGTTTCGACCGCCTGGGGCTACGGATTAGTTTAAGAAAATTCGTTAAGCAAATGTTTATAAAGTTCTACTTTTGGAATTAATTTGATTGGATTCCGAAATTATGAGATAAGTTTTTCGTTTAAAAATATTTATTACTTGAAAAGGTCAATGACCTGGTGGTCTATATGATGGCAAGTGCAAACTACCAATAACTATGAAAAGGATAATACTATATGGAATCAATAAACTGATACCGTAGGTACTGATACATACATTAGTATTAATTTTTACTTTACGATATTCTATTATCTTTCTTTAAGCTAATAAGATGTTTAGATGCAAATAATTTTGTACAAGTCTGTCTCTGGAATAGCTACCGTAATAGTGGACAGTCGTTCCGTTCGTTGATTTGTGGATTATATAATTTGATAATTAATTTTAATTGTACGTGCAATGTTTTTGTTTATATGATTTTATTGTGAAGCACAGCACGGTTCTTGCCTAAGCAATTTTAGTAGAAATTTTTCTGTAAATTAACTGTATTTCAATAAGGATTATTCTATAATCACTTACACCTCAAACCGGAACATAGTTACATAGATATGATAATAAAGACTAATATTGTTTATAGATAGTATACTCACAGAACAATGGTCGGAAATAGAATGACACAAGACTCCTTCATCAATGGCTAATAACAACACTCATCCTTGTTCGTTTGCTCCCACGATATTGAATCAGGCATGCCGCAACAAAATAAATATCCAAAATAAATTATCCGTTTCCAATAAAACAGCATCCTAGCTACGGTTCAGGGAGCATCAATAAACGAGAGCAATACTATTCCCGATTCTATTTAATGGTGGTTAAGATATAAAATCGATGAGCGCATTCGGTTGTATCGACACGCGACGCATATCTCTTGGGCGTCGTGCGATTTTTCAAAAACCCATTCATCGCGCTTAATCGAGCGCGGGTAAACATCGCATTTTTCGCTTCTCGCGGCAAATATCGATAGGGTATTCGATACTCGTATGCTCGTATTGTATACTCGCATGTACTCGATCGAGACGAGGAAGCGTGGCTCCCACGAATGTTTTCGAGTGTTTCTATCATTAATCATGCATTGAGTGGTAACACAATGGTATACGTAATGGAGGTAGGTTTTGTCGCGAATAACCGCTGATGGGTCTATAAGCGAACGGTAGCAAGGCCTAGAACGAACAATGGCGCTGAAAGCTGAAAGGATTTTTTGTCTTTGTCAGCATACCTAGTAATTTATCATGTCAGGCGTATATTATTATGATGACTAGGAATCATTATGTAGCGTTAGCATTTTTGCTCCATATATAGTATTCATAACTTTGTCTTTAGTAAAAGGAATAGACACACCAAAATCGTATTTCTTATAACATAAAAGAGGATGGTATATATTTTAGAGAAAATACCAATTCTTTGTTTTTGTATATATGTATTTTCATTATTAAGAAGTACATGTGTCGCTGTTCCTGTGCACAAAATATGCTTTCAGATAAGATGACTTCCTAAAATGTCACTCGTAAAATATGAAACACATTCTAACTCACTCATAAACGATTTGGAGTATATTATTTAACAGCGGAACTCATATTAAACATAGTTTGAGATTTCATCCGATCTAAAACGTTACAGCTTTATCCTACAGCAATCAAAATTAGATTCTACATGATGTATTTAGAATCTATTTTTGATGAAAGTATATCTGGATATATTTAGAAGATTCCGGTATGAAGGTATGATTAAAAATGGTCCGAAGCTATCCATCAAGCGACAAGTCACCCGCGATACGCGGCGCTCTTATTTGAATAACGTCCATTGAACAGTAATGCTATAGAGTTAATATTGATCTGTACTTTTTCAAGTATACTGGAAACGAAATATTTATTTTTAAGTTAAAACTTATAATTGAATAATATTAGTCCTTGGTAATTTTTGTCATTTCATTGGTATCTTTGTCTAATTAAATTAGCAGTATAGATATTAATTAGAAACAGTACAGTTTTTATATATGAATACTATTATTGAATTAATTGTATACAGAATCTGAACCACGATCATTCAATAATATTGCATGATATAAGTGAGATGTTGTAATGTCCCATAAAAATATAAATAAACACAACTCCATAACTCATGTTCTGGACAGGGTGTGTTTTCAATCGGGGAGATTGATCGGTGCGGTATCGTCGCGACACAAATTGCTGCTCATTTTAATATTAGATCCACTACTTGGGACCAGACGGGTGTGTCTGTATACCTCAGTTTATTGTATCATGAATAATCGTTTCGATTGGTAAATAACTGTATGAAATCTGGAATGATTTAGACAGAAATAACAACACCTGATAATTTACATAGTGCCTTTTAGAAGTAGACTAAGCTGAGCTTAGTCTAGTGTTATAGTTTTAGGCAACTGATAGAGATACATAAATACATTTTTAGACAGTAATAATAACAGATGCTAATTTAAACAGCGCTATTTCGAATTCGTGACCATCGGGAATAAGGAATAATATCTCAGTCGTCAAGAATAGTAAAGCTTGAATGGTAATATAGGTAAATTTGTAAAATAAATACATAGATAATTTACATCCCCAGCAACAACAACAATAGAAAATAAATATATAAAAAAACAGTAACAATAGAGATCAAAAATATAAGTTACTGAATTGTGTGATGCATTATCTAATGCAAAAAGACCGTAGCTCAGTGTGATTTTTACCAGGGAGCAAAAACTGATTTTCAGTTATAGTATGTAATGTTATTTTATTTGTGCTTATAGCCTATATACTTATTGTAGTGGATACGGTCCTCAATACATCCCAAAATCTTCAAATAATTATAGAGTTATAGGAACAACTCACGATGACAATTATCCTCAAGAATGCCACTAACGGAGTTTTAAAATTACTCAAATGATCCCTTCGTTACTTAGCTACTTTACATATTAATAACTATCATGATGGATGGACTCGATAATGAAATATATGTATTGAATAGTAATCAAATTCTGTTTATTTAATGGTATCATGTCAAAGCAGAGCGTAAGTATGACTGCAACTAATTTGATTGATTTATCTTAATAAAAAAATATTCATTTCAACTGTTTAAATATTAATTAATTAGTGTATACAAATTAATTATAGTACAATTTAACAGACATTATTAAATATATACTCTTAATTAGGTAAGTACGGAGTACGTGTTTATAGTACATATACTATATTCTTGAACTTTGTCGCAATAATAATTTGGTTTCGTTTATGGCAATCATATAAAAAATTCGTAATATCAATTTGACAAATATTAAAGTTCATTGCACTAGAATTTATTTCAACAAAAAAAAATTAAGGAAACGCTTATATTCATTATTAAAAATAAATATAATATTCTTCACTATAATTTTGTAGAGAAACAACGTTTCGAATATATGGCAAATATGTTTCGTTTTGCCTGTAACCGCATTATTTTGTTTGGATCGAACGTGTTTTGTTATCGGTATTGCTATCGCCGGATAAGTGAAATACAAATCCACACATTTTTTTAATATAACCAGATATACCTTTTATATCTAAATCGAGGTATTAGACAACTAATGCACAATACTGTGACCTTAAGTTTAAAGTCTAAAGAAATAAATTCTTCTAAAATAAAATGACACGAATTTAATATTTCATTAACAACCTCTGTAATATAGGGCGGATAACGCAATTCATCGTCTAATCACTTAAAACATGACAAACACGCTTTTAATTTGTAATTTCCACGCTTGAGCACCGTTTAATGTACCTGCCGAGTTTATCTATACGACACATAACAGAAATACGGTAAACAGGGCTAGTTTTTGTGATAGAATCTGACAGTCATGCTAGTCAGCAGGGTGGAGCGACAGTTTACCCGCCCGTTTGTATTAGACAAGGAGTTGTGATGCATTTTTCGAAGCTATTTATCTTTTTTTACAATATAAGTGAAGGAGTAGTTTTAACATTTTATTAAGTTAAATTACAATTTTAATTGATTATTATAGCAGCTATATTTAACTCCTACACAAAATTGAACTTGACTTAAATAGTAAAATTAATTGTAATTATATGTATTTACTGAATTTATTATATGGACATAATCGAAGATAAATCACAAAGCGCCAGCTGTTTGCGTATTAAAACTCTATTCTATTTTACATAATGCCCTGTGTACTGTTATTGGCATAATTATTACTATATTAAATATTTTTTCTATGATTTATAATTCATACTTGTCAATACAAACAAATTTCATATTGTAAACTGGGTTATAAACTACTTACTATATACGATACTTGTTTGATGACAAACTCAAACATATCATACCGTTGGAAGTGTTCACATCATAAACAAATTAAAACGGTAAATATTATGGAACACACTGCAAGCAGTCATATTGGTTTACCATTTAAGAATAACAAAATCCCGATGCACGGGTGGATTCGTTTATCGTATATTTTATTAAAAAAACAAGTACAAATTTATATTTTAGTGTGAATGCGTAAGATATACCTTACGAGCGAAACGCCAATTCACGGAATATGTTTATTTGAAAAATAAAAATGTTCTCGTTTTAAATTTATTTTATTGCATACAGTCTCCAGGACTTGGGTGTATTTTTTGTCAGATTTGTACAATGAAATGCGCTACGTCATACTACGGATGCTACATGTGGTTTCTACATGTAAAAGTCATTCCATATTGTAAAGAATTAGGTAAGGGGACAATTTTAGCGCACTGTCAGCCGCGTCACCGTTCTATATGAGAATAATGAATGTGTGGATTAATAAAAATGTATGAAAATTATATTTTTAATTAATATCACCATTCTGTTTCTCAGATCGCTAACGAGTCGCTCTGCATAGGGCTTGTTTGAACAGAGTTCTTAGCCTATTTGTAAGTGTACCTATTAGTAATCAGTAATATTTTTATGGTTTTGGATTATCTGTATCTGTAGATACTCGTAATTATTATCAGTGCAGAGTGTTTTTTTTTAATTATAACTCAAGTAAATGAATGACCAAATCAGTTCAAAATACGTTATTTAAACTGGATTCAGTGAGTTTTTTAATATTACAATAAAAAATTGGCACAATCATGAATATTTTATTATATTGAATCAAATAGAATAGATTATATGTGAAGGAAGGTACTAAAGATGTATAAGAAAATGAAAATATAAATATCTTCTTATATAACATATATCATTTGTTGATGACATGAACTTAAAAGATCGTGATTGGATTGAAAATAGGAGATCTTCTAGGTCGACAGAGTTATTTTCTACTAAAAAAAAGTATTTGTTACAGTAGATAGATTCGTCTAACTACCTACTTACTAATATGTGATATACCTAGATAATAAAAATATTAACTAATAATAAACAAACTGTCAACTGCGTGACAGGCGTAACTTAAAATAAACAAACAAAATGCGTTGTACAAAAAAAGTAATATTAATAGTAACTTTTATTGAATAAAAAGAAACCCAGAGGCGCCATAAGCTGTGACGTGATTATGACAGGAGTGTATGTTTTTTATATTGCAATCCCCACCGATTCATATTTATTGGGGTCGTTATTCACTGTGTATTCATGAGAACTATAATACATTCTAACCCTGTTCTTGTTATTATTATTTGTCAACTTAATGATAATATAGTTCTAATTATGATTATTAAATTAATTAAGAAACATGTTATAATTACAATAATATAATAACAATAAGTAGTATCAGGTTTTTTTAAACAAGACAAAAGAAGAAAAGAAACATAATAATATTTTTTTTATTGACACCAATTTTACATAAGTTTAGTTACAATTAACACAATGCTATCCAATCATAGTGTAGACAACCTCGATGATCTAGTGGTTCAGCACATCGCCTTACCTCCGATGGTCACAGATTCGATTCATCGCACGATACAAATATTTGTATTCATAATTATGATTATTTGTATCGGTCTGGGTGTTTTCTATATAATTGACGAGTAGATAAAACAAAAAAAATTATCAATTGTTTTGAATCCACAACAGAAGCTCTACTATACTTAGCTTGGAACTAGGTAGCAGTATGTGAATTGTTCTGGGTTAGTATTATTATTGTGGTTAATAGAATTTATGAAAAAGACAACTAAAATGTATTTTAGATACATATCTAGGTGACTTGATATAATACCTTATAGAACAAAACTAGTCACTAGTTTTATTTGACAATATGCTCACGGCTTGTAATCAGAGACACATTCTTGACCGTTAACGTCATATTTTACTGACCAGCTCAGCTGAGTCATAATATATGAAATAACTATAGCTTATAACTTAATTTTTTTTATATAAAAATATCTTATTTCCAATGTTTTGGTTTCTAAATCGATTAGAATACAACAAACATACATTCTTGAGATCCAAGCCCAAATCGGTTATACCATTACTGTGATTTCAAACAAACTCACAAAAAAAAAATTGTCATATATCTTCTGTGAAGTACATGAGTAATATTATATGTGTGAAAAGTTTGCACGTTATTTATATATATAAACACCTCTTTGGGCACTTTGTTGATCACGCCACAACCTACACACTTGCTGATTCCACCTTTTGCACTGAATAACTTGACTCCTATCGCGTATATCTCAGGCGGTATGGCAACGTCGCATTCTATTTTGCGATGTGGCCATATATATTCGTCGATAGTACGATATACTCGACACATTTTTTACTAATAATTCGTGCATGACTGGCTCCGAACGGCTAAATTTTTGGTATACACAAATACTTTTTGGCTCTGAATATATTTCAAAAATCAATTAATTATGTTGATCACTTTATATACTCGTCCTTACTGCGATACTTTTTTTCATCCGAATAGATATAGATACCGTACCGGTCTATCAATTATGAATTTATTAATTTACTAATGTAGATATTTTCTATTCGCAATGCTCCATACATGCAAGCTCCAGCAACGGTGGAGGCAGGGTCCCCCTGCACCGTACACCGCACCTCGCGCACACAAACAAATTAGATATTTTTTGAATACACAAAGACTTTTTGGCTCTGTATATATATTTCAAAAATCAATTAATTGTGTTGATCACTTTATATACTGGTCCTTACTGCGGTAGTTATTTTAATCAGAATATATGTAGATACCGTAACGGTCTATCAATTATGAATTTACTAATCTAGATATTTTATATTCGCAATGCTCCATACATGCAAGCTCTAGCAACGGTGGAGGCAGGGGGAGCACCGTACACCGCACCCCGCGCACACAAACAAATTAGAATAAATTAAATTCATAAGATTATTTATATATTTCGACTGCCTCGGTGGTCACACCGCTTTACATCCGATGGTCACGGGTTCGATTTCTCGCACGGTGCAAACATTTGTACTCATCGGTCATCGATTGTTTTCATCGGTCTGGGTGTTTTATATGTATATTATATATGTATTTACAAAATAAAAATATCTATTTATATCAGTTCAGTATCCGTCTGTGTTAATTGTCCAGGGCTATTTATTATATTTTTATAAACGGTTATCTTTTTCCATCGCACCGCTCGCTATCGACAGTGAATTCATAGAAATGTCACTCTAAAAACAAAAATAGTTTTGTGTTTTGTATTTCAAATACTAAATGCAAAATAGGTATTTTCAAAATACTTTTTCAAAATAAAGTACCTTTTGAATTTTTGTCCAAACCTCAGATATTTTATTTATTTTAGGTATATCAATCATTACATAGTGTAGTATAAAACAAAGTCGCTGGCGCATCTAACAGTACATAAACAAAGAAAGAAGACTTTTTGGCTCTGATACCGTAACGGACTATCAATTATGAATTTATTATACCTAATCTAGATATTTTATATTCGCAATGCTACGTACATTGTAATATGCGCCTCCATTCATTGTAACGGTGGAGGGACTAAATAGTTGAATAAAACTGAATAAGCAGTTGCTCCACTCTATAGGTATGCGTCGTCGTCGTATGCTGTTCATTTTTTCACTCGTTTTGGCGCCAAGAGAGGGTCACATAGTCGTGGTCAAGTTAAGAACTTATAATTTAATTTTAATGACAATAGATACAAGTAAAAAGTAGGTATTATATTAATGTACGTAAGTACTGTACTTAAAAATATTTATTCTTTATTGTACATTTGAAAAACTTAACACTTAAGGACTTGTACATATACACGTACATACTGCTATTTTCTCTTAAAGACATCCAGAGAAGCACTATTTATCAAATACGCGGGGTGCACCGACCTTTGACCTTATAACACCTGATTCGCGCGTAACGAATTACATTGCTACTTACATTACTATTTTATAGTGGATATTTCACTATAAAATATTATTATTTCTTTGGATTATGACATAATAGCATAGTTTACATGATTTTAAGTGAAACATACGATAAAAAAAATTCCCGTAAAATGTAAAAGATAAAAAATGGTTATTGTTGGTTATCCTTGAGAGATAGACATATACCATCACGGACTTTTTTGTTGACCTTATTTTGATACATCTCAAAGCACTAGACAATACGCATTTTCATTAAACAGTATTGTATTTTTTTTATTTATTTAACTTTAATGCACAAAAAAATTTGTACATGTGGCGGACTTAATATCTTGCCGCGTTATTTACCAGGCAACCATGAGTGGTGCAGCGAAAGATTATTGGCGGTGCACTAATATAAATAAGAAATGTCAAAAAAAGATATATAAATACAAAGCAAAATATACATTTCTATAAAAAAATAACAATATACATACATAAATATATAACCCATAAATGTATAAATAAACACATAATGATCCGATAATCAAATTATAAGTACAGTCTCAAATTGAAAGTAAGAAAAACATATAGAGAGAACTATAGGGATATAACAGAAAGATGTGAAAAAAGGAGAAGGACAGTAAAAAAGTTACAAATTTAAATAATGTTCCCGCAATTTCTGTTTACATGAATTTATTACATTATTATATATATTAGGCATACGACTAGCCTTATGACTGTTACTTTTTTTTAATCTATACATCTATACATGTAAATAAAATTGGAGTGTCTGTTTGTAATATTGAAATAACCGTTTTTTACTACTTGCATATGAATATAAATACGGTACATACACCAAAATAACATATTTTACAAGTTTTGTCTGTCTGTCTGTCTGTTTGTTCCGGCTAATCTCTGAAATAGCTGGACCGATTTTGACGGGACTTTTTTTTGGCAAGTAGCTGATGTAATAAGGAGTAACTTACGCTACTGTTATTTTAGAAAAATAAAATAAATTTTCACGCGGACGAAGTCGCTTTGGCCAGCTAGTCTATAGATATACCGAGATTTAATATTTAAGTTGCTATTATGTTGTTGACAAAATTTTACTGTAATGTTACTATTACGTTATCCTACACAATTTGTATTATTTTGGATGAATAAATAAATAAATAAATAATAATCTATACATCTATACATATAAGTAAAATTGGAGTGTCTGTTTGTAATATTGAAAAAACCGTTTTTTACTACATGCATATGAATACATATAAGGTACATATACCAAAATAACAATTTTTATAATTTTTGTCTGTCTGTCTGTCGGTCTGTTTGTTCCGGCTAATCTCTGAAATGGCTGGACCGATTTTGACGGTACTTTTTTTGGCAGGTAGCTGATTTATAAGGAGTAACTTAGGCTACTTTTATTTTAGAAAAATAAAGTTAAATTCCACGCGGACGAAGTCGCGGGAACAGCTTGTTTTTAATAAAAACGGTTTATTTGATAGAAAAAACATCTTTTTTGTGGCACTTGAGAATGTTGAAGCCTGTTGTTTGTAATATTGAAATAACCGTTTTTTACTACTTGCATATGAATATAAATACGGTACATACACCAAAATAACATATTTTACAATTTTTGTCCGTCTGTCTGTTTGTTCCGGCTAATCTCTGAAATGGCTGGGCCGATTTTGACGGGACTTTTTTTGGCAGGTAGCTGATGTAATAAGGGTACTACCTAGTAACTTAGGCTACTTTTATTTTAGAAAAATAAAGTTAAAAACCACGTGGACGAAGTCGCGGGAACAGCTAGTGTATAATATATTAGAGATACCTACGTGTTTTTTTATTGATGACTAGCTGTACACGGGATTTCGTCCGTGTGGAATTTAACTTTATTTTTCTAAAATATAAGAAGTTAAATTCCACGCGGACGAAGTCGCGTGTACAGCTAGTTGTCGGTAGTCTAGCGATTTAGCTAGCACACTGCTTTGATTCCTGCTTGGTGGTCGAGGGTTCGTTTCCTCGCACGCTGCAAACATTTGTATTCATGAGTAGGATTGTTTGTAACGGTCTGGGTGTTTTCTATGTATAGATAATATATATGTATTTACGAAAAAAATCTTTGTATTTATATCAGTTGTCTAGTACCCATAACATAATCTTCAGCTAGCTTAACTTGGGTCTAGATGAAGCTGTGTGAATTGTCCTGAGATTACTATTATTATTAAATGGTACACAGGTAAACTACTAACTAGGCCATATTGGTGTTGTTTGTTATGGTGAAAAAACTAGTATATATATAAGTTACACGTACAATTTCAAAGACTTATTTCTTCAAAACTACTGGCCATTCTGAAATAAAACTTTAGGGTTTGTATATGTAATGTTTGCATATAAAATATGATTAAAGGTTACCAGTGTATTTACACTTTTACTGAACAAACAGAGTTGTTTAATACTGAAAATATTGTGTGGAAGGCATCAATTACTTTCAGTGCATGTATAGCTTTTCTCTTTTCCTAATTATTATTATTATTAAGTTTAAAGTGGTTGAATTTTACGTAAGGGGTATTTATACATTATTTCTAATTTACCATTTATTTTAAGTTTTTTAAACTCTATTCATCGAGACCTATCTAATGAGTCCAAACACGATATTTCTGCTGTAAGTTTTCGAAGAGTATGTTCATCATCTGATAATACTGGTGCCAGCATGAAGTCAAGGTTAACAGATAACTAATTACTTTTATTTCGTCAAAATCTTTAGATTACGTATAATAAATTCATAATATCGCTACCTATTCAAATCAAAACAAGTATTAGGTACTTCATGTACTAGTATATAAATTCATCAACACAGAAGTAAATGATTTTTAAATATATTCAGAGCCAAAAAATCTTTGTGGATTTAAAAAATTTTGCCGATACGGATTCACTATTGCAGGAAATTGTTGTAAAAATATATATCGAGTATCTACTACTATCGACGAATACATTTGGCAACAACGCATGGTCTCGGCCGGAACGGCAACATCGCATATTAGAATACAAAGATAGTGGTAGAACGCGGAACGGCAACATGTTGCCGTTCCACCATGCTACCGTTATAGTGATAGAAAGAGAGAGACAGTGGAATCAGCAATATCTACGGATCGTGGCTGGATCAACTAAGTGTGCAAGTTTATATAAATGTATATATATATATACATTTGTCTTTAATTCAAAGGAAATATAAATAATGAACGCATCACATTTAAAACAGTATAAATAGTTAATAATTTAATAATAAGTCAATAGTTTAATAAGTACGTACGTAATATTATCACATGGTAACAGCACGTATTATGGCAAAAATAAACATCGGCTGATTTGAAAAGATTTATTATAGTAATAATAGTAATCTCAAGACAATTCACACAGCTTCGTCTAGACCCAAGTTAAGCTAGCTGAAGATTATGTTATGGGTACTAGACAACTGATATAAATACAAAGATTTTTTGTGGTAAATACATATATATTATCTATACATAGAAAACACCCAGACCGTTACAAACAATCATACTCATGAATACAAATGTTTGCAGCGTGCGAGGAATCGAACCCTCGACCACCAAGCAGGAATCAAAGCGGTGTGCTAGCTAAATCGCTAGACTACCGATAACTAGCTGTACACGCGACTTCGTCCGCGTGGAATTTAACTTCTTATATTTTAGAAAAATAAAGTGAAATTCCACACGGACGAAATCCCGTGTACAGCTAGTCATCAATAAAAAAACACGTAGGTATCTCTAATATATTATACACTAGCTGTACCCGCGACTTCGTCCACGTGGTTTTTAACTTTATTTTCTAAAATAAAAGTAGCCTAAGTTACTCCTTATTACATCAGCTACCTGCCAAAAAAAAAAATCCCGTCAAAATCGGTCCAGCCATTTCAGAGATTAGCTGGAACAAACAGACAGACAGACAGACAGACTAAAATTATAAAAATAGTTATTTTGGTATATGTACCTTATATATATTCATATGCATGTAGTAAAAAACGGTTATTTCAATATTACAAATAGACACTCCAATTTTATTTATATGTATAGATGTATAGATTATTATTTATTTATTTATTTATTCATCCAAAATAATACAAATTGTGTAGGATAACGTAATAGTAACATTACAGTAAAATTTTGTCAACAACATAATAGCAACTTAAATATTAAATCTCGGTATATCTATAGACTAGCTGGCCCCAGCGACTTCGTCCGCGTGAAATTTTATTTTATTTTTCTAAAATAACAGTAGCGTAAGTTACTCCTTATTACATCAGCTACTTGCCAAAAAAAGTCCCGTCAAAATCGGTCCAGCTATTTCAGAGATTAGCCGGAACAAACAGACAGACAGACAGACAAAACTTGTAAAATGTGTTATTTTGGTGTATACCGTATTTATATTCATATGCAAGTAGTAAAAACGGTTATTTCAATATTACAAACAGACACTCCAATTTTATTTACATGTATAGATGTATAGATTAAAAAAAAAGTAACAGTCATATGCCTAATATATATAATAATGTAATAAATTCATTTAAACAGAAATTGCGGGAACATTATTTAAATTTGTAACTTTTTTACTGTCCTTCTCCAATTTTCACATCTTTCTGTTATATCCCTATAGTTCTCTCTATATTTTCTGTTTTTCTTACTTTCAATTTGAGACTGTACTTATAATATGATTATCAGATCATTATGTATTTATTTATATATAATATTTATACATTTATGGGTTATATTTAAATGAATTTAATCGATAAAATCGTTGTTAAGTATTAAATTAATTTTAAGTGATATTAACTATTATATTATGCATAAAAAATATTTGTAATAATAAAGAAAATACATTTAAAATGTTTTACTTGTTGTGTTAGTTATTTATAAGATCTTACTATAATTGTTAGCTGCTTTACAATTTAGAAAGTACAATAGGTAATGTAAATTAAAATTAATTGAATACTTAACAACGTTTTGTTCGATTAAATTCATTTAATTATTAAAATAGTTAATTTAAAATTAGAATAAAGACAAAAAAAAATAACAAAAAAAATCGGTGGCGGGAATCGAACCTTGAGCGTCCGTTTGGTAAGTTGATTCAAAGGCTTATTAAAATCAAAATTCAAAATTCAAAGGCTTATTTCTTCGAAATTACTGGTCATTTTGAAATAATACTTAGGGTTCGCATACCTTTATCGGATACTACTACTACACGGAGTTTCGTCAAAATAAAATATCTAGGTTAGGTATAATAAATTCATAATTAATAGACCGTTACGGTATCTGTATATATTCGGATCAAAACACTATACTATGAAATAAGAACGAGTATGTAAATTGATTAACACAAGTAATTGATTTTTGAAATATATTCAGAGCCAAAAAGTCTTCTTTCTTTATTTATGTACTTGTTAGATGCGACAGCGACTTTGTTTTATACTATACTATGTAATGATTGATATACCTAAAATAAATAAAATATCTGAGGTTTGGACAAAAACTCAAAGGGTAATTTATTTTGAAAAAGTATTTTGAAAATACCTATTTTGCTTTTAGTGTTATAGTACTTTAACTGATATGTTTTAAGTAACAATGTTTAATTATAATTAATACTACTGCACCAACACTCCGATCGTGCAAAAAAATTTGCTGTTTCATTATTTTTTAGTTCAATTAGTGGTCTACCTAAGTCCTGGGCTAAGGGGGGAGAGTCATGACGCCCCCATGACTCCCATGACCTCCATGACGCTCCCGCCTGGATCCGCCGTTGCGTCTTCTCTTTATTCGCTCAGTAACGTTGTTACAAAAGAAAAGATTCCCGTCCAAAAAAATAATAAGTATTGAGGTTTGATCTGGAGTCACGTTACTCCAGACTGATTTCTATGAATATTTAGATTAGATAGACTATTATTCTTGAAATACTAGCTAGACATTATTAAGTTACTGTAGCCATAATATAGTAGCCCAAACGTGCCAATGAGGAAGCCCTTGGCAAATGCTGCACCCTGATTGGCCCGTTTGAATTGGATCAAGAAGTGGTCGTATGCCAAAAAGGTGGATTTGTATAAAATCGTGTATAAATCGCGTAATTATTATTATTACTCGTCGTGACAGTTGTGGCTCAAAACGGATCAACATTTATATATGGTCATCTGGCATTAGATCAACAAAAGGCCTCCGGATCAACAAGTGAAAAAGGATCAACAAAAAACTACCTATACGGCACGTCTGAGCCACAAAGTGCCCAAGGGGATATTTATATACATATCTATTTTAATATCCGAAAATGTTGCCAAAAAGGACAACGAAGAGATACCATCATAAAAGCCACGACCACTCTGTCAAGAGTGAACGACTGAAATAGAAGAAGAATTTTATGCATCCATTTTGCTTGTCCATTTATTTTTACAGTCTTAGAATTATCCTTTTCTACTGTTACTGTTCTTACGTACATTATAAGTACTTAGCATTTGTTATCTGTTGTTTAATTCAACTTACACATACGATCCTAACTCCAACTTCGGACATACAATATATAACCAACATTTTGAAAATGTGTATGTAATGTAATGTAGTGCGTGTTACAAAAATGTTCAAAGAATTTACATCATCATGTAACATAGAGCGATCAGTCACAACCTTAATATACGCATAGACATTAATCTGAGAAAACCTAAAGCAGTCTGTAATTGTAATTACAGTAAAATACATACTAAAAGAAATATGGTAGTTATTTATATCCAATTACCCACTCGTATTGGTAATATAAGTCCCGATATGAAAATGAGAGAAGAAACAAGATAAATTATTCGGTCGCCATACCATCATCGTAATTGCAGACAATTCCGAATGGTGGGTAGGTAATAATATAATAATCAATAACGAAGGCCGGTAATTTGTTAAACACACAGCGAGGTTCGTTGTAAAACAAACAGAAGTTAATAGTTAATTTTGTAGCATGTGCATATAACTACTTCGTGATTACATACGAGTATGTAAATAACAGTGAAAAAATTATGAATACATCAACTCTTTAAGATCATATTTACTAGATTTTGTAGCTATTGTAATTTACTCAGCACTAACTGAGCCTGTGACTTTACAACCTATTGGAATAATGAGAACACAAAATGTTAAGGGTTATGCAAAACAATTTAAGTATATCTTGCAACACAATTTTAGTGAAAACTACACCCAAATCGGTTAAGCTGATTCTGAGTTTTATCCGCTTCCGTCAGAATTGTCCGCATTCATAAGCACAGACAAAAATTGTAATTGTTTTTTTATTTGGTACTATAACGTTGATAAAGTATCCTAGTTACTGTTTTTCTCTTACATCTTCTATGTACAGACAGTACAGACAACAATTATTTTATCTATAGAATAAATTGGGAATTATATTCTAAACGACATACATGTTCAGTAACAAAAATTAATACGCAAAGATGGTTTAACATCTATTTTAATTAACATCGATAATCTACTACATACCAAATGTTATATCCGTATAATGTTAAACAGACAAGTAAGTATATTATATTTATTCAATTATCAAACAATATCATTAGTTATATAACTATTATAATGATATTGAATTATGCATCAAGTGATGTTTACTAAATACAAATATGACTATAAAATAGGTTTATTATGTGTTAGTGTAATTGTAATATTATGCATTAGTATACTAATTATAAACCATAAAACACATATACAATTTATATAACTATCACAGTCTACGCATAATTTATTTATTATTTGATTAGAAATATATATTTCAAAATAGGTAGTATTAAATTTTTGAATTGAGGAAAATTTTAGTTGATAAATTTGTTCTTCTCGGTGAAGAGAAGACAATTTCATAAACTAGGTATACACAAATGTAAAATGGGCGGCAAACGATTTCTACCAGACAACTTTAGCATGGACTGGAGTTAAGTGAGTCTGGTTGAAGCATAATAATATTATGGTATACTTACAGTATTGTAGAAGTTTCTAATAAACATTTCTACAAGGGTTATTTTCCTTTTACGCTGGCCCTGAAATTTTATCAAGAAATGAAAGTCGTTCAACCTGATCAAGGTGGACAAGTATGGAGCTAGGGTCTTTAAGTATCAAATAATATTGCCATATTGTTATTACAAGTACCACTGAGGACGTACAAATAATTTTATGAGACTAGCTGCCATAAAAATGAAATTGGTCCGGTTATAAACGAACACCTCGTGTGTAATAAACTTTATATTATATCTACGTGGTGTTTTATGAAATAAACAATGTAAAATTTCATTCTTATTGCACCTTAATTAACTTATATATATAGATATATATGTATTGGATTTGAAAGTATAGATATATTTGATTTTTGAACCACCAAGTGGTTTAGTTGATTAGCACACCTCCTTACTTTCGGAGGTCGCGGGTTCGATTCCTCGCACAGTACAAACATTGTATCCGAGTACGACTGTTTTGGTTTGGGTGTTAAAAAAATATATTTATATATTTTTATCAGTTGTCTGGTACCCATAACACAAGCGCTGCTTAGTTTCAGATTGTTTGCTATTCTATTTATGTAAAAAAGGAATAGTTGTCTTAGGAGCTTGTGATAAACATAATACTCGCCGAATATGGCGAATGAGCAGACATGGTAAGCGTTAAGAGAGTACTGTATACGTAAAACACAAACAAACAACTAACAAGCAGTGTTAGTACGTAAAAGTCATGCAGTTAACCAGAGGGAGACTGTATGAAGTTGTTTACAGGAATATCCCTGTATCGCCATTTAATTCTGTTGCCAGTCAGCTCGCTTACATATTGCCTTCCGGTTTCAAGGGTGAGATATGGTAGTAAAATTAATGAGTATTGTGACATAAGATCATGAGGGTCGGAAAACTACGAGATTCGCTTTTGGTGATGTATAAACGGCTTTGTGCTTGCCGTCTGTGCTTTTTCATAGTTTAGTGAGAAAAAAATAACAATTAGTGTTACAAAACAAAGCATTGTAACAAAATAGTTTCTGCACCGTGATGTTACAGAACTTGAATTGAACAATTCTGATTATTAGTATTTTTTTTTTATGTTTGTGTTCACTGTGTTATTTTGAATATTTGAACATTGTTTAGATTAGTTAATAGTTAAATGTATCTATTATTGTTAAATTGGATACAATACTTAAGTCGCGTACAAGCAGCAACAAAACGCAACACAAAGGGAGCGTTCTGATTGGAGCGCACACCCATCCAATTTAAATACGCAACGTAACGTACAGACTTAAAATATCAACCGATCGATCTAACGTACTTTTGTTCACTCCACCAAAATTGTAATTTATCACAGTATTTACCAATTAAATTCAAGAAATCAAGCGAATTCTATCATTTTATACAACCCGTAATCTGCTGAAGCCAACATCACCTACGATCTGAGCATTCGAGCCGCATCAACACGTACCAACTTATTTTAAAGAAAAAAATATAAAAAATTAAGAACTATCAAAAGAAAAATAAAATTATTAAGAAACTTCAGATATATTTGCATATTATATTAAATATAGTTATTGTGCTGCAATATATGTATTGTGTTAACAAATGTGTCTATGAATGTGAATGTGTTTGAATGTTCCTGTGATACACATGTTTTACAAATTTTGACGCTTCGCTTTCCTGTAACGATATCAAAACTTCACAAATTTTGTTTATGATCACTTTTCTTCACCGATATAACAATTTACCGGAAAAAATCTCCCTTCCGTTTGACTTAAAGCTGTCTCGGGTGCGCCCGATGCCTCCATATTTTCTTATTATGTCATATTTTTTTTCGGCGCTGCCTAAATTATGATTAAAATTTATGGTTACTGCGAACTCCTCAAATTATGGGAGCTCCACTCTGCAAACTGTTATTTCTTTATAGAATAAGTAAATAACCGCAGTTGCTTAGCAGTTTAATTAGGCACTTGGGTTCATTAAATTTGAGTTATATTCGCAATATCATCCGCTTTAGTTTACTAAATATTTGCGTAATATTTTAGGAATTTGCAGCTTATTTTATGAATACTTCTAGCGAAAAAATCTTTTGTATTTGCTTAGGTTGATAAAGTACCTTAATTACAGTTATTGTCATGTAAAGATAGTGGATATGTTTCTATAGTTTCTAGAAAACTGTTTCTATTAGCCGGGATATTTGCAAAACTTAGATTAAAACCATATCTTATGCAACATAGAATGTTTTTTTTTTCACTCTAATCTCTCTCAGCTTACTACAAAGTTAAGAGTTGAACCCTAAGTATTCAGCAAAGAAGCAGGTGTTTGTACTTCATAGTCCAATCTTTCCTAATCTTTCGTCAAACCTTAAACCAAAGATTTCTGTAGGCAATGTACCTACGTTTTAACCAACTTAAATCTGAGATCCACAATATTTTGTATTGGGAATGTCGACTTTATTGGATAAGAAATAAGACATATATATACGCTTTTGAAGTTACATAAATTAATTTTGCAATAGCTTTATGTCCGGAGTGCATTCGGCGCAGGTGGTTGGTATTCCCCTGGGACCTTTGCAAGATGTAAATAATGATAGCAACTCATTTATTATTAATTTATTATTATCGTATGAAAGACGTCGGTGTACGTGGTGGTTTAGTGGCTAATTGAAGATGTTGTGACACCAAGGTACCAAGTGTTATGTTTTAAGAATGTTCAATATTTATCCAACATTGTGTTTTGTGACTATAATTAAAGAAGACAGAAACCGAATGGGAATGGAATATGTTAATGAATTATCAGAGATTATGTTTCAAAACATAAACCATTTTCTAAATATTTGTAACGAAAAGTAACGGAAGTTCATTCATTGATTAAAAAAAATATTTGTTAAAATCAAAACTGAAGAAAGCAGTTAACATATTTCATTTTGAAATCGGTTAAAAACAAATACTATTATAGTCTATAATAAAACACATTTAACAGTTAATAAACAATAATTTAAATTATTTGGTCGTCGCTCAACCATCATGTTTGATGTCGAAACGGATTTAAGTGCAGCCTCTTTGTAGGGTGGCCATGATTACATGCTATGAACGCTAACAATATTATTATAATAAGTGTACACAAAAATGTCAAACGTTTCAGTAAATTTATGATATTGTAGGTATTGTTCTAATGAATGTAAATAGTATAGTGTATAATTAATAGATTTTTTATTATCTGACATTAAAAACACAACAACTCTAAACTTTCACCCCTCTACCAGCAACCTCCATTTTTAATAGCGATATAAGTACTTAAATTTACATGGCAAAACAACGTTTGCTGGGACATAGTAAAGTACAAAAATATTGTTGTGGCGCGAATGAAACTTCACAAAACAAGACGAATTGGTCACCTTAACCAACTCTTCGTTGAGCTGACACGAGGTGATTACGTGGCTTGTTTATTTTGTTATTATTATTGTTTTTTATCTAAACACGATCGTGATTACCGAATGGAAAGGCTACAGACGTCCAGCCGACTTATGAGTGATTTTTATTTCACTTTTTTTTCTTACGGGCCGATTGAGTCCACTCTATACCCACTTAAAGAATTAGTGACTTTATATGGTAGAGGATTTTTAATTTGAATATTAACTAACATGTTCGTTTGAAATGAGTTTCTGAGGAGTGATTAGTCGGCCTCTTTTTGTATTTTTATAATCTGTTGCGCAAACATTTCGGTTCTGCAACAAATATTCAGTACATTCGCTTTGGGTATCTAATGGTATCTATCTAAGGGGTAAGGGTAAAAATAATTATCTAGGGGTAGCATTGAATTTGAGTAATTTATAATATCAGTTAGTTCCACTCGTGGAAGAAATAGGTCCTACCTGCATAGATTTAAGATAATAGACTTCAATTACTGCCCGTATGACGATGAAACACTATTTGTGATACAATAACGGAATGCCACATATTTAAGCAAAAGATTTCATTATGAAAATATATTACATATGTAAATAAAATTATAAAAATTCCCAAGATCAATGGCAGGTACAAATACAATAGCCGATTTATGTATATATTACAGTATGCAACCGAAGTCCAAAACGTACAATATATACAATATATAGCATTTATATAAAAAAAAATCCTTTTTGTACAACACTTTGTACTAAACATTCTATTAATTGCAGGTGTAATAAATGTAAAATTATACGCCATACGTGTTATAAATTTTTCGTGTATAAAATTATTTTAACTATTAATCTATTTCATTCGAGCTATTTTATAAAAGTCACTTGCAACAAAACACTTATTTTGCATTTTTTTCGAGACTGTGCACTTGTGAACCACTCAACACACGGCGACTGATAAGTCTCATGGTGGCGCGTCGCACGTATAAAATTATTTTAACTATTATCTTATTTCTAGAGAGACAAAGTAGTTAAAATCGATTTGTAGGATTAAGTATTCATGTACGAGGAAAAGAGAAATTATAATTCGTAATTTGTTTTTTTTATGTTATGCTTGTACGTGACTTAAAACACCATACGTATAATAAATATATTTTTACTATTGATCTATTAATTAAATTTCTTTCTAACTATTTTATTAAGTGAAAGAGAGAGATAAAATACTATAATAGTTTACTAAAAAGTTAGTTGTAGGATTAAATATTCATGAACACGGAAGAAATTATAATTCGTAAATTTTATTCTTGCACGTGCCATAATATAACCTATTTTAACTATTGGTCTACTTCTTTAATTTCTTTCGATATTACTATGAAAAAGAGAGACAAAATACTATAACTGGTAAAATCGATTTGTACCTAGGATTAAGTATTCATGAACAAGGAAGAAATCATAATTCGTTAATTTTTATCAAAGTTATTCTATCAATGTTATCTGTAAATTAATTATTAGTCGTGAACTGAACCCATATCACTAAAGTTAAAGGTCGGCATCTAACCCGGCATAGGGAAGTACTATATCTTGACATGTACGATCGTGATGGACAAGAAAAATAACATTCATTTTTGATTTACATGACAGGGCTAACAGCATATTATAAAGCTTTTTTTATTTTTGATTCCTATATATTTATCTATAAT
Source organism: Achroia grisella (assembly GCF_030625045.1). Taxonomy (NCBI): domain Eukaryota; kingdom Metazoa; phylum Arthropoda; class Insecta; order Lepidoptera; family Pyralidae; genus Achroia; species Achroia grisella. The sequence goes on from NW_026712791.1 coordinate 194,006, forward strand.
TTTCTATTTTGCTTCTTTACTTTTGTACTGCGGTATTACTTAAGAATATTTATCGGCCGCATTTTGGAAAATCGAGAGTGAGTGCTTCCAAAATGCGATGGAAAATTAGGATTGCACATTAGCAAATTATATTTTGTTGACTATATCAGATTTCGTATAATAAGTATACCTTTCTATATTTAATACCTCTTCTTTCATTAACATTTAATAGAAATTTTTCAAGCAACCTAATGTAGTGTAAATAGATACTATTTACGATACTACGCAAAGATAATAGACAAATGTCAGATGGGGGATGAGATCCATTTTAGCTATATGATGTATGCAATCTTTGAATATTTTTATCATAACGTCTAATAAATGTATGTCAGACTATGTCAGCTAGTATTGTGGCATTTTCTTTCTTTAAAACAATTTGACAAGGTACGTTGTTAACTGTAAAATCGATAGGTATACTTTTGTGAATAAAAGGGCAAAAGTGTTGTAAATGTGGTCTTGTTTGAACCGTAGTTATATTTACAGTCTGTAAATTGGTTGTACTTGTATAATAACTACAACGGTATTTCGTGCACCACCCGTGTTATATGTCAACAGCAACAATACTAGCTGATATTGCTACAGGTCATTTTCTGAAGGCGAAATCGAGTTCACTTCAGACTTGGCATTTCGTGTCGGCAAAATTGAATTTTGCGACGTCGACAGGCATATACCAACACCCAATGTTATTAGAGGGACACATTGACGGGAGTGCACAATTTCAATGCAATCGTAAAAGATTCCATGGTCATTTTCTGAATGTCATGTTTTCCAAGTTTTATTAAAAGTACTTTAAAATTTAAATTCGATTTGTTACCAAATTGCTAATACAAAAGATGTTTTTTTATATCAAGTAAATCAAATTGAAGAGTTTGTATTTACAAATTAATATAATAGCCTTGCAGTACATATAAAGTATAAAATATATCGTAATTTATTTGTTTGTCTCTGGAATGGGTAGACCGATTTTGTCAACAAAACAAAATCGGTCTAGACAGCTAAAGTTACAATGAGAAACTTAGGATATATCGTGTTGTTTCCACGTGTTGTCGTCACGATTGATGTTTATTTCGTGCGATTGTATATTACCCACATTTAAAGAAAACTTACGTGTGTTTGTACACATTTCAGATATTTAACTGTAATCTGTCTTTATTTTTTAAACCCTTTTCTTTTTTAAAGAAAATAACAAAGCATTTATATTGTAGAGACTTTTGTATTTATTAGTAAGGAGTGTAAACTAAGTTTGTATAATTAATTTTATAATTATTGGGAATAAGAGTAGGAATTTAATAATTCCATTGAACTGTATATTTATAGATATCTCTTTGCTTGTTTCTAATAGCATCTTATTATTAGCTGGTAATTATTAAAATGATACGTAGGTGGTGTGGGTGTAATTATTTCTATATATATTTGAACTAGCGGCCTGTCCCGACTTTGTTCTAGTTATATAAGTAAGTTAGTTAGTTATAGTATGTAATATTATGTTATCTGTGGTTATAGTTATATAACACACAATATTAAAATGTATTGTAGATACATAGAATTTTTTCGTAAATATATATTCCGGTGAAACAAACATCAAAATTAGATAAGGAGATGCGGACTGACGACTCAGACTTTGTTTTACACTTTGACTTTGTTTGTAGGCATAGTCTACTATTAGACTAGCTGGTCCCTCCGCTTTCTTACAGCTGCAATAATTATTATTAAATTTATCGTATTTTACATACAATACTGTAAATATGTATGTATATATATAAATATATATATATACATATTATAGGTAAAATTTAAGAGTTTGGATGTTCGGGGTAATCTCCAGTACTACGAATGCGATTCTGAAAATTCTTTTATTGTCGGATAATCCATTCATCTTCGAAGGTTATAGGCTATATAACATCACGGTTCGACAAATACAATCCTTTCTGCAGTGAAAAATGTTGCAAGAACCGGAAAAATATGAGGCAGAAGAAATTGCGCGAATCATTTAGTGTTACAAGTAGTAACTAATGTTATATAAAGATTTGCAAGCAAATCAAATCAAATCAAAATATCTTTAGCCATGAAGGTCTATTACAGCCTCATATGATATGTAATATCGACCGTGAGTTCGGAGTGCTTTCTAGCTGAGAAGAACTGACAAGAAACTCAGCTCGTATTCTTTTCAAGTAAGGTTGCATATGTTTGCGGAAGATGTTTTTAAATTCTGATGATAACATAGTTTAGAAACAAGATAATAACAGACGCACATAACAACTTTGTTGTAGTGGTACTATTTATAGATAAGAGATGAGGATAACTCTAGAAATTAATTTAACATCCAAATTATTGCTTCTAAAATGAAAGCCATCGGCATCTTTGATCGGCAACTGTGTTTATTTCTCACATAGATTTGCATTGTCGCGATTTTTTGCTCTCCGCCAATCGTGACCGCCCCAAGATACTTGTACGAGATATAACATGCTTATTTTACATATAGTGTGCGCCTTTTATATTGTGCCGACGATTTTTTGTCTATTCTTGTTAGCGCAATGCAAAAAAAGTAACTTGGTAAATCATTATGACTATGGTTCACACCTGTTGTATCTTGCAGATTATTAGAGATTATAAACAATTTTATATGTTACTAATGTTAATAAAACCATATATTATACCAACAGGATAGATGCCTCTGCTGGTTAAACTGTGCATATACTCGTAAAATATGTACATTATATAGTTTTTAAATTGAAAAACTTATTATAAGTTAATTTGTAATGATCATAGTAGACAATTTTATTAAATAATAATTTGATTGTATGATTGCAATACTATTGAATAGTAGTGTCTAAACCTTCGATTTTTGCCAATTTCGGAGTTCCTGAATACTTAGTAATGAATATTATGTTATCTGTGGTAATGAAAAACTAAAATTAAATTTATAAGTTCGATTTTAAAATTGAAATTATAAAATTAATTTTTCTATTTAGGGTGAATGGGTAATTATGGAGATATATTTATTTCAATTATATTTTATTAAAATTATTTTTTTTGCAACAATACCATTCCATACCATACCATATATCTAAGAATTGCTTATAACAACAGTAGGTATTTATTATAAATATTATTAGGTTTTTATTATCATTGTATACTACACCTAATATTATCAAAACAATGAACATAGAACAATATACTGTAACAATGTATATATGTACATAAGCTAGCGATGTCCATGTTCCTTCGATTATATGTCATATCATATTGTATGCGACGTAAAAGTATTGATATGCAAAATGTATAAAATATTTTCCACAAGAATACCACCTGGGACATAGGAGCACATCTACCCAGTAGTGCAGTAGCAGACATGGGCTCTCTGCTGATTGCGAGCCGTGTGCCATTTGCATCAGCCTTATTGAGGGTACACTCCGCTATAATAATATGGCTCTTGCAATATAAAACGGTAATATAGTATGTATTGAATTTATTCAATATATAGTATATAATAAGTAATATAATTCAATTCAGAATATATTTATTCATGTAGGTCTAATACAGACTCTTATGATATGTCTACCGTCAATCTACCGTCAGTTCGGAATTATTTAGAGATGAGAATAACTAACAAGAAACTCAGCTCATATTCTTTTCAAATAAATGTTGCACATGTTTACAATAATACAGATCCATACACTGATAATAGTTTTATAGTTGTGGTTAACCGTAACTTAGCCTGAATTTCTTCTTGATACAAATATTAATTACATTCTTTTCCTGTGATATAATACATGTATCTCGACTTCTGTGCCACAGATAATATAATATTACATATCCATACTTAAAAATGGACAAAATTTCCCTAAATTAAAGAAAGTAAAAAAAAAAATCGTTCAAATGTTTAGTACTGAAACACTTTCGCATTTATAAATTAGAGTATGAAATTAGGGATATGTCTAAAATAAGTAGATACCTTTTGTCATATGAATATAATAGAAGAACAAAAATTCCAGCGGTTACAGCTCTTGACTTCCATTGGTCGCGGGTTCGATCTCTCGCATGGTCTGGCTGTTGTTCTATTTATATTATGTATGTATTTACAAAAAAAATGTATTTATATCAGTTGTCTAGTACAGCTCTGTTTAGCATGGTACTAGATGGCGCTGCGTGAATTGTCTTATGATATTAAAAAAAAATTGTCGCAATTTTAACTGCATTTCATTTTTGAGGGAACAGATACAATATATATTCACGTTAAATTTCGTTAAGATCTCTTTAGTTTTAGTTTTTAAACAGTGGTGTTAAATGTGCAAGCTGTCATATTTTTCTCGAGAGAACTGTACAGTGGAATGTAAATGGCAAAGCGATACGGCAACCAGTACACTGTCTTTGTAATTTGAAAGCGTCGCCCCATCTCTGAATATAGTCGAACTCTTCTGAGTGTTCATTTCACTAAGTATCGACAGCATTTTTTTGACAATTCACACAGCGCCATCTAGACCGAAGTTAAGCTTGTGTTATGGGTACTACAAATACATAGATATATTTTTTTCGTATATTCATTTATACATAGTAAACACCCAGACCGATACACACAATCATACTCATGAATACAAACATTTGTACCGTTCGAGGAATCGAGCCCGCGACCATCGGGAGTAAGGCGGTGTGCTACACCACTAAAGTACCGAGGTGTGTTTTTCTTCATTTTATTTATTACTGATGTACATCACACACATAGATATATTTTTTCGTATAATCCTTACAAATAATAGAGTCCTTTCAGAATCATACCTACAGTAGTTGCAACTCTTGTTCAAATCCCCCAAGTGTAGTTGTTATCCAGATGGCAAATATGCATTGCAAAAGCTTTGATCAAATATTCAAATCCAGATTTCAATAGGTCAAACATAAAAATATGCTCTCATACAGTTGCACGATTCTCATAAAATCCAAGAAACGTTCCCAGCAATCCCCCAGGAAACAGGCTTTGAGCAGGGTGACCAAAATTCTCGAATAAAAAAGAAAATTGTAATATAAAATCAATTTTTGTAATTAATGTAAATTATATATGTAAATAATAAATTATGATGAATGATGATTGATCCAATGTAAATAGTCAATGGTTGTTTTGTTTGATATATAACTGATATCGGTTATGACAATATGAATATGAAACCCTCACTGTCACAACGTTTATAGACAGGAAAAATTGAACTTCACTTCTAGAAAATTCTTTTCAAAATTTATATTCCATGCTTTGAACTTAGTAAGAACTGTATTCAATTTTGTAAATCTAGATATAGCAGTAAAACAAAATTGAAGCTGAAATCGTACTTATATAACATTTATGTTAATATAATTATTACCAATTATTAATTAATTGATAGATAAGATTATTACATAATTAAATAGTAATGTAGTCCACACATGCAGAGTAACAATCAAAATAAACTACATAAAAGAAAGACATACAAAAAATATGAAATTCTTAATATGAGCACTTCGCGAACATCATCTTATAAATATATAATTTTAATACCTTCTTGGGGTCTCCTGAATATACCATTGTATGGTAACCCTAATCTTCCCTTTGACGCACCTTGCCGCTTCGCAATATGCGCGTGTAAACACACCCTTATCTGAATGTACAACCGTCTCTGTGAGTTTTCGTCTTATCTTCAAGTCGTAGCTTTAGCCGCTTTTCCTTAGTTCGGTCAACTTGTTTAAAAGTTGTATTACCCCTTCTACCGTGTAGGGACTTAGTACGAGTAAAAAGTACTACTTCATTTAATTTTTTTAGCGTTTTGGTGAGGTATTAGTGGAAGATGATGGGGTTATGGTGAACTGAGGTGATTTAGCGCATCGTGTCGAATTCATCAGGAATTTTGGACAATGGTTTCTAATTAGTACTGTGGACGATTTTTTTTAATGGATGATAATGGAATAGTGCATCCGCCATTAAGAAGATGATAAGATGAGCATGACCTCAGTCAGGTCAGTTAGCCCATCGTGACCCATTTACTAGGAATTTATCACAATGGTTCGGAGGTCAACCTGTCATAGTACATTATTAACAGTGTGGTCATCAGTCCACATTACTAATAATGAAACCATCGTGTTAAATTCCTAGCCTTCTATTTCTAACAATGGCGCAGTCAAAAAAAAAAAAAATCAGTCCACATTACTAATAATGCCCCTAGCCTTCTATTACTAACAATAGTTAGTAATTAGTAATTGTTAGTAGTAGAAGACCATTAGTGCCATTCACCACCCAGTAGCATAAGTCAGTTTAGTAGTTGCCATTGATCATCATAACTTCAGGGAGCCAGGTATCACTTCTGCCTGATTATCTGCGTCCATACATATGAATATAACAGTCAACAGAGGTACCGACGAGATAATTGTAACCAAATATATACATTTTTCTATATTTTCATTTTATAGTTATAAATATAAGTTTAAATGTTTATCTATATATATATATATATATATATATATATATATATTAATGAATCCCTATTTCCCGCGGTCTCACGCGTGAAGCGTTAGACCGATTTCACTAAATCCTTTTTTGTTGTGTTCATTAGTAATGTAGTACGCATTTTTTTAATAATATTAATTAAATAAATAGTAATTGGCATAATTAATAAAAAAATCCGCGTAGCTTATTAACACCGATTTAATATTTATAGTAATTATAGCATTAAGACAGAACAGTTAATTATATTTTATATAATAATTATAATTTGAAAATACCTCGGGTAAAATATTCCAAGTCGTGGAAGTCAGTATATTACAAACGAAAAAGATAAAAAGTTTATATTAAGACTAGCTGTCCCGGCAAACGTTGTTTTGCCTTAAAATAAAAAAATAAATTTTGGGGTGGACTACCCCTAACATTTAGGGGGATGAAAAATAGATGTTGGCCGATTCTCAGACCTACTCAATACGCTCACAAAATTTTATGAGAATCGGTCAAGCCGTTTCGGAGGAGTATGGGAACGAAAACTGTGACACGAGAATTTTACATATAAGATTAGTGTACAAGATTAATAGCAAAATATGGAAAGAAAATTGACAATGAACACTATCTGCCCGGCTAGCTCAGTCGGTAGAGCATGAGACTCTTAATCTCAGGGTCGTGGGTTCGAGCCCCACGTTGGGCGAATACTTTTTTATATTTTTTTGCAGCTGTATATAATTTTAGAGATATTGTTTTACTATTTTATGTTTAGTATACATAATTACAAATTAATTTAGCTTAGCATAACAATATAAACATTGCTTTATAACAATTGCGAGTCATATATTGGATATTTAATATGTTAATAACTTATTATTCTTATTTGCTCACTATCTTAATTATTTTTATGATTTAATTTAAACAGTAATAATAACTGTTTTAGTTAATTTAGATTATATACGACATTCATACATATGTATACTGAACTCATTGATATATATGTATGTCGTATATATTTTTTAATTATAGCGCCATCTAGCGATAATACGGAATAATATGTAGTATTACAACGCGGCTTCGATTATTCCGAAATAGTTTAAAGGTAGACATATGTATACTTGCAGGTACTAGTCACTTGTAATAGATGGCGCTAGTCGTAATTTTAGTAGAAAATTTGATTGCAATCAAAATACGTGGAATTATTATGTTGAAACTTAAACATATTTTCAGGTTACCATAGGCAAAAAAATCTGCAGGTAGTTTGAGTTTCGCTACCTTAAATTCTTTCAGGAAAGTGATTTATTCTTTTTTACGTATGAAATTTTGTTTTGTAAATAACATAATGTACTTACTTAATATGATTTTTATTCGATGTACCTAACACTTATCATTATATTTTATTATTAATTTTATTATGTTGTACTTATTATTAGAAACCTTTGAATCGGTATCTTAATTGCTTTCACAAGCTCTTCTTACCTTGGGACTAGATGACGCTGAGTGAATTCTCGAAGGATCTTATTATGTTATATTAATTATTCACAATAGTAATATGTAATAGTATCTTATTTGTGGTAGTAGTTATTATTCTATTATAATTGTTTGTATTCTTTGCCAATATTGAAAGATGTAACCGCAACAGACTGTCGAATTTTTTGTTCATCAATCATACTTTTCTCAGAATCGGTAGTGTTTAATAAATTGTAATGTGGGTGTAATTGAATATCTATGAGTTCTTACATATAACACAGAGAAAAGAATGGGAATTTTCTATGTACAAAAACTGTTACCTACCAGATAATAGGTACAGTTTTTGTTTGTTCATGAACTTTTTTTCTGTAATTGTATCAGTTAGTAATTTATTATAATTTTATACAGTAATTAATATGTGTATTTGAAACTTTTTGGCGGAAAATCTTTTATTAACCACTATGTTATATATGTTTAACCTGTACCTGAGGGTGATACAGCTGGAATCGAGCCACAACGCGAGATTCAAAAGCGTTTGTGGACCGGGTCGCCACCAACATGCTCTCCATCTTCATGAAGGAAGACTACTGGCCGAAGAGAGTGGTGTCACAAACAATATCATAGTTACAATATTAAAATTTGAAACATAATATATTGGTATAAAATTCAAACCAGAAACTTTCCTTTCTGCAACACGATGACCAATGTAACAATTCAAAGTGTGATGATGTTGCTTTACATTAGCATGGAAAATTTACTATTTCAAGCAATCCCTTACGACACCTTACGAACAATTGTGTCTAAAATGTGTGCGTTTTTTATATCATTATCACGAGTAATTGCTCCTGGTTTCCTGCGAGCATTCGTCAATCATCATTTACTGCAATTTATGTTTGTATAAAACATACTTGACGTGCTACACGGCGTTTATTGTATGTAACGTCTTACTACGACTATGTGGCTGACGACTTGCCTTGTACTTCTAGGTAAGAACAATCTATTTTTTAAATAACCTCTAGTTTTATTTTTTTCAAGCTCATTTACAGGTTTTTCCGCTCGAACCTGTCGTTCCACAAAAAATATAGAGAGGCCTGGTAATTAATTATTATTTATCTGCAATTTTTACTAGGACTACCTGAATTTTGGTTTACAACATACCTTTCTATAGATTTTTAAATTCTATGTAAAATGCGAAAATGTAACAGATATATTAATTTACCAATCGTATAATTTATAGGTTTTATGAGTTACTAGCGACCCGTACCGGCATCTCATCGATGCATTCCAAATCTTTAAATTTCGCGGCTTCTTCGATACATATAAACCTTGCTCTTAAATCACTCTATCTATTGCTGCAATAAAATCCGTTGAGTAATTTAAAAGATATAAGCGAACAGACAGTGGCGCCGACTATGTTTACTAATATGTAAAGCTAATGAATTAATATATTAAAAATCGTTGAAACATCAATTAATATCTAGTATAATCAACGACTCATGGGATAAACCAATACAAATCAACCATTAGATGCATTATTGATATACTTGTTTTGCATTTATATATCATCACGATGATATAGTGACTTGCTTGTGTATGAGATAGCAACAAAGCCTTGTGGATATCGGTGCAACAGGCACGTCTAGAATAAACAATATATTGCTCTTTCTAGTTCAACAATAAAATATACCATTCAGTTATTCACAGAGCTCTTAAAAGTAAAAGCAATAGTAACTATCAGTACTGTCAGCAAAAACAACAGCAAATTTATTCTTTGCCTTAAAAAATCTTTGTAAGAAATTGTTTGTTCGAGTACCTCTAGATATGCTATTATTGTTGGACATTCTATATATAGAGGACATTATACTGTAATCTACTCATCAAGGGAATCATGTCTTTCATTTTTTTGCCATTTTCCATTCACATAACAAGAATCAAGATAACTTCTGCTTATTTTGTTATTTGAATCTTTTTATATCAGATATTTAATTACGCATATACATCTTATAGTAAATTGCTCGGCACATAATTGCCTGTTTCAATTATGCACCTATCTAACTGAATCTACAATTGTATGTTATTATTTTTATGAGAAAAACTAGAAGGATCTATTTTTTCTCACCCGAAACTATTATATTTAAATGGTAGTTGATTTTAATGACTTACATTATGGTGCTAAGGAATATGCATCCATCTACTAACATTTGTGGATATCAGTACGATTTAGCTAGAGTTTTTAAGGGAAGACTATGAAATGGCAATAATAAAGAATGAGCTTAGCTCAGAATGGCTTGATTTGCTGGTATATTTAACTACAATAATTTTGAAGTAATTAACGTTACATTACTCTGCCAAGAGAATCACGATGAAAAAGTAGTATACAAAACTTATAAATAATGATTAAATACTCGTACCTAGGTATATGGAATAAATCCATTAGGCACTTAATGGCAATTCCAACAGTATGAGCAAGCGTTCTTTGTTGGTATTCATAATTTTATTTTTAACCCTTTTGACTGAAAATGTCTTTTACTTCTACTTGCCACAGATTAATATAGTTTTAGAGAGAACAGACGGTGCAAATGTCTATGTTTATATACAAATATGCATGTTAGATAAAATACTAGGCTTGATATTTAGAAAAAAAATTATAAACATTAATTTTTTTATAAACCTGGATTTTGACTATATAGATGAAGTATCTAGAAACCCTGAATCTAAATTTAGAGCCAAAATTAGAATATACATGAAGTTGTACAACTTATTTAGAATATATATGTATATGTATATATGTGCTACCTAGATTAGAGTCAAAAATAGCTTTTAATTACTATTAAATTTCAAAGGTCGTAAACATTTGTTATTCTTTGTATGTTTGTTCGTACATTCATTGTCAAGGACGCAATAACCTTGAATTTAATAATCAATATCAATATTAATGTGTCCCTAGCATATATTATTTGTGCTATCGGAACTATTTACGTGGTTATATAATCCAAGTGGTCTACAGATATTTTTCATTTTGGATTATAATGGAATGGTGCACCCACCTGCGCTAACGGTTTACGCTGGCGGGGCACCAGTAGAGGACGATAAGATGAGCATGAGCTCAGGTCAGTTAACCCATCGTGACAAATTTATCACGATGGTTTCCCGGAGCAACCGCGTGGAGGTCAACCTGACATGGTACATTACACATATTAGACTGGTCAAAATATCCACATATAAAATATACATACATAGAATTATGTTGTACTTTTGCGTGTTATCAGTTAACAGCATCATAAAAGCTTTACATTCTTATAATTATTATTGTAGCTGTCTCCAATACAAGTCATGGCGTATCTTCCAAAATGGATTTTGAAAACGAACAAGACTCCACAGCAGTTGTCAGTAATTCCAGTAAGGTAGAAGATGAAGATGTTGAAGTAAAGCATACAATAGTTGTATCAACAAAACTCAAGAACAATAATCGTAGGGGTCTACATAGCAACAGTGATGGTTAGTTCCAACTTTTGAATTAAGAGACTAAAGAATTTGCATTTGTAACTTTTTTATTCTAAGGTTTGAACGCTACAGATTATGTAATATATCCCCCATAATATGCCCTCGGGTGAAACCGAGGGCACAGCTAGTGATCAATAATCAATAAAAAATATCGCCTATGTTATTCTGATGCATAAGCTATATTGCTGTAAAGTTTCATCAAAATCCGTTCAGCAGTTTTTGCGTGAAAGACTAACAGACATACATACTTACAGACTTTCGCGTTTATAATATTATATATGTATATATTTAATATATATACATAAGATAAGATATAACTATCTTAAAACACACAGTTTATAATGCAAAGCATCTTATTCACATTAAGAAAAATGCAAACTTTAAAGTAATATGAAAATAAAACGAATGTAAAACGTTTATTTTATGGTCATTAACTGAATTGTTTAACTACTGTTTTATGAAACCTATAAACATCATGCAACTTATTTCATTCTCCTTATTATAGGAGAGATATTAAAGAAAAATGCACTAGTGTTTTCGTGTAAAATGGGAATACAGTACTGTATTTTTATGATCTTTTTTATGCTTCCATACTGCAATATAAAAATACATTTCCTATATAAATCTATAGTTTCATCTCATTTCATTTTCTTGCGAGTATGTTCAAATCTAACTCCAGAGATAAAGCGCGTCTACAAATAATCTGTTCAAAACTTGTTTAATACTCATTCGGTTGGATACGCATTTTGTATAATAAGTAATTCGTGTTTTATTCTTATTAGTGCCGCTAGCATTACGATCATGTCACCATCCTACATACTGGGCATTGCCCTGTATGCAAACTAATAGGCACTCGAGATTAAAGTTATACTTGAAATAAGATTACAGACAAAAGGACTGGCTAGTTTCCTTGCAGCCAAAACGAATTAAAATAGTAATGTATAATAGAAATAGCTAATATTTTTAGCACTACGCCACTAGAACATGAGTTTTTATTTTTTTAATTACTGAAAGCATTAAAATTAAATATAAGACTCCCATGTTTTTTTCTTAATCTTGATATATATATGTAATATATTTTGGTTTGAGGCTATCCACTCCTCCTATGTGACATTGAAATTACAGAGTATGACATGTTACAGGAATAGTAACCCCATGTCACTCTGAGACTTATACGTCGACGTGATGTCCACGGTTCAATCCATATATTGCTAACTGTTTGGTAGACCGTTTAGTCTACCATGAACAAACAGTCTGATAGATCACCTTACAAGTTTCTGTACTCCCTACCTAAGTTGGCCTAAACTGTTATAAAAAGGTATATAAATTTTATTTAGTATTTTTTTTCAGGAGATTCTGGTGTTCTTTCTTACAATATAGGACACACACAAAGATCAAACAAAGACACCGACAGCGATGAAGTACCAGTTATTCCGGGATATAAAGCTGTACAAACTACACAAATTACAACTCCAGATAGTCGTCATAAACCTCAAATTTTCCCTGACTCGGTTTTCATTAACCGTAACATAAGGGACGAGTATGATGTCATACCGAATTTGGCTACAAATCCGATGCAATGGAAGCCTTCTAATTATTTCAATAATATAAATTGGTGGAACCATGGCGACAGACAACCAAGTTTTGTAAGAAGATTCGATAGACCTATAGGAAATCAAAACAATTTCTATAGAAAAACCGCTAATGATGGTGTGAGGGAGTTCTATTGTAAAAAATGTATGGAAATGAGTAATGGACAGATAAAAGGATGTATTCAACAGCGCAGTAAATCGTGGTATGTAGAAACAACAACAAACAAGATAAAGTTAGATGGTAAATTGGCGAAATTAAACTAATAGCTCGCTCCATTGTTTTTGTTCATCCCGTGCACGTACCTAATGTTGGGTAGCAAAAACGAGACGGTGATATGATCTGTGCAACCTTGAAAAGTTGAGAGCCATAATGATATTCCATAATTGCATCCATCTCTGCTAATGTTATAATCACGTGTAATTATTTTTATAATTATGTTTTGCCAATCTAAGGAAGTATTCAAAATATGTTAGGTTATTCTTATGGCTAGGCTTCTTATTATAGAATGATAAAATCTAAATGGGTAATGGTAAGTTCATGTGGTAGAAGTATAATTAATTTATATTATTGAATAAATTAAGTCAGTCAATCTAATCCAGAACTGAGTACCTACTAAGAAAAAGGTAAACTGCAAATTAAATATTGACATCACAATATAGTAATTTAGTTTATTAAAAACTTTACAAAATCGCCGACGACGATATAATACTAGAGGAATATTTGAATTATATATATTTATTAAACACTTAAGACTAGTTACAACTAATTCAGTGACGACGTATAAACTCCATTAGAAATTTTGAGATCTCCATTACGATTGTACCAGATTTTTTTAGGAGCTTCAAACTTACGTTCAGTGTCTAGCTTTTGACTCTGTAAGTAGTTACTTTGCCGTTATTGTTAACAGTAGTCTCCGCACCCCTGTCCTTGAATTCTTTGCCGTTAACGTTAGATGATACGGAATAAGCATGGGAGGACATGCTCACGAAATTACTTCCTGGTTTTTGTTCTGTGTCTGCGAAACGGCTCATAACGTCCACGTTCGGCATTTGCTGAAAAGAATATTTTAAATTATAAAATATTGTTATGAACTGTCTATTTCATCATCTGAAGTAATAATTGGGCACAAACAAAATAAAATAATGTCTTAGTTCTATTATGGTAGAAACATTTTTAGCATAAAGTATAGGTACAGTCATATCAATGATTTGAAGTAAGACTTTACATGACGAAAGTGAAGTTATATTTCCAATAACAAAAAGGAAAAGCAAACCAGAAGAACAGCGAGATTCAAAACGAAAAAGTGTTTATTGGTATTGCCTTTCTCCATCTATGGTTAAAACTATGAGGATAATTAGCTGCTATAAGTTACTTTACTCAAAGTTCTTGTCGATATATTATGGCGCGATATTGCTGTGTCGGTATCATTCAATAGGGCAGAATGTCTATACTCTTATCAACTTGTTAGTAGTATATTTTATATACATGTAATTCTAACATTTATTATTCAGTTTACAAGTAAGGAATGTTATCAACTAAGGTGATGCATGCATCGACAAAAATACTAGTAATACACGTATGCTTATTACAAGGTTTGCAACAAAGATGCGGCTCGCGTTTAGTCACGTTCTTTTATTTCCACATAATCACACTGCTATGACTATAAAATATAGTACTATACTGCAAAACAAAAATATGAATAAGGGAAAACATTTAGTCTAACCTGAGCCTTATTCAATCAAAACTTAAATTTATATCAGACCTTACATAGTTGCGAAACAGTTTTGAACTCTCATTTTGAGTAAACTCTTAAATTGAAAAACTTATAAAACAGTTTCTGTTTATTTTGGAAACAGGATGTATTCGGTTTTTGGAAATAGTATTCAGTTTGATTAAAGAAACTAATTTTACTTATTATGAGTATTATAGAATAAATATTACGTAGTAATTAGGTACTAATAGTTTTTATGAGTACTGTTTAAACTATGACATTATGACAATTAGATTAGGCAGAAAAAATATATGATTAGAGGCAGATATCTCAGTCCTCAGGAATGGCAATGCATGAGTGGCATCGCGGGTATTATGTGATGACGTCATGTCTGTAGTGATGTTCATATATATAGGAGACGGTTACCGTTTGTAATAACTGAAGTCGTCAGTTTGTTAACGAAACCAATTAAAAGAAAATACTAACTGGGTTGGCTGGATTAATCGCAGCGATCTGGTGAGTAAATCCGGGTCCTGCTGCTCCTCCCGCAAAGGCACTATTTCCAAAGTTTGACATGTCGAAATTCGGGAAGGTAGGAAATCCACCGAATCCTGGGAAATTGTTGAAGGGAAACCTGCGCGGGAAATTCGGAATGTAACCAGCGTGATTAGACGTTAAGTCAAAGGCTTTGCTGGCTGCATTCAACGCTAATTTTTGATTTTCAAAATTTGAACGGAATGTCCTGTAAATATATAACATGATAAAAACAAAAAAATCACACATAAAGTTTAATATTGTAGCATCGATGTAAGCCAGAAAAGTAGCCAGAGAGACAGAGGAAGTGCTAATGTACAATTAGAAGTAGTTCATATTTCGGTTAGTAATAAGACCACTCGATTACATAGTGTTATAGTGTTACCTGATAGGTTCTAAATATCCCCACGGTCTTAGTTGAGGAAACGGTAATGGGTGAAAAGGATGCAGCTGTGGTAGGAACGTTTGTGGTACTAGAGGTGGCAACGGTGGAATAACTGGCAGTGGAGGGAAGGGCGATAATGGCTCCAAGTAGTCCGGGAAAAATCTTCGACTAGTAACACTATGAAACACAATATAATTAATTATTATTACTAATAATTGGTTTTCTTTACTGTCATTGGTGTTTCCGATAACCAAGACCTTTAGCTTGTTATCAAAATCCATTATTACAATTTACGTTGGGACTTATAACCTAATATATTGTTCTTCATAGGTTATACAATAATGGATCAACCTCCTAATAATAAATTAATACCACCAATAAAGACCAATACGTGGGCATGCGATTCTTCATACAAAATAATGAATTAATTTAGTTACATACTTTATGTCTAGTATTTATTACAGATAAACTTCACTTGAGAGATTATAATAGGAAGAATCATAGTTATATCTAGATAATATAATGCTGTTAATAACAGTAGACCTTCCACCATCCAAGGTATACCTCCACCGGAAGCACATAGCTTTATATACTCTGTCAGTGAACCTACTCTTGTAGAAGATTCTCGAAGTTCCTAAAGTATTCAGGGAAGAAATCATCTAAGTCCAGAAAATTATTCTGGAATGTGTTTTGGGCGAATGGTATAGGAAATCCTTTATGACCAAAATTAGGCCCGTCCTTTAATCCGTAAGTGCCACCGTACCTATTACCAGCTGAGTCTTGATAAGCATATGCTCCTACTCCTTCTGGTGCACCTGGAAAAAAAGAAAAACATCTTTTATTATTTGACCAAAGTAGTATTACAAACAAATAAAGCTGTCTACGTCGTCGAGCTAGTACATCTGCCTCACCTACATATATGAAGCGAATACCGACCAAAAACATAGTTTGTTCTTTAGATATATTGTTTGGGTGATTTTTATGTATATTATGAATATATTTAAAATATAATTGTATCTAAGTACCCATAACAGAAGCTCTGCTTAGCTTGGCATTAAATGGCGCTGTGTAAACTGTTCAGGAATATTACTTTTTATTATATATGTGACTCCGAAAATATTTTTTTTTTTTCATAACTTCATTCTCGTTTGCATTACTAAAATCAATTGATTTTAGTTGTAAAATTTAATTCTTTTGAAATTCAACCGATATACCGTATGCCCAACTGTATTATATTATAAATGTAGTTAGCCCAATCGCTTTTATTAGGCTAATTATACTCGAAGTTACTAGATCTTAAGCATTACAAGTTTTTTTTTTTAACTAAAACTTATGTTTTAGCAAATAAGACTTTTTTTAACGTTTCTTTGGATTCGAAGACAAAAAAAAACAAATATGCTGTTTTCATACTCTCAGATACCCCTATCTATCGGATAGAGTTCGTAGGTACCTAATTATATCTTTTTTGTAAGTGATGTTTTGCATTATCAGTCATTGAAAAATTATTGGTAGGTACTTATTATTATTCAAGAGCTGTAATAACAAGCCAATTAATAAAATACGTCAATAGTACAACAATAGTTGAGCAAACGAACTCTTTGTTATAACAAAATACTTGCTAACAGCCATGACTCACGTGTCTCGATTTTGTATGAAAAATATCATCAACCAATTAAGATTGTGGGCAAATGTAACCGTGATACATTTAATGTTCATCCATTAGACGGTGGTGAATAAAAACATTAGCACTCGAGTGTAATTTGTGGACGGAAAATCCCGAATAGATATTGCAATGACGACGAATAAACGCGAACGACGACGAAAAAATGACGCGAAGTAACTAAAGTTTAAAAACGAGATAAGGCCAAGATAAATCGAATATATTTAAATGTATATCTATTAGATACATTGGTTGTGGAATAAAAAGTATATATATCCATCACAATTTAAATGTAGTGTTGTTGCTAAGTAACAGTTATGTTTTACGTGCAACTGTGAAGAAGTCAAGAATTAATTGTTTTTACTACTACGTACTTATATATCCACGAATAATATCTCCATCAATAACAACTGCAACGCGGGAAATTTAAACATGTTGAGACTCAGTTCGTAATATTGATATATTCTTTGTCCCATCATCATATTATACGGAAATGTACAAATAAATGAATGAAAATAATTTAATATGCATATGTAATGATGAAATGATTAGGCAATGGAAAATGAAGATTATAAATGGTGACTATTCGTTGCTTTCAGTCTTGAACGGATTTAGAAATTGAAAATATTTATTAAATACTTTATATAAAAATGCAGAAAAAATTACGAGAAAAATTGATTAGAAAATGAAGATTTAAAATGGTAAGTTGTTCAGAAATTGTATTATATTACCGACAAGCGTCTTTATAGTACATCAAACTCTCCGGCATTCAGCAACAGGATGGTGAAGAATTGTTGAGCTGTGGAATTTGGTTACGTAGATAAAAATTGTAGGTTCATTTGCAACTTGGTGTGCGTGTACACCGAGCCTAATGATTTCACGGGAACACATTACAAGACATAGCGTACACACTACTTATTATTAAAATCATCAGTCACGGCTTATTTATTACTTGAACCGGTTTGTGTTCCTGTCCGTGGGAATGTTATATTTATTTACTTTTTGAAATGTATAGGATAGATTTGTTCTTTATACGTGAGTCAAAATTAATATTTGCAGGTCTACTCTGGATTTTCATTCCGATTTAATGACATTGGATTGTACTGTTTCACAGTCAACGCTAGCAATGTTTTTATTCCTTATTTCGTGATCAAGTAAAGAACCAATCGACATTGTTATTTGGTATATTTTTACTTATATTTCAAAGTAACAGTAGAAAAATGAATTGGATTGATATGTATATATGTATTTATTACATTGATAAAATATATTACACATATATAGACAAATGTGCCAGAGTACCCCCAAAAGTGGTAGTATATAAGAATACGTACAAAAATAACACTATAAACTGTAGATCTTCTTAAGAAACATAATAATATACTTACAATATATACGTACGAATTAATAGTTGAAATCGTTGAAGTACTGGTAATCAATAATTATTAGCAAATGTATGTACTATGTAAGCTCCTAGCATCATCTACCAGCGTACATAATGTAGCACTATTTCATTACAATCCAATTAAAATGAGTCATTCCTACACAGCCTAAATGTTGTCAATTTAAATTATTTTCTTTTGAATAATATAAAAACTCTATTCATTACTAGCTAATAATAAATTTATAATAAAAATATATAAAAAAAAATTAAAATTTAACAATATCTCATATTCCATTGGAAATTATAATAAATTTGAAGAACGCAACTTTGTCTTATAAATCAACTCTGAATTCGCTAATAAATCTAATATTTTGTTTTAAAATACATTTCTCTCATCAATATGTATTTTATTTAACCGACACGAATATTTGGATATAATTATGATACAATGTTGACACGATTATTTATAATGCTACAAAAAAAATGTAAATGTGTTTTTTTGCTTTTGTTATTATGAAGCTGCATCGAAAACCCAGCGAAAATATTCAACTATTCGTGTTGTCTAACTTGTGGCAGAGTATGGTAATAGGTAGTAGTGTTCACAGAGTAATTACTTCTCTTACGAGGAATTATACCAAATTTAATCTACGTAACAAAAAAAAGATAGTGTTAAAAATGTAAAGCTTGCACAGTTTTACACAAAAATATTTTGAATCGCATAATATGACAAAACTACAAAAAATAAGAAATTGCTAAAAATGTTAGGGAAAAAAATTGGTGTCGTAATATAATAAAAAAAAATCTATTTTGTACCTAGTGACGCAAGCCTAGTAGTGATGGTAAAGTAGAGAACAGTAATGTTATACTACATTACTCCAAGCTATATTCTGTGGAACAAACGATTATATTGATATTATACCTATCTATTGACATCTATAGATAACTACGAAATTTTATTATCTGTAAACAAAATTAAGTATAATTTCTTTGCTACGAATTTAATCCATCCATCATCATCCAGGTTTTAAAATCAGTAAAGTTTTACTGAGATTAGAAACAACCAATTATTTGCTACATTTAAAAACGGAATCATTATTCCACTAAACAAAATCACAATTTCAATTAAGGCCAGTTAGATTTACTACGCATTTTAGATAGGTGCCGTAACTATCGCCTTTTCTTGTTTTAACCACAATTTAATTTTCTACGGCTTCTCTATTATTCCCCCAACATATTTATGTGCATTTCCTATAAACACAATAAATTAACATCTAAACGTTCCATTCTTTTACAATATATTACTGCGGATAGTGAAAGCGTGAGGACATAATAAGAATTTATGTAATTTATGATTGTGCTGATTTAAAAATATAAGTAATATAAATATTAAATTGATAATTTATTCAATAGGAATGTATAAATTTTGTGTCTAACCTCGAAGTTCGGCTAGGAAATAAGTTTTTACCTATTTAATAAGTTGAAGTATTTACAATTTCTTTTTATATTTATTTCTTGAATATTTAATATTCATTATGTTAATTAATATTTATTTACTGACCTGGTCGTCTGATCAGCAAAGCACCACTTATTGTACTGAAAAATTTTACAGGCCTCTCGGTTAGCACACCTGTGACTAATAAAGTATTGAACCAAACAAATTGTTGCGCAATAAAATTGGACTATAAGGTTTCGTATCTAGAATTAACGATGACATAAAAGGCAGGACGAATGAATTCAACGGAAGTCTCCGTTTGTTTATTTTTAAGAATTACTAATTTATTTCATTCGTAGATTACAGGTAAAATAATCATATATCAATTAAGAATCCAATATTTTTCCAAATAATTTGTTTGGTATTGGTGAAAACTTATGGTCCATATTTGGAATGGGTCTCGTATTTGCCCTAAAAACTTATTATATTGGGAATGGGTCTCTTGTCATGAGAGGTGTTCTTAATGAAATATTGTAGTGGTTGTTGTTAATGTACTTTTTTCACGCAATCGGGTCCTAATTCATCTTTGAAAAGAAATGCTATAACAATTATTCTTACTCTCTCATTAATCAGCAATTAAATCTAGAAATAAGAACTCAATATTTTTTTATTGTTGTGGTCATGCCTAGTGTAGAATTCACCATGACGTCATCAACGTAACACTGCTTCTGACAATCCTAACTGGGACAATACCAACCTGAAGACATATCATTATTTTTATTTACAAAATTATTTACTGTTTTCTTAACGCTAAGAATAGACAAAATAGAAACATTTAGATAATGTAAATTAAGTTCGAGTCTAGAATTAAGTTAAGCGATAACGGTACCTTTGTTTTATCCACAATACAAATGAAACTGGATTACCCACCGGATGCTGTGTGTTGAACAGATTTAATCTTGAAACGATATAATTTAAAACGTATGTATTGAACGCAAAAAACGTCATTTGCAATCTGAATCTTGGGAACGGCGATAAAGTAGTAATATAATAGTGAAAAAATTATATAAGTTAGGGTCATCAATGTAAAACTCATAAAATGGTGGCAAAAAAGCAGGTTCTAAATTTGACTTTTATTGCATTAAAGGAATTTTCTCATTCTGTCATGGTTTATGATTCCATGTATAAATAGCACAAATTACTGGCAGTAAAAAAAAAGTAAGAACTACTTATTATTGGTTTAGTATTTGGAGATAACAAATACTTTGAATTTATTTTAAAAGTATTATTTGGCAAGAGAAAGTTTGTGTTTAAATTTAATTTAAAATTCACGATTATACAAATTATATTGGTTTTGTATATTAACATGCAAATAACTAAATTTATTATGTTTTAGTGAAGAACAAAATAAATTGTATATGAATCGGAATTAAAAATAAAAATAATATAATTAAATAATACAAACTATGACATCTGTAGTAAGCCCTAATATTGAAGTCAATGAACGCAACCGTGTAAGTGACCGAAAGCTTATGTAATAGAAATCTAAATATAATGTAGGCGAGTTAAACAGCTATATATTCAGCTATTATATTACAATTTTGTAATAAGTTACATTTATTTATAGATATAATAAACATACTTGAACATATTGACGACTTCAGTGGTCAAGCGGGTTCGATTCTTCGCACGGTACAAATATTTGCATTCATGAGTGTAATTTTATATCGGTCTGGGTGTTTTCTATGTATATTACGCATGTATTTACAAAAAATGTATCAATGTATATATATCGGTTGTCTAATATCCATAACATAAGCTCTGCTTACCTTAGGACTAAATGGCGCAGTGCGAATTGTCCTGAGATATTATTATTATTATACTACATATGTACTAATGCGTGTGTTATATTAAGTATATCAAATAAGTTAGTGAATATGGGACTAATAAAGAGAGTTAAGTCTAGATAATATTTGAAATTTTTTTGAATAATAAATTAATATTAAATAAACAATATTAGGTAAATAATATTTAGAAATACATGTACAAATTAAAAAGATATTAGATAGATAAGATATTTTAGCCTGGCGGCTGAAATAAGAGAATAAGACTTACTTTGACTTGACAGGCAACTTGCTTTGTAAGCTGTCTTTTGGTTGAATGATGCAGATTAGGTAGTGAAATTACTGGATTCTTATCCAGTAATTTCACCTTAGTCTGCTGGAATGGCATCGCGAATATCATACGATATCGTGATGCCGTAGTGTCATACAGGTCTATTTTTTTTTATTGGGTTGTTTGGGCTATTGTCAGATGTTTGTAGCACCACTGCGACCTACATAGATCTATTGTGCTCGCCCTTTTTCAAAGTTCGCTACCTAGACCCGTCAGGGACAAGAATACAGGTCTAACTTTAGACCATAAACGAATCACTGTTTAGAGATAAACTTCTTCTGTAATAAGGAATACTTTGGTCAATGGTTTATTACTAGTGCTAAACCAGGTTTATCTTTTTCTAATAAGATAAATAGTGTTCATGAATATAGGCAACGGTTATCGTTTACCTTCAGATGGGCCGTCAGCTTGTTTGCCATTTCAATTAAAAAAAGTCATATCTTCAACTTCAATAGATAATAGTAAAAATATTCATATAACTAATAGTTATTAGTAGCTACTTACTTTATACTTATGACTAGGTAATTACTTATTTTAAAATAATTTCTACAGTAAGGTAATGTAATAAGGATATTCCGTCATGTTTCAATGATAAAGCTGTATCATTAATTTTTAAATAAAAATTGTTAAGCTGAATTTACATGATTTTTTTGTCTTTTAGTTGAAATAAGTGTTTCCCCTTATTGTATTTATACAAGTGTGCTTTCACAAATTATTTATGAGTCTTTTCTTTAATTGTATAATGTAAATAAAGTATATTCCGTCTTATATATGTCACCGTCAAATTATATGTACCTACATGTATGACTGAAACAAAGTAATTAGATATATATATATATGACATTATCAAGAACATTTACATCATGTCGATGAAGTCAGGTATGATAAAAGCTTATAAGGTATAATGCCTTATAGGCAATTACAGTATTAGTTATATTTTTTTCTATAATAAAATGCCCATACAACTCCCAACAGATCAAGTAGGCAAATCGACTATAATGATAAATTGCTATCGTTGTTGGATTGATGCTTATGTTTGTATGTGAATGATTACCTCATAACAATTTAGAAAACATATAAAACTATGTTAATTGATATCGATTTGGGCCCGGGGGTTTTTATAAAGGTATATATGGATACATATTTAGAAAAACCCTTCGTCGAGATTTTAACATACCTACAATTGAAATGAAACATCACATTTCAATTGTAGGTATGTTAAAATCTTATTTTGATTTAGATTTGATTTACACAGTAATGTTAATGATATGCCTTATTACTGCGACATATGTGAGAGGCACGGGGAGGGGGGGGGGGAGAAGGGGCCTCAGAATTTGTTAATTATAGGAATAGTAGGCATATTTCTGGCAATGTACCATATAAAATAGATTTCAACACGGTCCCACCTGGAAACCTGCCTGCGCTAACGTTTTACGCTGGCGAGCCACCAGTGGAGGATGATCTAATGAGCATGAAGTCAGATCAGTTAGCCCATCTTAATAAATGGCAATTAACTACGATGGTTTTCAGAGTGGGCCGCGTGGAGGTCAACCTGACATGGTACATTGCTAACAATGGGGTTATTAGTCCATATTAGTGACAATCCCCTTCCTCCCAATAATCGGAGTTAATTCCACATGAATTTGCCATGACAAGCTAGCTCACCGACTTTATGCTCATCTTGTCATTCTCTACCGATGCCCCGCCAGCGTATTCCGTTAGCGCAGCACTTTTCCATTATCATGCATTAATAAAATGGTACTTACTAGTATGTGAATTGCTATTAGCTACTACATAGAAATTAAGTCGACGTCCATGTCTAAAGAAATTGCTGAATAATGGAAATATTGAATCGAAGCTATTAATGTAACATTAACTAATTTTATAATAACTAAGAAAAAGACCGAAGCGTATTCTTACAAATTGTCATTTTTTGTATTTATTTTAATGATCAAATATGAATTCTACTGTCATTATTATAAATCATATTGTATAAAATAATAAAAATTCTTGAAAACCGTAATGAAAGGTGTAATTTGTAACAACATTAACGCAATCTCAGAATGTAGTGTAATATAGGTATCATATATCAAATTTCGAATTGTAAAACTGGGTTTTGTATTTATTATTATTTCCTATATTAAAAATATATAAATAAAAAAGAATTTAGAATAATTTAATATACTTAAGTTTTATATTTTTACAACAATTAACAACGGTGCTATAAAATAATAAATAAACTGATATTCGACACACATAGTCACTGGCAGGTATGAGCAATATCAAGTTTTAACGAGGAAATAATAGAGTTAATTTTTAGATAACTCAATAAAATCGTTATTATAATAGGTAATTTAAAATTTTGCATATCAATTTAAATGTCTTTTGAATATTTAAGAAAATTTCTGACAAAAATATTATTGGCGCTGTAGGCAACAAAAATATTCGGAAAACAGGTTAATAGAGATACAAGTTTTTTTCACAGACTTTAATTGTAATTTCAATTGTTTTAAACTCAATTATTATATATTATGAGTAATTTGAATGTAAATAAATTTAACTATAAAAATGAATTTTTTATACAATTCCATTGTAAATTGATGCGAATGTAAATTAGAATAACAAATTAAAAAAAAATCTATGTCAGTGTCTACTACAGACTGTAGTAACATATTTATAATAACAGAAAAATGAAAATGTTTTTGCTTATTTATAAACAAAACACAATACTCCTTATCTCTTTTGGTATATTATAAACTTTCTTCTAAGTCAGTCTAATGGTAGCAGCACACAAATTAGCGCAGCAGTTTAACTGCTCGTTTAAAATTTTATTACACAGCAAATACGACTATCTCTAATTGTCTAAAATAAACGTATAAGCAAGTGTCTATAGATTGGCAATTTTTTTATACTACAATGGTGGCAAAAAAGCATACGACTTATCTGAAGGTAAACGGTTACCGTAGCCTATAGATGTCTGAAACACCAATAAAATATTAAACTAGCTGACCCGCGCAGTATCACACTTACTTGACATTTATCGTTTTATTTCGCTCATTTTACAGAAAATCTTTTTAAGCCTATGTGTTATTCTGATATATAACCTATATTGCTGTAAACTTTTGTCAAAATCCGTTATTCTTTTACGCAACTTAGCACTTAATTGATAGAGTAACAATCATATATCCATCAATACTCGCAAACTTTTGCGTTTATAATATTAGTAAAATTAGTAAGATGTTAGACTAGTAACAATGATTACGAATTATCTACGTGTAACGGACACAAAAATATATACCTAATTCCGAACTTCAGCTATCACGAAAACAGTTGAAAAATTATGATCATGGTATATTATGGATAAACCGTAAGATATGTCAGAGACTGTATACATATTAAAGATGACGTTTATAGCCTAAGGCTATGGAACCATAAGCATTACAATTTTGCGTAGGTTGACATCAATTATCAATCAATTACCTTTGACATAAATATCAATCCTAACAACTCCAAAAACCATTAATAATGATAATAAAAAACTTCGGTATAACAGTACCTAACAAGATACTATTGGGATGATAGGAGACAAAACCAGACATGAGAGCATTGTTTTTTTGAGAATAAAATTCTATAAAACGAGATTTGAATGTTTGATTGGCAATG
Source organism: Achroia grisella (assembly GCF_030625045.1). Taxonomy (NCBI): domain Eukaryota; kingdom Metazoa; phylum Arthropoda; class Insecta; order Lepidoptera; family Pyralidae; genus Achroia; species Achroia grisella. The sequence continues at coordinate 220,004 of NW_026712791.1, forward strand.
TTTGTTTGATGATGCTACCGTTAAATATACGAATATATTTGTTTTAACTATGACTCTAAACCAGTCTGGTGTCTCAAGTAGATACAGAGATTTCAAATAATAAAAGATACCTTTATGTAAGTGAATACTAAGTAGAGAGGGAAAACCAGTGTTTTCATTTAATCCTTTAAGGAAAAAAAATACTTAACATATATTTTAATATTTTAAAATATATATCATGTTTTAACTGGTTTTTTTAAATACAATTAAGAACTATAACATATCCTTCAGATGTACTATAAGGTTATGGTTTGATAATTCCTTTAATTTTGTTATTCTGACTTTTTTCTTTAAAGTCTGCTAAAACAGCCGATCCTTCAGATAGTGCGGCTAATACAAATTGGTCACTGGAGAAGTGATGTAGTTATTAGTTTTAGGGTACAATGAGTGTCAATGAGTTGGCATATGTTTTTAGTTTGTACGAAAGTCCCTAAAAATCAATGAAATAAAAAAAAATTAAAGAATATTTTGATATTGCTTACGTTTGTAGAAATGAAACTTGTACTTATTTAATTATCAAGTTTGTATTCTTTTATTCTATTAGTTTATACTTGAGGTATAACAATTTATATTTATTGTGGAATATTTTCTTAATATTAATCACTTGTCACAATGACTCAAGCGGTGACATATTTACAATTTTCAATAATTACATATTAATCGGTTCGAAAATTATAAATTAATAGTTTCAAAATTTAAACGATATGTAAATATAAATATAATATATTTATTGATTTAGACATTCTGTAGGTGTATTTTAATACAACCTAAACCATGACTAATATATACACTCGTTTACCGTTTACAATTTACCACGTGTTAAGTTACAGTCGTTGACTACTCACAAATACGATTGCTTTTGAAATACGGATACAACGATCATGGTATTCATAGCTCATCATGAGCATCTCATATAATAGACCTATTTGAACACAAACCATTCGATAGAACAGCAGCTGAGAAATATGCTAGTGATTGTAACCGATATGTGCTGTATAACTATGACAAACCGATATTTGTTAAACACTTCCCACACAGGCAGTCCTTATTTTTATTTTATTATTAAATACTAGGCACCTGTCCAGGTTCACACTAGTCTACATGTATTATACATATAAACCTACCACTTAAATCACTCTACCTATTGCTAAAAACAGAATTAATATCCGTTGTGTAGTTGAAAAGATCCTTAAGAATCTTACGACATTTTGATATTGCTCCGTTACATAAACTTATTAATCTTATGTCGAACTATATATTTATACAAACATAACTGTGTGTTGTGTGTATTTGGTAACAATGAAAAAATTTAAGATCTCAATTTTTTCAATTTAAAATGTTTCTTTATCGAGACTGGGTAGTTTAGTTATTTATAATGTGGAAAGATTCCATTGGAGACCTCATATTTTTTGTTACTTCTAAAAGGAGATTCTGTATTAGACCGTAATATTTTTTGTTTTATTTTTTTGCAAATCACGAACCGATTTAATTTGATACCATACGGAGTAGCGGATAGCTGAATATATTGAAACTCTATAAAGAAATATATAATAAATATAAAATTATGCTAATTATAAACTTTAGAATTACTCTTTATAAGATTACTAAAATATTTACACAGGGAACAATATTATGACACAGTAATATATAAAACCAATTTTTAAAACTACTGTCGTTATAGAATAATGTACCATAAAAATATTCGATACGACTGTACTTTTTAAACATACATTTCAATGTCATGATTCATCAAGTTCAATTGATAATAAATCATATTACATAACATAGTACAGTATTTTTTACCTTCTAAGGCAATTTAATAAATTTGTTCCAATTTCTCAAATGATTTATGTAGACATACGTATATTTAAATATTCTGTTTTGTTTTTGATACATTTGTATTTCAATATCAGTCTTAAAGACTGTCATGGACCGGCTGTTCACTAACTCGATTGATAAGACATATATGTACGATACATTATGTCGTCTGACATTGAAATGAAAACATGGAATTAAGTTTAAAATTGTATCCCTATGATTACGTACATATATATTATATATATAGTCGTTAGTCTTGACTAATTCTCGTATCGTATTTTTCTAAGATTTATATAATACGAGAAAAAATGAGAAAATATGGTATGTTATATTGGTTTACGGTGTTTGAAAGAATACGAAGAGGTAAAAAATCCATCGTTAGCTTAATATCCTTTACCTTTTAACTGATTAGATACCAGAAAGATCATCGGTCTTAAGAGACAATAACCGTATTGATATATAAAAGGAAATTGAAACTGAAATACCAACCATTAATTACAAAATATTGCTCTGCAATAAAAACCCATAAAATATACACATAGAGGTAAATATCAAAACGAGATCCACTGTACTAAAAACCTCATTAGTCCAAGGGATCAAAAGGTTTATTGACATCGCTATTCGAAACATCAATCGTGATTCAAAAAATCACTGCCTTAAACTTTCGCTCTGTAATAATTCTGTGATAAAAATAAGTAACACCATATATGAAAAACTGTATCAATATAATAATATACACGTGTCAATGGAAACTTTACCATATTACACAGTAAGTGCAACTGTTATGTTACTTTCGTAGATTGATTTTAACAGCTATTCCAAGTGGTATAATTATACATTCATTTCAGAAAGACGCTTTAAAAGTATGTAATTAAATACATATTAGCATACATTTCTTGTTTATCATCATTATTATTTGTAGGTTCATATCACTTCTGTATAATTGAACGTCCATAATCGAGGTGTTTTCAAATCAATCATGAGTTCGTGAATAGAATATTTACTCACTGAAACTTATTAGCATTTTTTAATATTATAATTATTATTTTATTTAGTCAGGGTTGCTCACTATTTACTGTTTTTTATTGAAAATAATACTGAGTATTTAAATTATACAATTTTTATTTATGATATGTGAAAAACTTTTATGAATATATTGATTGTTCATTGGTGCTGTTTATAATTATAGCAGTGATTTGTAACTTAACATAATTTAGTTATTTTAATTGTATCTAATAATTTCTTTTTATTGTTTTTTTCTTTTATTCTTAGAATTAACACTGGTATTTTAAGACGCATCATTTCGCACGAATTATCATTATAATATAATCTATTTATTATAATATATTTATAATCAGAAGTTTATTAACGTTTCGATTTATATAAAATATTTAATATGAATAAAAGAATATATCAAGTTAGCTGCATTTATGTTTCTAATCAACCAAAAGCAAACCATTGCTTACAATAAAGGTAAAATATTTATAAATCTATCTGATACGTGAAAGTCGGTGAAAGAAAAGTGTTTCTATGTATTAGTTGTGGTATTAGTAACCCTGAGTCTATATATTAATAATTGTTTTTGGATGATGCGAAGATTGACGTATTGGCACTAATGACAGTATGCAACTAGTTGTGTACTGTGAACTAGGACATTGACCTTCTAGCCTCTTAGAATTTGGTATGGTGTATTAACAATCAAAAAAATATATAATAGAAATTTATAATTAGCCAAGCACTTACATAGTTTGGATTGCTGAATGAGAGATGCAACTCTAAATGCTGTGGGATATTGTTATTGAAAGATTTTTTTTAACTAATATATTATTTACTTTGATTAGATAGATTGTCAGTTTCTGACATTTCTTACAATTAGTATTTAGAGAGAGACCTTTGCTCACATGTTTTCTAATATATGCATTAATTATTAACGTTGTAATTAAAGTTGTAATAGCATTATGTGTTATCTGATAGAAGAATCAGTAGTTTCTAGAATCATTGGTATGTAGAATGAATTTGTAAGAGTTGTACAGAAGATATGACACTCTATTCTCCCTGTTTGTTTTATTTAAGAGATGAAGACGGCAAGATGAATGAATTTATTTAGGTACCTCTATATCTATACGCAAGTATGTTTTAGGTTTGAATAAACCTAATTAATGAAATTTGAATAACAATTGAATTATATAGGAATTCCCTAAACGAAGATGAACCGTGAATTTGTTTAAATCACTGCTATGTAATTATGTTATAATATAATAATGTTATTATAATTGTTTATTAATGAAGTAATTAAATTCGTTATACTTTATCTCCATTATTATTGCCTATAGGGAATGTTTTAATATAATTGTTGAGAATGGTTATTTTATAACTAAATTTTCGCTCTTTGTTATTTTCTATGTGGCTGCTTCTTTGCTTAAAATATTTTATTATATACTAGTTTAAATAATCTTAAGACAATATACTTGCGAGTATACATATATGTTATCCTCTATAACCAACAAGTAACGTAAAACTGATCAAAACCGGAACCGAAAAAAAGAAATTTATTTTAATCCTTTCATAGCATAATACAATGTAGGAAAAATATATATTTTATAAAATAATGTTGCAGTTTAATGCAAATAGCATCTACTGAGCTTTTCCTCGTATTTTTAATTAGTTAATTTTCGGTGGAACTACCAGTTATGTATATGACCAGGCTTGTCTCTTAGTCAGATTTAATTGTTACCTGAATACCTAAATGTTTCTGCATATCAGCTATTTGTTTAAATGTTGCCATAGTTCTGCATAGCAACCTAACGAGATTTTTTTAGATTTGCACTTCTGCATGGGCTAGCCAACAATGATGACAAAGGTATCGACCTTTACTCATTGTCACTCGAAAAATCTATTTAATTATTTAATCCATCCTTTGAATTTTTTAAACATTGAATATTTGGAAAAGATGCCCAAATTGAAGCAAGTTAATACTACTGTCTACTCTTTTTGGATGTCGTTGTTTAAATGTCATAACGTACTCTAGACATAACAGTATAATCAGCAGTGCATCGACGATCAATGTACAATAACAATAATGTGCTATTGTCATCTATGATGGTCAAGGACCCCATATTTTGATGCATAAACAATGGACATGTACACCTACGAAATAAATTACTGACAACTAATATATTAAATATGTGGACATCATTTTTTATAAGAAAACTATAACACCATTAATTTGTATTTAAATTATTAAACGAAATTTATACTTTCGAGAAGTTTTACATTTTTTGACATAGTACAATAACAAAGTTATCGAGATTTAGTTATTACAGCTAAATTTATAGTAGATACTTGTGATTTATCTTATTTATGATATATATACTATATTATACATGTCATTATATATTATGTTTACTATAATATATTCTACGTTATCGGTTGAGTTTGGCTTTAGATCTATAAGTTGTTACTATATTTATCCTATATATTTAGTTACTTTAAGAAATGTTATTATAAAATGTATATGTATATGCTGAGCCAAAAGAACTGACTAATGAAATACACACGTAAAATTCTATTTTTTAAATGTTCATCTAGGTATATAACGGGATTCATCCTTGGATGGAAAAGAAGAGATTTTATCTCATAGTCATTTATAATAAAATTTATAATTCAGGATAGATGTTCAGATTGAAATAAATGAAGGATATATTCATTATGACACGTAAATAAATTATTAAAGCTAACTTAAATATAATCTAAGTAATATTAATGTTACTCACCGTAACTCCATGCCATTTGCAAACATACAGCACTGATAAATAAAAAACTTCTCATGTTGCCGACACTTTATTTACACTTGAAGCCACAAATAGTGATCGGACCTGTTTCCTTATTACCTGTAATTATAATATAATACACGTGTATATCCGTCGAAGGATCGCAGTATAGTGTAGGCCAACTAACGCGCACACTGTTAATGTACTCTCACTTCTTATCACATTAGACTATATTACTCTTGCACATAAAAAACATATCTTAGACCTTATGGCCTTGCAACAAAGACTAATATAATAAAGTGTTTTGTTATTTCTAGTTCTCGTTCCTCACTATGTACAAAGATGCGTTATGGTACAGGTGCAATGGAATCAGGATCCGGGTGCAATGTCACTGATTGCAACATAGACTTAACTTATTATTATACTGTAATGTAACTAATTAATTTATACTATTATTATAAACAGAAAGTATGGATTTTGTTACGAGATTTTAAAGTTAGACAGTAAACTCCACTGCACCGACTTGACAAATTCTTTCACTGTATAAGAGGTATCTTATTCCAGATAAAGACGCTATGTCTCCACATATATAAAATATACAAAGTTATAAGTAGTATTCGCAGTACTAATAAACCGGCTGAAGCGGGTTTATTAGTACTGCGAATGTCCGCCTGTCTGTCTGTTTGAAAACAGACAAAGTCGCGTGAAGCAGCTAGTATTATCGACAGTGCAATTATTGTAGGAATATCTAATTATTTTAATATTAAGAAATAATTGTTTTCCTATAGTATATATCACATACCTGTCTATTCATGCAAGAACTGAAAGAAAGAACAGTATTTAGTTAAGTAATTTTTGAGTTTATTTTATTATATAAGCAAAAAACATTACATTACCTCTTTGTTTAATTTAATTATTATCATATTATAATTTACTATAGATAGTGCGATCATTGTATTAATATATTTGTAGACAATAGGTCAGTGTTATATCATATCGAATGAAGGTGAAGTTTATCACATAATACGCAATCTACATACACTATTTATCAATATTGTAAATTGTGTTGTTATATTTATACTCGTAAATTGACGGAGATATCATATAAATCAAAACATGTATATTTATTTAATGGCAGTAGGTATGTAAATTAAATAACTGTATATTTTACTAAATAGTAAAATGCAGTATTTCTGCTTTTGATGTCTGTAATGTAGAACCGTGTAAAACCTACATGGTGGGAAAGAGAGGTCTATATTCATATTAAGATGATTATAAATTAAATAAATATATGACAGCATACAAATTACACGTGCATTGTTGCTCTCCTTTTTTTTAATATTACAATTTTATCATTACATTTACAAATTATATGTTGCTAATGCTTGCTTGCATGCCTTTTTATAAAAATGTAAACATTGTGGTATGAATATGCTTACTAAAGCTCGGCACAGCATTATGCGTTATAAATATTACTGTAGCCTTACTTCCGAAGGTCGCGGGTTCGATTCCTCGCAAAGTACAAATAATGATATTATCTATGTATGTTATGTATGTATTAAAAAAAAACAACTACTTGTATCAATTGTCTAGTACCCATAAAACAAAGTCTGCTTAGCTTGGGATTACATAGCGCTGTGTGAATTTTCCAGGTATATCATTATAATTATTATTATAAAAATCTAATATGATAAGTACAAAATTTATTTTCAGATTTCTGCTTTTTATGCTGGTGGAAATATTTAAGTTTCATGAATATTCTATGTAGGTTTTGGTTTGGTATATACTTCACGACCACTCTTAATAATAACTTATATCCAAAGGTTATGGTCTGATAGCACATTGACTTAGATTCCAATGTATGCGGATTCATCAAAAATTGGTATTCATAAGCACGTCTACATATCGATCCGGGTGTTTTACTGGGATAACATTTGTGTTGATATCCGGTATATTATTATTATTATTATTTGTATATTTTGCCATAAATGGACATACCCAGTTGTTTACTAAATATATCAAATAACAGAACAGAACGTGTAACTTTTTGGCTTTAAATGTAGTAAGCAATTAATTAAGCTTTTTCTCTGTTTTGTTTAGTCATCAAACAACATATATTTACCTCATCAAAAATGGTAAATTACCTGTCATTTTGTTAATCGAAAAACTATTAGCCTTATTAATATACAAGTTTTTTCCTACAATAAAAAATATGAACCAATATTCGTTTATATACGATTAATATAATTTTAAAATTTGAATGACGATATAAGAATTTCAGGGAATCATACCATGTTTTATTTATTACAAACTGTGCCCGCTGGTTACACTCGCCTTTTATTTATACTCTATATGTTATTCTTATGTATAAGCTATATTACTGTACAGTTTCATCAAAATCCGTTCAGTAATTTTTGTAACGAAAAGAAACGAAAAGAGTAACAAACATCCATCATTATATTTCGGTTGGATAGTGATAGATATTATATATTTATTTTGATTATTTTTTAATCAAATAAATTAATGAAGTAAGTATATTACAAAATCTAAATGAGTCACGTTTATTGATCATTACAATAAATACATAACTATAATTTACATACAATATGATTAATTTATGAAACATACATACATTGTCAGAACACTCATTCTTAAATACGTGACTTATCAAAATAATTAAAATGTTACATACCGGTAGAAGCGTACATTAAAAATAATAAACCGCTGTTCTTGGATTTTATCATGGCTATACAGAATTACGTGTATTATACTAGAATATTCTTAGTGTTTTTTTTCTAAAGAAAGAGGCTTTAGGAATGCGCACATGAAAAATCTAAATATGCCATCTAAAATGTTTCACAAAGTACAAGTCTCTGTGAATTTAGCTTGTATATTTATATCACATATAAATTAATTTATATAAATTGTCTAGAAAGTGAATTGTGTAATATCAATAAATACATTTATCTCTTTACCGGATCACATCTTTAAATAGAATAAAATTTGATTTAAATAGAATAAATGGTACTCCATTTATTGCTAAAAACTAAGTAATTCGGGAGGTTTAGATGTATAATACCCATGCGAAGCCGAGCGGGTAACTGTTAATAGTAGTTAGTCGTTAATAATATCTCATTATTTTAAATCCTTTGATCAACAGAAAAGCTTTCACTTACCTCCAACTATTTACATACACAATTTACACTGAATACTATAAATGCCAAAATGTGTCCGTTTGTTTTATATGTTTTTTACCCTAAACAAAAGGAACCTAATGGAAATTTAGTGTGATACAAACTGTCTGATAGTATCAGGAGGTTACCTCATATATAAAAAGCAGACTAAGTTACAAGTAAGTCTAGGCAAAGTGACTCTTGTTAGATCTAAGTATAAATACCGATACTGGATGTTTGATTCTACAAACGACTTGCACATTATAATATTGATTTGATATTTAAACAAAAGAAAAACTAATAAGAATTGGATTTTATTTCTCCTTGTAACAATAAGTTACAAGGAGAAATAAATTAAAAACTTAGTTAATAATAATAATAATTTAACTCTTTATTGTGCACAGAAAAATATGTACAAGAGAATGTTCTTTTTTTGTAAAGTTTGTTTAATAAATGCGCTGAACAAAAGGCGGCGTTATCACATAAACCAACTTCATATATGTAATTTTTGAATATTTATTGTATAAAAATAACCTGATAAATAAGATGGACTTGGTACTTTAATCTAAAACATAAGTCACGGCAAGTTTTTTATTCCAATTTATAACACTTACCCAGCAAAGGTACCTACGTCTTTTTTAATTGTCTGCATAATAAGGTTTGATTGATGTGTTCGTGCAAGACCATTGTATTGCATATGATATTCTCAGGACCGGATTCTGTTCTATTCTGACATCATTGTTCGTGGTTTTATGCATATACTTACCTATATATACAAATTATTATGGATGAAGCTAAGTAAAAAAATCTAGTGCCTATATTTTCATTGTTGAATATTTGAATTTTATAATAGTAAAGATTGAGAAATATGTATGTGCTATTACGTACCTGGGTTGATTTTTTTTTGTAACACAGAGGTCAAAAGGATATGCGGCTCACCTGATGGTAAGTGATTACCTTCAATATCGTGTCGGATTGACTTGCCTATTTATTTATTTTGGTATGGTATGGTTTGGTATGGTACCTACCGTAAGTAGGTACTATTTATTTGACATAAAAAATAGAAAACTTTATAAAAAAAACAATTGTCTTGATATACTAAAAGTATGTTTAATACACAAGTAGTTAATTTATTTATATATACATGTATAATTTTCTTTCATAAGCACTAATTTCTCTAATACCTGTGAGATGAATTGATGATGGCATGTCAAGTCATCCATGTTAGTAATATCTAATATTACCTCGTCTTTATAACATATTATCCTAAGTTAAGTGCCAAATATGTTTAATTTGTATGTCCTACTAAGCAAGTTGTTATTTCTATTTATAAGTTATTTTCAGTGTATAAACAGTTTTAGAAGTAAGAATTATTTATGTATTAATACTTTCTTTAAACAAATAGCAAAGTCTACCTTATGGTAAATGCTAACCGTCTCCTATATATATGAACAGCAACACAACAGACATCACGTTTTCATGTGACATCCGCGATACCACACATGTGTTGCCATTCTGGAAGACTAAGATGTCATGCTTTTTATCCGGGAATCAGTGCCGGAATAAGCCAACTTCGAGCCTGTAGCAAACTTTCAAGGAATTCGATTTTGGTTCTAATTTTTGTTTGAAGTTAGTTTTAGTTATGGCCCAGTATCGGGCGATGCTTGCAATTTCATTGTCTAAATGCTTGATGGCATCATAAAGGATGGAGAAGGTAGAAAGAGGCAAGCAGATGACAAGTTTTTACAGTTTTTACCTCGGTTTTTGTACGCCTTTATTTACAATAGCGAACGCATATGTATAAATGCGTTATTGCTAGAATTTTTGTGGAGGCTCTGACGAAATTTAGTGATATGAGACGTAATAGTAGTTTTAACTAGATGGCATTAATCTTTTTATAGAACTGTAATAATAAATTAGAATATATATTATTCCGACCGATTTGAAAGAAATTTCATGGATTCAGCTTTCAAACTTTTATTTAAACCTTGTAGATGCCGCTACATTTACAGGAGCGGCGATAGTCCTCTAGTATCTATGTTTATAAATAAATAATATTTTTTCATCTTGTCTTATTAGAATATTAAAACATAGTTTAATACAATGATGGCTTCATCCATCATATGCATGTAAGGGTGGCGTTTGTAGAAATTAGTTCTCTATAGTTCCTTCTCATCATATTATTGTTTTAATTCTAAAATATTTTTATTTTATGATCAAATATTGCACCTATAAAAATCAAGATACAGGTTTCGAAGATTGTCCATATACACACAAAAAACAGAATTTGCACTTCTTCATACCTAATATAAACGTAGATGATCTTTGTTATCTCTAAATGGCATTAAACAAAGTCGCAGTTCATGCATATATGTTTGTCTGCACTTTTTTTCTAAACTATGCAATTTCACTGGCACATATTTTTCACGCAAGATTTATATGTAAAATACAACTACTAATAATATGACTTACTTTATATTCAGCATTTGAAAATAAAACACTGAAAGTATAAAGCAAAATACATTATGTACCTCTATATAAATGATTAATATCAAGAGATTTATTAAATAAATAGAATATACATATGATTTTGTAGACTGCGTGAAATTACAAGGTAGGCTAGGATATCACCTCAGCTTTCTCGATTGGCAACGCATGTGCGGCATGGCATCACCACAATGACGTCGTGATATTCATAGTTCTGTTAACATAATAAGCGAAGATAATAATAATACGGAAATTATTTACTTCATCCTAAATCATTCTCAAGCATCTTTTAAACTCACCACGCTTGGCGCTTGGCACCCGAATGATTTAAAGTATAATATAAATAAAAATGGAGATAAATATACATAGATAACTAGAAATAAAATACCTGTAGAACTGTCTGAAAATTCCCTAGAGATAGATGAAAATGACAAAACACCTATCACGTAAATTTAAAGGCTCACAATAAGAACACACTTACACGTACTTGGTTTTAGCACGTAAGTGTGGTAAAAAAACCAGCAAAAGCTGTGAACATAAAGCATACAAATAATAATAATATTCTTTATTGCGTCAAATGTGGTAGATAAAATGTCTTGTAAAATACAATATAGATTTTAGATCTACATCCCAATGTAGAATTACATGTTTCGCCTTTACAGCAGGCATGCAACAAATTCACTTACATTTACATTTAAATTGAAGTTATAATAGACTAAAAGTATATCATAAATTCTTTGACTACACAGCAACATTTATCCAAAAGAACTACACCATGAGGTGGGGAATCTATGGACTACTCGTTTCCCATTCTAGTTATATAAAAATACCTTGGTATAGGTTCAATTGATCAAAACTGTTATTATAATAAATACACCCAGACAATTCTCATATCTTATTCGAAACTAAGCAGCAGTTGTACTATGTGTATAATAAACAACTAATAGATATGCTTCAATAGATTTCTTTTTGTAAGTACATACATAGTAAACATAAAAATACACCCAGACCAAGACAAACGTATACTTATGAAATCAATGTTTGTAATCTGCGGAATTTCGAAACCGCGACCATTGGAAGGAAGACCAAAAGGAGGTGGTCATCCAATAATAATGATATTCGTGACGCCTGACCTAATAATGGTAAAATAAGAAAAATATTAAATTATTTATTGCTAGCCCCTTATTATTTAAAGGTAATATTTAAGTAAATTAATGAAACCAATTTTATCTGATTGAATGTAAATTTATTTCACTTTCGTACATGACAACGGTTCTACCTAATTTCTTTTTCTATAGGTATGATGCAATTATACTCTTTTTATTACGAGTGCTCCACAACTAATGATATACCTCTAATATGTATGATAGTGATATGTTATTTAGTCAGGAAACTTGAGTGTTTTTCTTACTAAGTTATACCTTGATTTGCATAAAGACAAACAGAATAGTCAGTTATACAGACTCCGGCGTTCTAAGTATGTACTACAATAATGCAAAATAGTTTATATCAAATTTCAGGCATAAAATTAATAATTTACGTAGCATATATGTTTGTAAATATATTCTTATATACAATTTTAAATAATTCCTATAATCCATATTTCAAAAGAATTATAATATTTTATTCCAAACCCTATTGCACATGACACAGCCAAATTTAGGATCAAGAATAACTACAGGCTCTACTACCACCCAATTTGTTTATTCTTGAATATTAATTTTTAATAGTGCTCTTTTTATAATAATAATATATTGTTATTTTAACATTAACATTATTATTGCGTGTTTATTAACTCAAATTTCCTATTTGTATCGTTGATAAATTAGATCTTAGGCTTGAAGTCGTATTCTGAGACTTTGCCATCATTATTGATGACTTTATGGCCTCCGCTCTGTTCCTGGGTTTGTCCGCCGACGTTGGACGATGAGTGGAAGGTGTACTCAGATTCCCCGTATACGTGGCCACCTCCCAAAGGTTTCAGGCTTTTAACGCTACCGGATGATATAGGCTGAAAACAAAATGCATAATAAATACAATGTCACTCGCACGTACGTAAGTATTGACCCGCGTTGAATGTATGAATATTTGTTCACTATCACGCGGAAATTACCAAACGGATTTTGATTAATCTTTTCGGAAATAAAACATATACAACATTGGAATGACACATAAACAATTGTTCGTGTTATACCGAAACTAAAACTATGATAAATAATAACGAAATTAGTATCTTCTTCACATAATATTATATCTTTTAAATTACGCAATCGATTTTAATGCAGTTTTCATCAATAGATAGAGTGATTCAAGAAGAAGGATTACTTTTATATGTATAGTTATATAAGATTTCTAAAGCATCCGAAGCTGGGACAGGTTGCTATTATAATATAAAACCTATCTCTAAAATCTATATTTTGCCGATCTAAAACAATAAATTATTTTTCGGATGAATTGCATTGGAACCAACAATTATAAGTATATACTACTTAATAAAACTACTAAGAATTGTTTTTGTATTAGAAGAAATCTCACGTTGATGCTACCGTCATAATGAATTACCAACATTATTTACGGCAACACCGCCGCAATTCAATACTGTCTGTGATATTTTAAATACGTATTGTTTCTAATTATATGTTTGTCAACTTAAATTTCACACATTTCGCACGCTAAATTACCGATGCTAATCAGTTTACAGTCTGGAAAAGATCTCTTTTAAAAACAATTAAATACACTTTAAAGTTTTATAATAAAAAAACCTACAAATGCAATCTACAAAATAAAAATAGACATGAGTAATTGTAAGTACATACGTATACTATATAAACGGGATATTGCTACTGTTAAAATTGATTATTTACAACTCCTGATATTTCGACTCTATTACAGGCGTCTTGGTATACACATAAACAATATTATCATGAATAAATAATGTGTAAAATAACCGTGAAATTTCAAACGTATTAGTTAAGAGTCTAACTAATTTCTTCTGCCTAATTAACGCATGCACATGGCTTCTCTGAATATTATTAAAATACTTCAATAATTTTAAACATATATATTTTCGATTGTTGTTTGTATAATAACATACATCACACAATTGTAATATGTAGCTAATAAGATTACTAGAAAAACAAGTTCCCTTCCAATCAGATGTTAATATTTTCCTCTAGAATAAAAAATATGCTTAATTCGTAAACAATGTATTCATACAAATAACGTTAATATCATAGTCATGTTGTCATGTTTTATATATAACTGGCTGACTCGTGCGATTTCAGCCTATATACATTTTCCTCAATTTTGGAACTTTTTTAATAATAATAATAAATTTATTGATGGTAAATGTCTTCTGATGATAAATGTCTGTAAGTAGAAGAATCTGATGGTAAATGGTTCCCGTAAAGTAAAGGCTAGGAACGTTTAACGCTTTTCGGCAGGTAGTTTATTCCACAGTCTAAGTTTACGCGGGGTTTGTTTGAAATCGCACTGGCCGTAATCACTTAGGTTCTAACATGTGGGAACGATTTCCTGTTAATTTGTAATTGATATTCTGCTCTTTTTAGTGGTAGCGATATATAGCCCATGAGCTTCCTGAACAAATGGACTCAATCATTAAAATAATTCTTCAGCTTTATAATATTAGTAAAGACTAGGAAATCAGTGTTTACTATGGAATAGGCTATGGTTGTATAATTATTAGCAAGATTATAGATTATTACCTTATTACCTTTAAATTAAAGGATATAATTATTATCTTTTAATTGGATTGCGATCAAGATCTTTAAACTGTTTATATAACAACTATGTATATCTACCTGTTCAAGCAATTATTTTCCTACTGTGCCTTTGCGCTGTATAAAGATGTAATACTTAAGTTAACTTATTCATGTTTTATTTGTATAACCAGTTATTTGTTTAGTACAATAATAATTATTAGATTCACTTTTATTAGTTGATATAATAATACCTATAATCCACAAGAAATAGTCAGTGTAATAAATAAATGGTAAACTTACCTTCCAAATACTTTTGTTGTCGAAACTCAGACTGAGTCTGAAATTGATATAAAGAAAATTGGTGAAATTACAAGATTCTTTTTGAACACATAAAATTAAAAAAAAATACAGTTATTTGATGAAATATTGTTAAAAAATGCAATGCATGTTTTATCGGAAATAATCTTGAATCTGGAGAGTTAACTATAATTTAAGACTATTATGATGTATATGAAATATTATAGACACATGATTATTCGTTCGTTCGTATAAAAAACTTTTCATACATGATATGGTGTGAGCAGTTTTTTAGCCAGGTAACAGTTTTTTCATTTTAGAACTTTTGTCTACAATGTACTACGACAATTATAAACTGCCAAGCAGCTTATTTTGTAAGCTGTTTCTGTTGAAGGTAAGGTGAGATATGTCGGATAAATTACAGCACATTGCAGCATGACATCCAGAATTAAAACATCAAGGTGCTGTATCTATGCGACGGTTGCCGCTTACCATAATACACATGTGGGACATAATGAATTTATGCCCATAACAAAATAGCAGTAGGTAGGTCAAAGTATAGTATAGTATCATAACTACTTTTGGCTACGACTAACAAGCAAAACCCGTGTTTTTCGTTTGTAAAAAAATATATACATACAGCTTATGTACAGCATCCCAGTCACCTCTAGCTGCTGCACTCGCGATGTCATCAACAGGGTAACCTGTAATTATAAAATAATGTCCATTAGACGTCTGAAATTACTCAAGTGTGCCTATTCCATACAGTCATAAGCCAAGTAACGAATACATTGTTAAAAATAGAGGAAAAGAGTAAACAGTCTGTTTGTATCTGACTATTTTTTTATGGATCATAATGAAATGATGCACCCGCCTGCGCTAACGGTTTTGGCTGGGGCACCAGTGGAAGATGACAAGATGAGCATGGGGTCAGGTTAGTTAGCCCATCGTGACAAATTCATCAAGAATTTATCACGATGGTTTCCAGGGGAACCGCGTGGAGGTCGACCTGACATGGTACATTGCTAGCAATGAGATCATCAGTCGACATTACTAACAATCCGTTTTCTCCCCTGTATCTGACCATTTGGTGTTCCAAAGTTTCTGCCGATCTAAACTGGAGACAGCCATGTACATTTTTTATACCACAACAGACAATAAACAGTTAGAGTAGGTTATAAAAAAGTGAATCTGTTATTTAGTAAATATTTTGTTGACTTTAAAATAAATCCTACTATTAATTTCATTTTAGATATTCTTTACGCTGAAATATATATTGACTTGACAATATATATTTCAGGTATAGACCAAAATACAATTTGTGATCCTAAATGTTCAATACAGGACTATTACATAAGTTAACCATAAACGAACAAATCTTGACATAATATTGGCATTAATAAAGTTTGATATATTTACACATACATCCTAACTTTTACCAGAAGTAGAAAAGTGTACAAAATCATCTGGGTGGGTATCTCAATCTCATCTACATACTTAAGCTGCTGAACAGCTTGCTTTGTTAATTGATTTCGGTTGTAGAGTCAGAATACAAAGTGACATTACAGGACATGAGGCATGAGCTCGAAGTCCTTTAGAATGACAACATATGAATGATAAGACGGGTGTCACATGACACTATGATATCCGTAGTACTGTTCATGTATAAGGCGACGCGCGATGGTTACTCTTACAATCAGGTGAACCATTTGCTTGTTTGCCATTCTAATTATATAAAAAAAATACTAAACAGCTTGTTCCGTGTATCTATCCGTTATAATTGCAAATGGTAGTAAAGTCCTTCGATTACACAATAAGAACAAAATATTTACTTTTCGACCATCTATAGGCGTTGTTAGCCGATGGCGCTAAACGGATTCAAAATAAACAAACGTATATAATTACCGTTTGTGGAATGTTGCACATTTCAAGAAAAATAGGTACATACTTAAAAAAACGATGGTCGTGGATATGTAAATTAATTCAAAGACAACTTTGTCATAATTCTTTGATATTTAAAATATTAGATATCAAGGATAACTATTATTATTCTTGTATATATATAAGGTACAGTTGATAAGGAAGACAAAGTTAACAACAACAAATCCACTCATTGTTTCTAACTAAATTTTAATTTCTTTTTCTAAATATTTGGTAGAATAATGGCAA
The DNA here is from genome assembly GCF_030625045.1 of Achroia grisella. NCBI lineage: Eukaryota > Metazoa > Arthropoda > Insecta > Lepidoptera > Pyralidae > Achroia > Achroia grisella. The sequence goes on from NW_026712791.1 coordinate 237,479, forward strand.
AATATGGATAAAATGTTAAAAAAAATATTAATAGAATATTTTAAATAGTAAATTATTTCATTCTTAAAATTTAATATATTTTTGAATATGGAGTTTGACATTTTCCGATATGTTGTTCCGATTGCTCACGTGAATATTCAGAGGCAAAGACCAACACTATTTCACTGCAACTGTGTGAAAAGAAAAAACTGTGAGAAAAGCTATTGAATATTTGAACAGACGTTTCCAATTTTTTATATTTATTTCATGTTGTCTTCATATTTTTCTAACAGGAATTAGAACCAAATTTAATTAAAATCTCCGTATAGTGAGTAAGTAAGTTACAAAATCATATACCTATATAAACATTTATTAATTAAGATAAGGGGAGAGTACTTCATACGAATTCCAATTTTTTTATTATACATTATTGATATATGACTTAAAAATGCAATATAAATAACTTGGTTATTTCATAATACAGTCAAAGATAGTAAAAACATTATCGTAAAGGAGTTCTCAAATAATGAAGGGCTAAAGTGTTTAGAGTAACTTGTATGCCTTTACATTTGTATACAAATATATTACTAGCTCTCGCGCGTAATTTCTTCAGCGTTACATTTTCCCTATTATTGCAACAATTTCCATTGCAGCTCCCCTTGGTCGCGTTGTGATGTTATATTACCAATATCCATCCTCGATAAATGGGCTGTACAAAGCTAAAAGAATTTTAAAAATTGAACAGTAGTACCGGAGATTACTGTATATAAATACTCATAAACTTTACCTCTTCATAATATCAGTATAGATAACCTGTTTCATAATAAAATAATTTTTCATACAACCTTAGCCATTACTTAATTGATTAACTACTCGTTTTGTTTAAATATAAGGTATATTTGTTCCGTAATTTTACGTAATTCATGTGAAAACAAACATACAAATAGGCAAACAATTTAAAAACCATTATTGGGCTTCTGTAAATGTTTTAAATGCCTCTTAAAACGTGATGTACAGTGCGATTGATGGATATACAGAGACATATAACAGAGAGGTTATAATATATTTGCAATGATAAGAAAGAAGATGTCACTAAATTGTTCTGAACAACTATATTATTTACATCAAAACTTCCATTTTCTAAATAATTGGTGATGTTAACATTTCGTTATGACGTTAATTGGAACATGTTGCTAATTGATACAATCTATTATGTGATGAATAATTTAATAGATGAACTAAAGTGTCTGGTATAGCTGTACAGATCTAATAAACAAGAAAGTTTCTATAACAGCGACCTCCAAATATAGATAGAGATGAAAGCTCTTAAAGGATATTGTGTACAATTATTTGTACACAATATTCTTTAAAACACAACGAAATAAAAGATATTTCAGGCTATTGTTATAGATAAATGTATATGTTATTACAACCTTATTGTTCTAAATATTTAGCACACTGCCTTACTTACCGATGATCGCGGGTTCATTTCCGCACAATACAAACCTTTGTGTTCATAAGTAGGTAAGTCTATGTTTATATTGGTTTAGGTGTTTTCATATGTTTTAGTATGTTACAGGAAAAATATATAGTTATTTAAGGAAGTCTATCCATTGTGTAGTATACATAGCACATAAGAAGCATTTTTTAGTTTGGGGTTCGATAACGCAGTGGAAGTTATATTTAAACATTTTTATTTTTTATTATTTTCTTAAAATATTTTACTGATTTTAATTTTATATTTTCAATTGTCTCTGTATATAAATAATATAAAATAGCTATTTTTATATATTTGTTTCTTCTTCGCTTTCGTCTAAAACCGTGCAATGATATTTTATGGGGTTTTCATTATCATTTAGAGCATTGCTTCCCGAAGATTTGTATGTATAATATGTAGGTACATATCGATGACCTCTGTCACATAAACTGCATACTCGTACGAAGTAACAGATTATAAAACAAAGACTGTTGGGCGATGCTCAGCTACGAGTACGTGGAGCAATGACCCAAAGTATGTTGGATGGACGACACAAACTCAACAATACAAACGAATTTTGTTCGTATATAGTTTATGGATGGACAATGGACAACAAACAAGTATTCTACGACGAAGGTATTGCAAGAATATTTGGCACAATATGACTAATTTACAAGGATCAATAATAAAATCGAACTTTACAGACTTTAGCCGCATGAACCCAATATCTGATATTCTCGTAATAAATCTCACTAGAGAGTCAAGGATATTAATAAAGCTTTGTAAAGATTTTCATATGAATTGTTGTAACTACATCCACTATTTTGCTATTTTAATATTACAGCTAGTAAATTTAAATAGTTCGGTTTTTGTTTCCTGTTAATTTAAAGGAATAAAAAGTATTATTATAATGTCTCTGGATAGAGAGAGACAGCACCTTGACTATATGTACTAATAAATAATGCAAATTAGTAAAATCAGTCAAACATAAACAAAACTATTTTCAAAGATTATTTAGGTACCTACATACAAAGAAAGAAAATGAACAGAAGGATTGTGAATCCTTTTGTTAATTTTGTATCATTGCATATAAATATTAATTGAATTTTGAGAACAATATTCCTGGTGTCACAGTAACATATTAACTTTTTGTGGGTAGGAGGTAGGCTTTCTCCATGGCCTCCTCGGATAGGAGACCGATTTAATTTAATTCAACGTGTTATGAAATTGGAAAACGTATGTTCACTACTCTATATTTGGTAGACTCTATGTCTTTTAACAGTAATGTAACAACAGTAATTTCTCTTGCGTTGCTTTATTTACCGAAATAGTAAAATTTTTACTTTACCTATGATCGGTGACGATTTATAATGAAAATTAAAATTTATAGTAATAACAAAATAAGCAGCACTTATAAAAATAATCGTCTGAAATATCTAAAAAAATGCACTTGATTTGAGAACTTACTTCGAAAAATAAATGTAAAAACGTATATATATTTTCTTAAATGATAAGCAATTTTAAAATAGGTATCTAATTATAATTTGAACTACGATTTAATATTGCGCATAATTAGTGGATATTTCTGGAAAAATGTCTTTTTTATGTTGTAGAAGCTAACATGACGTTCTTAATGCAAAAGTGTTGTATTTAATGTTGACGTCCTTGACACAGTACAAATTATGCGAAAAACTATGTTCGAGCGAGCTTCTTTATTAGGCGCTATTTCCGGCTTTTCGGCTTCTCATTGTAATAGAATCGGAAACTACAATGACACCTATAAATATAATATGTTATTGATTTTTATTATACATGTGTTGATGTACTTAAAAAATATCGATATATGTTTGGGCACTAAATGTACCTGAATTAAATTATTTTTTTCGTTGGGTACATAATTTCCTTTTAATAATTAATACGCACAACTTATGTACATATATCTATTATTTATCTATTTACTTTATAAAAAAATGTCATAGTTCCTAAGTTGCAATATATACAGGTAAAAACAGGAAACTACGTATATTATATTCAATGGAAATAATATATTGACATAAAAAAAATATACCACTGAAATTTACTATAATAAATACCAATAAGATTATACGAGTGACTTGGTAATAAATTTGTCATTAAAATGAATAGTACACTAAGAATAAGTAAATTAATAATTAAAGAAACCTCCTATGAAATCAATATAATAAGTAAACATTTTAAATGTCACACTCAAATACCAAGAAAATATATATAATAAAATAAAAGACATGATTTAAAAAATATTAATAGCCATTCAAATTCGCGCAGGATTACTGACATTTTTGAATGATGCTCGCTTACCTTGGACTGCTACGGCGACCAATACAAGTAGTAGCACGATTTTCGACATTTTATTTGGTATTTGATATTAAGTAATAAACAAACAGAGACTAAGTTAGTCTATAATGTTTGTTGAAACCGTCTGTTTCGAGCGGCTGAATGGTTATGTTTGATCGCAGGCGTTCGGCTTCGCTTATATCGCGCGTGAATTAACATGTACACAATACATATTGAAGCATAATCAGTTGTACTATTCAGAGCTTTTCTTTTTGTTTTCTCTTGTTGTCCAATTAGTTGTGATACCATTATACTTTGAGACATATTGTTACAATTTTAGTACTCTATTAACATGTCTATCATTGTCAAATCTGATGACATTTGTTAAAATATCTACTGTGTAGGAGGCACATAAAGTCTGTAGACGTAATCTTATGCGAATTTTTATTTTTACATAACAAAACTATTTATCTATAAAGCAATGTATCTACGACTATGTTTTTCTTTTAAAATTAATATGTACAATATTTTGTACGTTTAAATTTTAGACTGGGTACATATGTGTTAATTACTTCACATAGGTTTCTATGCTTTTTAAATTAAGTCTTAATTAAGCCTTTCTCGAGTTAGTATTAATATCAGACTGATGGTCAAAAAGCAGTATATTTACTATTATTTTTAAATTAAGTAGACAAGTAAAATATGACATATTAAGAAAATGAATATGCATAATATATATGTCCAAGAAAAAACATGCAGTTACAAAATATTATGTAAAAGACAAACGAAAAACAGCTTATTATTAACTACATAATAGAATGATGTACGATACGAGTACATGTGAACCGTTGTGTGTAAACAAACAGAAACACGCTCAATAGGAAATAGTGACGTTAATTTGACAGGTTTAATTGTGCGTTGCGCTGTGTTGCTTCCAATAACAACTGTTTTTTTTTTTACAGTATTACCGGACAAAAATAGCGATTGAGAAAATAGAGCAAGTGCAGAATAAACCCTTTATGCACTGTAAACCTGCGGAAGGACTCATGAAGCAGCTGAAGGACAACTGCTATCTGGCGAATTTAGATTAATACTATTTCCAATAAAAACTTGGGACTATTATCCAAGGGGAGGGGATTTTTAATGAACTCCTCCTACTAGTCCTTAGCTATACCCTATCGGGTCGAAACTCTACGCGCTTTCCTCTTATAATCATCATAGTTAATACCGGGAAATTCTTTACACTGGCCTGACTGACCTGATGTCATTCTCACCCTATCATCTTCCACACACACTTCCCGTTTCTCTAGGTTCGTGAATACACCTGTAAGATTGTAGAGTCTACGACGACGCATATCAAGGTGGTAGTTAATTGAGTCATATAGATCTCTATCACCAGTAGTACCGGCTCCTTCCATGCGCCCCAATTAGAATTAATTAAACATCTATGACGCACAAAATTTAAATATTATTTAAAAAACGTAATATCGTATATGCGATGTCACACCTACTTATAGTTTATATATTTTGAGCAAATCCTGTAATGAATCATGTATACAGCGATATTCTACATTCCCATATCAATGTTAAACACAATTAAGTAATATCATTTTCTAAAAATAAAAACAAAAGAAAAGTAGACTTTTTACAAAGTCGTCTGCATGGGTATCTCTTAACAATCAACTCGCTCTCTTTCTCCCGTCAAACAGCCGGCTGAAATATGAATTGCCAGTGTAATTAAAGTATATGGCACGATACCTCTAATCAATGGGCTCCCTAAAATGTGGTCGTGCGCAGTGATAGGCGGCTCATCCGTCATACTCGTGAACGAGTGCTGCTTGTAGGGACTGGTATGCTCTAATGACGACGACTGATTTACTCTTATTTGGTTGCTTAACCAGTTGGTTGTATATTTAATATTTTTTCTATTTGAGTATTTAGCCCAATTAGTACTAATTGGTAGTTTGTATTCATACACTTCAAATTAAAATGTAAAGTAACAATAAAATGATTTAAAAGAGCAACACGCAAGTTTATTGCTCGTTCATCTTGTGATGAGAAAGCTGTGATGACTATTCAGAACTGCTTCAAAGTAAGTTTATTTGAATAAATGATTTTCTATTCTATTCCTACTGAAATTAGGTTAGATGTACGCATTTGGTGTCTTGATGATGATTATACGAAGTGTGTATTTGTACAATACAAGGGACAGTTATCTCTTTTCATCAGGTAGACGGTGAGTTTATTCTATATTCGAAGGGCAAGTGTAAGTTACATTTACACTATATAAAAAATATTCCGTTAACAAAATATACCACAGACCATTACTAAATAGCGACTGTTACTTGTTACTTGACTCCATATATCGTAGATTTTTAAAATGCCTCTCCATTAGGTAATTCCTTAGCTAGTTATAAGCGTATTAGTGAAGTTGTAACCCCTATAAACCGAAGTGGTAAACTCCAAACCGTGATCTAAAAACATATTTAGCAAATATGAACTTTCAACTTCTGAATAAAGAATAAAAAATAAATTTAATGAGTAAATTGAGTACTTTATGTGATATTAATATCCTGATCCTGAATATTAAGGTTATGTGATATTATTACTCTCTAAAAGTGATATTTGCGTCATTAATTGAGTAAAGACGTGGGCACGGGCAGACAAATGCTATTGTTGCTCGGTCATCAGACACGGCTGTCATCGGCTAACATGTTTGTGGAGCCAGGAATCTCGAAATAACCAGAATTTTGTCTTTGATATGTTATTGACATGTGTGTACGTCTAGTCACTCATAAAACAAGACCTGGCTTTGTTAATGTTAAAATTATAAGACGATATCGTACAATAAAAGTATTACATAAGTACACAATTGTGTCTTTTTATCATCTATCCGTTTTCCCTAAACTGTATTCGTTTCGTTATTTATAAGTACAATTACAATTATTAGATATTTAAGTAAACCCGACACATCAAAAATAAATGAATCCTGATTATTCTAGACCTAAGACATTCTAAGTATTCTAGATATTAGTCTTCAAATGTCTGTACTCATTTTCACGTAATTCTTTGAAATAAAAAAAGCATTAAAATGATGATGATGATGATGCTACAAGCAGAAACTGATATTTAAATACATAGGTAGACAGACGCCCTTCCTTTTATGTGTGTAATATTTATTGTACGACATTCAAGCATTTCTTCGACGTGCATTTACTTTACCCATGTATTGAAGTTTCAGTATAATAAACAGGTCCAGTTCTCTTGAACAAAACATATATTATTGCATGTATACGGTACAATGCTAGTAATGGGATCATTAGTCCACATTACTAACAATCCCCTTACCCCCTAAGATAAAAGATTGATTTTTGATATTTATAAGGAGGGAAAATAATAATGATTTCAAATTTAGAATTGGAGTTTCGTTTTTATGCGATATAGGCTAACTAAGCAAAGATGTTATGTACAGTAAATACGTACCTATTATCAATGATATAATAAATTATATCATTGATTTATATAATATAGAGAGTATCAACACCTGAGAATGGTATAAATGTTTTAAACGTTTATACCATTCTCAGAAGCTTAGAGATAGATTTTCATAACATAATTATGTACGTTCTACTTGTAAGTATAGATTAAGTACTACTTTAAAATAGTACATATTTTAGTAAATGGTTAAAATGGACTTGCCATCAGCAAATGATGATTTAATAAAGCATAAAATAAGGTCACTTGGAAGAAACCGCTATTCACGGCGTCCAGGGTTCAACCATATAACGTTCTGACTCTGACAACATATCAGATATCGCCAGCAATATTTCATCGTCGCTATATTAACAATCCCCTCTGTTGACCCTCCCCTCTAGTTCAAATTGGTGTTAGTCTCCAAAAGCCTTGACATTTTTATTTAATCATCATCATATTTAATTCCAAGGATTTTCGCTTCCTTTAAATACGCTAAAAACAAAATATTTTAAAAGAGTTAAAATTAGCTAAGAGTGTTGTGATCTATAGATTAACAATTCAACTAAGACCTATCTAGAATGCACAAAATAGACTTGTCGTTTCGAATTATATTACTGCTTTTCATTTTCAGAACGTTGGACAGAGATAACTAGAGAATATAATAAGAGGATATATAAACTCCTGCTCCCTAGATATTAGCCATGATTGTTTAGGAGAATTTTGTGCCTAGCTGTAAGAATCAGGATTGTAATGTATTGTAGCGGGACAAAAGTAATAATGTTTTTTTTATGTTCTCTCTCTTTATATCCATTGTTATTAATTAAAGTAGATTTCCATTCGAAGAGGGCTCTATCAAGCCTCCTGTTGCCCAGGGGCCGATGCTGAAGGCCCTTACCTACATCCCCTTAGGAAGGTGCGGACTACCCTAGTTAGTTAGTATACATATATTTATGGTTGTAAATACATACATAAAAAACACCTGCCGTCTGGAAGTGTATATGGTCAGGAATACAAATGTTTGTATTGCGCGGGATTCTCACCCGCTTTCTAAAGGTCCTATTACCTAGACAAATAAGGATGCTTCGAAATTACTACTAATGACACCTGTATTAATAGTAGTTAAATATGTATCATATTTAAAAGCATATATATGTTAGTTATCACATAGTTGTGTCATAGTTTTATATTACACCTATAGATGGCGCAATTTACTGTAATTATAATAATAGTCACAGGACAATTCACACAGTGACCATAGACCCAAATGAAACTAGCAAAAGCTTGTGTTATGGGTTCTGGATAACTAATATAAATACATAAATATATTTTTTTCGTAAATACATACATATTATATATAGAAAACACCCAGACCGATACAAACAATTATATATATTCAAGAATACAAAATGTTTGTGCCTTACGCGGATTCGAACCTACGACCATCGAAAGTAAGGCGGTGTGTTAAACCGCTAGCCCACCGCGGCCGTCGTATTTATTAGGTATGCATAATAGTTGGCAGTTACGTACTAAAAAGCAATAGAGATCGAATATCGCCATATAGTTTACGCTGATCGCGTTTGCTATTGAAGCTGTGATTCGGTTGAAGAATGAGCTGTGAGATAAGGCATACAATTAGGGGATCATATTATCATCTTAGTCCTTTGCAATAACAATGCATGAGTTGTTACCACTTAAAGGTGGTACGTCTGCTACTTAGTCATTCCAAGAAGGTACATAAAAAATAAGTGTCTTATTAGTCAGTCAGTTAGTTGCAGTAGTCGGATGCAACACAACATCGGGGATAAGTTGGTTAATTCATGTTATGAAGCTACAGGTAAATATTATATCTAAAATAGAATTGACTGGCTGAGACCGCGACTTCGTATTGTATGTAAACCGATTGAAATAAAACAGACACAAATTTTTAAGTAAAGCTATGGGAAGCCACTGTCTATTAGCGAAAACCAACACTCAGTTAAAACATTTCTGACATTAGCTCACTCAAAGGTAATAAGGTAAAGGCATAGACAATAAACAAATAAATTCAACTATCTTCATTTGGGTTCTATCATTAAAAATAGTGTTCAATTGGTTTACAAACAAAAACGGTGTTTGAACTATTATTGAATGCTAAAAAATATATAATTTTGTATCTCTTATTATACAGGTCAAATTATTTTCTTAAGGAGAATACACTCTGTTTAGTATAATTAGAAAATATGTGACGTCACAGTAGAAGGGGACGGGTCAAAATTGCATAAAATTCATGTGAAGTACTAGTTAGAAATTAGAAGTACATGGAATCATGGATGAACGCTTAGAATGAAAAGGACTATTGTGAAAATTAAAAGTTAAAGTGCATACTGTTAATGATATTGGTTGGAAAGATTTAGACTTTTTATATACCTATATATATTGACATAAATTTGAAATATTGTCTGTTCAATCACTTCAATGCTTACGATCTTTCTGACACAGATTTTTAATTTGTCTAACAGTCCGCGTATGATGTGAATCACGGAACGTAACTAAATAACTAAGTAATTATAATATATATATACATATATATAATAAACTGTTTGGGAAATAAAACAACATGTTGTAAATAACTACTGTCTGCGTTTGAGTTGTAAGTATAAATAATAAACATGATGGTTCCATTGTCATCTACACCTAACTGTAAGAATGAATTACGACATTATTTATTACACTGTAAAAATGAAATGTCCTCAAACTTGTGACAATAGTTTTCTTTGTATGTAAAGAACTAAAAGTAGCATAAAGTTCAGAAATGCTATATATTATCATTACCATAAATACATTTAATGGCAGTCACAGTTTATACAAGTGGGGAATGCAAAGGAAAACGCCATACAGCCTAGTTAAATGAGACATCGAGACTTTCGTCATTTTTATAAGTATTGTGGCCCTTAGGTATAGCAAACATAATTGAGGAAATCCTGCTACAAGATATAAAATAACAATATTATCCTATTAATGACAGAATATCCAATTGAACTATTCAAGGCCATATATCTAAACACATTATCAAATTCATGTAGCAAATATGGCTTTTTGTACTTTTCTACGCAATGGGAAAAAAATCACTATGTTAAGATATTTTATTTAGTACGTACTTAGGGTAAGTAGTAGTAGTAATAGTTTTCAAGCAGTTTTCTATGTTTTTGAAAGTGGAATGGGCGCGCTAAAAAATACTGCATGGGTATATATAGAATCTACTATTGAGCATTACTTTATTTTTAATACATATTTCAAATGTTGAACAAAATCTTTTTACTGTTTCTATTTCAAAATATTCTATTCTAAATTCAAGTCTAGATATTTATTGACTTCTTACAAGAAAAAACGACTAATTCTTTTTTTAATTTCCATAGGTGTACTCCTTGACGTCTCCGTTGTTGTTGGTTAGTATTTTTGTGATATCTTTCCTCACAGGCACTCCATTGACTGTTTCATATGAAGATGAACTGGACACGGAAGCACCATTTACGACAGAGCCATCAGATGGCTTCAAATTCTTTATTTCTTCAGGAGTAAGGGGTTTCTGTAATTAGAAAATTTCATATTATATATATGTATATATATATATATATTGACTCGTCTAATTGCTATATGTTACTTAGAAGAGAAAATAATTTTCATCAAAATCCCTTTAAAAAAAGTAGGTCATATATATTGTTTGTTTATGTTACTATGTCACTGTGAAATAAACAACTTCCTAGTATATTATAAAGAAATAGGATTTTGTTTCCTCACAACAAAATCCTATTTATAATATACTAACAGTTACCCCCGAATTTGCATAAATTTTCGTCCCGTATCGCAGTCACTTTGAGTGTGTTCTTTAGGATTTCATTTCGATGGTCTGTCCTATTATTTTTGTAAGGTACGTATTTTGTAAAATACGTAGGTTCTGTTGACGACTACGTTAAGAGTCTGAAAATATCTTAAATAAATAGTAACAAACACATCGTTTCACGTGGCATATTATTATATTTATTTTCATTGCATTTTACAACTCATTATGTACATAAACTACATATACAAACATTAAAAGTACCTACACGATATACCTTTACTCACGTTTTCGCAGCCAGAATATTACTTTGAAATAATTACAGTCAGGAAAAAATATAACATAATGTTTATTACAATTCAGAAATAAGTTTATTTTAAATTAACAATACAAAGCTTAATTACTTAATTTTGAATAACTAGTAAATCTTATTGTTAACCAAGAATTTAGCGGACGCCGTCCTACTCTACCGTTTTTTACCACAAGCATATGAATATAAATACGGTACATAAACCAAAATAACATTTTTTACAATTTTTATCTGTCTGTTTGTTCCAGCCAATCTCTGAAATGGCTGGAACATTTACTATAAAAGAAAGTCGCCGCCAACAATGACAACTATACTCTTAGATGTTTTCAGTAACGCAAAAGGGACCATCGCTCTCGATGGCTCTCACCAACCTTATAACTATAAATTTGTGTATTATATAATATTATACTAAAAATAATAAGACTAAAAGAGTACTTACAATTTTGGGTATATTGATCTTTAGTGGAGTAAACGCCGGGAAACCGAAGGCATCAAATCTGTGAATATTTTAATAATAGTTTAGTTATTTACTTACGTTACAAACAAACAGAAGTATTCTTATAATAAAAGCAAGCTAATGATTTACTTACGGTTGGAAGTCATACGCATTAACTGAAAAATAAAATTATACAATTCTATTAGTAAAAAATAATGACATTGTTATATAAAACAAAAAACTATCTCGCAATCAAATCATGGTAGAAAGTAATAACCCTTATGAAATCCCAACTTAAATTCTTCCTGAATACTCTTATACTATAATACGTTATGTATAAAAATAAATAATCTTTATATATTTTGAGATTATTCACAGTCATGGTGAATTTCAGGTGTCTATCACGCAGTCACTCCCACAAAAGGCGAGTGACAGGTGATCTACCTTACCGATGCTCAGGGCCGAATTAACCCACTTGACATAACTATAGTAGACTACTGTTAACTGTACTAAAGATAATTAAATCTTAAAATTAAAAACAAAGGAATCTAACAGAATGTTTTCGGTCTACAGTCATCATCTGCTTCTTCCTTATCCTATTTATTTGGGGTCGGCGTAATATGTTTTTCTCTTCCATTCATCCCTGTTCGCAATCATTCGATCTACAGTAGACCACCATTAATGAAGTTATAATAAAAAAAGAAGTAAGAAAACCAGAAAACCTATTAATTGTTTCTTTTTTTTTTAAATTTTATATCGATATGTATGACCGTGGTATACAATACAAAACACTGGATTCACTATCTAACACAAATTAATTTTAATTTAGAAAATCGGCATATAATTTAAATAAGAATAATAATAATAATAATCTCCAGACAATTCACACAGCGCCATCTAGACCCAAGTTAAGCTATGAATACAAATGTTTGTGCCGTGCGAGGAATCGAACCTGCGACCATCGGACGTAAAGCGGTGTGCTTGATCGCTAGACCACCGAGGCCGTCAAATAAAATAAACCTAAAAGTAAGTATTGAGTAAAATTACAGTAAGTAAACTGTTTAACAAATGACATACTACCATGAAATTATTTAATATTATTATAAATACTAACCGGTGATGCAAAGGAATGCAGCAAGCACAAACACAACGGCAAACTTATTCATATTGAAAAAAATATTAAATATAACAACTCGTTCAGGCTCTTATCAGGCTGTGGTGCATATGAAAAGAACGCCTAATTTATATGACGAACTGAAAAGGCCTTGAGTCTTTGTTGTGATACTGATGTGTTGAGGAATGTGGGTAATATTGGAACAGTGTATTATGACTTTAAATATTATAGCGTACCTACGTTTTTTATAATAAACTCGCTGTCCCGGAAAACGTTTTATCTTATAAAATTAAGTACTAATATCGCTATTAAAAATAGGGGTTGGTGGTAGAAGCGCGAAGGCGAAAATTAGGGTTGTATGTATTTTTATTGGCAAATATAAATAAAATAAACATAAGAAATGATGTCAAAGCAATAAAAAAACAGCTGAATGTGCATATATTCATAAAAATCGGAGGTTTCGGAGGAGATTGGTAAAAAAAGAAAGAAAGAAAGAAAGGCGCGACACAAGAATTCAGTAATATTACTGGTCTATTTTTAACAGTTTCTTTTATAATTAATATGAGTTACCGATTTTTTTTATATATACCAAACCAGATATTTTTCGTTTCTTCATTTTTTTTAATACGTAAGATAACTTATATTAGATGTCGAAATAAAATATGTGACTTCATATTAAATTTCATTGAGATCCGTTCAGTCGTTTATTCATGATAAGGAAACAAACAGAGATGCAAACTTTCTAATTTATAATATTAGTAAGGATGGAAGTATACAATAATTTTAATACAACATCGATATCAAAATGTTATGTTTTTAGAACATAAGCCAATATTTTAAAAATAATTATGTGTTGCCCAAATTATTATTATTTATTGTTAATATAATTAATCCACTAACTAAATTAATCATCAGGTACTAACGAGGAAGTTATTATTTAGATTTGTACGGAATTTACTTTCAGGTGCTTTACATTATATTTTTATTGATTACACGAAGTCTATTCGCCCCATTCTCCTTTTTGTCGAACTATGACGTCAATAAAATGAAAATGACATATTACTGTCCATAGAGAATGTCGAAGTATATAGAAATAAGAACAAAAAGACTAGTAGCAATCCGCTTGTCATTTTTTGAGAATTTCTGTTAGATGATGCTGTTCTTAGTCCTATTTATGTCAACATTGCTATTTAGCAGTATGTATTCACACAACATTCTTGAAAATATAATTGTGAATAACATTTATTTAAAAGAGCAACACACAGGTTTTTTGTTCCTTCTTCTTATGATGTGTCTGCGTTCCAAATGATTGGTAGAATAAAAGAATATGAGGATATAAGTACACTATTCAGAAATGCATTTAATAAGCATATATAAATTAAGATTCTTTCTATTTCTACTAGCAAACAATAAAACAAATTAATTGTCACATTAATGACTTAATTATTTATTATAAATCCTTCATTGGATGTAGAGTGTTAGAAGTGGGGTTACCACCCGTATTATAACATACAGTATCTTTTACTATTTTAGTAAATTGTAAACACTATATAATATAGAGAGAAATATAGTATAATCATAATTAATTTAATTGTCATGTTTTTTTATATTAATTGTTATCTGGAATATAGCAGTGCGTTGATACGAAATTAATGATCAATTGTCCTATCAAAAAGTAATAATAAAATTAAATATATAGTGGAAAATAATATTATTTTTCCCCTAAGTTTCCAAAAGTACTCATTTTTTACTTAAGACATAAGAACACTATTTTATCTTTATAAAAAGGTTAGAAGCCTCAACTTTGAGAGTGTTATCACAGATAAGATAATTGGCGTTATGGTCCAGTGCTTTAAAAAAATCCAATGGCTCATCATCATCATCATCGCAGCCCGGAAAACGTCCACTGCTGGACATAGGCCTCCCCAAAAGATCTCCACAGTGCGTTGATACGAAATTAATGATCAATTGTCCTATTATTATATTAATATTATTTTTCCCCTAAGTTTTCAAAAGTACTAATTTTTTACTTAAGACGATCGGTCCTGACATAGCCCTCCCCCAAAGAACTCCACGCGATCGGTCCTGCGCTGCTCGCATCCAATGCCTTCCAGCGATCTTGACCAGATCGTCGGTCCACCTTGCTGGAGGTCTTCCCACGCTGCGTCTTCTGGTCCGTGGTCGCCACTCGAGGACTTTACTGCCCCAACGGCCATCTGTCCTACGAGCTATGTGCCCTGCCCATTGCCACTTCAAAGTCGCAATTCTTCGGGCTATGTCGGTCACTCTGGTTCTTCTGCGGATCTCCTCATTTCTGATTCGATCACGCAGAGTAACTCCGAGCATAGCCCTCTCCATTGCCCTCTGAGTGACTCTGAGCTTATTGATGGGGCCCATAGTTAGCAACCACGTCTCTGTTCCGTAAGTCATCACTGGCAACACACATTGGTCGTAAACCTTCGTCTTGAGGCACTGCGGAAATTTGGACGAAAAGATATATCGGAGCTTCCCGAACGCTGCCCATCCGAGTTGGATTCGACGATTGACCTCTTTCTCGAAATTGGATCTACCTAGCTGGATAGTTTGCCCTAATGGCTAATGGCTATCGAAATTAAATCGGTATGAGCTGAGGTTCGAACATCCTAACAGTGTCCCCAGACTAAAGTTGCATCTTCACTTCTTCCATAAGTCCTCCATTCAAGTCAATTTTTATTTTTAACTAACTATCTGATAATTATAAAATATTATATGAAATATATTGAAGACGAATTGATTGATCGTTCGCCGTCTACCATGTATTCAAATATTCTCAAATATTTGTTAATTATGATAAACTAGGAAGCCGTAACCTATCTAAGTCGCTAATACCTATACATGCATTTACATGAACAGCATCACGGACATATAATGATTATGTGACGCCCATGATATCAATACGTTCTCATTGCGGAGGACTAAGATTTCATGTCTCAAATCCTGTAAATTCATCCTTCAACCGATGTACAGCTTACGATGAAAACTTCTTGGTGACTGAAATAGCTATCCACGCAGAATTATTCGCGTAATCGATAGTATCATCATAGTAATTTGCACTATAGTTTTATGAAAGCTCAAATAAAAATAACTTAAATATTAATGCAGTTTTATTAAGAAATAGGATACTTTTTATTGACCACTACTAAGCCACAGCAGCAACTGGCCGGGTCCTCTATTACTGAGCAGTCGGTGGTCCAGCGCTTCAGCACACCACCTTACTTCTGATAGTGGGGGTTCGATTCCTCGTACAGTTCAAACATTTACCTCTCTATTCATGAGTATCATTGTTTATATTGGTCTAGGTGTTTTCCATGTATATTATGTATGTATTTATAAAATAATGTTTAAATATATTTATCACTTGTCTAATAACCATAACATAAGCTCTGCTTAGCTTGAGACTACATGGCGCAGTGTCAAGTGTCCTGGGTAATTAGTATTGATATATTATTTCAATGTAAGCGCAAACCGTATAGTTTCTAATTAATACATATTCTCGACATTGAAGAAGAGTGTCAAATCAATTAAGTATTTATAATAAAGAAAATTGCTACTCTGATAAATTAGAAGCATTATCCATATCACAGATAACATAATATTACATATCCATATGCTTAAGAAGGCATACCCGTGCATCTTACTAATAATATAAACGCGAAAGTTAGTGGGTATGGATGGATATTTGTAAGTCTTTCACGCAAATACTACTTTACGGTTTTTGATGAGACTTTAATTATGTAAATAATAAATATTTTTCTACGTGTGTTTTTTATAAAATATGTAGTTAATAAATGTGCCTACCACCATTTTGAAAACTCATACAGTAATTTATTACATATACATCAAAATGGATTATGTGCTGTTCTGATGTATAGTGTAAGTAATAAATTACTATACGAGTTTTCAAAATGGTGGTAGGTAATGATTTAAAAAGATAATTATTTAATTAAGGGCTTAATATTTTGTATAATATAATGTCAGGTAAGTGTGATACAGTCGAAATTGCCGAGTCATAGTAAATAAAGTATATAAAGTGCTCTTACCTTTAGAAATAGCAAAGTAACTCTAACACATTTATTTCTATACAAAATATCTTAGGAGTGTTGATGATTTCTAAGTATCAACCTATCTTAATAGGTTACATTATACGCACATTGGTTTTTATGATCAAGTTTCTGGTTCTTGTCTTAAGAGATGTTAAACACTTAATTATAAGGTGTACCTACGTATCTTTGAAGGTTTAAATATGGGCTTGGGTATAAGGAAATTCCTAAAAAAGGAAACATTGAGTTTCTCGTTAGCTCAGAATAGAAAATGTCAGCTGAAGAGACCAGTATAAATATTCCCTTATCTGTTGTTAAATAATAAAACAAAAACATTGCCATCCGTTGAATGTATTTACATACATCTATGGTAATCTTTGCAATCCATAGAACTTATTTGATATTATTTTAGAAACATACTAATATGGTCTACGAGTAAATTCTTTTTTTTTTTGTTAAATATGCTTACTATTCTATAATAACCAAAAGCCAGTAAGTTCATTAAGGTGTAACTGTAACAGAATTTTGATCAAACAAAAACTAAATACTGTATAGTAGTCTAAGGGTCATCTATAACTTACGACACACGTTGAGAAAGACGGAGGGTATAGACAAAGTATGACTGTATATTAGCAGCCTTACACACCAGGTTCTTTCAATAAGGAACTAGGGAAGGATATATATTTTATATAGGATTTAGGGAAATACAGCGCGTGCAATTGTGAAAGATTGTATTTATCTGTTTTATCCAAATAGACCAACATACTTTTTTCACCTAGTCACAATTATTATGTTGTATGTAAAGAAGAGATACCATGTGACTGATCTCGTCTGTCTGAACAGATTCCAGGTACACAATTGCTATTACTATAATAAATGAAACCAAGAGTATTTTTATGCGCATTTTATATTTCTACGTAATACTTAAACAATTTCAGATTTGTAATGAAACAATTAGGACATTAGGCAGGCAGTACTTATTTTCTAAACGAAATATCCTTTTTAACTCCATTATCATCTGTGCTAATATGTCCGCCATGTTCGTTATCCACCACTTTACCGTTCTTAGTCTCTGTTTTCTCAAAACTGCTCCTCAAGACGGAATGGAAGTCACCGTTCTTAAGCGGCTGATTCAGGACGCCATTGGGTGGTTCCTGTAATGTTAATAGATGTTATGCCTCTTATTCTCTAACTTACATTTAACTCTTCTTCCTAAACATAGCTTATAAAGCAAGCTACTTGGCAACTGAAATAGGAAAAATAGTTGGCCACAGCTGACTTTTACAGCTTCACCGGACGATAGATGGCAAGTGCAGATGGCGCACCAAACCCGCGGAAGGACTTATGGAGCGGCTGAAGGCCAACTCTCGCCTGGTGGATCCGACTTTAGTCTGAGGGCACCGCTAGGGGTTCGAACCTCGGCCCAGGCCGTCGTAATTTCGATACCAGTTTAAATTGGACGGGAGATCGATCGCAGGGGACATTTAAACATATATGTACATATCAGCATGCATATGACTAAGGAGACTTAGAAGATCCTTTTGTCAATAAAACTATATTATATTAATAAATAAATTATACATGGGAGTAATACTTACAATATTGGGAGTGTCGGGTAATGAAGGCAATGGAGGCAATGGAGGCAATGAGGGATTTGTTAATCCGTCATCTCTGTAAAATGAAAAAGTACGTTTTTATATCAATTAATAATATTTTATAACGACCTACGAGAATTTAATGAGCGTTAATGAGTTTTTGTCATTAATAATGGTAAATTTTCATAGATTGGTAGGATTAATATATTTTTTATATTATAGCAGCTTTTTACCGTTTTACCCTTTGCTCATTTTACGATATTTCAATAATAAACAATGTGGCCAATTCAATCTTTTAGCTCTATGACTAGTTGGAGGGGTTAATTAGTAATGGGCACTAATATTCCTAATGCAATGTACCATGTCAGATCGGCCTACACGCAGTTTATCCTGAAAACCATCATGAATTCGCCACCACGGGTTGATTGACTGATCTAAGTTAGAGTTGACAAATCACTTTTTAAAGTCATGTAAATAATTCAAATGTTACATTATAACAATTGTCTGCTGTCATAATAGCTGACGTAGATAGTAATTACAATTATACATGCGTATGCGTACTAAGTAATATATACATATATATGTAGCTACAATACATGTACATCGTAAAGCAAATAATTTAAACATTTGGTATTATATAGTATTTGAATTAATTGAAGCTTTAATTTTCGACAAGAATAGCTATATTATGATAGTACATTTAATTTGTTATTTTAATTAATTAATTAAATTAAACTGATCATTTTTAATAAATAATAATACTTTGTTGCTTTATTATAATAATTTCCACGCCTAATAGGAAGTTCTCACATATTTGGCTATAAGAAGTGAGATTTTTCTAGAAAGGCATATTAAGGTTTCCTAAGGGTTGACAACGCGCACGTGACATCGCTGCCGTATCAAACGTGCATAGACTACTGTAACCGTTTACGATCAGATGGACAATATGCTTGTTTGCCACCATCGCAATATAAAAAAGAAAGAAGAGTCAATAAAAAATACTCCATATATATACAAAACTAGTTGATAATCCGATCTTAGATATCTTTAAATAGAGTATATAGTTAAGTATAATAATTTAAGGATATAAAAGTATTCGCAATTAACTGTAAGTATATATTGTACTAGCTGCACCCGCAACTTCGTCCGCGTGGAATTTAACTTTATTTTTCTAAAATAAAAGTAACCTAAATTAATCCTTATTACGTCAGCTACCTTCCAAAAAAAAGTCCCGTTAAAACGGTCCAGCCGTTTCAAAAATTATCCGGAACAAACAGACAGACAACAAAAATTTAAAAAAAATGTTATTTTAGTGTAAGTACCGTATTTATATTCATATGCATGTAGTAAAAAACATTATTATTTATATGTATAGATTAATTGAATCAATAAATAAATAAACTTCGTCTTCTTTTGTTAGATAAAAGGCAGTCTATGTATGTCGGTCCTCGTGACACTATCTATCTGCATGTCAAATTTCGTTAAAATACGTTCAGCCGTTTAGTCAGGTAGTGAAAAGGTAACAGATAAATAGAAAGTTACGTTTTGATATTTATAATATTAGAATGAATTAGACTAACAATATGTTTATTTAATTATTCGTCATATTATTATCAACCTTATAGTAAATTTTCACTTCATATAAATAATATGATTATTCTTGTGTCAATTATAATCAATTTAAAGTTGTTGCAACTTTAAATTCTGGAAGTAATGAAAAAATTACTCACCCTGGAAGTGGAGGAAGATCGTCAGCTTTTACTGAAATCAATAGTTAATAAAATTTATTTGTACATAATATATTTTTGATAAAATAATCTATTTTATGTGTGTTATGGCGAAGAAGTAATCATCATCACCAGTCGTGTTCATTCCCAGGATCTGGGCAGTCTAAGGGCAATAAGCTAGTGCAAGAGTATTTTGTTGAGAGAATGCTTTGTCGAAATGGAACCCAAATGAGTTTATAAGAGCCTAAATTCGTTTGCGAGAGTACTTATGTTTCTCCTATTTGTAGCGTCGTGTAACAGAAAATTATATTTCAGTCCTAGAAGGAGAGATAGTAATTAATTTAGGTATGAAGTATGACATTTTAAATATGTGACATTCATATACAAGTTTACAAAGCAAGCTGCTTGGTCGCTAATGTAAATGACATATCCACACAGAATTTTTTTTACAGTCTACTCGTAAATTTATGCATGCATTACACCTAACGCAATTTTTTAACTTAGGGAAAATTCTTATAGATACCCGGGTACTGCCAGACTCTTACCGGCTAAAAACCCAACGGTATTCGTTCTCTTAATCTTTTGCCAGAATTACTGGAATGCGCGAGTCATCATTATCCAAGTACTTGGATTCAAACTTTACGAAGAAATTCTAAGTATCAATAGGCTGGATATTTCACTAGCTAAAAGAACAACAAATTAACTAGTAATTAAGATAATAATATGATTATAATAAAACATTTTAAATATAAAATAATAATATATATACCCTTAGTGATACAAATGAATGCGGCGAGTACAAACACAACAGCGAACTTAGTCATTTTGGAAAAAATACTAAATGGAACAGTGCTTGCTAAGTCTTATGAAGCTATGGTAACTTAGGACGAAACTCTTAATTTATATAACGGAGAACTAACTGAGAAGACCTTGAGTAATTGTTACTTTGATATTGATATATTGAGGAGAATAGGAAATATTGGAATGGTCACGATATATCTTTTAAATTTATATGGCGCCTCAAAAAAGTAACTAATGTTAGTGGTTTTGTTTTCTTCTCAACAGATTTCTTAACGAAAGGGGTTCTAAATTCTACTGATTTTTTCATACATTTACTTAAATGATAAAGAACAATTTTACAGTTTGTAAATAGTATTATTATTATTATATAGTAAATCAGCAAAAATTTAGTCTGGCTTACTTCGCAGTAAAAGAGGATACAACTTATATTATGAGGCATACAAGTATTCGTTTTAAAGATAAATTCTTTATGTAATGTCAAATATTAAGGGAGACCTAAAACATAACCTCAATAATTCCACAGCTATACACTACTAGAAGAAAAAAAGCTAGTAGACCTCATTTCTCGGGACTGGATATCGACAGTCTTATATGGGAATGATCGACAAACATCATTGGTACGTCCAAAAACATTGATATTTTATTGTATTCAGTCTGCATACAAGCGTGCAAATATTTCATACATTATAATATTATTTGACTACAGAACATTGTAACGATAATTCCTAGCCTCAAATTTGTTTGAGAGAAAACCATATATGAATATGTTAATTGGCACACATATTTTTAAGCTATAATATGAGGTCTGAAAATGCAATGTTTTCATATTTAAATTTATATATGTACTCTAAACATTACTTTTATTTAATTATACACCTTTAGAAATAAAATGTTTATTTTAATGTTGCATAAATAAATATATGAGTTATATAATGATGTTCCTTGAAAAGCAATTCATTTTGTAAATTATTGACTACGTAAAATTGCGAAAGTAAGTTTTTTTCGCTTTCAAGATTTCAGCACAATCAATCATATTGATATATATATATATATATATATATTTACATGGAGAAGGATAAGAATGGATATTTTTCATTGCGATCAATCACGGCCACGCGAATGAAGTCGCAGGCACAGGCTAGTATAACATATATAAGTTAGGAGAAAATAACAGTGTTCTTTTTCCCCAATGGAGAATTACAGCGCAAAAATAAAGTAAATTATAATGCCAACGTATATACAATTGTTACAATATATTATTGTAATTGTTCTCATTTTGACTGTCTTTTGTTTATGACTGGTATTCTGAAAATTCATAGTACTTTTATGTTTTGCAATACTTCATTGAATAGAGACGTCGAACTTTATTACCCATTTACGCGTCTAATGATTTACTAATGAGATCCTACGTCATCGGATGTTTTCTTCAGCTGATTATACAAACATATTTTCGTTTCAGCATTAAAAGTTCGAGTCACGTAGTCTTGTTTTCAACTAAATTCAACAAGTAAAACATTTAATTTAACTATATCGACAATTTATTTGTGTGTTGTTAATTCTAAATTGATTTGTTATTTCTCTTTATAATGAACAGGATACACTCCAAACTTACTAATACTATGTAATATTATTTTATCTGTGCTAATACTCTCCTGTGAATAGTTCAGTTCTGAATAATACATCTTTATCTTTAGTCGTTTCCAAGTTTTTGTATTTTTGGTTGTGCGTTCGACCAATTTTTTTCTAGTTTCACAATTTTGTCGCATAGTAACCATATAATAATATGAATGAAAACTTATTACCCCGTAATTGAATAATTATAGGATATAGACGGAAAAATTATGTTTTATATTGTATATACATACATAACACCGGACGTTAGTGGCCACTACGTCAACCAATGCCGGCAGGGATCTAGTAATTCGTTGCCATCACACATGCGTAAGCATCAAAATGTCATACTGATTACTAAAATTTTCCTAGCTAATAATTAGAACTCGCTTATTAATTAACTAACCTCAAAATACTAAAGAAATACCTCTAATAAAGTCTGCAAGCACTTCTTAGGTATTAAGTGGCATTAGACTTTTGAAGCTACTTATATGTAGACTAAACTGAAATTGCATGGATTTGAAGCTCACATTACAAGTAAATTTTATAAATTAGGGCATTATAATTTACGTATATTATCATCTACGTATCTAATTTTGTTTAATTTCAACTATGTCTTTGCCCACTCTGTGGCGATAATAATAATTATTTTTTCAGTTATAATGTTTAATCCCATGAGAGTAGCAGTATGGTAATCAGGAAATCTGTTTCTCTGGAACATGGTTTTAAATTATTTGATATAAATACCTGAATTGTACTTGCAGAGTGCAGTTAAAATTTCAATTGTTTATCTACTACCAACTTAAAAAAACGGAAAGTAAGTAAGTAAATGAGGAACCTAGAATCTTTATTTATACCTTTGTGTACATAGAATGTCGCTAATGTCAATTGTTGGTTTTTTTTTTTGTATTTCATGATATCCTTTTATTTCAAAAATAATAATATTCTGTGAGCGTTATTTATTTTAGGGAGTCAAATCATGTTTTTCTAGGACTATTGACATACTTAATTAAAATACTTACATATTCCGGTACATTAATTAATTAATTAAATAATAAATCCTTCACACCAGTTATAATTAATTTCATTTAAATATGTATATATTAAAAATATTAAGAGATATTAATTGAAACGCATTTTATTATAGAGGAGTAATATATAATATAATGAAGTGGACAAAACCAGATGCAAAAATGTTATTTAAAACAGTCCTTTAATTAGAAAGATACACACTTCTCATTATATTGTAGAATGGCTTATATAACAATAATATTTACTAAAAAAAACTTTTAGTAAAAAGACATACATAATATTTTCAACAAGTTAATAAGTTCTTAATAGCATATACTGTTTTGTTTATCAACAATAGTTTTAGTGTTAAAATAAATATGAAGTCCTCTATTTTAAACAGTAAATAAATACATATTGAAATATATCTTAGAGTAAGTATTGGCTGTGAGCATTTTTATGTATCCGTATATTAACAACTTTATAGAAGCGGTAAATTAAAAAAAAATCGTGAATGCTATATGTCAATCAATGCTTACAGTACATTCTTTTGTTGTTCATACCTTATTACAGAAGAATGCTCAAAATAAATATGATGATGATTTATTATTATAATATTGAATAAATGTAATTAATGTTAAAAAATATAAACATAATTTTTGAAGGTTTCTAATATTTAATCATTATTTTGGTTATTATTTTCTGTTTCTTTGTTGTTGTTTTTATTCTTTTTTGGTTTGTCTCCCTTTTTATATTCCACACCTTCTTCATTTATATTTCCATCAACGTTGGTAACTATATCACTTCCTCCGCTACTTTTCTTAACTCCATCAACAATTGTCTCCTCGTGGTGTGATGAACTGGATGTTGCTATGAATTTCTCACCAGGTTTTGGTTTATAATTAACGTCGATTGGTTTAAAAGTTATCGGCTCGAAGACAAATGGTTTGAAGGTAATGGGTTCGAAGACAAATGGGTCAAATGCTGGCTTAAATTTGGGTGCCTGAAATATGTAGAAATATAAATACACTTTATTAAAAAATAGAAACAATAACGACATAATATTATCTGGAAATAGTTGGGTCGGTACTTATAAATGTATTCACACAAATATATTGAAACAACCCATGTGGTTTATTTTTATATATAATTGTATATATATGATACAGTTAAATAATGTAATAAACATATAAATAAAATTTACTTTACTTTAGATATACCTAAGTTTACAACATATCCTTAGAGTAAACGGCAACAGACGCTATGTCTGTGCTAGCACAGTCTTGAGGTAAAAAAAATTAAATGAAATATCTTTAGTTTGTATTTGTAATTATTCAGTTCTCTAGTTTTTTTAATAACTACATCAGTCTCATATTGTTAATATAAAACTATTGTAGAAGAATATAATAAAATTTTAAATTGATTTAAATTGATGATTCTTTTTCAACTTTACACATGAAACCTTTATAATGGGTATAGTGATATCTGGTGTTAAGTCTTTAAATTCTTAGCATATGTTAATATGAAATGTATACTATGTGAAAATCCTATTAACATTGTAAAAGTGAAAGTTTGTGAGTATGGATGTATGTTTGTTACTCTTTCATGCAAAAACTACTGAACTGATTTTGAAGAAACTTCACAGTAATATAGCTTTTACATCAGAATTAAATATATGACTATAAATATCTCGCGGGTGCAACCGCGAGCACAGCTAGTACTACACTATTAGTTACATAGTACACATTTCATTCATAACTATAATTGTTAATTATCTTAAAACTATAACCACTTAGATCATTAGAAGAAATTTTGAATAGTAACTATACATATATGCAGGAAGCTTGCCAAACCAGTACCCTGTTACACAAAGATGACAGGAAAAGAAATGTGCACGGAACTGTTAGTTGGTCACAGACCATGATTTAACACTCCCGGAGAAATTCGTGACTGATGAACTAAAAGACCCATTTAGCTTTATTACCTCTAATTAACTCGGCACATCCGTATATAAAAATATTACAAATATCCGTACATGAAAAAATTAAAGGCACATCGATTTAAATTGCTTTGTAAATCTATATATGTATCTTGATTAAAGTGTTTCTAATTTTATATTAACCTTCAGCAGTTTTTCACTAAATACGGTACTTACACAAAAAAATATATATATTTTCTTTCTCTCTCTCTGTATGTTTGCTCATGCTAATGTCTGAAACGACTAGACCGAACTTTCACTCACTTATAAGGAGTATATTAGACTACTATTATTATAGAACTAAGTTAGTGATGCCCCTAACACTATATTTATTTATTTTATATTTATTAACATACTACTCTATCTTGTTATAAAACAATCAGTTATTGAATTTTTTTAATTCAAGGTTAGGGGTTCGGAAATTTATCTATCTCAAAATAAAATTACTCCTTCTAAGGCATCAGGACTCTCTTTGTAATAATAGTGCCTTTAGTTCTGTTACGACCTTGTACTAGGGTTGTACTCATTCTGCATAAGCTGGTAATCACTCTATTATTTATATTATTAACCGGGTCTTTAAAAATAATCACTCTGTTCTCCCTAATTGTGTTTAAAAATGAATCTGCATGTTTGTACAGATCTACAAGCTCATTTGAAAGGAATAAGACCTGGGTTTCTTGTCAGTTCTTAGCCCGAAAGCACTCTGAATAGAGGATAGATTTGATATTATCATAAGAGTCTGTAATCGATATAAATGAATAAAGAAATTATTTTGATTTGATTTTTCATTATATACCATTTCATATACATTCTACAATCGTATAAAATAATATGTAATGTTAATGTAAAATATAGCATCATGAAGCTGACTACAGTTAGCACTACTTAATATAAATATAAATAACTAATGAATGAATCAATCTACTCGATTATTTACGTGCAACGATTAATTTACAGTTCGTCTTTATGTTGATGCATTATGTAGTCGCTATTTACCTGTAAATCCTAATGCGATCTCCACTTTAAGTATAAAAGTTAGTTGTTCTACAATAAAATAAACGTACATATTATTACATTTTTATATATCTAATTATTGTATTTCATTAGTTAATTGTTATGTTAAAAGCTTACCGATGATTTTCTGAAACAAAATAAAATAATATAATTATATTGCTGTAAACGATTTATTGTGTACAACTAAATAAGTAGGTCTGGAATGCGCGTGAATGCTATACATATATCAAAAACCAATATAAGATGTGTGCAGTACGTAGTAATACACATAACTTATATTGGTTTAACAACTGATATATACCTACACCATAAAGTAATATTTATATTATTATATTTGAATTGATAGTCTACAGAAATAGATTTCAATCGTAAGAAAATTGGTATTGAAACAATACTACGATTTTTTAATTTTTAATATTTTATTCATGTCTGTTACTACAGAAATCGATTGAATTTACTTAAAATTAACAGAACGAAGTACATCTCATTTAATAAATCGATTGAATATCCATTATCATACAGATGATACTATTTGAATACAAATTATGACAAATTCTGAAGCTGAAAATTATAAAATACTATGTATATATACTATGCAGTATTAGTTTCAGAATTTCAATATTTTTCAGTGTTAAATTTTATTAGGATCCGTTCAGTAGTTTACTGATTTAAAGATAATAAAGAAACTGAAAGGCAGACTAGACACACTTTCCAATTAAAAAAGTCAGTACAGAACTAAAATAATATAAGTATCACTTACTTTTTCGACTTGCGGATTTTGGGAGGATCATCTCCAACTGTAAACAAATAATAAAATTTAATCTAATGATTGAAACATATATAAAAAAGCTTTGTTTAAGTCTATTTTTCCTATATTTCATATAAATAATAAATAGTGGAATTTTACAATATTACAATAACAACAGATAAATAATAGAATCTGTGGACTCCAGACCAGCACAAATACGAGTAGCGAGTAGTTAGAGACGAGTAGTAGATAGATTTAAGATAAGAATTGATGGGGAATTGAATAGATGCATTTCTACTCGGATATTAATGTACTATTGAGATTCCTAATATCATTATAATTCCCTCATTTATTCAAACATCAAATGTTTAATAAAACTGTTTAATTAATCTAGCTGTAATGCCTTTCATCCACGATCTCTTCTGTGACCATTAAGATAATATAATAATATATCAAAAGCAAGGACAGTTATATATATATATAGGTATATTAAATTACAAGACCAAATAAAAACAGATAGGAAGTATCAATTCATATAAAATATCGGAACCACTGTGAAAGAAATATGCCCATATTTGTTTTGATTGTCAATATCTTGCTTGGAATACCAGGCCATACATATTTATGATATTCTATTAAAACTTATAAAGAAATATTTATTTGTTTGTTTTTCTGCGCACAAAAACAAATTCGATACATAATGGACTTAATTAAGGAGCTAACAGAACATCAGCGCTGTAGAGTTATCTGTAGTATTATGCTGAGTTGGCTGCCTTTTTACTTTTGCAGCACATATAGTCACCTACATTTCTTTTATTAATTTCATGTTTTTTCTGTGTCTGTAATTGTGAATAAAGAATTTATCTTTTTATCTAATTCCTGATTGATGATATTATCTACCAGTCAACTGTCGCGATGAACGCTAAGGCGTAAGTGAGTTGTTGCACATTTTGCATGCAATAAAATGTGATTCTAATGTGAAATCGTTTACGATGTAAATCTTTTTACTATACAATTTAGTTCATGAATGCAAATTCACCCACACATAGAATAGTGACTACCTTTTAGTAAATTACCGTCTTATATTTTTTAATTGGTCTAAATTGAAAATTTACTTACTTTTTTTTTCTTCAACTTCTCCATTATCGTTAATAACCACTGTCGTACCGCCAGTCTTCACAGGTTTACCATCACTGTCCGTAGCGAAACCGCTGTGTGATTTGACTGAAATCCCATTGAAGAATTGGCCTGGTTTTGGCTTGATATCCAGGATTTCGTCAGGTGAGGGTATATTAACAAAGGGTACAATAGGCGGTATTGGGGGAAATCGTACTCGTGGGTGAGAAAAGTCAAAGCCGAATAGTGGTGGTGGCTGGGGGAGAGGTGGCGGCTGTGGTAGACCAGGAACGTATGGAAGAGGAGGGGGTTGAGGCAAGGGAGGTACATATATCTGTAAAAAAATATTTATTTATATTGCCTACATGCACCATAAAGACGAACGTTATAAAGGTGATTAATACACTGATAAATTAAATGAATATCATGCATTTATATGAATATGAAGTAAGCTGATAGGTTGTTATCAAAATTATCTTACCTGTCTCAATCTGGAAGTAGAAAAGAAAGTTTCAATTAATAACAAATAAAAATAATACTTAATAGGTCTTATTATTGTAAAGTTAATGGAATAAATTCACAGTACATATTATCTTCATTAATTAACTACTTGACTGTTCATTACAGGGTAGGTACAGAGTCATAACATCTTCATCCTTCAAAATGGCAACGCATCAGGGCTACCACAAGTGTTACATCATGAGTCATGACTTCATGTCTGTAGTGCTTTTCATATATATAAGTGGCTGTTGCCTCTTATGAGACATTATCCATTCGATTAACGTAAACAATAATATAATTATTAAACAAATTAAAAAAAACAACGTTAATTTATCCGAATATATGTTAAGAAATAGAATAAATTAGTTTCAATCTATAGTTAAAGTGCATACCTATCGAGATATTAAATTAAATATTTAGATTGTTGATTGCATGTTCAGATATATGTGTACATTTTATCTTTGATTTCAATAATATAAAAGAATACAATAACTAAATTGAATGCAAATAAAAAAAATAAATTATAAAAATAAACATGTACCTAACACCACTACTACGTATTACGAATCGTAGTAGCCAGATTTAGTAAAAAAAATGTACTCACTTTGGGAAAGTGTCATCATCATCATCATCTACCCAAACAAACCCAGCTGAAAAAAAAATCAAATATTAAAAATAATTCTCTATCAAGAAATACTTATAAGGTATTAAAAAATAAACAGTTAATTAAATAATATAAAATATAATATAAAAAATTAAACTTTAATTGTGACTGTGGTGAAAATATTTAAAAATCAAGACACATGACGCCTCTCAGCACCTACGTGGCATTTTTTGTTTTATTTTTCAATAAAAATAAAGTTATACTCTGATAATGTTCTTTACTCTAGCTAGGCAATTAATTATATTGGACGTTTTAAAGAATACGTTTTAATTTATATGAAATTATTGCATTGTTCTGTATTTGAACAAATGTTAATGACGTGGCGCTCATGAAATATTGGAAACAACATATAAAGACTTTATTTAGAAATTGCATCATTTTAAGATTGTATTCAGATAACATCCAGCTCTGCATATTGAATTATTTTGGTATATCTCTTACGCTGATTTATCTATCATAGTTCTATATCTAAAGCTTAAAAGCACTCGGCGTCTGTAAATAATACACGAATTGTATGTTTTATGAAACAAAATGCTAATAAGTTTATTTCTTGCCTACTTTAAACATATATTTATACCAGAGGTAAGTGGAAAACACAATGAAAAAAAATCTCTGCTTTGTCTGTATTGGTTAACTCATAGTAAGTCTCTGCAATTAAGCACTATATAGGATTTGTGAATTATTTGACTTGTAATTTTATTTTCACAAGATATAATACGACATTTACAGGTACAAAACAAATAAAAATATAACATATACTTATATGATGATCTAAAGTATAAATTCAAAGAAGAGATATAAAAACATGAACGATTTTGACACAGAACTTTACGAATTTCAAAATAAGAGATGTCTACATTGTGTCTTATCCTGTCTGAAAATTGACAGATTATTTGTGTCTCATATTGTTTATATATTGACCATTGACGTGATGGGACGTGACCATTTTAGACAATTTTAATATAACATATATATATAATGGAGGGGAGGGCATTGCTAGATATGTGGACTAATATCCAGTTAAGTGTCCTCCACGCGGTTCCCCCAGAAACCATCGTGATAAATTCTTGGAGAATTTGCCACGCTGGGCTAACTGACCTGACTGAACTGACCTCATGCTCATTATGTCAGCCTCCATCAGCGTAAACCGTTAGCGTAAGCGTGAGCATCACATCATTATCATAATTTTTTTTTTGTTTGTGAAAATTATTTAACAAACCTTATTAGAATAGAATATCTGATATATTGAAGAATATTCTTATCTATTTCTTTTATGTTCAAAATACTCGTATTTATAAAAGCGTCATATATAACTGTTAGAAAATTAATAATTAAAATGAATTAATATAGATTATTAAGGTATAAATCTGCATTTAATAAGTTACATAATTAATACAAAACATATAACAACATATTTCTGAATTATATTGTTAGATGTTTACAAAATTTATAAAATCACTAAGTTTTAAATGGCTAATTAGATATGAGCGGTGGTGGTAATGGTGGTAATAATTTGGATATAATGCACTTTCTTTATTAATTTAAGACTCTAATGCAACAATCTACAAGAAAATGCATATGTACTTAAATCGATGCATACAGACTTATATTCACTATAAAATAACTTACCGTTGCTGAGAGCGACGAACGACAGGAATAGTATAATTTTGGACGCCATGTTGTGGCGAAAAATGTCTTTTAAATTAAAATACTTATTCGTCGAAATATAGTTTTAACTTTAACAGTCTAAAATACACTGGAGTTTCATACATAAAATCTTCATTTAAGTATTATTTGTGTCTTGTTGTTGATGTTGTACCAAGCTGTGTAAACACTGAGACGAATGGTTCTTGTGCGGTTCGGAGAATCTTATTGAAAATATGCTGTGAAAAAATATACTAAATGTAACAATGCATTTGTAACACTTATGTTTTAGTTAAGACAATCTAATGCTTCTTCAAGTAACCCATCAGTCTTTTTTGAACCTACGTCAAACTTTACACAAAAGAATAACATTTTACACAACATTACGTATTTTAAGGAACAATAACATTTTTTAAACTAAAACATGAGCTAAAACAGGGACAGGGACTGAGACAGAAACGGGGGCTGAGACAGGCTCTGAGACTGAGACAAAAAGTGGAACTATGACAGAAAATAGGAATGAGACAAAAACTAAGATGGAGACAGAGACTGGGACTGAGACAGAAAGTGGAACTGATATAGGAAATGGGAGTGAGCTAGAAAATTGGACTCGAACAGAAAGTGGAACTGAGACAGAAACTGGGTTAACTGGCTACTTAATAAACATAAAAAAAGAGGTTCTTGACTAAACAATGGATATACATTTTTTATAACAATAATACTTTAACACAATTAGTAATGACTCACTTTAACCCATATGTGAGTTTTGAATGTAATAAAACAAATATTCGTGTCGGAACCAATGTAAGATATGAAAATCATTGTTGTAATTTTCATTCGCCACTTCGTAGATAATGGAATGTCCTTCAACTTGTTAGCTTAAAAATATCTGTTTCATTATGTAAGGATAGATCGTAGAAAAATGACAATGCAAATTATACCATTAATTACAATTGAAAGTTCAATAATATCCAACTTCTTATTTCTTCATGTAAAAAGGAACAATATTCTGTTTTTTTTTTAGTTGTCGTTGTTGTATAGTTTTATACCGCGTTTTGGCCCGCAAGAATTAATATAAATAGTGTCCAATGTTTTATCTGATTTTAATTCACATGCAAGTATCTTTAATAGCTATCTTTCTAGTAGTTATAATGTTAATAAGACTCTAATAAATTATTTCAAGGTACCATATAATAATGTCTCTTCTAGTGAGATAGATAGTAAATAATAAAATTTGAGCAAGTAAATAATTATAATTTCAAAGAGGCATGGCATAATAACTCAAGTGATAAAGATCCTTATGATTTCTTGCTCATATTTGGCTAAGAAAATAAGAAAGTTTCTAGATAGTTATCAAAAATGATAATACCCGTAGCTTCTTCTGCTTTTTTACATAGAATATAGCCTGTATGTCTTCGTAAGGCAACTTATTCACATATTAAATGAAATCACTAAGATCTTCATAAGAGCTTTTTATCCGTATCCTTTTTATTTAGAATTTATGTTATAATATTAGTTGGAATATTACGACATGCGACTGCATTTATAAACTTTGACAATTATCAGTGTAATGAGCCCATATCTCACTAACACTCAATTTATGCAACTATAATAATGATACACCTTTATTTGCAATAATTAAAGTCCAAAAATAAAAATAATACGATAACTTTATTTGAAAATCATCATAAAATATGAAGAAAAAAATAACATACGAACTAAAATACAAATATTCTAGAATTCAATATTAAAAAAATAGTAATAATTATACGATGGTCGCTCTGTTTACTCTTTTATACTGTTTATACTTTGTCACGTGTTCTGAAATTCAAAGAAATAATTATTCCATTTTGATTATGCATGCTATTCGTATCTCACGTTTTCCAGAAGTCTATTCTACAAAATATGAATGCGTGTACAGTTAACAAACACAAGATGTAATACGACAAAATTATGTTGCCCTGTTTGTTTAACATTGAGTATCACACTCATTATCATATTGATACAACTGCACATTTATACAAAGCACTACATAAAACTAGTGGTACTTTAGAAACTTCTAGATTTATGAGAAAATTAATGGAAAATTCCGTTCAATTTTACAGTCTGAATATATTTACATTTACTTTTCTTTTCTGAAAATACTTTTAATACGATATTAAGTTGTATTAAAATAATTATAGCTCCGGTGTAAAATATATCATAAAACCATGAGTTAATTGTTTTCCCAGCTAATAGTTATGTCTAACTTATCTCTAGTGTGAGCTATATATGAAATCAAGAATGATCATAAGAATAATATATATTATATTATAAGGAAAAACACAAACTAATGTCAGGAAGTATAAAAAGAAAGGTATAATTGGTGAAGTGACAATGTAGAATTTAATGTTGGAAATATATAATAATATAGATATATAAATATATAATATCCGTTTTTGTAACTATTTCTTGTAATTGACTATAAAATTTAGGTTAGTTTTTATTCACTGTTAGGTTATTTTTTACATTGTGACTATATCACTATACCTAATATGTATGGCAGTAAAGAATTACTGCCAGACATATTAGATATAGTGATTTGTCATCTTTATGACACATGTGCCGATAGCGCAGCACTTACGTATACCACATACACAAATTATGAGTCATAGATTGCTTACTCTCTATAACAAAATATTACAATTAATTCTTCACGTAACGCTTCTATTTTAGCCTGAGAAGACAGAGGATTGTTAGTCATGGAAGAAGTAGCCATCGATAAATATAACAACTTACTACTTATATATATATAACATATATATTAGCTGTATTTAATAGGGCTAAACTATTAAAAAAAACCACTGTAATATTTTTTAATACTATCTACTTGACGTAAGTCATTGAATCGCCCTTTCAGTAACCCACGATCACTTACACGGTCTTTAGCCCCGAAAATCTATGGGATACTGACAGCGACTTGTGCGAATGATCAAGGCTTAAAAAAAGGATGAACAAGTTTAAAGTTGGAAAACATGTATCTACATAAAAATATGGTCGTCGGAGCCTTTCTAAAGTCAGTTAAAAAGATTATATCTTTGTTGTTTGAATAAAAAGATCATAATAACCATTATTTATACTTACACATCGATTACATATTTTAATTTTAAACCCAGTGCATATTCTGTGGTGTCATTATTATGTGATAGGCATTAAATAGGCACCTACATTCTCTAACTGTTATATATACCTATATTAGGAAACTAGACCAAACTAAGAGTTTGAAAGTGATCACAATTTTGTTTTTATTTTTCAGTGTACTTGCGTCAATGTGACATTTTACCCGTACGTTACAAATATAGCTAATAATTCTTCATATCCGGTACTTTTCAATGTTATATTCACATTTACAACTATTTATACTATGCTATAAATAGTTGTAAATGTGAATTATTATGGAAAAAAACGTTATTGTCATTGTACTATAATATTTATTATTCATACATATATCACACTATATAACACTAGCCATACGCCACGACTCTCTTTTAATCTTTATAAAACATGGTCAATATTACTCGATGCTGAAGAAATATTTAAATTTAGTTATGTATTTTTACGTTATCCATTACAAAACATAAAATCTTAACTCGTTGATAATAAAGAATACTTTTTTATGTAATTGAAAAGTCAAACAAGCTTAATGCGCAGCACCTGATGGTAAGTTGTGACCATCGTCTATAAACATGAATAGGTTATGTGGTATTGCGGATGACTTAAGATGTCATTTGTGATTACTCTGCCTTATCTCACCCTTCAACCGGAAAACAGCTCACAAAGCAAGATCCATGGTGGCTGAAATAGATGAGATAGACATACCACGTAGACGACGTATTGCGTAGTTTACTTTCGATCATATTAAAAATTGGTTATGTATTTTCAGTTTTCTTAAACACATTTGTTTAGATGATAAATTGGTGGATATTTTTGGAAACACGTAAGTAATTTCCATAATAAACTCGGGTCGATAAACAGTCAAACATTTTAGCCTCAAATTCTTGGACACATCGTAAGCTTAGTAATAAAATGCATTTACTAAAAAAATTGTTTTCGAAAATCAACTTTAAAATTGAACCTGTAATGGCGATTACCGAAAAATTCCAATCTTTCTGTTAATACAGTTTATTATGAACCATCCGACCTTATAAAGAAAACTCGCTAGTAGAGTTTATTCATTAGGGTATATCTCATGATATAGTGTTTAAAAATATACTGCGCATTTTTATGGTTTTTTAATATCAGGAAGTCTAGATACTCATATTATATTTTTTTTAAATAGTAAAACAAATATTTATTATTAAACTAAATATTTGGTTATTAACGTAAAAAAATGTACTCTATGTAGGTAAAACAAATTTATTACACGTAACAACAGCTGATAAGTTCAACGAGCCATAGTCAACGTTAACACTTAGGTCGAAAAAATAGGATAACAATAACTTTTTAAAACGGATTCATTGACATTTTAAATTTTTCTATACAACCAAATTTTATAAATACAAACAATTTTTGTATTACATGTTATTTTTTTATATGTATATTATATTTTACCACACACACCACAGTTTAATTATAATATATTTATATGTTTTAAATTAATTCAGCAAAGTAAAGTGTTCTATAATTATACTGCTTTGTAAGTGTGTATACTACTTTATTATAATAGGCATATTTTTTAAACATACAACAGCCGGATGCTGTTTGTTACGTTATAGAGGTCACAAAACCCACAATATGGGCTTTTACTGACCGTTTACAGCAATAAAATGTAGGTATATACAAACATGCTACGTAGCGGTAAACGAGACAATCACATTACCCGATTCGAAAAAATACAAAATATATAAGTTGTAATACATGGTATTGATTTTTATATATTTAATAGTTTTTAAAATTAAAATAGCATATATAGCTTTACCAACCTAACCTGATAAAAACTGGTATTCACAAAATTTTAACAATTTTTAATGTTTCTGAATAATCTCTTATAAAGTATTTGTTGTGAAAAATAACATTAAGTTACCACTGTTAATTAGAACAATTTTATATTTAAACTATCATATAACAAATATAGATAATTTTACACATAAAAATAAACTCGCGACTATTGAAAATAAAGAAGAGCACTTTTATCACGAAAATATTCATAAGAGTGTGAAAATGGTTTATAAATTCTTGAAATTTTACATAATAAACAGACATTACTATACTTTGTTGATTAATGCGTTTATTACAAAAGTGTAAAATACTTTTTTCATTTCCTGATGATTGGCAATTACGTAAATTCTTTCCTTTCCACATTGAATGTTATTTAACAATGATGTCATTATTAAATATTTAAGGCCTGCGTGGGCGACATTTATGAAGTAACTAAAATAATGTCATTCTAATATTAGAATTGTCAGTTTTAGCTAACTTTTACTATCTATTAGTATTTTTGATGTATATATACATCAAAAATACGATATTTATATCAAAAGTTAAGACGTTCTAATGATTATATTTTGAATACTACTAAAATATTTTAATGTAACGTAGCAGAGGGTTTTCAATTACAAATCGGTCATTTTTTACCGATAGCATTACTTAAATTAAAGGTAAGTTACCACTTTACTTCATTAAAATTCAAATAATCAGTCGAATTTAAAGGAGGTATCCTAAACCGCTGGTACATCTAGCACAATAACAGTTTAATGCTAATATGCTGCACAATACACAATTACGCAGACGCAGAAACAAATTACTGCGACAAACAATGATACATTCCAAAAATGGTGACATGTAATAAAGCAGTCCTAGAAGGCAAGTTATATAAAACATAGAGTAAGCCTGAAAACTCTTCAAATGGGGTCCTCATTTTATCTAAAAATTTCAGGTTTATTTCATTTTATATATTAAATACTTCTGGCCTTACTAGACAGGACTCGTGATATTTCTATCGTTTTGACAACCTATTGTTACCTCACTCTTCTACCACAATACTCACCTATATACTAAAACACAGTATAGAAGTTTTCATGCCACTTCATAAATGGAATTATTCTTAAGTAGGTTGTATTGTTTGTTTGAAGATATGTATGCCACACAAATTTTCCCTAATTATAAACTTGATAGTGTAATAAAAAAATACATATTACAACTGTGCCAAAATCAATGGTATGTTCGGACTATAGACCTTAATTTTCATTTTCAAACTCATACTAACTTTGGTATTGTTAAAAGTAGTAAAAAAATGATCCATTTTCTTGGCAATTTTTTTTCATTACCGTAAAGTTGTTACAATCTCGACTATCTGTACAGATATAAATATGTTTCAGAACACTTACTCAAGCCTGTGTTAAATGCTTAATTTCCATTACTGACTAATTGCTGTGACTAATTGGTTCTTACAAAAATTTTCCAATGGCCGAAGAATACATTTTCTAAGAACGCATGAAAGAACACGTGCATTTTCAGCAGTACACACATATGTAATTTATTCATACCCCGGTGTACAAATTGGGCAACATAATATTCAATGTCATTGCTACCTGATGTAGACAGTTGTGAAATAAGTTGCACGGCCACTGCACGTTATCTAGAGAGAAATATAAATACATTTCATATTTTTATTTGCTTTGCTATTTTCTTATTTTATTCTTTACTCATATGTTTAGTAATTGGACTGGATCGGATTATAGCTGCTTCTTTTTGCTGTAAATGTAATAAGATATACTGGTGGTCACTCTATTCATCCTAATTTAATTTAAACATGAATCAGTAATCATGTAAAATAATCATTCGTAGGAATAAGATCCTAATTTGTTGTCAATTCATCTCAGCTCAAACAACATTCATAATTGACAACAAATTTGATTTATTATATCTGTTTGTTCTATGAATTATATTTTAATATTTATTTGATATGAATAGAGCATAGAGATAACATAGAGCTAACAGAGCTCTATGTTATACTAGTGAACGGTGTCAATTTGTTACTTCTACCTACTACTGTCTAATTCTGTCTAATCCTGATATCTATTCAGTCGACCGGTATTTTATGGTATTTAGTTCGTACAGTAGAATATATGCTTGTTTTATTGTACTAATGTTATAGAGAGGTAAAGTTTGTGAGTTTGGATGTTTGGATTTGGATTATGAAATTATCTAGGAATAGAGAAAAAAGGCAGCGTGATGATACCATCAAGCTTCTGTATTAGCGTATAGATGCTACGAGTATAACATTACGCTGTTTTCAATAGAAGCGAAGCCCAGCTAATGTGTTTACAAAATTATCCTCTTATTTGAAAAATGTAGCTACTTTCTTGCCTCTTTGTCTTGGCCGAATATGTTTCTGAATTCATATGGTAGATTATAAAAAAAGTTATTTATTAAAAAGTGCTTTAAATAAATTATTCAAGTAAGATTATTTCTATTCCGTCATCTAACCATTTGTTGCTACGGCATATCCTAAAGCAAGCCTAATTACTTATTGTCTGGAAGAAATCGCTATTTAACGACAAGGCCGCCCATTGTTACTTCTTTACCTTGCTATTGATGTGATAAATAACAGCTAACGTGAATGAAATCATACATTATTAACAGTGTAACTTTAACATAAAATAAAAATTAAGTAAAATAATATGGAATTTTAGGTTCCATTTTCAATCATATATTTTATATACGACATCGTTGAAATACTACAATTTCACTACGAGGTTCTGAATATTTAGGCCCAATATTTCCGTTGGATTGCTCGTGCCGAAGATATCTTTCGATTAGCGCATTGCTTCCTACGTTTCACCCTTTTTGAAAATGGACCAAATGATATTGGCACGGGCCATCAGAGCTTATGTACATGATTATGTGCACACAGGTGTATAATTTTTCATATGAACTGATAAGGACTATTCCCTACAGACTCTTCCTACTTCCATATTCCTTAGGGGTGCTTCAAGTTGATTATGAACATGTATTTTCTGATTAATAGTGCGCCGTTTTGGACATATCATTGGGTAAAGGAAGAAGCCGTGTATCTAGAAGTAAAAAAGAACACAAAAAAATGAAGAAGATATAAATTCGTATTTTATTAGGTATTTTTATATTATATGTGTTTTACGATATTACGTTGGCAGCGTTGAATGTATTTTTGAATATGATGAGGTCATTTACTCTCGTCCTGGTATAAGCCTAATATTGTCATGACTGAAGTTGGGTTTTTGTGGAAACAAAATTGAAATAATCGTAGAATGATTTGAAAAGGAAAATTATTGACTAAATGAGTGGAATATCTGGTTTTCTTTGTTTATAGCGGATAAACCTACAAAACGAGTTTATAGCAGGTAATAGAAAAACAACAAATCGTAAAATAATACATACTTACATAATTATTCACTTACATGCATAATAAGCCAAATGGGCACGGATAGATATCAGATAGTAGAGTATGTAATATTATGTTATCTGTGAAAACCTGCCTTTAATTTGATATGAAATACGGCATAAAGTATATATAATACTAGCTATCCACCCGGGTGAAATGTATTGTTCATATAATCCTTCCTATTGAATCACTCTATCTATTGCTAAATCTATACTAAAATCCGTTGCGTAGTTTAAAAGATCTAAAAGATCTCGCGAATAGACAGCGGAAGCAATTTCATTTTATATTATGTAAATATATGTACATATAAAATGACAAATAATAGACCTATTATTAGTCATCTTCACTGTTCAGTGATTTACCTTACCTTACCTTAGGATTAGGCAGCCAATCTTAGTGCAATTTCTGCACATTATCTATACAAATAAATGAAATTGGAGGGTCTGTTTGTAATATTGAAATAATCGTTTTTTACTACATGCATATGAATATAAATACGGTACACCAAAATAACATTTTTCACAGTTTTTGTCTGTCTGTCTGTCTGTTTGTACCGGCAAATCTCTGAAATGGCTGTACGGATTTTAACAGGACTTCTTTTGGCAGATAGCCGATGTAATAAGGAGTAACTTAAGCTATTTTTATTTTTAATAACACTTTTATTTTAGAAAAATAAAGTGAAATTCCACGCGGACGAAGTCGCAAGAACAGCTAGTCTAACATATAAATATTGTAATTGTGACATAACAGATGTTCCTGCTGTCGTATCCTAGACCATTACTAATTTAAGATTTTTATACATCCTACGTGAATCGAGCTGTAATGTATTGGGATGTATTTTAAGTAATTAAATATCAAACTAGGTGACGGTCCATATATCTATATGTGGAAACCATCGCTCACATAAGTAATAACAATTACCGCCTTATTTTAGATGGTCGCGGTCGCGGTCGATTTTTCGCACTGTACAAACATTTGTATTCATGTGAATGATTGTTTGTATTGGTTGATTGCAAGCTAATCGGCGGCTGAAACAGTGTGATAGCGTAAAGTCTACTTTGTTAGCTACCTCCTTGCTGTACTTCCATCTCCATACGTTACACGCTGGCGAGGCTCCTGTACAAGATGAGGGCTGAGGATGAAGATAGAACCCCATGATGTCGAATTCACCATGAATGAACAATGCTTTTCAGTAGGGACCGCGTGGAGACTGAATATAGAATACATACTAAGAGCCACTAGCTACCTTTACAAACATATATACCATAATATGACGCTGCCTTAGCATGACTCTGATAGAATCTACGACATAGCTAGCCTTTTTTAATATATAAGTATTATATATTATTACAGAGGTCAATAACATTGTCATGCAAGCCACATTATGAGATTTCGTCACCAATTGTAATTTTCTGTGTGACTGGTAGCAGTTGAAGGAAACTATAGTATCCATTGTAATGCAGTTAAACGTGTTCGGCTTATTAATACTATTTGCCGATTGCTGTCTGTTAATTCTATAATTAATTTTTTGCTTCACGTATTAATATGTACGTATGTAGCTAACAAAAATGTAATTTAGAATAGAAAATCATTTATTCAAATAAACTGAATGTAAGCACTTTTAATAAGAATAGTCAACATTTTTTTTTAACTTATCGGTGTCTATATATAAAATATAAATACGTGAAACTATTATTGGGAACTTATAAAAATAATAGAAGGATATATAACGATTGTTAGAATTTTACATTTCCTTTGTGATCCTCATCGAATGACCTTCATGAATCTCATTTCAATAAGATGAATGTTATGTAATGTGGTTGCTGTAATATGATAATTTAGTCCATGTTGCATACACCTTTTACAAGTATAAATAATATTATGACATATATTTATATACATACATAGCTTCATAACTATAGTCATAAGTATACATATATGTTAGTCAGAGACATTGTTAACTTCCTCCGGAATAAATCTTAATGTTATACCACTACTATACAAGGTTACAAAACTGTCATAAATGTATGTATTGGTTTTTGGAATGGTGCACGTCTGCGCTAACAGTTTACGCTAGCGGAGCACCAGTGGAGTATGATAGGATGTCATGTTCATCCTATCATACTCCACTGGTGCTCCGTCAGTTCAATTAACCTATCATGGTAAATTGACAATGGTTTTCAGGAGGAACCATGTGAAACTCAACCTTATATGGTACATTGCTAGTAATAATAATAATGCTAATGGGTATATTAATACACATTACTATGATCACCTTCCTAATTAAAAATAAATCAAGACTCAAAACTTGGAGTAAACATACATATGGTTAGACATAATATACACTTTAAAAAAACAGATTAAAAATAAAAAAAAAACATCTAAATAACGAAATCAACTCAAAATATGCAAATTTTGAAAATCGTGTTTAATTTTTTTGCTGTATTGCGAGTAGTTTAATATCAGATACGTGCTACCTACCACGATATCAGGTGTGACAATGACTACCCGTGACCGTCAACACGTACGGTCAGTGGGCAGCGAGCCCGTGACACAAACGTGTGACCCCGAATTTATAACATGCACATTTGCATTATTTTTCAAGTTCACTGACTTTGCTGTTAGTATAATCTTCATTATATAATCGTAACTCAAAATATATAATCCTTACTAATATCATAGATAACATAATATTACATACTAATATTATAAATGCGAAACTTCACTCGCTTTCACGGCAACACTACTGAACGGATTAAAATTAAATTTAGTAAACGTATAGTCGAAACCTTGAGAAAGGACATAGGCGACTTTTTATTGCGGAAAAAGGGGTTGAAAGGGGAGATAAAAGGTTTGTATAGAAGTATCGTCATTTTTAAAGCTAGAATCTTGAAACTTATTCAAAGTTTGGAAAATTATATAGTGGGTAAAATAAAATAAGGGATGAAAGTTTGTATGGTAATTCGTTATTTTTGAAGCTAGGCAGAATATTTATTTTCTTTTGCATTTGTGTTAGATTATTGTATAGTTTTTCTTTCGTTCGTGTCACTATAACAAGCGGACGAAATCGCGGGCACAGGTAGTATGTATATATATAACTTCATTATATAACTTCATTATCTTATATCCAGGTATTATATGTAACTTATTACTTAGCAACAATCTTATGATTATTAATACAGATTCGTAATCAGTAGTTAACTTAATTCATTAGTAGTGGATATGGTGTATAAAATATTTCCTGTTGTACCTACTACAATGCAGTTTCCAGACGATAAACTCCCAATTTAGAGTCCATTAAAGATCAAGATAAATATATAATATAGCTCAAGTGTACAGTGAATGTGAAAGAGGATGTATATTCTTGTATTATATATAAATAATCTCCATAAAGAAATGTTCCA
This sequence comes from Achroia grisella, assembly GCF_030625045.1. Classification (NCBI taxonomy): domain Eukaryota; kingdom Metazoa; phylum Arthropoda; class Insecta; order Lepidoptera; family Pyralidae; genus Achroia; species Achroia grisella. The sequence continues at coordinate 280,690 of NW_026712791.1, forward strand.
TGTGATCAAACCAAAAAATCCGTTGCGTGATTTAGAAGGAAAAGGAAAAACTTAAAGACCAATACAATGAATTTTTTATACTATTTATAGATAGTAAAACATATACCAAATTTGAATATCTTAAACATCTTTTAGGTATATAACCTAAAAAATGTTTAAGATATTCTACCCACATAAAATAGCTTTCTTATGTATTTTAAAACTACTACTATGCTAATAAATAACACGTTATCGTACCGGTAAGGATTATTATTAGAAAGACTCGTGATCGTTTGCACCTACCTCAATCGCAACTCTTAACAAAGATATGTTACTCTAAGCAAAGCCTAACTTAAAAGCATGATTGGCATTGCAAGCAATAGCATATATTTTGTTAGTTCAAGATTTACAATACATACTTATAAGTTCCTGTCAATACAAAGGCGATCGAAATTACAATGATCAGAGCCGAAATTCGAACCCTGAGACAACAGCAATACCTGTCGGTTAGGAGTTCAGCTGCTCTATAAATACTTACGCGGGTTTACAGCGCTACGATTATTGTCCAATGAGTATATAAAGATCAGCAGCGGTCAAAAATATTAGAACAGTTCTAAAAAAATAAATATTATTTCCATATGGGCTGAGTTATGATTTTGAATAAATCTCAAGCATATGCAGTGATGGATTGGCTATAAAGTGCACATAAACTATTATTGCATTTACGATTTATCTAAGTCTCTATGTATAGAATGCCAGTTAAAATCTGTTAAGCGATTGCAATGATCTCAGTCTGTGGCAATTTTGTCGCTGCTGTTGTGAAGTAAAACATATCCTACACATTGTATGTTATTAGTTATATAACTAGTAACCTTAACGTAATGAGTAAGAATTCTACATGTGTTGGTTAAACTAGGTAACCTGTGCTGATGAGGAAATATAACAGTCTTTCTGTTACCCGCGACTTCGCGTAATGTTTTTAGATAAAAATGCAGACGAAGTCCGTCCTAATGATACAGTCTATCTACATGCAATATTTCTTTAAGATCTGTTCTGTCGTTTGTCGATTTTAACATTACACGCAAACACACATACAGATAGAAGCACTTTCAGATTTATAGTATTAATATAAATGATTCCTGTTACTGCATCTCTCCAAGCAAAATAAATCCTGCTAATTTTAAGATGTAGGTTTATTTGTTTGCAAGTACCATGCTACTGCTTAGCATATACATTACAAAGATAGTCAAAATTTGGTTCGTGTAATTGAAAGATTGGGAATTTAAATAATAAAAATACTAACTCACAAGTTTCTACGATGAGGGAAATAAAATTATGTGCAATGAAGTCTAACTGGAAGCTTTATAATAGTAAAATTCTATTAATATATCCGGATAATCATATCATTTAACAATAAACTAGTCTCATCATTGACATTTATCGACGTAATATTCAAATTTTTATTATAAAATACGTAATTTGAAAATAAAAAATATAATTGAGAAACTTGTTTAAAAATTACTATTCATTGGGCATAAAATTATTCCGCAGTTTTCCGCAAAAAATATTTATCACTAAACTTGGTTTTAACGAATGCGATCATAATTTTATCATTCCGATTAAGTTTTAAATGAGAGAACCTAAAAGAATAAAAATCTAATTAACATATTTTAAGCAACACAATGGTTTTTAACACATTATTATCTCTAATTATTTACGTGCGTCTATTAACACATAAAAACCTGAGAGAATACACATATATGAATGCGTGTCATTCACTTGTTACTTGTGTATTTGGATACATTGACCTAAGTGTATAATAAAAGCTTGTTTACACGAACCACGATGAGATTTTCTTTCTACGTAATTTTATATAAATCGTCGAGTGTAATAGCTGTTTTGCTTTAAGGGTATAATATTTATTTTATTCATTTATTAAAACTTTAATACACAAATACATAAATAATTGTGCACATGGGGGACTTAACGCCTATAATATTCAATAAAGTATAATAGAACTCGAAGAAGTATTGAATAGGTTCAGTTAAAATGTGCAAAGGTACAGACACGTATAGAATTTAAAAAAAGTTACACGTACAGTTCACTTGTATATATGTATAATTGTAATAAAAATTTAAAAATACATTATGAACCCCTGTGGTATTCATAAGTCGAAATGCCGTACTTTGTAATGTGTCTCCAAACCGGAATGCAGCTCGGGAAACTGAGCACCAAAATAAGTCTAAGATCTGAGGTCAAAATCCTAAGAAACAGGACTTAAGCAGACAACTTTGTACAAAGTCTGCCTCTGTTAAATTTATTATTAAGCAACTTATACATGTGAAATCACGATTCTAGTTTGCAAAATAGAAAATATATCCGCTATACAAATTAACACTCTGTTGTAAGTGGAGTATGTTGCAAAATTTAAATAGATACCTATAGAATGAATGCCATATGTACATTAGGACTTTGTACCGACTAGACTACCAAAAAATCTGACAAAATTAAACGTTTCATCCATTCTTTGTAGTTCTAGTTTCTTTCATTTTATTCATATTGGTTTTATAGAGTGAGTCTGTTTAAAGTCGTTTACGTAGGTACTTCAGTCTTATTTCTGTGCTGCTTTGTAATTGGGTGCAGATTAAGCAGTGAAATTACAAAATAAAAGGCATAGCATCTTAGTTCTCTGGAATAGCAATACATGAGTGGTATCACGTGTGTTACATGAAAACGTGATATCCGTAGAACTGATAATATTGTGTAGGCGTCGAATACAGCTATCATCAAATGGGCCGTCTGTCTTTTGGTATTGCAATTACATATTTTTTATTTATTTGTCATTCCGATTGTTTTACTGATAGGTACGTCGGATCATTTTGTAATACAAAATGAACTTATGTACAACATTGCCATAAATTTTATTTGTAATATATAGAATTACATAACAAATTTAGAATTTCGTCAGTAGAGCGGTACATACACTATTATTATGTAAAGTCGTAGTAGTATTAGTACCTGCATAGTATTTTGTCACAAAACTATTACAAAAAGTAACATACTTTTAGTGTGCTTACACATGACCATGTGAGACATACATCGAAGTAATATAACGTGTTATGTCAACGGATTAAACTAGATTACGTTAACCTTTTACTGATCAAAACGTCATCATTACCGGTTTCCGACCTAGTATGGAAATCGATTGGATTTCCCAATTGGAACCTCCTACATTGGAATAAATCATCCCGCTATACGGTGAGACAACAATAATATCATAATATCAATAAGGAAGGCTTTATGACTGGAGGGGGCACCTACTTTGCAGGACGTAATCTCAAACGGAGCGCAGTGGGTTTTCTGAAGGCTGTGGCACGAGCCGCATGCCAACATCGCGCCTGACCTCGTACGACCCTATTAATACAAGATACATCGACAACAGGACACAGTATCATTGATAATCCCAATCATGAAGATCCTCTGTTCACTTGTGCTGTTCACGGTCGTTATCAGAAATGTGCTGCCTGCTCCGGCTGCTGGATTTGTGTTTCCGGATGATACGAGACGACAAAAGAAATTGGAGCCTATTACACCACCAGTACTTCCTATTTTGGAGCATTTAGAAAGGGATCCGAGTACATTATTACCAAATGAAAGGACACGATCGGCGTCCAGTGGCGTCCAGCCGAAATTTGGATTTGGCGGCGGCTTCAATGTAGGTCCTTCACAAAATGGGGGACTTTCTGCAAGCATAAGCAGTAGTGCCGGTGGACCTATTGCAAGTCATTCGGCTTCCCATTCGTTCTCGTTCGGCTTCAATGAAGGATTCGGTGCGTCTCAATCAGCGAGTCAGTCGTCATCATTCGGATTTGGAAGGTACGTTTGCACGAATGACTTGTTATAATAGTAGAGAGATGTGTCATGCTTATTTATTAGTAATTTAGATGTATTGACGAAGCAATAAAAATAATGTATTATTTATTAATATCAAGATGTTCATACAACTATTCGTGTGACTGTATATTGATTGGTCGAGGTAAAAAGTAGGTAATGTTCTCAATCCTACCAAACATTACGTGTATTTTAACACTATACTTTTAGGGCGCCAAGAAAACAAAAGAAGGTTTGCAAAAAAACAATAATAGAATTAAGGTAACATAGTGTTAGAACGAATAGAAATTGAGGTTAATAGGACCAAGATAAAACCTTACGTCCAATAGTCCTGGGTTCGATTGCTCCATGGATATCGGTCTGGGTGATTTCTTTGTATTTACAAAAAAAGTGTATTTTAGTATTTCTATCACTTGCTTAGGGGTACTTAACAATATGGGGACTAGATGGTATTGTGTCAATTATACAAGGTTATTATTATTATTTAAACATATATATTTCATATTTTATTTATGTGAGAGAAATGGTATATATACCTAATTCAGTTTATAGATATAATAATGATTAATATTTGACATGAGTACATTATATACAAATAGTAATGTATATTAATAAATATTCATGATTCTAATTGTTATTTGTTGTCATAAAATAAATATATAAAAATCATATTAACTATATACAATATTTACGAAATTATATGGAAATCAGAACGGAACTAATTCGTGATTAAAGTGGTTTTAATCTATAATATAATTATTATTTAAGTACAATCATAAAACGATCCGATTTTGAAAATTATGTTAGTTTGATAGCATATTCATATAGGAAAGCTATTAGCTATATAACATGATATATGTTAGGTTTCTACCAACAGGAGTAGAGCTGCAATGAAAAATACTGCAAAAACACACGATACGATCAACTTTCGCGGGTTTGATAGGATATTATGTGATGTATTATATAAGGTGTTAAGTTCAGGGTAATTTGATATCCAGAGGAGTGGAGGAGAGTGTTATTAATGGATACTAGGGACCCATTGCTAGCAATGTACTAACAATACCAAACATGTAATCTACACACGGACATTCTGAAAATTATAGTACCTGGATGATCATCTACACCGTAAATTACAATTGATAGCTTTTTTGGTAAAAAAAAAAATAAATATAGTTCGAATTTGAACTCGTGACTTTAGGTCAAAGTCGGCGTAGAGAACTACCATACCATGACGCTTCTGTAGGTATCGTAATAACAAAATACGAGTTTGCACATAACTACAAAAAAAAATAACAAAAACTTTGTCACATAACGATCGTCATTATCGTATTAAATCTTCCGGTATCTTAAGTAAGTACTTTTTAAAACCACTCACGTTACCTTACATTTTAGTTACTTGCACGCGGTATCACGATGTTTTAATATTAACTTTTTATATTACTACTCTTATTGCCCTCAATTTGCGAGTAACATAATTATGTGAAAATAGACTAAAAGTGTGATGTATGAGCCACAATTTCTGAAACGTCATATAAATCTGTCTCTAAAAAAATGTGGTTACTTCAAATGTTATCTCTATCGACGACCTCGGTGGTCTATCGGTTTAGCACACTGCCATACTTCCAATGGTCGCAGGTTCGATTCCTTGCACGGCACAAGCACTTGTATTCATAAATATGATTGTTTGTATCGGTCTGGTCTGGTCTCGGTGGTTTCTATGTACATTATCTATGTATTTGAATTAGGTATCTAGTACCAATAACACAAGCTTGGGTCTAGATGGCGCTATGTGAATTGCCCTGAGATGATTATTATTATATCTCTATCTATACCAAATGACACCCGGTATTTAGTTTATTATATCATCGCAACTGAACTCAAAACAGAGATTTTAGAAGGTTTGTTTGTTTGCCTGTACGATTGTAAAAGTTATGACCGATTGTAAAAGTTATGACCTACTGTTGTGCTGAACATACACTGGTATAGCTACACACGGCTATCGACTTGTATTTAATAAGCATTGTTGTTAAAACAATGTACTATAGAAAAATATGTCGTAGCTGTTATTTATAAATTAATTAAATCTTGTGACGCATTTACAAGTTTTAATAAAGTATAAATAAGCCTGTTTATGGAATATTGTAATTATACGCGTACATTGGTCCGCTCTTTCGTAAATTCACAAATAATTGCATAGTACCTACAGACATAAGGAAGAGCTTTAAAATTATATTAATAAAAAAATGTAAACGATTATTAAGTGGGTTTTCCGATAACTAAATATAGCGAATAAACTAATATTTAATAACGCTTCGAAATAACTAGCTTTTTGTTATGGACACATTTGTCAGTTTATGTTTATATTTCTTCTATTCTAAATGTTATGCGACTTCTTTACACTAACTTTCATCACTTATTTCAGCCCCTTTAGATTATGTTTCCAGACTAAAGATGGTATTGATATATTTTACTATTATACATATATTTATTAATAAAAAAATCTAATATTGAAATATTTTTAACCACGAGTTGCAATTTAATATAACTAATTTAATGTACATAAAGCAATCTTAGTTTTTATTGTTAGTTGCAAAAAAAATGTTTTAAAGCTATTGACTCCAATTCACTATTTAAGATATCTTTATCTCACTATTTTCTTCAGCTTCAGTGGGAGTCAGGCTAGTAGTCAAGCGGCATCGTTCCAAGGTCCAGGCGGCTCGGTATCAGGGGCTGCATCGTCAGCCTCATCTGTAGCTGGAGGTTTCAACTCAGGATCTGGTAGTCAAAGTGCATCATCGGCATTCGGGTTTAACTCGCTTGGTGGATTTGGACAGCCGGATGATGTGAGTACAATATTTTTTATAAAAACAAAATACCTTTAAGTATATAGCAGTATATTCGCAATTAAATCAATTGAAACGAAAATATGTCAAACTACATTTATTAAAGTAAATCTATTACTGACAGACAGGTAAGTAAAATCTGTAAGTAAGAAGTTAGAGGTTCAAATTCTTAACGTAATGTGAAGTGAAACCAAATGAACGGGATAAAGTTAGATAGAATTCAATTATTATCCTGGATTGATACTATATTATCATGATTTAATAAATATTGTAAAATATTCTAATCTTAAAAAAAATACTTTCCTTAGTGGATGAACTTTAGGAATTTGTATGACTAACGTCCCCATTGCCGTCAAAATTTGATGTTATAATGATGATGATGAATGACAAGATGTTATAAGTATATAAAACATATTCCGTACCAATATAGAAATGTGTGTTAATATTGTTATTTAGTCTTGTAAGACGAGGACAATATTTATAATTTAAACGTTATATATTCGTAATATTCCTTATTATTCTCTAAAACATAATGATAATCAGACAGGGAAGTTGAATTTTGCATTAGGTTATACTTATGAGTATCATTTATGGCATACTTGGTTCGTATCTCATTTGAACGATGACATTGCGTTGAATATGTTCTGATTAAAAAGAAATATATAATAAATTTCCAGCAAATCTTTTAAAAAAAAATTGTGTGTTTGCAAACAAGCTGACGGCCCATCTGATGGTAAATGGTAACCGTCACTCTAAGTACTCGCACTCGAACAACACTACGGACACCACTACTCGAAGAACGCTACTCGGTGGTGTGGCACACCACCGAGTAGCGTTCTAGTAGAGCACCGCTTTACTTCCGATGGTCACTGATTCGATTCCTCGCACGGTGCAAACATTTGTATTCATGAGTATATATATGATTGTCGGTCTGAGTGTATTCTATTTATATTATGTATATGTATTTACAAAAAAAATATCTAAGTATTTATATCAGTTGTCAAGTACCCATGACACAGGCTTACTGCGGGACTGTAATTTTTGTACCTAATCTACAAATTACAACCGAAACGCATTTTACAAAGCAAGCAGCTTGGCAGCCAAAGTTCCCAAGTAGTCGTTTTTTTACAGTCTATCTCTGGTAAATAATATTTTTTTTTATTGTTGGTTATTTGTTTTCAGACGAATTTCAACGACGCTGTACTTGACATCAGACATCGAGGGGTCCCCAATTTCCCAATTCCGGAAATATTCAGAAAGGCCGGTGGCGTTGGTGCAGCCTCTTTCAGAAAAGTGGGACCCACAACGAGGAATGGAAACGATTTTATATCGGTTTTCGTGGCCAATTAGAAAGCAATGAATGTGTTGTTTATGTTGACTCAGCAGAAATACTCAACGTAGAAAATGAAAACTGTTTATAATATACATTTCTGATAAATGTATTTATTCGCAGTATCATAATGTAATATAAATAATTATATGCCCAAACATGACAAAGAAATTTATAACAGAACTAGTGAAGTCATTCATTGGTACCATGTATAAAAAAAATATGAATTTAATTTGCCGTGCATAGATTTACTTTTACAATACATTTTCTTCGCTGTTGAAGTTTCAAGCGGGATTTTTCATCTATTATAACATGTCTTCGCGGAGGTTTTACAGAACTACTTGTATTATTGTTTACTTTTTTATTTTTCTAAAATGACTCTATATAGTAGCATTGTATCACTGTGATTTACTAATGAACATATAAGTACGTTGAGGTAACGTAATTATATGGTCAACTTACTCTTAAATATAAAAAAATTTAGGTAGTGAAGTGATTAATAAAAACATATTCCGCTAAACTTCAAAAAGGACGAATTAATTGATCGCAATAGAAAGAGTTTGTTGACTAGTCTCATAATATTATTATTTAATGTTAGTTTTTTACAGTACTTTCATACATGTGTATTTTCAAACTATTAGGAATCTATTCGTATTTCTTAATTTATTCATTATGCTATTTATATGTAACTGAATTTAATTATTATTTACAACTAAAAATATAAAATTGCCTCGGGATATGTGGATAAAGTGGACTTAGCCTCTCAAGTGAGCCATTGGTGAATTGCCTATAGGTTTTAGACATAAGATTACAAAAATCTGTATTATATTATATAGTTTTTTTAGTTTAATCTAATTATGATATCTGTCTGAACCGACCTCAATAATATAAAAATCAATATATATATATATCGATTTATTATGTATCGTACAAAATATTGTATATAGTAAACATCTTGAGTATGTTTATGGTTTCACATATACATAAGTAGATAGCAAATATACATATATAAAGACAACACCAGAAGTTTTCAATCCAAAACATCTGGATTAGAATTTTATTATTTATTAAATAATTAATAAGGTACTTTAGATTAAGGATGTTATTTATTAATGTAAAATAAATCTACAGAATACCAAATCCTAATATAACTTTATATTGACTTTTAATCGCAATCTTAGTGCAGAACCCATATTATTTCCATAATTCCCATAGAAACAGCTTACAGCTTCTACCATAGTTATCTGTATTGTAGGTAAAAAAACCTACAGTTGTCTGTATTGTAAAATATAAAAGAAATAATATTTAAAATTATATACCAGCGAAAACTCCCTACAATCTTCTAAAAGATCTTGACCTGCAGTAAATTCTATACCAGAACGTATATCTAAAGCTGCACTAGCAGGCTCCTATCAAATTTGACTGAGCAGATTGAGACACACGAGCGGTGATGGTAAGTGTTGACGTACATCGGCAAGGGACACCATAAACATACAACCGGGGCTCAAGTGCGGGAACTTCTCCGAGTTTTCTCTCTACCACATACTGAATCGGCTCTGACACGGTGAAACCATGGAATGCCAAGAAGTTTGTCTCTTTAAATTCTACTGATTTTAAAGTCACAATTGAAAGTCCTGTTTTGGCCATAATATGCGGTATTCATAGGGAGAATGTAAATTAAATTGATTATACAATATATATAGTTATAGACATATATCTACATATAAAATATATAAAAAAGAAATTAAATACGTAATTTAAGATCTCCTTCCAGAAAAACTATCTAAGCAAATAATTGCAGATCATTTGATTATTGTCTATAAAATTGTTAGGCGTTATGAGGAAATGCCGCTCGTTCATACCTATTAAGCTTAGTAGTTGGTCAATCATTGTAGTCATGAATCCTATTTGCGATTTTTTACTAAATCTACATATAATATTATACTAGCAACCTCATCTGGCTTTGTATTTGGCATGTATTTCAATTAACTTACACAAATCCTTAATGAATAAAAAAGTCATCAAAAACCTTCCTCAAAAATTACCCAGTCAATCTCAAAAAATTGTCGCGAATATACAAACATAGGCTGTCTATTGTAATATATACAGATATAAACAGTGACCTCATCAAATTTTGAATCAATTTTTTTTGGACAATTCACACAGCGCCATCTAGACCCAAGTTAAGCTAGCTAAAGCTTGTGTTATGGGTCCTAGACAACTGATACAAATACATAGATAGTTTTTTTTTCGTAAATACATACATATTATACATAGAAAATACCCAGACCGATACAAACAATCATACTCATGAATACAAATGTTTGTGCCGTGCGAGGAATCGAACCCGCGACCATCGGTCGTAAAGCGGTATGCTAGACCGCTAGACCACCGAGGTCGTCTATCAGATTACGGTACAGATTTCTCATTCCGTATATTGGAAGTACCTTTGATTAACCTGCATGTTATTGACGGCCTCGATGGTCTACCGGTTTAGCACAACGTTTCACATCTGATGATCGAGGGATAGATTCCTCGCACGATGCAAACATTTGTATTCAAGAGTATTATTATTTGTATCGGTGTGAATGTTTTCTATATATAATATGTACTATATATAACAAAAAATTTTATATACATTTCTTTTTGTAAATACATATCAGTATTTATATCAGTTGTCTTATACTAATAACACAAGCTCCGCTTAGCTTGGTATATTATAATAGTTATAGGACGAGGCTTAGCACTAAGATTTATTCAATACTTATTCGAGCTTAACTTAAAAATTTCGACATTTCGCTTCACAGCATATTGTTATTTTCCATTATATAATAACTATCACCTACAAGGAAAAGAAAAATTTCCGAATCCAACGTTAATAAAGTCATGTTCTTATTGTACTGTATTCAACCGGTTTGTATCGACTGGGCAAAATGCCGCACTCCCGCAAGTGTTACATCCGTAATACCACTCGTGTGTTACCATTCTGTAAAACTAAGATTGAATCCCTATTATCCTACAATTTCACAATCTTAACTTATCCTTCAACTCTAGCACAGCTTACAAAGCAAGATACCTAAACGGCTCTTTACATAGTCCACCTAGGTAAATTAGGTAATAGTCAAATAAGAACCCAAATTAAGCGATAAAGCCGTCCCTTGTAAAACATATTTTATACAAAGTGTTTTTTATGTCATTATTTTTAGATATTAGTAAAGAGTTTTATTATTATCTTTCCTCTTAATACACAATATTAATTTACATAAAAATTATTATATGCTCGGATCTTCGACAATCTATATATATATTACAAGTTCAATTTTCATTATTTACCTTTATGAAGCATTTTCAAAACGCAATCTATATATAAACATAACTTACTGCAATCTAAAGAAAGAAATAGCTGGATTTCATAAAATAGACACATTGTAGTGACTTCTCAAACAGGAAAACTGTAAGTAACAAAGATAACTATGTATACTGTTTAATTTCAATAGAGATTATTGCCCCGTATGTCGTTACGTTGTTCATTGTACTTAAAGAAACGGCAACCACAAAAATAATTCCACGTAGAGGAACTCAGCCCACATCCTGACCACTATTTGTTATTATTTTTAAATAACGAATTAAGAAAATTAAAAACTAAGTATAACTGATCATTCAATTTATATTTCTTTTTTTTTTGTCTTCTTTTGGCTCCGGCGTTTTATGTTTCTTTATTTTTAAATGATTTGAAAAAGGAATTTCTCATGTTGATTACATTTTTTTTTAATTATATGTATTCAATTTAGGACATATTTTGCCCGAATATTGATAGTTCAAATTTCATAAATTTGTTTCTATATTGAAGTCAAGAAAAAAAAGGAATTTATTTTTGGACTACTTTATGTTTTAGGTTCACTTTATTACTTCAAAAACTTATTAAACATTGTCACATAATTAATTTGAAGACATAATAATTTGAAGTTGTACCAGTGATGCAACACGATTAAAAGAAATACTTTATTAAGTAACTGTCTACTGTTTTTCATTACCACTGCAACTCATCCATCACAATAACTGTCTTTCCCATATTACGTAGGTAAATTACGTAATACGGTATGCTATTGTCCTGACCATAAAACAGAATAATGCTAATATAAAAAATTCTCAGTACTGGTTGTCATGTAAACTGATCATCAATAATATTATTCAGGATATGTTATGTGTCAAGCCTTCAGATTACAAATGACTCTTAATTTGCAACAAGCAGGTCTAAGTTAACCACTATGCCTGCTTGGACGATTATTCTATAGGTATAATTTTGGGTTTAGTTGATTTATTTTATTTTGTTACAAGTCATGTCAACAAAACTACCCAACCGCAGAAAAATGTCGATAGATACGGTAGTACTAATATTATATTTAATTAAAATTCTCGTCGTCAAAAACACGTCTATAACCTACTTCACTCATTGATTTAAGAAGTCTCAAACATGATTTAAAAGTAAATGTACTAAATTTTAACAACAATATTAGATACTTAATTAAAATTAAATAATAATACAAAAAATATAAAAATAGAAAATAATTAAACGATGACATTTTGTGACTGAACGTCACATCATATATCATCAGCATTGTCGACATTTTTGTCATAGCTTAGTTCGAGTTATAGGTCATTTATTTTTAGTTATATTATTATGTAGATACATTAGATTATGTTACAAATAACTGATTAGAAATAAGTATTCTTTTATATCTAATATTGACAAAGTATTTACCAGTGATTACAATTATTAATTGTTACGAATACATTCGAAATTCACATCATTCAATAACTTTTTCGTGTCCCTGAACACCTATTCAGCTAATAGCAAAATTTTAATAACATACATATAGTAGATTTTTTCCAGGGTGAACTAGTTACAGATTTATGTTAAATTCATAATGTTCACAATGTCAAATTGATTAACATGTATAAAGACGGAACTTGACATTCCAGTTTAATCAGTGACTCGGATCTTTCGTGTCCACGAATTACAGTATCATTATAATATTTCATTAGAATAACATGGCAAAATATATTAGTTTTACTTTAATTTTATTGACATCGTTGTGCTTTGTCTCTACATGGAAAATATTCCCGTTGGACAATCCAGATCCTATAAAAACGCCAGAGGCAGCTAAATCGCCATCTTCTTATACAACTTGGAAAGCAACATCTACAACAGTGTTGCCAGTTTTAAAAACTAATTTGGGATCAACTGAATCAGTAACTTCGAAATTTTCATTTAAATTGTTGGAGTCTGTATCACCTGACAAATCGAGGATATCAGCATCAGAAAATTCCATATCAGTTCCAGTCTCAACTGGGAATAGATTGGGAACAGTGACAAAGCCTTCAAGAGATCTTCAGCCACCAAAGGTAAGAGATTTGATTAATTAAAAATTCTATATTGTAACAGAATAAAAATTGTTAGTTTTATGCAGTGAAATAGATCATACGCCTATTTTAATTTAGATTTCTAACAATGTGATCTTGAAAGTATCATTTCCTTGCAGTATATTTTTGACAGATATTCTAATACCTATCTGCATATTGTATACGTATCATGACATATAAGAAAGCCAAAACAACAGTTCTGACTTCTGTTGCCCTAATGAATAAGAACAATAATAACCGCGGACATTTCTCACAATGCTAATTCCAAGCTACGTAGAAGCTCTGCTACGTGTGTTAGGTGTACTAGACAACTGATAAAAATACTTAAATATATTTTTGTAAATAGCTACATAACACCCAGACTAACACAAACAGTCATACTAATGATTACAATTATTTGCATCGTGCAAAGAATCGAACTTACGACCAACGGTAATAAAGCACTCCAATGTATATTTTGTACATTGTTATTAAAAAAAAAATATATGTGAATATAATATTTATGTACAAAATTTTTTTAGTTTACCTGCTATTCTTAATATACTAAAAACACTAAATAGAGTGTTATTATTTAATATAAAGACAAAATATTTGTGTAAAACACGCATAGTTGTGTTCCTGTTCCAAATGGTCTGTATGACATTATTCTGTCCGCGTTTGTTGCAGTCATAAAATAGGATCAAGCTAAGATACGACGTCCTACAAGCATATAATAATATAAACACAATTTAAATAAATCACTCTAACAACACTATGTAAGGAGCTTATGTAAGGATTTTACCACAATTGTTATCCACGCAACTGTTATTTCAATATTTCAGCATGTTAAACAAAAATACTACACCATTTTCATATAATGAGACAAACAATACGAAGCAATGGAGATTAATATAGAATTAATATAGTTTGGGCATGTATCACTAAATCATTATACATAACATCACATTTCTATATTACTCTAAGATATTTTCTCACATTCGTTGTAATGAGTAAATATTATAGTATCTTATTTTTTGTTTCAGGAGGATACGAGTGAAACACAAGGGAAAGGAATTTAGCAACATTATGTTTTATATGTGTATTTGCTTTGTGTAGTTTACAATGTATGTGTTTGAATTCATGACAACTGGTGATCTACTGATAGTAATGGAAAATTACTTTAAGATCTAATAATTATTTATTTATTGAAATAAATGAGGTGGCACTAGCACACAATTTTTTATTATTCCCGGAATTATTACGATTGCATTTTATTTGATTGTTAATAATGGAAGATATTGTTTTTCAAATTGTATTAAATCAAATTCTGGGTTTGATATGTATATTCTTCATATTTACCTGAATACAAAAATTATAAAAATAAATGAAGTAGATAGCGAATTAGAAGATTGTATATGTCATGGTGTATATCTGATATAAAATATAATAAAGGATAATCAAAGTGTATAACTTTAGCAATAAGTAAGTTATTAGGTATAACAAAACCTGTATTATAATATTAGGATGTGTTAAACAGTTTTAGAGGAAAACTACTGCTAAAAATGTATGGTATAAATAACAAATTTCCATGATATTTCAATTTTAAATCAATATTTAATTATAATATAAAATGTACGTAGGTACATATGATTCAGGATACGATTTAAGTTCATTTCTAAACTCAGACGTTAAAATAAATACCCTATTATAATCCCCAATATTAGACATTTTGTCTACAAAAAATTTGTTCAGTGTCGAATTTGTTTTAAAAAAACCTCTTCTGACATCTTGCGCATAGAAACATGTTTCCAGTACTACATAGAATCAGCCAAATCTATTTTGGAACTGATAATTACCTAGTTTATAAATAAACAAGCATAATAACAAAATTATAATTATTATATAACAGTAAGTCCATTAGGTGATAATAAACACTATAAGATCTTCACAAATATTACGTCATACCTATAGTTTGTATTCAAGGTACAGAAAAACCACCTCAACGTGGGGAAATACTTTGTTAAAGTAGTAATTAATTATCACAAACTACCTCAACAGATAAATTACCTCATTTTTCTTATAAACCTGAATTCATAATAATGATTTCTTACTAAGGTATACTTTGTATAAAGTCGTTTACATCACCTATTACAACAAGTGCCGAGTTAGGTTAACTCGGCACTTGCTGAAACTTTACTTTTGTGAACTGTATTGGTATGAGAGAAAAATTACAGAGCACCGAGGCATAATATTTTAAACTTTAGGAATGGTGTACGATCGTAATGATGACGTCACGTCCGGGGTGTTGTTCACGTATCACGGTTACAATGTACCATCAGTGTTAACTAAAATAGTATTTAATCAAATTAAATCGAAATATACTTATTAATGTTATTAATGTAGATCTATTCCAGACTCTTATGATATGTTATATCTAATGTCAGTTCGGAGTGCTTCGAGCTAAAAGAACTGACAAGAAACGCAGCTTTCTTCAAATGATTACAAAAATACAGTTTGATACACAAATTTTAGATCATAAACTACATTACACTATAGTATTTATAAGTGCAACTTTAATTGAATACGCCTCTGTAGATTAATGTAATTATGCGTAATATCTTCATGGAAAGATTTCCTATCAGTATGCCTTATTACAGTGCAGATACTATGAGTTACCACAACTAATTACATATGGTACTTAGTCAGAACCACTGACGTGTTTAGTTTACTTTAACAATATAAATCGGTAGTGCTGTTTAATCCCTCAGTTTTATACACTATATGAACACAAAATGATTACCTACTTATCAGTACGTAGGGCCTAAAATGATTTTTGGTTCATAATTTATAAAGAAAGAAATAATCTTAATATATGTCACTCGTCACTAAGATTATTTTATGATATTAAAGTTAACATGTCATTTCTTTATGTATATAATATATCTGACAACCCACCTCAAACCCATGAACAGCAATACAAACTATAATGACACCGTTCATGCGTTGTTATTCCGGAGAACAAAGATGGCTTACCTCTTACATTGTAAACTGACTTATATTTAATCAGACCACAGTTCACAAAACAAGTTTCTTACCGACACTGACAAATAGATGACACTGAAGTGTATGCAGACGATTTTTACAATTCGCATATTCGCTTGTTAATTTGTTAATATAAACTAAGACTAATGCACCGATTTAAAACATTCATAATTAATCATTTCTATTATATCCAAGAAATGAGCAAAATGTATCCTCATTCTGCATATTCTTTTTTTCTTAATATTTCTTTTTCCGTAAAAATTCTGTTTAATTTGAGGAAATTAATAAAATCTCTGCTCATATGCTTTACAAATGAAACCGGAGGAAAATTTAATATCTAAATTAATAAGTACTGACTGTTCTTTTATCAGTTCGTCAGTCATTTTCTGTTTATATACCTGACTTTAGATTGTATCATAATTATTAAATATACATATGTTTGACATTTATGTTTCTATACTTAAAATAACTTAGCTCAATGACAATATTTATAACTTTTATAAGGCTGTGATACACTTCCGAATACGTGTTCATAGCAACTATGATACTTACAAATTCAATTCTAATTGTAAACAGTAAAAACAGTAAGACTTATATGACATAATGAATTTAAATAAATTAATATTGCATTATTTTAAAATCATAATGTCATTCAATTCAATTTTTACGCAAATCAGTCGATAAACCAGAAAACTTATTTTAAACTATCTACTGTACTATTAGTATTGCTTTGCTTTCATATCATTGTTTGGGGCCAGCGCAGTATGTCATCTTCATCCACTAATCCCAATCAGCCTTACCTTCCTTTTAGGCATATAAGGTTTCACGCAGTCATCCTCTTCCTACTATATCAACTTTTCATATATTACATACAAAGTTATAAGAAGTACAATAAATAGCATTCATATATTATGTTGTTGGCTTTTAGTGGGCGATTTCCGTGTTTTATGGCGAGGTGTTTGAATCGTTTGCCGCCAGAATAATAAATAGATCCTGTTATTCTTCGGGAAATACTGTTTACGTAAGCTATTAAATATCAATATAGCTAAGCTACTGTATACGTAAGAAATAATAATACGATGTAATATTATCAGGCACTTGAATAACTGTAAATATTTAAATAATAATTTAGGATGGATCTTATACTATTTTTGTCGAAATGGCCGAACTAACCATGTGTTTATACAACATATTACAAATAATATATATAAATGCAATTAAAATTAAAATTAATCTTGTTGTACATAAAAGATGCTTAATGTACATAATACGAGTATGATCTGTGAAGAGGCTTAACAGATTTGGATGTCATTTTTACTACTGTAAACTTTATATAAAACCTTCTGTATATTTTATTCGAATCGGTTTACGGACAAAAAATTATGTCTCGGGCTCAGTTAATTCTGAATAAATTATCAAATAGTCACGATTTCAATAAAATATAAATAATCATTATGTATTTATATAGATTTTAGATAAGCTATACAGTTTTAACACGATTATAATCCTTTTACTACCATAACCAATTTATAATAATTATCAATTAAAACATAAGAGTTTAACAGATTAATTGTTTATACATGTTATTGTATTGTTAAACAGACACTTAATTTTTTACAATAATTATCCTGGTTTAATTAAAATAATCGTAATCTACTAGAGATTAAATTTTTAATAATTTTCAAATATGCTAGATTGATAACTTAAGCAAGGATTATAATATTGTGACCTTGTGTGTGTATTTCCGATTCAAACATGAGACAAAGCTTGTTTGCTTTTTCATAATATGTTATTCTAAATCTTCAAATTGTTGTTTATCAAACACATGCTTTGTCATTGTTTAATGTTTCGTTTATTTCATAATAAATATATAAATTTTTATAAAGCAATTACTAACTCATATTACCTTAAGCTGTGTTGTACTCGTATACTTATTATGAGTTTTCTCATAATACAGCACTGAGATGAATTGACAGCCTCCTCATTATTTGTACTATGTACCTAATATTTTATATATGCCGAAATGAGTCTGTATGTTTGTTAAACTTTCATATCCTAATCGTTACGAAATTTGGAATGTAGTTAGTAATATTAAAAATCTTTATTTCGCACAGAAAAATATTTACAAAAAATAACTTTACATAAATGTGCTAACAACCTTGAATTATTTCAGATGGAAAAAATTTTGACGTCGTTATTCTGGTCAAGTATATTCTAGATAAGAAGTAATAATTATTGACTAAAAAGTCTAGTAGTATTGATCATCTCCCATACACGAAATCTTATTATAATGTAGGGAGTAAATGATATTGAAGCAAAGCAACCACGCAAGCAAGTAAAGCAATCTAAGAGGCTATATAAGGATGTTTCGAACTTATTACAAAAACATTTGAGAGACGTACTTAGATATTTAGAAACGTCGATAACTATGAAGCATATAATTTTTCTTTTAATACTTGCGCAATATGTTTTCGCTAAAGAAACAGCATATTATGTAGCCCAGGGTGGCGATCTTTTCGATTTGATACGTGGTATTCCTCCAAAGGAAGGTGCTTTGAAGTTGAGCAAATTGGAGGGATATAGTAAAGATTCTCTGCCTGATGGAATATACTATATACCGCCTGATGATGAAGTTCTTGCATCAGAAGATACTCCACATCTATTAACATTAGATGTAAGTGGTTCATATTACAGTGATTAAAAAAATTAAATAGCATATTTTTACTTTTAGCCCAGTAAAAATTTCTTATTATAAATAAACTCTTTTTTATCTTTTAATTAATAAGTAGGTATTGTAAAAATATAAAAGTTACGTAGACTTAATTATAAATTTAACAATATTATTTCAACCCAGGTAAATGCGAAGAAACCGGTGGATAGCGACAAAAAACCAGTTCCAACGGCAGACGAGCACAATAATCATGATTCATAAAGGAGACCTTGAAATAATAATATCTTCTTTTTTATTGAAATATACTTGATATTGATTGAAATAAACAGTAATTATTAAACATGTTTTTAACATATTAAATGCCTAATTTATAAAGAATCCTGAAGATAGCTTAGAAATACAATATATAATAGATTGGAAAATTCACAATATTTTAAGTCTATTGAATGGACTTGAATAACTTGTACGATTGGATTGTATAGATTACTTAGTAATATAATACTGTTACTAATTATTTTCAACTGAGCTTTTCACAGTTACAATTTCGTACAACTTAACTTGTAACTGCCAGCTTTCAAATAAAAAAAACACAAACTCCCGATGAGTTTCGGATTGTTTCTAATTGATCGCAAATGTGATTTTTTAGTACCAGCATTACAAAATGTCACCGGACCATTATGGCCCCTGTGTAATTAAACCGATTAGCAGAAGTTTCCCTGCCCCAACATAAAATATTCATTAACATACCAGAAGATACAATATATACATATAATCATAATTTACATGATATCACAAGCGAATCCGTAAATACCATGCCAACTAATTTACATAATTTATCCAAGATTCATTTCTGTGGGGAAGACCTTAGCGTTTATTATGCCTTAATTTAATGTCACTTGATTCCGGAATATCCCAAATTGATATTACACTGTATTTGTTACTGACTTATTATTATCTAACAGTAGTCTGTTTTATCTACATTGAATCTCCGTAAGGAGGAACTTCGTTCGCATTTGGTAATTTTGATAACATTTAGAGTAAATGCAAAATCTTGACAATGTAAACACATATTTATTGAAAGGCTTTATTCCAAAAAAAATTCAATTATTCCTTCTTACCATCTTAACCTGTGTATCTGCTAGATATTATTTCCCGATGCCTTCTATCGAGTGTGATGTTCTGTTTTTCAGAGTCAGGAATAACTGCTATTTCTAGATACATACTAGAGATCAATTTTGGAGCCTTCTGTTAAGAAGACAGTGTTATATTTGACAGTCATTCGAATAGAATTCGAACTAGAATTTTCTTTAAGTGTATGTACTTAAAGAAAATTCTAGTCCTAACCTAACCTAACTCATATTAATAACGTATGGAAGAAAAACTTCTTCATATACAATATTTTAATTGTTCATGTATACAATTTCAGACGATGAGAGTTATGGAGATGGTTTTATTATTTAAGAACTAACTCGTTCTCAAATTATTGGTGTTATTTCATAGAGCGGCGTTTATAGACACTAGTAAACTGTATACAATAGCGAATTTTTTTGCTCATGTCTTGTCAGCGTTTCGATTGTACTGGTGATTTATGATGATAAATAAGATACATTGGAAAATCTATTTATTTTATAGGCAAATCGACTACGCCCAAATCATTTTTAACAAGACAACCGACAAAAAATATAACATTAATTTCAAACGTACTTTCTTGTACCTGCGTTAATTAAATATGCGAAGTCCCTAAAAACAAAAGGAGCTATAATGATGTCAATCATTTTTTAAAATCGTGATGTTATTGAATGAGCCGTGTATAAATAAAGCTCATTGGTTATTTCATTGAACATTCAATGTTAGACACGATGAGACTTGCTTCTGGAACAATGAAATTAGCTGTGATGTTCTTCATTTTATCAGTACATAATACAGTGAGTGGATTGATAGTGAATGGTACTGAAGATCGAGTTGTTTTAGTGTCACCAGTATTGGCAGCACCCAAAGATTCCAGAGCGAGAGGCGCGGATACAGAAACTGCAAAAGATTTCCCTATACTAATGCTGCTGGCTACTGGTGATAATATAACTAAAGAAGAGGAACCTAAAGGTGATCCTCAGCCTATTTATGTACAAGTAAGTATAAAACTTTAATGATAGAGATAAAGACTTAAATCACTTAGTACTGTACGTTATTGAGCGTTATGACCTAGACGTTAAAAATAATTTTACTCATATATACTAAAGATCGCGAATGACGCGAAAATATAATTTGCCCAAGAACAAAATACATCATTTAATTTTTTTATTGTCTCACAGTTACATATAGCAGACCAAATTAATCTGATAGACGGTGGTAAGATATCCCCTCCCTCGTTATATTCAAACCTACTCAGCAATATGTCAAGTGTTGAGTTCCCCACGGCATCAACAGTTGACAATTTCGACGACTGCATCTAAGAGTGCAGTCATGAAGTCGTAAATGTTTACAGAGGCATAAGAATCTTATATCTACTTCTTTATCATTTTCAGAAACTGGAAGATCAAAAGATTCAACAAAATCGGCGTAGAAGATTCTCGAAAATGCTAATAAATCTTACTTATTAATTAATACTATTAAAGAATATCGATATAAGTAATACAACATAATGGAATAATTATAATGCAGTTATAGATTGCCAGGACGGTTTTTGAAATAGTGACAATAGATGAAATGTAGTAAAACGTAATATCACATTAGTTTCACCACAATGTACCTAATCTTTTTTAAAATATACAAGTATAAATAAATTAGATATAATGTATTTTTTTATTTATGATACCGGACCACACGAAACTAAAGTAATATAAATACAATAGTATACAGAACAATGTCATTTGTATTCAATTAAACTTTTAATAATTAAAATCTTATTAATTTTATAAACATGAAAATTTGTAAGTAAGAATGGATAGATGGATATTCTTTTAATGAACCATGACAGACTTAGTACTAAATCGTCTACGCGGGTTGCTCTGTCTTGTCTATACCCGCCGCCAAGTAGTTTGCTTTAGGAACTGAATTTCGGTTGAAGAGTGAAATCTGGCAGCAAAATTACAAGATATAGGGATATAACATCTAATTCCTCCGGAGATACAACACATGATTTTCCCCTGACCAATACAAACGGGGATCGAAATTGCCTGAACCGAGGTTTGAACACCTAGCGGTGCCCTCGGACTAATGTCGTAAAGGCGGGAGTTGGCCTTTAGCTGCTCAATAGGCCCTTCCGCGGGTTTGAAGTGCCATCTATTGTACAGTGAAGCTGTGAAAGCCAGCGGTGGCCAACAGCATTAAAGTCAGAAAAAAAAGAAACGCATAGGGGAGCAAATGTGCCTTACGTAATGAACTGAATTTAGTTGCTTGCTGTTTATTGCCACAAATCATCAAAAAAGAAGAATAAAAATGTGTTTATTCAACTGGGCTCTCAGGTTGTTATTCCAGTTATATAAAAATTTCCTTTCTTAAACATATTAATAGACAAGTAATTTTATACACACACGCTATGACACTTGAAAACATTATGTAAGTAGGTATTTTAAAGCAATTAGAAAAATGTAGAAGATTGTTCAACTGATAATCTCTGCATTCATATAAAAGGTACAGAATTGGTTCCACTACACCATTTAGTTACAACAATCGTTTTGAAAATGAATATACCGTTGGTTGTGTCAATATTGTACATTATAGTTAATTTAACTGGTGATGTGGAATGTTTTCTTGAAAAGAAAGCACAGGACAGTAATATACACGTGAGTATAATTACTTTTTTTATAAAATATAAATAGTACCAATTTATATTCCTCTTACCCCTTCTATCATAGAAACAAAGATTTACTTTATAAATTGCGAGTGCCTCACATAAGCCAATACTATTTTCAGATTACAAATGGAAATGCTTTTGCACATCGATCAAAAAGGGAACTTCTAGGTTTGTATTATATTATACGAATATTCTCTCATCAAAATATTTTTTCATTCAGATTTACTAATATAGCTGGACAAACGTGAGACTTTGTGGGTATGAACGGATGGATGGATGTTTAAGTGTAACAAACATCCTTCACGCAAAACTACTGAAGGGATTTTGATGAAACTTTACAGGAAACTTATACAGCAGAATAACACATAAGCTATAAATTTGAAAATTACTAGCAGTGCCCGTGCTTTCATGGGCACTGCGAGTACTTTTCAAATTTATTCATTAATTAATATTGAAATTAAATTAAAATATCATCATTATTTTCAAACCAATAAGAGTGAAATTATAAAACTGCATATTTTCAGGTAATTCTATAATGAGCAGATCCGCAAGTGTACAAAGCCGCGACCCGACGATTATTGTGACACCAAATGGAGGTTGTATTATATAATGAAAAATAATTAATACAGTATGTTTCGAATTTCAAAATGTATAATCAATGAAATTGAATTTACTTCCAGGTGTACCAAGTGCATATAGAGGACTACCTTATTCAAATGTTCCGTACTCGAATACAGTAAACCGAGGACCAACTGTTGTTATACTTCCAGGTAATAAAATTCATTGAAAACTAGATTAAAAAATCTATATAACCAAAAATTTACGCTTATTGATGTAGTGTTTTTTATGAAAGTGGAAAAAGACAACCCACCCGATGGAATGTCACAACTCCCGTGTAAATGAACAGCTTCACTGACACCTGCAATACCCCTCATCATTTTAATAATCATATTTAATGAAGAATACTAATATAATACATATAAAATAATCTAATATTTACTGTTTGTTGCATACCATTCGCAAGACAACTTTGGCTCCATTTCTCAGTCATACTCAGTAAAAAAGACTCTCCTCAGTTCTCTCAAGGTGTAATGCCTTCAAACGCACTTAGGTTCATATAGTAAACTACTCGTCAGCAAATGTGGTAAATTATGTGTTTCCATCTTTAAAAAACCTAATGATCTATACAATTCTGTATAAAAACAAAATTGTAACTGGCAGCCTATAAATATGTGTATTGCCATGTCAGTAAAACATAATAAAAAAAGTTAAAATTCAGATTAACAGAGATTATCGAAATATTGCATTTTCGTTCAATAAAAATCATTTTAAATCTGTCAACTATATCTCAAATCCTCGTCCAGGCACACATGATCTATGAAAAGCGAGATCTGAGTATATATATTAGCCAAACTCTATTTGATTTAAATAACATTTTTTCAGAAGACAGCGGTATATCACGCGGTCCCTACTACGGAATACCTACAACCAACGTCAGAATCTGAAAGCATTCGAACATCAATAAAGAAAATAAATCTGTCGCAATTAAGTATATATATATTTAATGTGTACAGTATATTGGAATAAGCTTGACGAAGCCTATGTATAGATATAATTTGACGATATAAATAACAGATTAGGGCTATTTCATTATTTATTAAAATTTTGTGAGGTAATATGAAGATTATAATACTTAAGTATATATTATTTAATGAAAAATTAAATGAATAAGTACCTCTATTACATTTTGTGGTTTTATTATTAGACGCTAAATAATATTTAGTACAATGTATATATAAATATAAACATAATTCTTAGGACAAGTGGATTGCCATGGTGCCCTACAATTCCATTGCCACCTATCATGCTGAAACAAAGCAAGCAACGGTAGAAATGAGTGAGACAGAAATCTTCACTCTGATATCTATTTATAAAATGTACCTCAGTAAAATATTCCAGATTCACTAATTTCTCTGATTTTACTCGAAAACTGAAAAGAAGGTAGAGTTTGATTCAGTAGTCCTTTGTTTTACTTTGGTGTACGTTATTTATAGGTTCCCTAATTGTCAGACTCAATCGCAATAGACATTTCCGAGTATAAATACATATATAATATAAACATTAAAATTTGAAAACGACTACTTTTTATTTTATTTTAATTACATTTTAAAAAGTAATAACATAAAAGAAAATTTAATTTAAATTTAAATGTATTTAGTAATAGCATTGAAAGAGTATTATGTAGTAACACTATTGTAGTAGTTAGTTTTACTATTAAAAATTTTCTTTCCGTGTATTTAATTTGATTATCATCTGTTTGTCTTTAATAACAAGTCTGTGCATCTTTATCATGGCTCTGCAGCACCTAATTATAAGCAACGCCAAGCTAATAGGATAATAGCAGCTACAATGTATAGTATTGAACGTGAAAATTACTCGATAACTAAGAAAATATATATTTTTAATGACCCAGGACACACACAGCACCATCTAGTTCCAAATTAAGCAGGGCTTACTATGAATACTAAAGAATTTATATAATTAAATACATTTTGGAGACTTAATATATAAAACACCCAGACCAATACACATAAATACAAAATTAGGATCTTGGACCATCGGAACTAAGACGGTGTGCTAAATTATACGTCTTTTCACTTTTTTATTAATTTCTCATCATGGTATTGTTTTAATTGATAAGAAATTACATTTAAAAATAATTTCTAACTAAAATTTTTTAAATTTTATTCTAATTATATTTTATTTATAAATATTTTTACTACTTGACAATGTGTTTGTTTAAACAATACTTACAGCTTAAGAAAAAACCGCTACGGAATACTCGTAATACCTGTAAAACAGGCCAGCGTATGTAAAAGAAACAAAACAAAGTACGCCACAATAAGGTAGGTATGTGCTTGCAAATAAAACCTATCTTCATAATCTCTCACAAAAAAACAGAAGTTGTATTGCAAGCCCAAAGATATTAAGACCAGTATCCGGTTTAAGGGAATAACCAGACACTTACATAGGTACGTGCACGTATTTCGCAAATTGCGAGGCGTGTAGCTTCACGTTTCGCTCGACGAACTTCATTTACAACTTAATATTTGTTTTTTAACAATCAAGCAACTATACCAAAGGATGCGTAAAACCTTAATTGTTGATATGAGATTTATTCGTTTGTATCAACGATAACGTCATCGTGGGAAACGTGTGTTCTCAGAAGCGTCCTGCGACTAGCGACGAATAGTCAGTTCATGACGTTGTGTGGCTGCAGGAAAAAACTTGTATATATAGGTTTGGTTCGTGAGTCCTGTGGCAGTGTTCACAATGGGACCCAGTGGTGTGGTGGTGAGCGTGTTGGTGTTATTGACCGGGGGGGTCACGTGGGCGACACCGACTGTCGGTGACAACACCCTCGATGGCGGAGATAGGGTCGTCCTCGTCGCTCCAGTGCTCGCACCCCCAAAAGATTCCAGAAGTCATGCGACTCATGATCGGTCGAGGCAATTTCCTATTTTAGTTCTACTGGCCCAGGAACACCAGGAGAATATACGTCCGGAGCCGGCGGCGAAATCATTAGAGGGAAGCCCTCGGCCCATTTACGTACAGGTAAGAATCATTTAGTGAAAATATTGTCTAATAATACTTGATTTTACAAAATGTGGGTTGCAAATACTTGAAGTTTTTGGTCAGTGTTAAATGTAAACACGTATCTAAATATAGTTATGATTAATGATCGTGTTGATGTTCCTAAAAATTATACTTTTGTAGACAAGTTTAGGTAAACTAATAGAATATTTAACTATTATTCATTTCTATTTTACCTCTCACATTGAGAGAAATATTATTTTTTATGAAAACAAATGGGACGAACTATTTTAAAGGAAATAAAGAAATGTTTTATTTTGGTTTTATTAGCTCTTCTTTAATATCGCAATAAGTTACTTTATGGAACTTTTTGTCTTTATGATCGGTGTATTCTATTTTAATTCATGTGATATTCGAACTTCTTTATGTAATAGGTAAACATATTCGAGTTGACTAATTTATTATTTAAATTTTATTACTCCACTAAAAGCATTAGCATTGTAAACATGGGAAGTTCGTCACGATTTAAAAAAAGCAATGACAAGATCTGATTTTGGTAGTCAAATATATTATAAAAGCAATGATGCAAGATCATTTAGTCAATTTTGAAGTCTATTATTTATTATACTCAGAAATTAGTCGTATTTCTATTGAACGTTATGGTTCTCTTTTCAGAAACTGGAAGATCAAGAACCTCCGCAATATGGCCGCGTAAATAGACAAAAACGCCATTTACTAAAAAAGAAACTATTGGGCATTGGAGGCGGAATTGGATTCGGCGGTGGTTATGGCGGTGGTTATGGCGGCGGTTATGGCGGCGGGTATGGCGGCGGTGGATACGGCGGTCACGGAGGATATGGGGGAGGTCCCCAGAAGACAATCGTTATTGTTAAAGAATTAGGTAATAATTATAGTGATGGTCTATTATTTGTACTTAATCATAAATCAGAACGGTTCTATTTAGTCGCTAAATACTGTAGTACTAGTAGTATTAATAATAACAATATTTTTTTAATAATATGAAGAAGAAGAATTCTCTAGGTGATTGAGATTCGGTGTTACCATAATTCTACGATAAACAATAAAGCTTGCATTATTGTTCTCATTGAAGGGATAGAGAAACAAACTTACCTGAAACACGCCAAACCATGGTTATCTTCTAGATTAAATAGATACTGTATCATTATCTATGATAATTAATTCAAAAAAATAATTACTGTTATTAAATATCTGGAAATTTACTGTTCCGAGGGAGTAGATTAAAATCATTTATTAAATCTCTTCAAATAAAATTCTGTGACCAAAACGAATAAGAAATTGATGAGTATATAGAAAACATATTAATTTTTGATGATGATATTGTATAACTTTTATTTTTTATGTATTTTAGGTCATGGAGGCGGTCACGGTGGCGGCTATGGGGGCGGTGGCGGATTTGGCGGAGGCTACGGAGGTGGCGGCGGCTATGGCGGTGGTGGTGGTTATGGCGGCGGCGGCGGCTATGGCGGCGGTGGCGGATATGGCGGAGGTGGCAATTACTACCAACAACCAGCGTATCATGGCGGTGGCGGCTGTGGAGGAGGTTGCGGTGGTGGCGGATATGGCGGTAGCAGTGCCACAGCTACTGCCACTGCGACTGCTACTGCTACAGCGAATTCAGGGTCCTACGGGTGAGGTTTTTTTATACTATAAACTTCAGTCATATAAACAAAACAAGAACTTTATATCCTTAGGTATGTGTAAGATTAAATTACATAATTCTTCATCATTGCCTTGCATTTTTCAAATTATTCGGGATTGTTTAGCCTTCATATAAGTTCTGTCATGTCTAAAAGGTCCGTAAGGCGATAATAAAAAAATTGGTAATGTTTAAACAACCGTTACTCACGTGTTAGTATGAGAAAGTTAACTCCAATATAAATAAAATTTAAATCATAGACACAAATTTTAACCTACGTGAAGTTGATATTTACAATCAGTGATCTAATCAACAATTTTGAAATAAATTAGTTAATACTATAGTTACCTGGATATTCGCTGAATATGTATTGGTTATGATAAGCTTCATATAGACAGAAAATATACCTTATGTCTATTAAATATAGCTTTTAAATATTTATGTATATGTATTAAATTATTTCAATTTCTTAGTAAGACAGGATGACCTAGATATTATTTTGACCTAAAATGGATCCATTCGGCCTCAATGCTTCTTTTCCTTTTTACGTTATTTGTCGATTTCTATTATTACATATTTATTGTTTTATTAAGCGTCATAACAAATCCATTAACATGTTAGATGACATTTTTAAATATAGCTAATTATATTCTACTTTTTTTATTATATATATTTATACTCCCCTTCTTACCTTATATTTTTCATAAATTCTTTATTTTATAACTTATTTGTTACAGATATGGAAAACGTTAACTTCCGATTTGGATCAAGATAATGTGATTACTTTATCCAGCTGTGTAAATTATGTCATCTGTGATTTAATCGTGCACATATAGACAATGCGGATATGTACTAAATACCAAAATGGCTTTAACATTAATTAAAGCAAATGTGTTTATAGCGACTTATTATCAAGTTGTGTCTACTCTTATATTGCTCAAGTTCTGTTAGATTATCTTTATATTAATTTTTGATGTTGCGAATTTCTTTTTTAACTAAAAGTTTCCTATTATTTTTGCTAATTGTAATTGATATGCAATTGTAATATGTTATTAAATTGTAGAAGAGAGAAAGAAATATAAAACTTGATACGTTGTATTTTATTGTTGTGTTAACACCTCTACAAATAATCTTTATACATTTTTATGTAAATTAATAAACAAAAATATTTCAAGTTATTAATTAGTGCAATGGTGAATAAGGCGAATACCTAAATAAAATACTATTGTGTATTGAATTTTATAAGCAGGTATACATTTTAAATTACATTAAAATAGTATGTATTATTTAGTATATCTATAACAGACCGACTCTCATGGTCAATGATAAATTAAAAAATATACATATATCTATCTATTACAAATAATTTGTTTATTTATTTGTCATAAATATCCATCGACATACACCTACTACATAGTTATTAGTACGTACTAAATTGCAATATACATATATGCTTCATATGTTAATATATGCCTTACAAGACGAATAAAGCAAGAAAATACAATTTAGTAGATAGTGTAGAGTAGGTACGTGTATTTTATGTTAAAAAAAATCGCAGTTACCGAGTTCAACCTGTCATATCCCGACAAGTCTCCATGGAGAGCATATCCTTAACCATTCGGATATACATACAAATACCAATTTGAAATATGTTCACCAATTTTATGTCTAAAGATTTAACGAGATTTTTATATAAAATTTCTATCAAACATTATAGTTGGATTCTTAATATGCAAGTAAATAAATCCACCAACTCATAAGATAATTTACAATATAACCCATACCTAACTAATATTGATATCATTTAACTATGATCTCATCTGTAATTACACCTGATCGTTATGTTTTCTTATGATGAGACCAACAGAGAGTACCTACATATATTACATCAGGTTCTCGGTAAAAATGTAAACAACAGTGTAATAAATTATCTATTATAAGGTGTATGGAAAACCGCAAAGTATTTTATCAATAGTATTAAAGAATTAATTCACATGGTAATGCGAATTAATTCTTGCTAGATGATTCTAGACGCCAGAAACTATTTTATCAACCATTCTGATCATTTGATGAATGGCGATCCTCAATAATGCGGTTTTCTATTAACTTTTTACCACGCACAAGCACATTGTGGTATCACTTTCCAGCAATGATATTTCCGAACCGATACGATATTGAAACCTTCAAGAAAAGAGCTTCTTCTTAAAAGGCCGGCAACGCACTTGTGTTGCGGCTCCTCATGGGCGGCGGTAATCACTTACCATCATGTGAGCTGCAAGCACGTTTGTTCCCTGTGCTATAAAAAACTGATGTGATATGGACTTTCCAGAAAGGCATAATTTTAGGGAAAATTATGCCTTTCTGGAAAGTCCATATTGAATATAGATTACCCCTAAACCACGAATACCAAATAACAAAGAAATAGTCAAATCAAATCAAAATTACAATATGTTTATTAATGTAGGTCTATTACAGATTCTTATGATACGTCAAAAGTACCGTCAGTTTAGAGTGCTTTCGAACTGCGAAAAACTGACAAGAACATAGAAATGACATTAAAAAAACATTCAAACCAATAAAAACAATAACAC
The DNA here is from genome assembly GCF_030625045.1 of Achroia grisella. Classification (NCBI taxonomy): domain Eukaryota; kingdom Metazoa; phylum Arthropoda; class Insecta; order Lepidoptera; family Pyralidae; genus Achroia; species Achroia grisella. The sequence goes on from NW_026712791.1 coordinate 311,505, forward strand.
TCATGAAACGGATTGGACTGGGCGAGTAATGTGAACCTGGCGAACCTGTGACCAGCAGAATAAATCAATATCCACATGTGCTAAACCGTTAAACTAATAAAGGCAAACAGTGAAATAGAAGCGCCTAGCTTATAACTACATATAAATATTAACCGGTATGCAATTTATTGCTATATAATATTATACAGGATTACTATAGATCTCAGCAGCAATAGAATATGCAGAACTCAGTAGAGCTATGTAAAATATAATAATTACATACTTGACCTAATATATTGAAATCTAATAGACATACTTAGATAAAGTGCATTTATTCAATTTAAGGACAGAAAGTCAAATTTGAAAGTTAATATCAAGTTGATTTTTCTTAGATAAATTACTGAGGACTACTCATACTTACATGTACTATTAATATTATAAGATCTATAGATCTGAATGTTTATTAAAATAGATAAACGTTTGTTACTTTTTCATGCAAAACTACTAGGGTGCGAAACGACTAAAATGGCCTTCATGAGTAAATGATTATTTGAATATGAATAAAATTTGGAATACATACATACATTGTTATATGGTAGTTAAATTAACAAATAAGATTCTTATTATACGAATTCACACATGCAACAGTGCGGGGTACAGAGGTAATGTGAAAAAAGGTTATCATAATTCTTGTCTAGACGGCTTACTACGTATACAATTAGAGATTTTAATGACCTACAATAACAGTCAGTGTGATAAACTACGGACTTGCGCACATGCTATAAGTACTTATAACTACTACGTCTCTCCTAAACACTTATTCAAGAATATTTTTCCTGTGATATGAATTGCAATCAAGTAAGTCTAAGCTAAGCTCGATGATAAAAGGCAACCGTCTATATATATTGTCATCAGGTATTGCCATATTAAGACGTCATGCTTCTGCCCTGCAATTAATACCAAGTAAAGGGAAGAGGATTGTACGTAATGTGGACTAATTATCGCATTGCAAGTAATATACCATATCAGGTTGACCTCCAACCGGTTTCGAAAACCATCGTGATAAATTCCTGGTAAATTTTCCACGATGGGATAACTGACCTGACCATTATCTTCCAATACCAAGTATCTACCAGTTACATGGCCATTTCTTATTAAACTAGCGCTGTTAGTTTATGCTAGGATGAAGATATATGGCTATGATGAGTAAATTAGAGTGCAATATTCCAGATTTCCACGATACGATATCTACGTATATTTGAAATTCCCGAATCTTATTCTCCTTTGTTTCGTTTCATTCTGATATTATTTCGTCTCCATAAATATCTGTTGCATCTTTAAAAAAACCTTTTAATAATACAACACGATAATAGATATGGGGGAGAGTAATATTTTAATAGGCATTAGGAGCTCTGGTTCTAGCAATATACCAAGTCAGGTAGACCAGTCAGGAAATTATCGTGTGATTCGCCACGATGAGCTAATTGACCATAATTCATGGTCATTCTATGATCCTCCACTGCCTCCCAAGCATATACCGTTAGTACAGGCCGGTGCAACATTCTATTATCATCCATTAAAAACACATATATACACGTCAAAACAAACATAGATTACGGCTTCGGCGAAAATATCGCTAACTGTAATTACTTACAGAGAAATAAATAAAAAATAAATCGATAAGCGCTTCTTTTTTCCTAACGGATAAAAATAAGTTCTACAATATTACGTAAAGTAAATATATTAGCTACTCATGTACGTTAATAGAAATATTCAAGATCCTTTATATTATTTTTTCTTTTGTACAATCGTGTCGTGGCGTAATATTTGAAGGCTCTTATTACTAGAAGAGCACAATACAAGCGCGGTAATGGTTTCTGACACCTACTACGTGTTTGGATAGACCACAATTATCTTAATTGGCGATCGTGACCTAAACCTCGCGCCGAAGATGATAAAAAAACGCAAAAAAAACGTGTTGAGTTATAATTGCAAAGCATCAATGTTCCTGTAGTGTTCCAATAAAAGATTGTCCATTTTTTTTCTAATTTCCATAAAAAAAATTATTCAAGCAATATTAAACTAACATTCTTGTATGCGATAACTTTATCGATATGGGTACAAAATTATACGTTCATAACAATTAACTGGAAAATGAGTTCAGTCATTTTCACAAATTGATAAATTGAATAGGAACAGTTGAATAAGTTGTATTGCTTACTCAATAACTGCATCCGGTTCATCTTTGGACTGCGTAAGTATCATCACTTATACACAGATATCACTTACAATTAAAATGGTTGAATGTTCGTACCTTTTTATTATCATTAATAATCCATCCAGTTCATCTCTGACTCCCATCTTAATCTTCGTTCGGACCATACAGAATAAATAAATTCTTCTTATATCTACCGGTTATATTAAATTAATGGAGCAAATATTTCAATACTCGTCGGCTTTGCAGTAGAAAAGCCGTATTTATTTATCTCAACATGTAAGAGGGGCAATTGGGCAAGCCACGTGATACAAACAATGTATTTAAATCGTTATCTCGAAGACATTAAGATTTATATGAAAAATTTCATTTAACGGAAACATTAATAGAATTTTTGTAAACAGTATACGTACTTATGTCAATCATATGTGATTTTACAGATACTTATACCTGTGTGAATCATTAAACCAATCCTATTGTAAATTGTGCCGTAGGAGACTGTATAAAGTTATCTGCTTCTTTATATCAGTTTGATGACAATTATTACGTACTATCAGGTGAACGATGAGATATTTTTTTATACTACTTGGTGGCAGGCATACGGCCCATCTGTTGGTAAATGGTTACCGTAGCCTATGGACGCCTAAAACACCAGGGGTGTCACGTGCGCGTTGCCGACCCTTAAGAAACCTTAATATACCCTTATTGAAGAAACCCATGTTGTAGTCTCGTGAGAAAACCTCGGCAGGAAGTTCATTCCACAACCTAAGTGTACGCGGGAGGAAGCTCCCCTGAAACCGCGCTGTTTGAGAGAGCTGTTCTATTACTATTACATAAAAGAAATACAATAAAATAAACCTTTAATATATACTTTATTGGAACAACGAAGAGGATTTTCTAAATTTAATGAAAACTACGATACAAATTTTTATTTTGATGATTTGGCAAATTAAAATAAACATTTAAAAATATATTTATTTTTTTTTATTAATATTAACGGAATGGCGCACCCGCCAGATCTAAAGGTTTAAGCTGACGGGTCACCAGTGGAGGAAGGAGGAAGCGGGATAAAATGAACACAAAGTCATGTCATTGTGGCAAATTCACCAGGAATCACGTTAGTTTTTTGTTATTAGTCCACATTACTAACAATCCCCTTCCCCCTACAAACAGTGTTAATATCTACTTAGATATTATTGCGACTTAGATCGATAATAAAAATAAATATATCGATAAAGAAGTTATCGCAAATCGAGAAATTGTTGAATTCATTGTAATAAATAAATACTATTGCCTTTTATTGCGACATAATTTAATATTGTAAATATATATAAGTGATGACAATTATTATTGTTAATTATATATTTCAATAATAACAATGCGTCTGCGTTTATATACATATATGTATATCACTACACGCAGATAAAGGAGTTATCTTACGTACTAACTACAAAGTGACCCTGTATTAGGTAGATATATTGTTTATAAATATTAAATGAAATTACTTTATTTTCAGACAAAATTTATAATATATAAGTTGATCATTCTATTTTGTTAATTTGATGTGTTTAGATAACAGGGATATATTCTATTACAAGGATGGACATAGAGTATCCTTTGTCTATAAAAGTAGTTGAAATAATATGTAACGGCAAACCTTATTTTACATTACAGAAGCACAACAACTTCTTCAATATTGCAGATCCTTATAGGCGGCAGAAATCAGTCATCCAGCTGAAGACAGCCTGTTTGCGTTTTAAATCACAAAAAATATTATTCAGTATTTAAACCGTATTTTGCAGTGTAAAGCTATATGTATGTAGCACGGTATTAAGCATTGTTTGCACTTTTAAAATACTTTAATTTCAATGGCCAATTTGTATCCTATACTCGATTCTACCATGACCCCGGCGTGCCTCTAAGTAACTAATCCAAAGTTAAAGCTTTATAACACCCCAATAGAGATGAAGGTCCAAACAAAAATGGAAATTATTCGGCATAGAATTTCATTTCTGTACGTGGATTCTCGTACACCCTGGGTTGGCCCCGTCTTCCTTCACAAGAGGTCAAAAACATAACCTATGTGTACAGAAGAGACTTTTCACGCTAATATTCATCTTAGTCGGATTGTCATTTTTCCTGTTACAGTATCAACAATTATTGATAACATTGACCTTACATATTACGCTCTTTGTTAATTTATCTAAAATGCGACTATTATATATATATGTATGTACATAATAACAGCTATTTACTACTTACTATACGTAATAGTTAATTATTCTATTTCTGTAAATGAAAATGTTCAGTTCGACATCAGAGAACTGAAATTTCTCTGATGTCGAACTGAACTTTGTCTGAAAGTTCAAAAAGACGTACATATTTTTTACGCGATTTTTACAATAACAATTATCAGATACTGCTATATAGATAAACAGCGTCAAAAAACTCCTAGTTTCGCTATCATATTACGACACAGATAAAGTAGGTTTATTCCTTAAGTAAAATAGGTTTATTTTTTATTATACCTACTCCCTTTTGAATTAATTATAGTGATACGTAACCGCGTTGAACAGCATACGGTTGACATTTAAAGTAAACATACTCGAACTGTTTAAATACGTAGTACCAATGAAAAAACACCTTTTAAATTTTAATAATACGCAAGATGGTTGATAAGTGCCTTAGCTAACATCTCAAGAAGTCAAAAGCTCGCGCAAACGAACCATACCGCCTAAAAAACAAAACAAATAAAGAAGCCAATAGAGAGGTTTTCTACAATAATGCAGTTGTATAACGTTATCAAAGTATTTTACTTATTTAAGAAATTGTTTAAAAATAAATATATAATAAAGTTTTATTTGTTTAACACTTTGAATAATTTAGTTATTTCTTGTCATTATGGTTCTGTGGTAGACGATTTATTTAAAATGTTTTATTATAATAATAATTTTTTTTCTCCACAAAAGATTAACACAATATACAGCAAAACAGAGCCATTTGGGAATGTAAAATTTAATGCATTTGAATTTTGTCTTATTATAATGTATCGATATACCGATCGTCGTGGAGATCTTTGGGGGAGGCCTATGTCCAGCAGTGGACGTCTTCCGGGCTGCGATGATGATGATGATAATGTATCTATGCATAGTAATATAAAATAATGTACATTTTTACAATAATAATAATAATATACATTTTTGTATATTACATACAAAAATGTACATATATAATTATAATAATTTGTACGGCACTAGAACATATAAAATTAAAAAAGATGGGTCTCTATAATCTCCTGCTATACTATACAATAAAAATTATATAATTTTATTATTATTATTATTACTTGCGTCTCGCGCCTACTTTGCCCAGGTATATTACAAATCTTTGAATTTTTCGGCCATTTTGTAGTTCTCTTCTTTTGTGTATGGAAATTATGCATGTAACTATTATACAAATAAACCTTCTTCTTTATCTATAGCTGGAAATGTATTAAAATCTCTTGCGTAGTTTAAAAGATCTAAGCGTACAGACAGCGGTTGCAACTTAGTTTTATCTATGTATGTATATTGTAAAGATACACAAAATTAAAAATATAAATTAAAAAAGAAGTACAAACATTCTAAGTGTAATAAAAAAATGTTACCTCTGAAAAGGCTATTTATTATATTAGGCATTGGTGATTATCAATTTCTTGCGTGTGACAATCTTAATGTATTTTGATTTTACATTACATTTATGTAAACAAAATTCCTTTTTGTATTAATATTTAAATAATATCTTACAATCATAATAATCGTAACTAAATGAAATGTCTGGATAATTTAGATACATTTAATGTTCTGTATATTTTTAAAGCAAAAAATCATTTTCTTCGTCTTTCTATAATTCGACCCAATTATAATCTAGTAAGCGGACTCACTTCAGTCGTAATCAGTGCAAATCAGCAAAGCCGAATTACATAATAGACCATCTTAGACAGGAATGCTGTAGTGGACAGAGCTGTAGGTCAACGCCCTCGAGGGGTCGATGCACCAACACCCGACCTTGTCTGGCCTTGTTCACTGATGCAACCCTCGCCAATCATTATATATTATGCATATTTAATATTCCATAACCTTGTTATAACTATTTCAATCAAATTAGGTAAATATATCTATGAATAATTACTAAACTAATTCGAAAGAAATCGACTGCACGTTCAATTCGTTCGTGTGACTGTTCGTTCAGTTCAATCCCTGCCGCATTCAATTCAAATATACCCTGTAAAATATGATTTGCAATTTTTTTCATTCAGCATAATATTGGCCATTGATAGTGTCTTTATCCAACCCATCTGAGATTATAATTGTGATAAGATTTATATCTATTTATAATTTTTATTTTTACAGTTTTTCGCTGTTACTGCTTTACCACGCTTTCAATTTCTACCTAAAGGTCTTAGGAAATGCCACATGGCATTAAGCTCTCCTTTTGTACACGAGATTTTGTACCAAAAAGAATTAAAAAAGTACCTATATTGTATTAATTATCTTAATCAACATAAACATTATAAGAATCACATCAGAAAGTAATAACAACTTACACTTTTATTCGTCCAGTTTAAATTTATACTTCTCTTGCCTCTATTTATTTTGTCCGTCTTGTCTCGCGTTATTCTAAAGATTCTAAAGACTCTATCATCTATTGGACTTCATAATATGTTATCTTGGAGGGAAGAGGATTGTTAGTAATGCGGACTCATGACCCCATTACTAGCAAAGTACCATGTCAGATCGACCTCCACGCGGTTCCCCCTGGAAACCATCGTGATAAATTCCTGGTGAATTTGTCACGATGGGCTAACTGACCTGACATCATGCTCATCTTATCATCCTCCACGGATGCCCCGCCAGCGTAAACCGTTAGCGCAGGTGGGAGCACCATTTCATTATCTTCTAGTCTCTCTTCTATTCTCCTAATCTCTCTTCTATTCTTCATTTACTGTCAGCTGATGCTAGAAAGAAACATCGATGAAATACATAGTAACTGCTAATTTGTGCGTCACAAATAAGCAATAGAATATTTAAAAATAAACAACTATCCTATCACACTTTTATCAAGAAAACTAATATCTAATTTTATACCCCTCTGCTCTCTCAGCTACGCTGATAAATCTTAACAAAATATCTAGATAATAGTCATTTTCCTTATAGGTACATATAATAATAATAATAATAATATCTTTAGACAATTCACACAGCGCCATCTAGTCCCTAGTTAATCTGACCTTGTGTTATGGGTACAGGACAAGTGATATAAATACATACATAGATACTTTTTTTTAAATACACCAATACCGATATTCGTATTCATGAGTGTTAAATGTTTGTACCGTGCGAGTAATCGAACCCGCGTCCGTCGGAAGTAAAGCAGTATGCTAAACTACTAGATCACCGAGACTATCTATAATTATACCTATAATTCACCAAAGCTCAATATTTCACAAATCGCACAACCAGGCAGCTTTTACTAACTAGTTTCAGAATTACAAAGAAGCTAGGTAGTTCCGTTTGCGTTATCCGTAAACCAAGGCTTTTAAGAAGGAGTAATACTCGTGAACCAATAAGATAAGTTAATAAATTTAAGTAATTAATATAAGAGGTCAGGTGAAATAATAATAGGTAACATCCATAGAACCTTATCGGTTTAAAACTGTACTAGTTTTAATTAGTATTCTTTGATATATACTTCTAGAAATTACCTATTGCTTATTTAATTTTCATTACTAGAGAAGTAAAGAAAATTAATTTAATTATATATTATAAAATAATAAATATAACCCTGAAAAATTTACACAGCGCAATCTAGTCCCAAAAAAACTTGTGTTATGAGTACTAGATAACTGATATCAATACTTAAATACATATTGTCTATATATACACATAATATACATTAGAAACACTCAAACCAATACAAACAAACATACTCAGGAACACAAATGTTTCGAACTGTACGAGGAAACGAACCCGCGACAATCGTAAAGTAAGGCGGTGCGCTAAACAGGGAGACCACCGAGGCCGTTATATTATAAAAAATAATGTTAATAGAAACATTAATTCTTCTCATTTGGTCTCGTTCTGTGCACATTCCATAATAACTGCATCTTACAACAATTAAAATAAAATAAAGGTTCCACTAGCAGTAACTGCAGCTTAACATGAAAGCTTTCTAGTGTTTAAATTTCACGTATATGGTATAACACGTTGCGCGTCGGAAAGACAATAAATTACTCCGAGGAACTTAAGTTATTACAACTGTATACAACTTTCACGTCTATATCTACTGGCTATTGAATATGTAAAGGAAATAAATGGTTTTACATGTAACCAATATCTTACTTTTAGAAATATCTGTTTAAGACAAAACACATGTTAATTCCCTTTACTTTCTCCGTTAAATTAAGAATTTTCCAAATGTGGTGTTAAGAATGATTTTGGTTTATATATTTGAGAATTATGTTTTTCTATGTAATTGTAAGCTACTTACTACTTACGTACTTACGTACTTTTATAAATAAAATCGTTTTCAATCCAAGTAATTTACTAAGGTACTGGAAATAAAAACAAATAAATAAAGTTAAAGTATAGTAAAGAAATTTAACGTACGTATGCTATATATATATGTAAGTAGATAGCTTACCTAGAAGTGAGACTATACGATAGTATGTATTTTATGGCTATATCGATCGATGGCATTCAAAGAAAATTGACGTAATAATTAGAAGTTTGACAAAAGTTTTATAACCATGAATGGTACCTAATAATATTTGTGATATCTTTTATTGTTTTTTAATGCATTGCTTTGACTTACTTTTTGACTTTGACGGAACAGAGACGTGGTCGCTAACTATGGGCCCCATCAACAAGCTCAGAGTCACTCAGAGGGCAATGGAGAGGGCTATGCTCGGAGTTACTCTGCGTGATCGAATCAGAAATGAGGAGATCCGCAGAAGAACCAAAGTGACCAACATAGCCCGAAGAATTGCGACTCTGAAGTGGCAATGGGCAGGGCACATAGCTCGTAGGACAGATGGCCGTTGGGGCAGTAAAGTCCTCGAGTGGCGACCACGGATCGGAAGACGCAGCGTGGGAAGGCCTCCAGCAAGGTGGACCGACGATCTGGTCAAGATCGCTGGAAGGCATTGGATGCGAGCAGCGCAGGACCGATCGTCGTGGAGATCTTTGGGGGAGGCCTATGTCCAGCAGTGGACGTCTTACGGGCTGCGATGATGATGATGATGATGATGAATGCATTGCTTTTTAGGTGAAATTGAAAAGACGTAATTCAATAACGTATATAAGTAATTATACCTAATATGGCAGTATGATAATGTAAATTTTTGTTCCAACTATTACTAAATTATTTTCACTTAATTTAATTATATAGCACAAATTCAAAGTAACCCCAATATATAATATGGAAATTGTTAGATAGAAATTAGAATTAAAAAACTAGTCTTGTCAAAATGAATATGGATATTTTCCATAAGAAAAAAAATCAATTAATCCATAACAAATCGAATTAAGAACCTACCTCTTTTGAAAGACTGTTATTAACTATAATTATACCTAATAACTGTAAGATCTATACAATTTTTTTTAAACAAAAAAATCTGTTCTCGTGTGGACTTGGTTACTAGAAGAGGAAAATGTAGACTTTCCAAAAGCTCGTTTTCATGAGTAAACCAAGCTCACCTATATCAGCCGCCAAATTGCTGCCATTGTAAGCTATATTTCGGTTGTAGAGGATTAGGCAGTGAAATTACAGTATAAGAGGTGACATGACTTAATCCACTGAAATGACAGAGCATGAATCTACAAGCGTCACTAAATAACGTAACGCCGGTGATGCTGTTCATGTATCTATGTATAAACGTAAGTAAATGCGCATAGGCGACGGTTGACATTTACTATCAGCTTGTTTGCCATTGCAATTACATAAAAAAAAGAAAGAAACTATATATTGATCCACTGGGATCTGCGTACTAGGGCAGCGAGCGCAGGTCCTAACTACTAACGTTTTTAATCCGGTTCGTTGCGCCCGCGCATCACTCGCTTACTTGCACTCATACTCCGCGCCTGTGCTCTCGTCTCTATCAATCGCGATTTTTTTAATTAATCGACAATTTAATTAATTAATTAAAAGTAACGAAATCAAAATGTACAAGTCACTGGTGGTTTTGTGTGTTGCATTCTGTGTGGTTATAGGTGAGTTGTTAATAATAAAATTATTGCCTAATTCTAAAAATATTAATGATGTATAAGTTGAAAGGTTTTTATAAATTATGAAATGTTTCTACAAACCGTTATGAATATAAAAATATTTACTTAATTCTATAGACATTTTAATATTAGCCACACAATTCCTTGTTGATAGTTTTACGTATAAAATAATTTATAAAATACCTATTTCAATAAATTAGCTGAATAACTTATTTAATTTTCAGTAATTAAAATGTTTGTGAGTATTTAATGTTATTATTTTTTGTTTTGTAATTTATTAATATATTAGTGTTATACCAATAAAAAAACATTTAGTAACACAGTCAATTATTTAAGTAATTAATTAACATTTATTTCGTCAACTGTTTACAAAATCTCAACACGGAATAATTTTATACCTAAACTTTATTGAATAGAGACAGAATCTTTTATCTAAGTCGTAATCTTAATTAACTGCATCGCTCTAGAAACAATGTAGACCGCTATATCAAAGTGTGATACACAATACAAAGTCGTGATTAAAAGTTCCAATTAAATATAAAGAGATTTAAACGACAAAAAGGTTTAAGTATTCGCTGTAATGAAACTTTGAAGTCCGTTATTAATCTTATTAATGTCTTGTAAAACTTCTATATTATAAGACACCAAAGATCATAAAAGCTGATGCGATGCACATTGTTCAACATTTTTAGTATATTATGAATAATTATTTACTTAATAAATAAACTATGCAAAAAAAATATTGTTTTTATTTTATTTTTTCAATATATTAATAAAGATGTCACATTTATATTCGGAAATAATACCTATTTAAAATAGTTTTCGGAGACGGAAAATATTTTTTTTTATATTAATAACATTATGTTAGTAATAAATTATAGTCTAATCATATTCAATTCCATTTACTATAGCTATATTCTGAGGTATAAACATAATTGTACTAGACTGTAAAAGAAAAGCAAATTTTTATAAATATTGTACCTTTATTCTGCTATGCAGTTAACGGTCTGAATATTGAGTATAACAAAATCTCACCACTATGTCAAACAATTCACAAACTGACCTCTCTAACTAAATTAAACGTGAAAGGAACCTGTATACCTGTAAGCAATGTAGACTCTACGTATTCACACAATTGACAATATTTATTAGTTTTTGTATGCAGATAGACAAAACAAACAAGAAATAAAAAGCATCTACATAGAAATAGTCGTCAACCGCATCCGTCGGTATGCTCGTTTTGGATACCTCAAAAGAGTGATTTTTGAGGAAATTTTAAGGTTTAAGTAATTCGTTAAAGTTTACTGTAAATTAATTGAAATAACCGTGCGAGGCCGGGACGGGTCGCTAGTTGAAAATAAAATCAAATACATATATAACTATAATTCAAAGTTTATAGTAGCGTGAATTTCTAGATGTATGAAGCCTAAATGACCTTATAAATCTAGAAATGCTCGCCAATTCCACTAACTTCATGCTAAAAAGAGATTACTGTGGTAAAAATATCTGTAATCTCTAGTAGGCTCGGTTGACTACCTATAGTAGGTCAAATATGTTGTATTATATGTACCTAAATGGAAACTAAACCATCCAATGGCATACCAGTTTAGATAAGATTGCAATTTCCATTTGCAGTACGATTTACTGGGACAAAAAAACCCATACAACCATACCAGTAACAGCGCAATTTAGTTATTTTCATTCAATTTAGCTCTGTACATTTTCATAAATCTGCCTAATCTGTGAATTTAAAAAAAAAACAAAACTTTAAAGTAATTATTTCTTATTAACGATTAACGACCTACGCAAAAAAGTAAAGAACCAGGAATACAATATAGGTACAGAGGAATAAATAATATAGACTAAAAGGTTGTCTCTAGAAAGAAACAGATAAAGAAGAAAAAGAAAGCGACAGATATTACATTATAAATAAAAAAAAAACTACCTACGCACCGTGTTTAATTCCTCATTCCTATGTTCCCAGGTCACAAATGAAAGTTGATTTGTGACTTGGGAGCATACGGAATTAAACCATCAATCAAACAAAATCAATCTATCAAAAAGCTCCATAGTGATTTAAATATAATATATAACATACTACTTACTTACTCGTAGCTATATTTTTCTTTTCTTTTATTTAGCTATGAAGGTATGTATATTATACCACCATATACATAATAAAATTTAGCCTATAATCAATAATAATGTATATTAGCTAATTTTATGCATAAGCATAGCATACATTAAACAATTTTGGATACCAAATTTTATATAGTTAGGTATGTCTTACAAGTCGCTTTCTCTTTAAACATGCAAGATCTACATTCTACATACAAGAAGGTATAACAAAACTTTCGCAACTCACAGTATAAATAAAACATATCTACTAAACATTTAATTACCAACATTTTCCTCTAACAAATGAACCTATTTAAAAATATAGATAATATAAATAAAATGTTTATAACATTTTAATGCCTTATTATTTAGTAGTTTTGCATCCTGGAGTTGGTCATAATAGTCTTTTGTTGTATGATTACATCTGAATATTTAATTAAAAATGAAGGGTAATTGTAGTAATATTTTTAATTTAATTATATTATTTGTCTTATAAGCAATTGTTTTAACAAAAGGACTTATTGGAATTGTCCATAATAAAACATAACATAGCTTATTATTTATGCATAGATATATTTATACTTACATACATATATTTAATTCAATCACGGAGATGATTATTCATCCAGTGCTTTCCGGGATCGTGCCCTCATGTCTGTTATACACGTACCACTTTGTAAGTAGGTATATATAGGTAACTTATGTTGCTAATAATGTTTAGTAATGATACCAACAAAAAACAAATCGATAAAATAAAACCATTGTAATAGTAATAAATCAATGGTTTAGATCACCAAAAGCATCAATCTTCACAAAAAAACAGTTTGTGGTTCCGTATTAAGAAATGCAAAACGTTACATTAAAAGTATAATCTTATTATTTGTAGTTACTTAGTATTAAATCAAGTATATGTTTGTAAGTAATAAATATTGCTTTGACCTTATAACTATTATATATGCCCATTGTTTTTGAAGCCAGCGTAATATTACGTATATTCAATCTATAAAAAATATTTTGAACGGAACAGAAACCAAAGACATCGGGAACTTTAAGTCAGTCCTTAATTTTTTGCATACAGTCGTGATTGGTGTGTCCATTAATCAATTTTAAATTAGTCATCCATAACCATGTTTTTTCAAAGACCATCTCAAAGATTTTATTGAATCACAACTATATACCTGCAGAAAGCATGATATCATGATTCCGAGAAAGATGTCTACAAGACCGATTACACCTTGCGAACTTTTATAATGAGTTTTGCAGTTCTGATACAAAAAACTTAATCGTTCCCACCAATAACAATATATTATATTCATTAATCCATTATTACGTTAACCATTTCCATTCAAAAGTCATTGCTAAAAATGTTATTCGAAGAAAAACCGCAATGGATCGTAAGTACTGCGATATAGTGTAAACTTCGCAGCTGAAAGTAAAAGAATTTTATAATAATGCAAAAACAAACACGATCAACCCGTTCTGGTTCAAGTTATGTTATACGCGAGTGGACAGGACAATGCTCTCCCATTACACCTGACCAACTACTGGCAACTACGAACACTCGCCATCAACTTGCTCCATCGATTTTGTACATCGACAGCTTTTCAAATAAACCTATAAACTTACCCAGTCAAAGTAAGAAATACAACAGATACTATTTCTTCGCAAATATAATTATTATTTTCTTTTGGAATCGGAATTTACTCATGCATTTATTTCATCTTTCATTTATTTAACTTTCGTCAAATTAAGCTTTCATACGGAAATTGGTCCATATGTTTATTATAATTATTGGGCAATAAATGCACAAAAGATTTAGAAAACGGAATGTTATTACAAGAGCATTCAAACAAAATCTACCGAACCTTCAAGTATAGATTAACCTTCAAGTATAGATTAGTACAGATTTATAAATTTAATTATTGTAATTTGAATTATTATCTCATTATTATATTTGTGTATTTTTAATTTGCGTCTACTTAATAAAACTGAATAAGGGATAACGCAAAGGCTAATCCATTGTTTGTATTCTGCACGTTGGTGTGGACTAAGAAGGGATTTCTCTAAACAACGGTATTGAAAGATAACGGGTTCGGGCGGGCGACAACTTTGACCATTGAATACGATAGTACCGAAGGATAGGTCCGCCGTGCAATGATTAGGACTTGATTAACAGTTTAGGTACTATTGAGCAAACATCGGTTCCATATCAGTTCTTAGTACACAATATATACCTACACGTCAAGTTACCGAATCTACATTCGACAATCGAAAATCCCACATTTTCTTTTTGTTTTAACCATAATGAAATTGATTTATGGAGTGATAGGGATGGATCAAATTTAGTAAAGAAGATTATATGCGGCAACGCAAAGGTACTGCCGCTAGTTCAGAGAGACAGAATTTAGTAAGTGATCTTTTGTCTTGGTATAGTCATATATTAGAGAATATTACAGATAGTCATGTAATGTGTAAAAATAAGTATAAATGTAAACATCTAGAACAAGTGAAGTGAGCGTGAAATCTACCCCAGTAGAAATAAAGAAGTTATTCATTTGAGATGAACTGTGTACCTATTAGAAATAAATAAAATAGCGAAAGGAGTGAATGCTGAAATGGCTGGTAGCAAAAATAGATGAAATATAAAAGATATTATAACTGCTGATCATAAATTATATTTTATTCACAGAACAAGGAGTCATATTTTAAATTTTACTACTCCTATATATCATAGCCGTGCATCTCATTACTACTTAGAATATTACTTAGGAACTTTCTCGCGTAAGTAATAGTTTAAATAACTATAATTAAATTGAGCTAGACTGTTAAATTATTTACGATAATGGCCTAGCCATATATCGTACTTGCTATACCTAAGTATATACTGGAAATATTACTTTAGTCGTTTAGACTTATACAGATAACCTGCTACGACTTTTCATCTTGACCTATATGTCCACATCTTTAAGTTGCAAATTCACTACTATCAATTCAGTTTGTTTTGTTTGTAATAAATACTTTATTATTTATATATTGTTAAGGATTATTATTATATATTATTGTAATAAATAATATTATTTCATTCGTATTATTGTTATTATAATTATATATGGATATATAGTGAACTCAGTTGCACACTCTGTGCACTTAAGTTATATAATTTAGGAAATCCAATCGTATCCAGAATTCTAAAGATGTAAAACTAACAAATGGGAACCAATGACTAGATTATTTACTATCAAACTGAAACTTAAGACAGATTCTCAAGAGGCGTCTCTACATAACCAAACGCAGGGCAGGATAACAGCCAATAAGAATGAGCTGTGCCGCCAAATATGTCGTAGAATTACTGTTATTTTGTGTATGGGTACGAATGAATCCGTTGTTCATAAAACCGCTCTCTAATAAAAATTATTATTGGTAGTGAACAATAAATATATACTTTATGATACATACGTGTATGATCATTCGTATAACATCTGTACATGACAATTCCTTTTACGAGTTAGTACTCTATCTAGTGAGACACAAGATACTTAAATCTGGTCTAAAAGAGTGGTCTAAAAGTTATGAACTACGAAACGACATATACGAAGATTTGGCTGCAATTTTCTAACTGTTACAAACTTACTTTCGCACATATACCTAATATTAGTTAAGATTAAGAATATAGAAAATAATTAATAGCTATAATAATATTGTGGTAATGTTCCGTGACCGAGACCAAAATTCAGATCATGTGAAACTGCGTGTTGCTAAAGTTTGATCGAATCATTTGTAAACAGGCTGATAATGCTACAGTCATAATTTTATGTACTTACTAAACATGATTACTTGAATTTACTAGGCTCTCAATTAATTGGGCAATAATAGAATTCTATATATATCAGTAGGTATGGTTTTTTTTATTGTTTATGACATTACTTACCAATTGCCTAGTATAGTTAGTGCAAGAAAACAAAAAGTAATAGAATTAATAATCAAAATATAACCTTCACAGTTATTAGTCCTTATGCCTCATACCGTCCTATCTAGAAAATAGTCGAAGATTCGAAAGGATAACCTATTGACGTCATTTGTGGTGAATACAACTGTTGATATGCGCATATCGCTGGGTATATTTGTATTTAATGGACTACTCAAATTGGTTTTTTATTTGTTTAATTTGGTGTTCACCACAGTTCATCACAGAAAAGTCGGTCAGAAATATAGATTGATAAACAAAGCATCGAATGTATCGAACAGATATGTACACTCTCACTCGTTTATTAAAATATGTAAACATCTCTTTATAAACAAGATATAAATTGTAATAACCTTTGCAATTTTAAATGTGTGTAAACATAAAGTAATAATAAACTATAAATATTTAATATTTTACGTTTATTAACCAGTGCTGCCAATAAGCACACAGTAAATATTTTTAGTGCGGTACATAATGCAAAATACTTAAAATATATATACATTTTTTTTTTATTTACCTGTATTTTAATTACATAAGTACTTTAGTACGGAAATAATATAAACGCGATAACGGTGTCTTTAAGCAATGAGTTTATTCATCTATATTTTCAATTAATCTGGGGCAACTACCTATAAGTACCTACCAAATATTAGAGCAGTGCAAATAACTTATAAAAGAAAATTAACCATATCCGAATTAACATTGGGTTTAAACTCGTCAGTGGATTTGAGAAATGGATGTAGGTACAGTTAACAATTTGACAAGCAAAAAGTCAAGGCTAGTATGATGGACTACACCGTTAGGCGAAAGTTGGATGGGTGCATTCACATCTCTTCTTTTCAATGTGTAGGTAGATGTTTATTCTTTAATGCTTATATCGATGTAAGTATGGTTAGCTGTACAGTTTGTACTTAGGTAGATAGGAGTACAATATATTTATAGTGTTGTCGTGCTACACATGTAGCGTAGTACTATAATATATATATATATATACAAGGGTAAATACCTGAAAATAGCTCAAAAATAATATGATTATAAAATTAAACCGACCTAACCCAGAGGTTACAAATATAAAATTACAAAATCTGAATAAAACAATACGAACTATGCGAATTTTTCGCATAATTAAGGTTTTTATATAATTTATATAAATGTCTTCATTTACTTGTGAGCAAAATAATATGCTAATGGAAATTGGTATACTTAAGAAATCAATTAAGGGGATTTTACTGTTAAGCTGTTATCTAGAGCAACACTATAAATCGATGCATATTTAGAAGAAATTAATACCCATAAAATGTACATTTTATCGTCACCTTCGTGTTATTTAAGTACAATCAACACTACCTCACTAATCGGTTAAAATGTCCATAATGTAGATTATGTTACATGTATTCCTGGTATCAATTGCTATAAAAAGATTTTACCTAAATAGCTTACCTAATTATGTAAACTAGGTAATCTGGCACTCAATGTGGTCCATTAGATACTAAAAAATGCCAATATTTGCATTACGCGAGATTGGAACCTGCGACTGTAATTAATGGCGCATATATATTTTACCTATGTCAGATACTAGCTGATCCAACAGGGAAATAACTTGAAACAAAATACTTACCATCCTTAATAATAAACTCTATATAATAATGAGTGTATATAAATTATTTAATCCTAGGTATTAATTAAAATACGAAATATATGAGTAATTTGTGTTCTCATATTATTAAATGCATTGTTTGCCGTCATCACGGCTTTGTAATCACGTTTTACCGTATGACTACATACCTATCTAAAATGTAAGTTAAGTACACGATCATTTGTAACTGTTCCATGAGAGTTAAACTTCCGGTTGTCCATCATGAGATTTATTATGATAATATCGCAATAAACAACAAACTCTATATATTATAAATAAACGTACGAAGAATTTAATCCATGAAAGATCATATTTATTCCTTGAATAAATTGAAAAATTCGTAATAACTCAATACCGTTATTTGTATTACTAACTAAGCAAGTATCTTTGTCTACTTATATCTTAAAACTATGCAGTACCTACCATGCAATAAAATATATTTAAGTTTTGATGCGTGCTTGGAATTAAATGTTTACCTACATTTACTAAACCAGACATCTAGCATTATTTTAAACAGCTTCAAATACATAATTTTAGAATTATATACCTATGTATAACTTTCTTTTGAAACTGTTTAATGATTAAACTCACAAACCATTTAATTTCTATCTTTTGGAATAAGAAAATTTTGCAATCCTGTTAGATGAAGCCCCTGGTTGTAAGAGAAGAAAATTACAAAGTAAGGAAAACTAATCATCGGCTTCTTCTTTATCTATTTGGGTTCGGCGAAATATGTTTTTCTCTTTTATTCATCCCTGTTTGCAGTCATCTATTTTTAGACCTACTTTTGCCATTACAACCATCAACATTCTTATGTATTAATTTCTTTATAGCATTCTCTTTATTCATACGTATTACATGTCCTTTAAGGAAGACTATGTCTATATAAGAAAACCATCTGCTAAGATTTATATGATCTGTTCCTACAATTTACTGATCGTTGCTGGACTAGCTAGGGAACAAAATTGTACAAGAGGGAGACTGTTATAGCAAGTACATTTTACAAGTACCTAGTCTATCCTAATAGGTTTAACGACCTAAACAAGAAAAGCGGTTCACTGCGGACCTATTCCATTATATTCGTATTAGCGAATTTACGATGTATGCGCTGGGTGCATCCTGCAACTATGTATTGATACCTACATATGCTATCTGTTTAGTTAATCTGTACTATAGATACCTGATACTTTATACACCGTTCGTTCCACATAATATGTATTTAAAGTTTTAGATAGATATTTCGTAATTCTTTGATCCAGGCGACAAAGGGTATATCTACCTACATCTTTACCGAAAGAAATCTTTGAAAATGGTATATATTATATAAACGGGATATTTAACATGATAATATTATAAACACCCGTGAATTAGTTTAAATCAACCTTTGGAATCCTCTTTAAATAATAAGCAACACAAAAAAACATATACGTCCGTACCATGTTACATTGGAACACGCATCCGTGTCGTAATGTAACGTATGTATGTAAATCTATGTTTTATAAGAACATTCTTTAAGATTTTTTTCTTAATCAATCATGTAACAGAGAACATTCAATGTAATGTCAAAAAATATGAAAAATGAAATATGTAAATATCAACCTCGAATGGTTTGTAATTGCTGAGAAAAATTGAGATTACTAACTTCAATATTTGCGATGCGTCGTCATAAAGTTGGTTGGCGTCATAAAGTCGTCTTAAAGGTGTGCGATTATTTTTTGTAAAATGATTATTCAAAAAACTCTTCATTAATGTTATAACCTAATCTTATTTCAGAAGCACGTCCAAAATGGCAGATCCTACCGCCAATGCCAGGCTACGTCCCCGTCTACATCAGAACTGGTGACACCCCGCTCGAAGAGATAAACCCTGAGTTAGCAGAGGCTTTCCACGCACTCCCAGCCGGCCGGAGCGCAGGAAAAGATCTGGAAGCCTCGCCAGATATACCTGAACAGGCTGATCAACCACAACCAGAGATTCCAGAAATTTCACAGCTATCAAAAATCCCAAAGAACTCAGAAGTGGACGATATCATAGACAAACGCCCGTATGAGAAAAAAATCTTGGAGAAAAAGAAAAAAGCCACTTTTGACATTTCGAAACCAATTGAACGTAGATAAAAAACGCGATAGTTGATAATTCCCGTGCTTATATTAAGTGTTAGTTAATAAATACTCACTCTAGTGCCCTAAATAAGCTTGCCATCCGCTTCGATTATTTATTTTATAATGTAAACTATTTTTGTAGCATTAAATTATTTTTTTTCTTAAGTTTTTCTTATTTGGTTCCGTCATTATCTTAATTCAGTCTGTGGATAGAACACATAATTGAAAAGAAATAATATTATTAAAAGTACAACTCATTTTTAAGTACTGCGTACAGACGATGTCCACAATAACCTTAAAAGGTCCATCCATAACTTACCTCACACTATTGGAGGGAGAATGTATCTAAGTATTGAAACACATAATTCAAATTATTAAACTTAATATTTTTATATATGAGCTATGATAAGGGGGTGGAATAAAAAAATTAAATTCATGCCCATATGCTGGAAGAAGCTGGTTTCAGTGGAACTTCCTCCTGCACTTGGATTGTGGAATAAACTAGCCGCCGAGATGTTCGCGAGATACTGGGAGATACCCCAGGTATCTCACATTAGGTTTTTCAACAAATTATTAAGGTTTTTCAAGAGTCGGCAACGCGCACGAGACGCTTTAACTTCGTTTACCACCACCGTATGCTCGTTTGCCAGCATCGTAGTATAACAATAAAATAATTGTGTGACAAATAGACGGCCCTGAGCATATAAATAGTAGATATTGCCAGAGATAAGAGATTATTACAAAGTATTATTAAATATATTACAGAATTACATCACATAACAATGTTTGGCTTTCATATGCCATAAACAGGATTATTTGTAATATTGTGTCCACCCGATTTGCGTCTACTCGATGACCATCAAACTTAATTATCAGTGCACAATATTGCATTTATTTCTGAATTGACATTAATTGATTCTCTTCGTAATGACCTTCGAATTATTTCGCACGGTCTAAACCATTTTAGGAGTAAAAAAATGTAAAAGAAATAAAATCATTTTTTCAATATTCTTTATTACATTAATATCTACAATTATGTACAGTTGTATGTATAAAAATTTGTACTCGTTTGCAATTACTCGCCATTCACTAAATTTACATAGTCCTTGACATTATCTAAATTGTCACTATTTTGTGGTACAAAAAGTGTTCGCACAATTTTATTGAAATTAATAATTTCGAGATTATCATAACCACACATAAATGATATTAGATAGAACTAATGCATATATTTTTATTACATATTGAACTTTTGATTTTACACATTCGTAACAGAAACATCACAAATAAATATAATAAAATAACTATATACATTTTTACAGAACAAAATCTATATGCTAATGAAATAAGGCATTATTGACATTTTAATTCTCCAGGATAAAAGTCGAAAAGGTGAACACAGCTCACTCTCTCTAGTACAAAACCTCTTGGGCACAGAAGTATGTAATCTCTTCTTCTTATAGGATATAGGATCCGTGCTGAAGTAGTACTTAATTGGTAATTTATTATAATAATAATAATATTGATTTTACTGCTCACAAGGAAATTTACAATATGAAAATTATTATGATCACACACCAAAAATATTTACTATATCAGGTGTATTTCTTCGCTCCACAACTCTATATAATCTAAAATCACTGAATTATGCATGATTACAAAAAATATTTACATTTAAAATTCTTCTAATTGCCAATTATTATTTGTCAAAAAATGGTTAAAAGTACATACAATGTCACGTTAATGTGTTAAACACATTTTACAATTGTGGACTGAGCCCAAACATATATGAACTATATTTTATCGAATTAGGTCTTATTTTGGTCAGGTTTTCGCACTAAATATATGTAGTCTCACGCAGTAGGAACGAAACAAAATAGTATATGTATTATAACAAAATCCATTAAGTACTATATATGAACTAGTCAACCGCAGTCTCTGCGCGAAAATTTGTCTCGAAAAATGTTTCTTACCAACATCAAATTTTAAACGACAAAATGTAAATGACAACATGTAAAGCGACTTACATTAAGAATCTCTTGTATTCTTAATGTAAGTCGCTTTACATGAGTTATTATTGTACTTCTTTCTTCTTAGAAATAGACTATATGACGGTCTATGTTATTGATCTAGCGGTATCGTACCGTCTTATTTCCGACGGTCGCGGGTTCTATTCCTCACATGCCATTTGTATTTATGAATATGATTGTTTATATCGCTCTGGATGTTTTCTCTGTACATTTATAAAAAAAATCAAGTAATTCTACCCGTTGTCTAGTACCCATGACACAAAGGTCTTCTTACCTTGACACTAGATGGCGCTGTGGAAACTATCCTTTTATCAATTAATTAATTGTTTAATAATACTATTATAGTTGCTACTATTTAAAACAATCGTTTTCAAATACCATAACTAAGCTCAACAATTCACGACTTTCTCATAGACAACATAACATTGATTTCCCATATAATTGTCCTTAGATTGGTTATCACTTCTTTTAATTGCTTATTTTTCAACACCACCTGTGAAAAAAGGGCATGTAAACATCTAATCGTATTATAATTTTGAAGAAAATTGCACATGCATTTAGTAGAAAAGTATTCTTATAAAATTAAAAAATACCATAAATAAATATTACTTATAATATATATAGTTGATAATATAGTTGATAACTATCAAAAAACACAACAATATCTATTTTCAATCGACTTTATAAAAAGGAGATCCTCAATTCGACTGTACTTATTTTTGTTTATTACTTTTTGGTGAATAAATATTGATGACTTTATTTTATTATAAAACTGGTGCTTCTTATGGGTTCTCGTGTATAAAATACGCGAATAAACATTGACACAAACCTGTTCTGTGAGCTCTCTGTTCTCTTCCAAAGCAAGTCTGTATGATTCAGTGTTGCGCCTCTCGTCCAACGTTTTGTTTTCTGCCTCATCCTTTAGTGGAATTAGACTTTCCATATGTGTATATTCCATACCCTATAAATTGAAAATACATTTACTATATCCCATTATAATTACTGACATATAACCATTTCAATGTCATGGACTTGGGTAGTAACAATTGTATATTACCAAAGCTAATACATATTAATATAAAAAAACATATTTAATATTATATACTAATGGTGGCCACGCCTTTATACATATGCATTTGTAGATTGAATCTACTGATGATAATCAAACGACAAAAATAAGTTAAGACTTTATACAACGCCATCATCATTATTTTATGAGTAAATTATTTTTCTCATAAAATAATAGGTCGCTCGTGCTTCTTGTGACGAGCCTGCGTTCCATTCGGAAACTGGTAGAATAAAAAATATGACTATTCAAAAGTACTTATGAGTTTATTTTATTAAACATTATTTCTATTTCTTTAATTAAAAGTTATTGATGGAGAATTTGATATTAATTATGAACAATATTAAATTATCGCTTTGTGAGTACTTTAAGATTTTTGTAGCCTATATTTAGACCCATATTTAACAATATATTCTGTAAAAATTTTCCAATTCCTCTAGATATTTGTACATAAAACATTAACTCACAAAACTGAGGAACAGACGAACACACCCCGTCACGATTTTACCACTATTTTATTACATGTAATAAAGATAAATATAGTGAGTAATGCTAATGGGAATGTAAATATAGTATATTATAAACCAATGTACAAATATTATAACTGTAAAAGGAACGACAAATTACATGGCTCCATAGCAAGTAATATATACTTTGAGATCATTATTCTTCAATCATACAGATTATATTTTAGCTTTATTGTCTATAGTTTTAATCTTTTTTTAATAAACAGTACCTGGCACGTTTCATTGCACTTCTCGTAGATCAGTCTAAGCCGTTTAAACAGAAGACGGATGGTGCGAAGTTGCTCCTGCATCTTAGCCTTCTTATCATTGCTGGCATTTTCACCATGTTGCGTACCATTTGGTGGCTAGAAATACAAGAATAGTCATACATTCTATTACTAATCGTATAAGAGAAAATCGATATCTCGTATCAAATTTATAATTTACTAGCTTTTGCTCGCGACTTCGCTCGCGTTAATTTGTCCCTTTAGGGGTAGAATTAATCAAAATCCTTTCTTAGCGGATGCCTACGTCATAACATCTACCTGCATGCTAAATTTCAAACCGATCCGTCCAGTGGTTTGGGCTGTGCGTTGATAGATCACTATGTCAGTCACCTTTGAGTTATATATATTTAGATTTATTCATCAATACCTATAACTTTTTTTCCCAACTGACTATGCATAAACAGCCAAAACTACTAACTTCGAATAAGTCCCTTTATATCAAAGAATATATTTACAATCAGTTGTTATGGCATAATGACAAATACATCAGGAAGAATATTCTGGACAAACGAACAAAATCTCTCATATGTTAGCGATCAATAGCTTACCTGAATAGCTTTCAAAGTCTGGAATACATCTTGAGTTCTGCTTACAATATCTTGTACAGTTTCCTGGCCAAATCTGTAAAACAAATATTTTTTTACAAAATATATCATAAAAAATATTAGGCCTAAACATATTTAAAATACGTTAAAATTTAACAGCACATATATTCATACCTCTTGTAGATGAATTAATTGTTATAGTTGAAATCACAAAAAGCAAATAGCCCAACAAAATGAAACAAAAGGAAACTTACGAAATATTAAATCAAGCTTTAGAGCAGTATATTTGTGAAAACCGAGTCCAAACACACAAACTAACAAACAAATTCTAACGATCATTATATGCTAAAATATAAAGATCGTTGAAGTTTGTCTGATATGATAAAAACTCTTATTACTCGCTTCGGTACTCCCTAATAATAGTTTTATTTCCTCATATACCTTCCATATACTCTTTTTAAGCTGGCAGATATTGCATTCACTTGTCTTAAACGAGACAATTTAAAATTAATAATATTTTTTATGCTTTCTTCCTTGAACACTATTAAAGTACGTGTTGTCCAGACCATAGCAAAGAAAAAATAGCATCAGTCATTGTGTCCGCCATGTCAAATTATATATTACTACTTACTTGCATAGTGATGCAGTATTAAACTCCTTGTGCTGGGGAGGAGGCGCCGCCGCCGGTGGTGCAGGTGACGGAGCCGTCGCAGCTACAGCCCCACTTCCCTGCATACCAGCTGAAACTACTATAATAATAAAAAACATCTGTTAATGATAAAACCTAATATTTTTTGTAATAGAAAAAAATATTTTCCTGTATTTTTTTTTGGTCTAGCGGTTTAGCTTATCGCTTTACGTCAAGTGGTCGCGGGTTCGATTGTTCGCACAGTACAAACATCTGTATTTACTATTTATGAGTATGATTGCCTGAGTGTTTCTATTTATTTAAAAAAAAAGTATATATAATAATATGATTTATAATATGATTTATTTATTTCTCCTCACAAACATAATTATGAGTATGATTGCCTGAGTGTTTCTATTTATTTAAAAAAAAAGTATATATATATTTCTAAGTTGTTTAGTACCCATAACACAATTTATGCTTTCCTTGGGACTAGACGGCGCTATGTAAATTTTTCTGAGATATTATTTATAGAAATTCCACCTATAATTCAACCCAAATTAACTATTATGTATTACATCTTAGCAATGACATCTTAATCTTCCAGAAGGGCAACTGCTGAGTGGTGTCGCGATAATGTGATAACGTGATGTCCGTAGTGTTGTTCAGATCATATACCTGAACAGCACAATCAATGGTTACCATTCCAATAACATAAATAAGTCAAATTGCATTAATAGCTTGATGAAAAAGAACAAAATAGTTCAATATAAATATATAATTATGAGATAATATAAATAATTGATAGCTAAAATAAGTTAAAAATAAGTTTAGTAGAATTTTATATAAATAAGTAGGTTTAAGTATAAAATTATGATTAATACCAAAAAATTATAGACCGTTACATACTGTAATTAACACAGCTAAACTGATCAACGGATAGTCAAACTTGTATGTCTTATTTAAGGTAAACACACACAATGATTCTTTTAGAAAGCAGTATTATTGAAACAATACTGAAAGTATGCTGGTATATTGTTACAATTATTATAACATGCAAAAAAATTTTGTTGTATGTTGGATATTTTTTCCTATAGTCCTCTTATAATAATGTGTTATATGTGGTGTATGTTGCTTTAACTATTATATAAAATGTATGTGTACATCTTGTACCAAACTTTCCATAAATCAGTAAACAAAAATATATACCTTGCTGCTGTACAGTTTGAGGACCAAGTCCTCCACCAGGTGGTCCTCCCACACCAACTCCCATGCCCTAAAATATTACAAAATAATAACAATGTATTTATCATATATCATTGCACATGTAGCCTCTATGGTCTAGCAGTTTAGCACAAAGCTTTATATCAAATCATTGCATACTACAGATATTTGCCTACTCATGAGTATGATTGTAAAAATAAAATAAGTATTTACATCAGTTGTCTTGTTGTAACTAAATACAAACTCAGCTTAGATTGGAACTAGATGGCACAGTGGATTATCCTCCTGGATATTGTTATTATTATTTTATATATTAAGCCTTAAATAAACTTTGTGGCAGGGAAGAAATTAGATTAAAATTGTAATCAATATGTAATCAATAATACATGTTAGTTATATGTACAAACTCGCAGGAAAAAATAGTCACAAATAAGAGTATTGCAATTATAAAGTAACCTTTGATAGATTCTTAATGTCAAGATGAAAAAATATTATAGAAATTTCTTATTTTTTATGATATTTAAAATGTTTTATAAAACACAACAATAATGACAGAACATGGGATAATGTGCCATTTATAAATAAACCTAAAAATGAAATAAACTGAAATTTTTCTAATTGACAGCAATCAGTCTCAAAATTTTAAACTGATCCATTGATCATCATTCTTTTCCAATCTTTTGTTGCTTTATAGTACTTCATTTTTAACAACCTGTGGTCCCATTCCCATTGTTCCCATCTGGTTCTGCATGGCTGCTCCATATGGTGGTACCATTTGATTGCCCATGCCCACCATTCCTCCAGGATTTGACATTGGCCCTCCCATAACACCTGGAAGCACAATATTACAACTGATAGGGATAATAATGAAATGAATAAATAGACTCTAGACCATGACACTTTCCACACAGCAATGAGAACTCATAAATAATAATGTCATGATACATATCCCATACATAGTTTAAAAAAAAGTTGCCACCACTATCTGTATGCTTAGATCTTTTAAACTAGGCAACACATTTTAATGCAGTATTAAGCATTACATGGAGTGATTCAAATGAAGGTTTATATGTATAATACATACATAATATAATATGGAGAAGCCGAGAAATTCTAAGATTTATAACACCCCCCTGCAAAGCCAGCATGGGTCTCTAGTATTTATAAGAATATGCTTAAAGGTAGAAATAAGTAGACTTAAAGTACCTAACCACAGGTATATTTTATGTTAGGTATCCTAAAATAGCAGTAGTTACTTAAACAAACTTATCATCCACTATTTTAAATTTTAGCTCATTTGGTGGTAAATAGTAAAAATTTCCAAGTGACAATATACTTTCTAGCCAATAGTAGACATCCCTAATGTGTTACTATTGCTTAGTACCGTGTTATATATTGTAATTTCATTACAAT
The DNA here is from genome assembly GCF_030625045.1 of Achroia grisella. NCBI lineage: Eukaryota > Metazoa > Arthropoda > Insecta > Lepidoptera > Pyralidae > Achroia > Achroia grisella. The sequence goes on from NW_026712791.1 coordinate 339,482, forward strand.
ATCTGACTTTCTAACCCAAAATGAAGCCGCCTATAGACACTTTGTAGTCTGCCCCTGATACATGATACTTATTGTAACAATAAGTAGTAAATAAATAGTTGTTAACACCTGCTAGTTGATTAGGCATTCCTTGCATTTGGCCGCCCATAGGTCCTGCACCGAATCCGGTTCTCATGCCACCGGCATTGCCCTGAAAATTACCGGGAAACTGGTGTCCTTGACCAGCCATTTTTTATTTTATCTGATTAAAATACCAATCTGATTTCTAAGAAATCTATAAAACACACAGCCTTAATTTATTTTTAAATAAAAAAACAAATAATTGTTAAATATACAAAACAAAACCTTTAGTAATTCGGTTTCACAAATTGACATCTATGTTATGTCAAAAGACAAAGTCAGTCAAACTGTCAAGCAAGAATGACGCTACTGACTTTGACTTCTGATTTCTAAAAACAGTTACCATCTCCATCAAGACAAGTTTGACATTAAATCAGTGTTGCCAGTAATCTAAATAATTTATTAAAGCGTATATATAAATACTAGCATCCTGCGACTTTGTACACAATATATACAACTTACAACACACAAAACATACAACTTTCATCCCCTAATATATTTACTCTCTTAATAGTAACATTTTTACAATCCTTCAATATCATATTTATTTATATTTAATCAACAGCCTAAAAATAAGTTTAAAGCTTCGAGCTTTTAAAATGACAATACTTACATACAACCTTTTATCTCTGCTTTTTAACACATACCAAGCTTTTTTCGTCTTAAAAAGTACCTACGTCCTTTCTCAAGATCTAGGTTAGGTGTACCAAATTTCATTTAAATCGGTTCAGTAGTTTTGGAGTGAAAGCGAGACAGACTGACAAAGTTTCTTTCGCAAATACATTACTGAGGACTAAAATTTGTACTAAGAAACATTAGGGATATTGGTATTTTCCTTCATTAGATATAAAAACGAAAATTACTTTTTTAATTTAATTACAATAAATATTCCATTTCTATATATATAGTCCTTCCTTACCAAGTTCTCACCGTTTCATCTATCTTTCATATCATCTACTATATATTTTGTTTTTAAACTACTATATATACACGTATAAAAAATGCAGATGGAGTTAGTATTGTCTCAGCTATATAGCTGGCCAATGTACTCGTATTACTTATATAGCTGAGAAAATTTAGAAGAAACAGTTGTAGCTCGATTTGATTTGTAGTCTTCGATTGGTCGGAATACTTAGAGTGGAAAGATAGCACTAAGTACCTACCCACAGATTTGTTATGAACCTATAGATACACTACATTATTATAGTATACTTTGGAAGCAAGCCAGATTCTTGACGACATCATTCTTTCGACCCAATTCCTTCGGGCTTTTTAAATATAGAAATAAAAAATAGACATCATCTATGCTGCTACTTATGTAGATGCAGTTGAAGGTCTTATGTTACAGACTTTTTGCTGTCATCGTCATAGCAATCTATCCATCATCCACTGCTGTATGTAGGACTATCTGCCTATAAAGACGATCCATATGTGTTAAAGTTTGTACCTACCTATTCTATGCCAGAACGAGACTTCTTTTATGTCTAGGTAGATAAACAATGCAAACGGGTCTAGTGAGACTGATAAGGAAGTTGAAATTGTTACCCACTAAAAAACAATAAATCAAATCAGATAAAAAATCATTTATTCGTTTTAGCCGCTTATGTACTTTATACTCTTTGTATTAATATTCTTTACCATCCAACAACTATTGCCATGTACATAGATGGATGATCTATCTACACTATTGCTAATTTATTAAGTACTCTAATTTGTTTGTGATTAAATTGTAGTAATTAATGTAATGATAATTGTTTTTACTTCTTGTGGTAGGTAGCTAGTCTTTATATGTAATAAAAATCTGGAATCTAGATGTAGTACAAATATCTATCTAGATTTTAGATTATACATGCAAAATTCAGTACCAGATTTTTCAGTAGCGATTTAAGATTGTTTATGAATAAACAAAGAATATTATAGAAATATTTTATTAAAACTTTTAATCCTTTTTCTTCTCAATCCATTAATATAGGGAATAAAAAGAAACTCTTGATTTAAGTACCTTAAAAATTTATTTTCCATTTTAGAATATCCTAAATTAAGTACATCGTAGTATAATTTTAAATTAATTGTAACAATTATTAGGTATTTATTATGAATTCACATTCATTTATATATGTAATATAGATAGGTAATTAAATTGTGCTTAAAATTACTGTCAAATGAAATGCACTTGTAATGGACTGATCAGAACGTTGCTACCCTCTGTAGCAGTCGCTCTGGAGTACCTATGTTATGTACCTGTGTATCTTTGATGATATGTGTAATAAAATATAATGTTATATAAATTCTAAGTACATCAATACGTAGGTATTTTAAGGCAAGATGGCCGCAGTTATGGCAAATATGATTCTATGTTTCATTTGGTCTAAGCTTCTAATTTAATCTACTTATATTTATGTATATTTATTAGTGTGTATAATTCAATATATTGGACCGAATCAAGATTTCAACTCGAATGAACCGAGACGCAACAAAAGAGATTAGATTCGGCCCATAGGTAAATATTTAACAATTTTTATTACATACTCTTCCACATAATAAATAGTTATCAACATGTAGATTTACAAATATCAACAAAATAAATTACAAATAACAGCATATTTTTATAATTAGAATAAGGCTTACAAACTAATTTACAGTGATACTCTAAATGTTCCTAACTTGTACTAGGTAGGTTCTCGGCCAATCCTGGCGTATCCACTTTATATGGGTAGATACTTAACATAAGTCATGTATAAGATTATATTTCCACTTTATTATTGCTTAACATAGAGAATTCATATATAAATCCGTTAAGAGTCCGTGCATACGTGGGAAGGGACAGTTTCCATTGTATATTTGAGTAATTATGGACTTTTGGCGTGTACTTCATTACTAACAGAGGGCTGGTAATTTTAAATCTGCACATACTAGCATGGTGCCAATTCTAAAGTGATGCCAAACATCAAAATGTCACTTTACATCCCCATTTGATAGTTTTTACAATAAATTAATTATTAGACTATCCATCGAATGTCTTTATTGAGTCTTGACTTTTACTAATAACCGTAATTGATATTTTCATACAATTAATTTTATTATATGTATATAATACACTACATCTTCGAAATTTACCGGTGTGTTTCATACCATATCAAAACAAATGGGATGAGTCCCTATCATATATTGCTTCAGTTCTTTTTTGAAGTTTACCACAAGGATTTGTCCCTCGTCTGCACTCTGACTTAAAACATGTACATCATGTAATATCATAATGTATATAGGCAACTTCTAGTAGGTAGATATCAGCTTCCTATTAATAGACCACGTGATTTTTCATTTGTTGAGATTTCTATAAAGAATTAAGATGGCCGACGAACGCCTAAAATCATTACATTAAAATTACATGGACTAGTAATTCAATTATTCTAACTAATAAGTACCCCATACCGCTTTGGAGAACAAAATAGATTAATATTACAAGGGCTTAAACAAAATAATGTTTTCGTAATACGGAGAATAAGATATTACATACTTATAATTACAATTTAATTAATAGTTAGCCCTTTATTGATCTCCTTCAATCTTAAGTTAAACCAAGCCCTTTTCAGGGCCTGTTGAGCAACATGGACATGTTATAGACCTAGAAAATCTAGACTTACACAGCGCAAGATGTTCCATATATCCTGTATACGTACATAGTTATGTGATCTTTTATATTTATAGTGAAATACTCGAAACTTCAAAACGAAGTCACAGCACTTTAAAGTACCCCTAACAATCACTGCCAAAGATTGGCGGGTACTACCAAAATTTGAACACGAATCTAGGATAAGATCGAATTAAGTGCCATAACTAAAATACTAAGATAGACAAATTTGGTAATTACAATAATGCAAATTTGAATTGAATAAAATTTAAAGTTAAATTAGTGTATCATAAAGATTTTAGTGAACTATAAAAATGTTTAACAAACTGTTATTACAATTAAAGTCATATACCTACTATACATTCAAAATGTATTAGAAATAATTATATCGTATATTTTGTATATACCAGGCGTAGTAGAAATACAGATGATATAACGTTTGTAGTTGAATATAAACAATCTATTTTAATTTTGATAGTAGATATAAATTACATGTAACATTAAGGTAACATACTACATTCGTCATTTCATAGACATATTTGGAAATGGTAAAGAAATTGGAAACCTAAAACAATGGAAGCAAAATTTTACATATTTGCATTTTCCACTTTATCTAAAGGAAGGTTTAGTATACCTATGTACCTACTCATATTTAATATTAATAAAATAGAGAATAAAATACATAGTAAGTTTCAAGAGTTACCTTAACAATAAGCAGAATGCTATATAGCTTTGTTGTAACATATCTCTTTATTGTCATTGAACAGCTATTTGCTACATATGTATAATATATATTATATTCTTTGAATATTCAATTCGAATAGTTATTATGAAGGAAAATTGCATTTAAGAACAATGAAAAATATACCTAACTAGCCTATTATGTATAAAAAGTAGGAAAATATGTGTGATGTCGGGAAGTAGGATGGATAAGGCAAGAACTTTGTAACATAGCTATATACTTAGTGCCTCTATTTTAATTATACTTATACCTAAGTAGACATACGGGATATTACTAGTAGATATTTTTCAAATGATAAGTAAATTAAGTACCCACAAGGCTCCTTAATTCTAACGTAAAAGCTTATAGCTTTGGTCATTTTATAATATTTTTGGTTGTTAAAGAATCAACTAGTTCTAGACATCATCTATGTTAGTCTAAATATTTGGCTTTCCTGAACGTCACCCTTCAGACAATGAGACGACATCTGGCTACTTTCACAAGGAGCACTTTATATGTCGTCATCTCATAATATTTTCTCACCTAAGTACGTTACATTTACTTATTCAAAGCTGCTTTAACAATGACCAGCATTTTTTTGACAAGAAAGCTCAGTGGAGTCAAGTCTTCGCAACAGGGAATCGCCATGTTGTAAGTGCTATACCTATTGCTACAGCAGCATTGAGGACTCGTTACTTCAATTCCATATTTACTGCATCCGCGCTTCTTGAAGGGGCGGGGGATACGGCAGCGGGGGGAGGAGGGGAGCCTGGACACCACCTCCTGGCAAAGCATAGTAAGGAGACATGTACCCAGCCCCACTGGCAGCTGCCGCCGCTGCTGCTGGAAACAAGAACACGCACATAATTTAATTAGTGGTCAAGTTACAAATAAGAAAATATTATAACATTCCGGCAACCATTACGAACTGTTAATCATATATATAGTATATTAATATTTAAATTATGTAACTATTTCCATTAGGTAGGTGTTACTGCAATTTCTTTAACATCTAAAAGAGTAATTTTGTTATTACTTAATTAATTAATCCAATAAGCTTTCCTTTTGTTGTTTCGTTTTTTTTTCCTTTGATAACCCTGTTTTTTAACTGCACTTCTGAACACGACTGTACTTATTGAACTTGCTCTACGAAATATTTTCACCATTTATTTCAAACATATAATACAAGATATACATGAATTTTCATTAAAAACCCTAGAAACCCTTTCAGCTTTCAATACAACCTAGTGTACTCCAATCTAATGGACTACAATTAAGATTAAAAACGATTTAATTTATATTAATATTGAATGAATAGATATTTATATAATATAAACACGTACCTGCCGCAGTGGCGTATGGATCAAATCCTGCCGCCGCGTACTGCTGCTGATAGGCAGCTGCACCTTGCGCCGCCGCTGCTTGGTACTCGTAAAGGTGATTAGCAGCTGCTACCGCTGCAGCGTGTTGCAATTGGGGCAGCTGCACCAGCCCCCCAGCACTTGTGCCAACACCCGATCCCACCCCGCCAACAGCACCGACATACCCCGGCGCTCCATACACGTAACCAGGTGACAACCTGCCAATTTGACGAGAACAAGTTCATAACGAGGAACTAGGAAATGCAGACATAAAGGTGGAGTTAGACCAAACAAGAGATCTTCATTCCTCCCCTACTTATTCGATCCGTTTAGTATAAACATGGTATTACAAGCATTCAAGAACATTATATCGTTAGACTCTATTCGCGAAACAACTTTGCATATAACTGCATTGTTCATTTAATCTACCTAATAACCCATCTATAGGCTATCTTCTATATCTCTATTCTCTTTATAATTTTAGTCTAACTCCACCTTTACGCATTAAAGAAACATTTCTTGAATGCCTGATGTTTCAACACCAACGATGGCCTTTCATCAGGATATACGGTCCAGAACAAATACTGGACAAAGTCCGTGAAAGGTCATAGGCACATTATTAATGTTCAAAACTGTCACAATAAACTTAGCCCCATCTGCAGCTTGACAGGCACGAGCAAGTCTAGCTTTGTTATGTTAGTAGACATCGATATTTTGTTAAAAAATTGTAAGTATATGCGAATATGGTTTGTCTGAAATTATTCTAGTTGTGGAACCGCGCCGCTGTGCGTCAATGCTCGGAAGTAAAAAAAGACAGTATTAAAAATATTTTGGAGTGCGGCACCGTTCACTGGCTGGACCGAAATATCCGACATTCCGTATTTATCATTAGATCGTCGGGAAACAGGAAAATTAAGATTTAGATACATGTCAGTTACGAAATCCCGGTGACAGTTTGGGCCGGCAGGAATAACGATATTGCAACAAAGTACCTAAACGTGCGCCAATTAAGAGATAAATGATTATATGAACTACCCGTATTAATAATATGATAAATTATAAAGTGTGTTTACTTTTTACCGCTAACGGCTAATGTATTATATTTTGGGATGCACAAAGACAGGCGACTTTTATGCCAGTCAATGTATTTGTATTGGTCACGCGGACAATTCCACGTCTTTATGACCAGTTATTCTGTATGTTGTTTTGTATATTCTCTATTCAGTATTCTGGGCGAAATGTGATACTGTAATGTGATTAAATAAATAATATGCAATATTCCGAGAACTTCTGGGCCTGCAGTTGAAGGCATAGATTATGTAAGACCGTTGTTAAGAATTCTCATTTGAAAGCTATATTTGTATTAATGAACCATTGAGAGCATATCAAATTGAAATGGTACATTAATATAAATATAGCTTAGATACAGTATCGTGACCTGATATTCTGGAGGCAATATGATATTTTATTACTAAATAATAATCGAAATCCCGGGGACATTATAGGATAGCATTTTTGGCCGGGTATGTCATTACATTATAATTATAATAAAACTCAAAACAAATTAAAATAGGATGATGTAATCTGTTTCAAATGATCACTTACGTTAATATACTATATCATTCGACCACAGGAATTATGATAGAGCTACTCATAAATTAACAATACGCCAATTAAGAAATACCTTTAGGCTCATAATATCGTTGGAACAACTCATTATCGTCCCACGGTTGGCCACATATATCTGCTCAGAATTACAGTCGAACTTCATTTTCAGTTATAATATTATATAAACCTATAATATAATAACATATTTTTCGTTTCGTTACAGTACTTTTTATTGTGACATAACGAGTTTATTCTATTAATGTGATATTGTCATCAAATTTTGTTTCTATGCAAGTAGCGCGACTACTCTTAATTTTGCTGAACGTACAAAGGCGGTCAAGTGGCATGAAGATCTCTTCTACGGACGCCGTTTCGCATCAGCAATTTGTAAGAGCTCCTTCAACCGCTTTATAGAAAACCGAACCATCAACTATCTTTTTCTGATTCTATAGGGATGATAGGGATGATCCCATTGGTACTCAGGAGCGGAATTCAGTTGTGTCACGGTACAGGATGTTGGGTGCTGGGCGCATGCGTAAAACACGCCCGCCCGACACATTGCTCCGCCCGTCCATCACGCCTACCTGAAATCTACTGGTCCTATTCGCAAATACCTACTACACTAATTTATAAATACTCATAACAAATATGCATAGATGTATATATTAAATATTACTAAATATTTTGACACGCTGTAAAAAACTATTTCTTTATTCTACTAATTTTCTAATTCGTGAACTGAAATATTTTGGACATATTATTTAACTACGTAATGTAATGCTCAATGAATATAGGTAGTCGTGATTATTGAAATATATAATAAAAAACATAAACTAAAATAGATACAAACAGCATTATGAAACTGGCAAATCATCAATTCATCACACAAGCTGAGCTGAGATATCTACATAGTTATAAAACACAATAAATTTAACAATAACAATACTGAATAAATATTTTGTTATACTTAAATGTTTGAGATTGATGAAATATTAATTATTAAATACAATATTATCATATAATATTGCTCATTATATAATAATATTAGTAATTATAATATATCAAAATACAACACTAAAGGTTATTAGGGATAGTATAAGAAGTAAAGAAAATAACTACTAACGAATAACAATAAATATCATATTATATATTAACACAATAAATAGTAAAACATTACCGAAGATAAATATGAGTCTAGAAAATTCCAATTAAGTAAATGAGTACATACATTGCTAGTTGCTAGTAAGTAGATTAATTCTAAAATAGAACCCTGTTATTGTAGATTGACTAATGACATTGTTTGTAAGTAGGTACCATGTGTTTATTTGATTGGAAATAAAACACAGAGCGATTAATCGAATGAGGCTTTCACTTGATTATTTTTCCATTTCGATCATGAGTTTGAATGAATTATATATGGATATATGGTGGTGCGGCCAGCGAGCCTGTTGGCTTAGTGCGCATCGATCGGCCACCATCGGCCACGGTGTAATTAACAGGTACACGCAGGCTGCAGGTCGGGCGGCAAAACTCTTTCGGCATGGATGAGCCGGATTGGGTAGGAATGGTAGAAAAGATAGCACGGCGGCGGTAGGAGCGGTCGAGGTAGCGCACACACCTACGCACACACAGCGCAACTTCGACCGCGCCGCCCAACGGCGCGGCGGCCGCCGACCTACACAGTCCACGTATATAACAATACTCAGTAAGTGTATTATACGAAATCCACCACCAACAAAACTCAATTCAAATCAACAAAATCTTACACGAACACGGCATAAAACATAAAAGAAAACATTGAGTGTCGAGAACGATGCGTAGTGGTTGCGTTGGGCGGCGCCAGCGCGCCGACGTCGCCGGAGCCGCCCATGCTTTTGTAGCTTTATAAAACGTAAACATTAAAAAACCCAATCGACTAATTCACACCCAAAACGAAAAAATCCACTCTCACGCTCACGCTTGCCATAGATACCTATGTGAAAATGTTTGATAATTTATTCTAGGTGTAGTCCGCAGGCCGCCGCGCCGCTAGCCACGCTAGTCGTCCGGAGACGCCGCTTCCATCATCTACCGAGACAAAAGTCAGCTCAGCATACTGGACGTACCGTATTGCTGTACCATAGACCCTTACTCATAGGCGTGACGCATATTGCCCGTAATATAAGAAGATCCTAGCTATAATCTGACTTATATACTGGGTATATTGTAATGTAATTAAGTAATACAGATAATTACTGGGACGTTTTGAGTCTACAACTCAGAGCACGGAATTTGAAATATAAATGACTGGCAATAAACAATATTGTTACTATATTATGGTGACCGCTTTTAAATCCTGATTACACAGGTAGCATTGTAAGCCTCACAATAGTGGAAATATTTATGGGTTTATGCCGATTGAAGCAGATTGATCAGATTAGGTATAGAACCAGAAAGGGTTTTCCTCGTAAGAGGTGCATATTTAATGAGAATGAACTAATTGTTCATAATGAGTGTATTGTTACGACATAATTACTTTTGAAATTTTTAATTAATATTATAATATATAATTTTTGTACTTCATTCTTCTAATCTAGGTAGTTAACAATACTTTGAACGTATATTCGCTAAAATATAAGATTTATACATATTTCAAATCAAATATTGAGGTACCTATCTGATTTTTGTCTCGTGAGATGTATTCAGAGCGACATGCGGCGTCGCTAGTGCTGGCAAATATCGGAGTGTTGAACCATTGAACATTGATACAATAAATGCGATGTAGACAGCAAAAAGGCCTGTACTCACCCATAAGGCGATTGTAACACAGTCGGGTAGCCGGCACGGACGCCGGCTGCAGCCGCCGCCGCCAGCCCGAAACCTGCAACAAAATGAACTATCTATAAATATGAATTACACAAAATGAGGTGACAACACGACATGGACAGCAATTCCAAGTAAAAAAATGTCCCTAACCACCTATAATTCTTTCGTCATTCGTATGTTCAGAGTCGTTATTTTTGTTCTCACTTAACGGAAGTGGCTGCGGAGAACTTTAAACTAAAATATATTACGAAGAGATTGGACCACATCCAAATGACACACGAGTCAACTTAGAGCAGGCAACGTCAAAGAGTTAATTTCTTTTTATTGCATTGTTAAGTCGCGCGAGGCGGCTTCTATTTCTGTAGCTCGGTGCGGACACCGCCCGGGCACCGGCATCCAGGGGCATACCTTTTGACAAGAAGACGACAAACATTCGCTATAAATGGGTTTCAGTTCAGCAGTTGGCACCCTGACAAAACTAGAATGCTTCGAGTAATTATACTTGAATGATATTGATGTACGCTTAGCTGTAATGACATTTCCTAGTCATGAAAATTTTTTATTTGATTTTGTCACTATTGAAATTTATATTCCGAATCCTAAATAACATATCACATTTAGGAAGTGTGCAATCATAATAATGATGTAGGTATTATAAATCGCTGATTAACGGTTAACAGCCAAAAGAGCGTGACCTCTGCCGGTTTAAATCAACGAAGCTATTGTACATGGTGAAATTTCACCGGTGATTACAGTGGATTACATCCGGAGAGTCCCGGATGATGTCGCGGTCTGAGTGTTACGGTAATATTGTATTGACCTTCCGATTGCCAATATCACATCCATCGCATAATTACCTAGTGCCAAAATTATTGCGTAGGTATATTTCGCCCCTCTCTTGTTATGAGATTAAAATTACGCATAAATACACGGAAAGATACACTGTTGAATCTAAATATTTATGTTGCATACCATAAAATATTTTTTGTTAGTTTATGTTATTTTCTAATATTGTTGAAAATCGATGTAATAACTTAACTAGCTTTTTTGTCTGACTGCACTACCCTGTCGTTCATCGAATGGAAACTGCTCAAAAAGACACCATCCCACCCCGGTTCATCGCGTGTCAGACATATGGAATCGAGCGTGATGTGCTACCGCAGTTCGATCGATTGGATACCATTTGACGGCCGAGGTCGAACCACTGTCCACCATAAAGCTTATCTTGATTCATTAAAACATTTTCCTCTTTCCTTCCATGACCATTGTCGCACGGCCTGAATGCGATGTTCTTTTGTTAGTTGTATGTGACCCAGATAGATTTCAGTTGTAATCGATTGTCGGCTACTACACAATAGTTTCACATTCGAATATTCAATAACTAAGTAATGTGGAACAAACTGCTATGACGCAGTATTTTTGTATTTGCCTTCTGAGAGTCGAGCGTCACGTTCTCTCAGCAATCACTTACATCCCTCTCTCAATGAACAATTTGACAAAGTGTAGGTGTAACTCACATGCAGCTTTGTTTTGAATACTTTTGCGGGTTGTTTTAGGACGACTTGTGGATTCCGGGTCATCGAACTGCAAAGCCCAGTAAGCACAGTAAGTGCTTAACGTCGCTTGTAAGGATTCTACGGAAATACGATTTTAGATGCAGGCGTGGACTGAGCCGCACAGAGTAGGTACATGTACTTATTCAAATACCATTACTTCTACAACATATAATTAAGGTAACAATAATAAAATATGCTCAAAATCAGCCAACTTCAATCAAATGACGCGAAACCTATTTAGCTTCGTTTATGAGTTCAAAATTTGCGCAAGTGCCAATGACATATATTCAGGAAAGAAAACTATTCAATAATTGGTACACCAGTTTTGCATTGTAAATACATTGTAACTTCAATCTGTCATGTAAGTTTATTAGCCCAGGAATAGATTCAGTTCAGTCGTGGCCCAGTTTCGTATGGCCAAACTGAGAACTAGTCTCACGACCGTGACAGAGCTTGTCGTGTCCGGTGGCCTTCTCTTTGATCTGACCGGTGTCGTTCTAATGCTAGCACCCATCAATTCTACACACCAGTACAATTTATCGCCGGCCAACCTCCGTTTACCAAACGATTAATTACCGGCTCTCGCCTCGTCAGTTCCTTGGACACTTATACAGGAAACACGTGTAAATTATCGGCCGAATTTTAAAGTCAACGCATAATATTATGTTATCTGTAATTGAATTTGCAAAGTAATCTTACTCGACATACCAACATGTTTTATGTTTGAGATCTGTTGAAAAAGAAACAATTTACCCTATTTCAAGTCAAAATTTCCATAGGTTAACATAAGCTGGTGAAGAAAGATGAGATTCTGGCGTATTGCCAGAACTGATGTCGCGGCAGAGGCAGCCGCGACGACGTTCCCAAAACTGCGTATATTTAGACAAAATAAAGAGCGCGCCGAAGACAAAACGAGACGCAACTCTGTTTTATAAATAACCACGTCGTTCGGCGAACGGACTCAGCCTCGCTCGCCCAACCTCTGCTCGCCAGCTGTTGTACATAAATAATAATTAAGACAAGAAGAAAGCTTACTAGACAGACTATCGAATCCTTGTAAAAATGTTAAAGTACACTAGACTCGACTAGAGATGATCACATTCCTCCCTAAGCGGTATAAGGGTATCTTGAGAAAGTAAATTACGATGGTAGAGGATTATCAGTGGTTCGCAGGGCTTCGTGCGGAAGTCGCGGCTAGGGATCGTGTTACAAATATGGTGTGACAAAGGGAGCGGAACTACTAGACTCGAGTGTTCCTGTCGCGACACCGGTTCTATATGACGCCTCCCTGATTAAAATTTGATGTACTTATTGTTGTATCATTTCATAGTAATTGGTGACACGACATACCTACTCAGTCGCCCAACTGTTTTTTTTTTTTTGGGACAGATGCCACACATCCGTACTATACGGAAGACACTGTTATTTTCTTGGATCCTGTTCAACAACGTTGACGTTAGTGTAGCGACCTATCTATGCAGATAATTTACTAATAACGAGTAAAGTCTGCGACTTTACTATTTTTACTCTTTTCAGATTTACGTTCATAATGTTGTAATATCTTATTAAGCTACTTCATAGTCTAGACTTTACATACAATTATTTCATTTGCATTATTTTAGTTGTTTTTTGTAAAAAGAAAAAATGTTACAGTCAAATCTATTAAGGGGTCCGTAGTCGTTAAAATTAGTTAGTTAACAGTAATAAATATAATTATAATTCCTCTATATTTATCGCTAATATAATATCCCCTTGCAGTAAGTAGCAAACGGTCGCGAGGCTGTTCTGCAAACCTATAACAGGTATGGCTTCACTTCATACAATTATAAACACCGCACAGTTGTATCGATCAACATACATTTCATCGGCAGGCCAAATGTCGGACGAATTGAATTGAAATATCGAAAGATCTCTACATTATGGATCTACATAATTTAAATTTTATATTTTTGCCCAACAATTATTCTTTATTTAGGTTTCCGAATGATATTAAAATTAAGAAATGAGTGTATACTATACATATACAAATTTAGTATGATTCGTATATCCCATGAAAAGAAAATCTGCAAAAAAACATAGTCGATTTATAATATTATGTATCCACTATAACATAACAAGAAAAACAAGATACCTATATCGAGTTTTTGAGAAATAACAAAAACTTTTCGCAAATAAACTTAATGCCACAGAACAGAGAATATTCAGTCCTTCCTTGCAGACCACTTCAAAGAAAAGCATTTCACTCGTAAATAATGTATATTTTATAAGAAATATAACACTAAACTAAAACTTTAAATGATAGATAATTTTGAAACTTAATATAAACAAAATATTACCATATTATATTGATAAATCATAGTCAAAAACTATTTTTTCCCCAAATTTTATTTGACTATATCTGTTTTCAATAAACATATTATATATTACGAAAGGATAGCATCGGCACAAAATTATGAAAGGTATACATACTTTATTTATTAAAACCCTAACCACAAAGCTCAATATACAACGTAACTTATATTAGCGTCACGCTTCACTATTTTTTTCCCTTCCCCACTTCCCATAGAATTAAATATGGTATAGTTTGCTATCGATCAGGCACGTGCGGAGTCATCAGTGCATTCAAGGCCTAAATCCCAAACCCGAAATAAAAACCGTCGGGGTTGCTGGGCATTAGGGGGTGAAGTAGCGAAGGGGGGACATGCATAAGTAATGCATCAGAGAAGGGCGCTAAACAGCGCACGCGATCCAACTGCAATGTTAAACATTGAGGTACTTGCCCTTTCATTATCTTCGAGCCCCAAAAATATTTTCTAATTACAATGGGTGGTTGAAATAAAAATATATACGTATATTGAAATTTCACAGTAATAATAATTAGATGCATCATACGAAGAATGATACAATTAATGCCAAAATTATAATTAATGATAAAGTACTTCGTGAAATAAATCGATAATAAGCATATTTAGCGTTATATAATTAAAGCAAAATATATACAAAACATTTTAGTTAATAATACAAATGGTAACTTTTATTTTTTTTTATATAATTCTATTATATAAAACGCACAATATTGCACTTCTCAATTATTATTGTCATTTTTCAAATTGTTAGCACTGCAATTTCCTCTTAGGTATTTCATAAAATCATTGATAATGTAATTTACCTACAATATAATCATTGATTCATATTCACAGTATAAAAAACAGTTTAGTATTGTCATACTTTTTAAAAATATAATATTATAATAAATATTACGTTAATTGTAATACAGTATCTATATTAAATATCTTTATGTAAGTTTTGCGTGATACTAGCGATATTGTATGAACATTGTTCCATAATTTTTAAGTAACTGCATATAATAACAATGGATTTCCGTCAAGCAAACATATATGAACGAGCTAATAATAGTCTATTAGGCCGATGTTTATATAAGACAACTTATACTTGTCTACCTTATACTGTCTGTCTAACTTATACTTGTGTAGGTGTAATATGTTTCCAAAAAAATCTATTCTTAATTTTTTTTATAAAAATGTTTGCGATCCAAATGTGATGTGATGACAGAGGATAGAAAAGTTCCGTATTTTTGTTGTTCCCTAATCTCTGTTACCCGTTGTTCTGGACAAACTGCCTATAAAATACCTAAATAGAACTCATATTTTTAGTGATAAAATCCATAGTTATCAAAATTAAGGAAACCATGTAAAACCATGAAACCAAGTAAAATCTGTATATAATATATTCTGGAATTAAAAGAAGCACAATATCGAAAATATGATGTATAATATACACAAGAAAAAGCGTCGTTGCAACGCAACCCTCCATCAGTTGAAGTTACCTAATTGACATGTGTTTAATTATAAAATCAAACGTAAACAATTAAAAGACCTCAACGACATCTACGTATAGCTCCCTATGAACATAGATTAAAGTTATTAAGTTAAAGGCCACTGACAATGTTTCGGATAGTTCGTAGAAAGGTGTGAATCGATTAGTTTGGTGGCGGTACTACTCAATAATTCAACGTGTCGTCGTGTGTTTGGACAAGTGGTAGGTCGGCCTTCATCAACGCCCATATAATAAAACTTTAACAATGTTTTCATAATCGACGCCCGCGCTGAAATCGCCCATTGGTATACTGCCACGCATTCAGTAACTGGGCTACAAATTTTCTTGGCGTTAACAATTACCAGTAAAAACGAAACGTACGCTATTCAGCATACCAGCAAATTTTAATTTTAATCAAACTAAATAGGTGCCATTCAATGACATCGTTATCTGATTATAAATAGTTTTATTGTTTTATGTATACATAATGAAGCCCCGGGTTTCGATATTCGGTAGTGTGTAGGAAATCAATTCGGCTAAATTAACCCAAATATAAGTGTTTTTGTTGTTGTCACAGATGTAGTGCAAAATATGTCATAATACGGTTTAACATTGCTTTAAATAATTGTAGCTTCTTTTTATTGTTATTAGACGTAGCAACAAAAAGTTATTTTGTTAAATTGACTCTATGAGAATCGAATCCAGGAATAATTTTTACGGTAGTCGCAGATTTAGTAAAATTAAATAGGATAGACCTTGTAGACAGAATAGATTATCCACAGAAATGGATCGTTGTATATCGGCTCTTATTCATTTTCACAGCGGTGTTGTTAAGAGCATTTTTCATGAATCATGACGCACGAAGATTTGTACCTAATAGTGAACCTTGTGCATGCGAATTACGGTTTGCTATAATAGGTATCATTTTTCATTCCACATTACTTAACTTTGATGATGCATTGATCCTATCTATACAGAATAGTCCAAGTGTAGAGACAATTATTATTTTAAAAGTAGTTGTGTCTGACTTAATGCCAGTGTACACTTGTAGACGCAATCTATTAATGGATTTCAATCGAAATATAATAAATTAAACATGTATACGACGATACTAATTAAACATTTTATTAAAAATATTCTCAAAATGAATTATATCATCACATTGGGAAATATCTTTCTCGGCTTTCTTCAGTCTATATGTTGACCTATATTTAAGATGTTCTTTGTTTAATTCTTATTCCTTCAGCAGTTTTTACGTGAAGTGAAATAGACAGTTTTCGTGTTGTCACGGTTTTATTATACGTATATGAAGAAATAATGAAAAGAAGACAAAGAAAATGATATAGAGAACTTTCCGCGCGGGATTGCTAATGAATACCTTTGAACGAGTTACGATTACGAACACATATTGTTGTTTCGTTCCAGTTTTACATTTATCTCGCTTCTTGTTACACTTCATATAATGCCCATTATATCTACTTTAATATAACTGTAATAAATGAAGTCACTAAATAAATGTCAAGTTACATGTAACATCAAAGCGTATTGAGTTAATGAAACCTTGAATAGAACACTTGAATACACTATGTCTACGGTTACCGAAATGGCGGCTATAAGTACGTGAGTGAATAAAATGTATTTCTTCACTCATTTTATAGATAAGTACCTACTAGTAATTTGAAATGTCCGATTCCCGTGTAGAAATTTCGGGAACACAGTAGGCCTGTCTTCATACAGTAGGTAACAGAGTTTAATCGTCACAAAACAAACATTTGTTTGAATTCTCCAGTTTTATTCGTTTATCTAACAATGTAATTAAATATATATATATTGTCAAATATTAACCTTACGTTAATCTCTCTTTAATTCAAGACACGATGGCGCTATATAATATGTTGATACACATTTCTGTTACAATTATTGTGTATAAAATAATTATAATTAAGGAAAGTACAATGAAATTAAATTCTATCATTTTCTGATATCTACATCAATTAGAACAAAGTATAAGGTTCCAGTAACAATAACAGCGTTAAATTTCAACTACTTCATTTACTGGAAAACTTATGCGTCAATGTCGTACTAGTTCTTTAGAAAAACATAGAAAATTCAATCGTAATTTTTCTATTGACCTTGTAGGATCACAGAGCGAAAGCTTTTCAGTCACGTGTTTATTATGGAAAATATAAATTTACCCTTTAACTACTGTTCTCGTATAGTTAATTTTATATGTAATTGAAATAGCAAAGCTGGTGGCCCTTGATAATAACTGTCACCTATATACATACATGAACAGCACTACGGACACCAGATTATCAGATAACGCCTGTAATGGGCTACCATATCTGAGGACTAAAATTCATTGCTTAAACTAATTCTGTAACCGAAACACATCTTACGAAGCAAACTTTTTGGCAGCTGCAATAGGTGAGAGTGAGGTATGATATAGACGACTTTTCAGAAAGTCTACGTACTTCGCTAAAATGTATTCATGTTTTTACTCGCATTTAATACTGTGGTATACCGGATATATCCAAATTATTATATCCGGAGTGAACTAGTGCTCAATCTTACACTCTGTATATGTAGTCCTGTGTGATAGGACCACAGACTGCTTATACAGATGAATGCTTATTTATGTTGGCGCGCGCCCGATGCGCGTGCGCCGAAGACAGATACGCCGTTACCCCTCCATCAATGACGGCGAATGGATTTCCATAAAAATATCACAACTACAGAATTCAAACATTTTACATGATCTAAAAAGAATATATATATTGTTGTGGTTGGTTCTTTTGCGTTGATATATATGGTATAAATAGTAGATTCGTTTGCAGAATATATGTTATATAAGAAAGTATATATGTTACGAGCATATACGATCTACTTATTGATTGCAGATTTAATATATTGTTTAGTGTTAAATACAGATTGACATAACTGTAAAAAAATATTACAACAATACTTTAATATTTTTTTTACAATTATGTCAATCTGTATTTAACACTAAACAATATATTAAATCTGCAATCAACAAGTAGGTCGTATATGCTCGTAACGTATATACTTATATATATGTAATTAATTATTTTATGCACACGGAATTCGAATTCATAAATCATAGTCATAATAATAATAATAATTAATTTTGTGTTGAATTGACGGAATCTGTGAAAGAATTAGGGGCTGGTCGTAGATATTAAATATAGATAAACAACGTAGAGCCATTAATTTGATCTATTATTCCAATCCAGTGATATAATTCACGAAACTGAACAATACTCCTCAAGGACTGAACTAATTTCCTACAGAAGCAATGAAAAATAACTTTTAAATTTTTAAGAAGGTAAACATAATGTCCTGTTAAGTGATCAATTCAGTACGAATAATTTAAAAATATACTTTTTCGAGTTTGTTTCTCTTTACGACATTAAAAATTTTAAAATGTCTTACAAGACAATAAAAAAATGTACAAAATTATAATAGAGTAAAGAATATCGTTGTCAGAATGACAAGTAAAAATTTATGTATCGTATCTGTCTTGTCTGAAGACATAATGAGCAGTACAACATCTATGTAAATTTGCTTAACCTACATTATGAAAAGAGAAGTTATTTAGAGGTAATGTGAAATGAATACTATAAAATATATTTTTGATCACTGTTTTTAAAAGAACTAGGATTGCGCTATATTAAGGTATAGAGCTCATATTCGTGTTATGTATCTTGTTTGAGACATGTTCTTTCTACTAAAAATTGTCAGGACTCTCTCGGTTTCAACTACTCGCAATTCCATCGGTTACACGGGCTATGTAATATAATATAGTCGTCTTGGGCAAAGATTTCATCAAAAATAGTAGCTGAATCTGACAGACTGTGACTCTGACAGTTAATTATACTACCTAGTTACTTTACAGATTCATATTATTTCGTTTATTTCCGCTACCATTACCAAGTGTGAGACCACAACTATTCAGTATGGAAACCTGACCACCGCTACTGGATGCGCTAAGACCTTATCTGCTAATAATATTGCATTTTAGTCTGAAATCCGTATTTCAGAAAGGTCTTAAATACACTTATCGGTGAATCGTGTAGAATACTTCACAACAACGGCCTGTTTATGCAGCTCATTTGCAATTGTAAACATTTAAAAAACAGTATTGTTGTATCGGTCTCTTGTATAGGAGGGGCAAAGCGTCGCAGGTATAAACCATTTGCGCAGAAGCCGGGTGCGCAAGCGCTTGCAACTGAATAAATCCCATCCCCAAATAACGGTAACAACGTTCGTTGCATTGAAAAACGAAGGCCCTTGTAGAACCGGCCACGTCAACGGAAACTTCACAATAGTAGAATCTGGATTACTTTAAATTATTATTCAACTCGAATGACTGGACTTAATAAACTAGGTACTAAAATATCTCGAACGGATCTCAAGCACATCTGTCAGTTGGAATCAATGTTGAACAAAAACCCAGATCCTGTTATTTACAATTATTCCAAAAGGACGCTATTGTCACGCTTTAGAAATAATATCTTTATTTAACTACCTCAGTCTAGATTCATAATACAATATTTTATAAATAGAATTTAAAATACTAAAGTGGCGAGTGATTTTAGACCGTTATAGAATTCTTGTAGTACGGTCATATTCAAATAACGATTCCACTGTCACTGTAATAACACATTTTTTTTACTACCTGCGCATATACATTTTATATTGCTTTCTAAACAAAAATATATCCTAAAACAATGATTTCGATATTAAAGAACCTTACCTGTATCTGTGATATGTATCATATATATCATCTGTGATTCATATCTATGAATATATCTTTGTAGTAAAATAGGTGCTCATTTTGTTTAAATGCATTGTATGAAAGAAATTAATAATGACTTGAGTGACATTACATCTATGAAAATATTATTTTGTATATGCCTTATTTTACCAAATAACTTCAGAAATAGATTCTTCCTATCTCAAGAAGATTCTTGTATCTAAAATAGGTTTATAATTCATTTAAATGAAAGTACACATTTCAGTAAATTATCAAAGATAATATGTATGAATAGTATTAACAAAACAGTAATAAAGTCACCGAAAATAATATATCCTGGAAACAATATTGACCCCGCTTCCGTCGATTGCCCTTTACCCAACCTACAATACAAAACACATTACCCGGTGTTAGGGTTATCGACTTTAAAATTTTAAATGAGAATGACAACATAAAGGTAAGAACCTCTTTAATATGTACCAGTGCCCCATTCCAACTTAGGTCACTTCGCCATAAATTATTTAGTGTCGTAATTAATTTAGATTTAGATACATAAATTATAATTAATATACTTTTCAATACGGGCTCATTTTTTTGCTCTATCAATCGGCCTCGGTGGTCTAGCAGTTTAGCACACCGCTTTACTTCTGATGATGGTGGATTCTATTCCTCGCATGTAGAGTATCATTGTTTGTATTATTATTAGTTATTTTGAAAATGCAGTGTAAATTTTAAATGTATTCAAATTGAAATCCCATCAAAATATTTTATAGTAATTAAAAATGGAAACATAACTAAACGTATACTAAAGAAATCATCAACGCAATGAAAGGCAAGAAAACATAGAATATTAGGTCATCTCGATGCTATTTCGATTTGATTCGGATCGATCACGTCAACAGCCTGTTGATTATAGATCTGTCTGTTTAAACGCTCTCTAAATTTCGGCCAAAATACTGGAAAAAAGAAACTAATCCGATGGTAACCCTACCACACGCGCGTTTACATCGCTGGAAGTCAAAAGTATTCTGGTCCATACATTTATGAAAGGTCCAGTAAACAAACGCACCGCAGCTATAAACCTTAATCTCACAAGATACACTGTAGACTAAACAGCGTATTTATCGAACAGTGAATCAACAATAATGCATTCATTGCGCGAGATGCTGTTTCAGCTAATTCAGATAATCGACAGTTTTATTTGCCAGCTTATTCTTTTCTCAACATAGCTGTGTACTATCGTAATGTATCGTAGTGTCGTAGTGTATCGTAAAAAAAAAAAAATATTCAAACATCTAAATTTAAAAAATACAGAAGACCTTTGGGGCATGTCTGTAAAAGTAGTTAGTTCTTTCATAGATATTGTTGCTCCATATCTAGCTACTATTTTTAATAAATGTATTGATAATGGGACTTTTCCACAATTAATGAAATTTAGCAAATTAATCCCACTATTTAAATCAGGAGATAAATTTGAGCCAGGGAACTATAGACCTATATCTATTTTGCCAGTTCTAAGTAAGGTGTTTGAAAAGATAATGTTAAATCAAATGTTACAACACTTCAGGGATAACCGACTGCTTCACAGTCAACAATATGGTTTCACCGCCGGCAAGTCTACCACTGACGCAGGTGTAGCGCTAATAACACATATTTTCCAATCATGGGAGAAGTCACAGGATGCACTCGGAGTTTTTTGTGACCTATCAAAGGCATTTGATTGCGTGGATCATAAAACACTTTTGTACAAGCTCGAACATTATGGTATAAAAGATAATGATCTAAAATTAATGAGAACTTATTTAGAGGATAGGGTCCAAACTGTAGATATTGACGGTATAAAATCTAAGGGAGCTAATATTGGGATGGGCGTTCCACAAGGGTCAATCTTAGGCCCCTTTCTCTTTTTAATTTACATAAATGACCTTCCCTTTATGGTAGAGAAAATTGCAGATATAGTGCTGTTTGCGGATGATACTTCGTTAGTGTTTAAAATTGGACGTCAAACTAATCAATTAGACGATGTAAATTGTGCTATGTCTGCTATATTAAATTGGTTTACATGTAATAACCTATTATTAAATTCCAGCAAAACAAAGTGTATAAAATTTACACTTCCTAATGTAAGACCAATAAATACACAGTTATTGCTTAATGACGAAATAGTAAACTTTGTTAATGATACAGTTTTTTTAGGTATAACAGTGGACTCGAAATTACAATGGGGGCCCCATATTTCAAAATTGGCCAATAGACTCAGTTCAGCTGCATATGCAATTAGAAGAATTAGGCAATTAACAGACGTGGCGACGGCTAAACTTGTATACTTTAGTTATTTCCATAGCATTATGTCATATGGTATACTACTGTGGGGTAAAGCAGCCGATATAAATACTATATTTATTTTACAAAAGAGAGCCATACGTTCTATTTATGGTATGGGTTCAAGAGAGTCATTACGTCAGTGTTTTAAAGACTCAAATATCCTCACCGTTACTTCACAATACATTTATGAGAATATCATGTATACGCGGAAGAATTTAGACAGTTTTAGAAAACTTAAAGACTGTACAAATAGAAACTTACGCAATAAAAATAAGCTAATTTTACCTAAATGCCGCCTGCACAAAGTCAGTAATTCATTCTATGGTAATTGCGTAAGATTTTATAATAAACTGCCAGAATCTGCACTAAATCTGACAGAGAGGCAATTCAAATCTTATATTAAACAATTTTTATGTAAGAAAGCCTATTACAGGATAGACGAATTTATAGAAGACAATATATCAAGTAAATAATTAGTTTATTAGCATACAACGTTATAATTTGTTTATCTCATTGCTTTCTTGATTCAATTATTTTAGAAATATGAAAGCGTAGCGGGTTTTGTATTAATTGCCGCATGCATTCTTATGTGAAATGTGAATACTATAAACATCAGATGGCAATTGTGAGTAGCTATGACGTGGTCTGGTGTTTTGAGTAGTCATGCTCACTAAAATGTCCAGACTTGTGGCGGCGTGGTGGGCCGGGTCATTGGGCTCCCTAAAATATGGTCGAGCGCAGTGATGGCTGGCTCATCCGTCATACTCGTGAACGGGTGCTGCTTGTAGGGACTGGTCTGCTCTAATCACTATGACTGATTTCCTCTTATTAATTGTTTAACCAGTTGGTTATGTGTTCAATATTTTTTTCTTTTTGAGTATTTAATTGAATTAGTGCTAATCGGTGGTTTGTATTCACACACTTAAACTTAAATTGTAAGTAAGAATAAATTATTTAAAAGAGCAACACACAAGTTTCTTGCTTGTTCTTCTTGTGATGAGACAGCATTCCGAATGAGCGGTAGATTAAAAAAAAATGTTATGACTATTCAAAAGTGCTTCAATGTAAGTTTATTTGAATAAATGATTTCTATTCTATTCTATTCTAATGACGTCAATACTTCCATATGGGTTTAAGAATATGTAGAATATCGTAAGAGCCGACATGATTACCTAGGAGGCTATCAATCAGGTGCTAGAAAACCAAATATTTTAAAATAATTGTTTTTGTTGTTAATCTGTTTATCTGTGTTACGTTATCTGAACAGATTTCGACAAAATTATAATAACTGAGTAGTTCTTTCAAGGATGATAATGATATGGTACACCCGACTGCGCTAACGGTATACGTTGGTTGGACATCTATGGAAGATGGTAAAATGAGCTAATATAAAATACAGACAGATCGATAGAATTAATTGTTGTTTAACTATTGTTAACAAATTTAATTCACAGTACACGTTACAAGAGGGTACCTGTTCCTGTAATATTCCTATAATTGTAAATGTCTAGTTTAGGTTATCAATATCCTCGTTACTAAAGTTTCTGCCGGTTAGTTAGTTTTAATTTATATGGTATTGTACAAATAAAGCATATTATTATTATGAACTTTTATGCAAATTAAATATTTTATTATCAAACCGCGTAGAGCGCTGGTAAATATTTAACTTTAGTCCATAAGAACAAAGACCTACAACTTCCTTTACTTATTTAAAACTATTAAGAGCTCAATTTAGGACAAATTAAATATTCCAAATAAATCTGTGTAGTTCGAGAGCCAAGAGAAACGATTAATGACATTTAAATATACTCGTATAAAAATGTATATATTATATACATTTTTATACGAGTATATTCCAGTAAATTCACGCTATTATTACCTACACTATATTATGTAGGGAGAATGGTATTGTTAGTAATGAGAATTAATATTGCTAGCAATGTACTTGTTAGGTTGACCTACACGTCCACCTTAGTAACCAACGTGTTAAGTTCGTGGTGATTTTGTAACAGGCTAACTAACCAGACTTTAATCTCATCATATCATCCTCAACTGGTGCCCCACCAACGTAAACCGTTAGCGAAGCCAGGTACACCATTCCATTATGACCAAAATAACATATATTTATATTACGAGTGAAATAGTTGTGGGACATATATATTTCATATATTTGTTCAAAATCACGATTATGATAAGGAAACGGTCGATATTTTCCATCAAAACGGTCACGATGGGGTTGGCATAGCGGCTTGGCACGGATGGTACCATGACGGCGACATATGGCGAGGCCGGTACAGCACACGGCCAGGTGTATCGTCATGCGCGCGCGCACCTATTGTGTGCCTTCCCCGCGACCCCTCGGAACTGTTCTCATGTGTGCAGTGTGCGCACTATACCCGATACATGAATGTATTGCGAAACTGTGAAACCAAGTTCGCATAGCAGTTGTTTTGTTGAAATTGAAAACAGCTGTTCGTGTGTAGAGTATTACAATTTTGAGAATAAGATCTAGTATTATTAATTCTTTTTGGATACTACCTACGTCGTCGTCAGGATCATAAACTTACCTTACATAACGTATCAAATTTGGAATACTGCGCAGATAAAGTTTGCTGTATTACGAATTTTATTTATATTGTCCATTAACACAATAAAAATTTATTGAAATGGTTTAATGCAACGCTTGTGGCGTTACATTAAAACAATAATAAGAAAATAAAATAGTTTTGTTATAATATTCACAATACACTTATTTGCAATATGTATATAAAACAATAGTCTCTCAACATAACATACATAACAAAAACAACATCTTTTTTTCTTAAATACTTGGAAAAAGTAATAAAATAATATTCTAGCGATTCAGTACACTGCTTTACTTCTGGCGATTGCGAGTTCGATTCCCCGCACAGTACAAATATTTGAATTTATGAGTATGTTTGTTTCAATTGGTTTGGGTGTTTTCTATGTTTATTATGTATGTATTTAACTAGTGTATCTAAATAGGTATATCTCTCAATTTTCAAGTGGCACAAGACAACCTCTGCTTGGAACTGTGTGAATTTCCCAGAGACATTATATTTACAGGCTTTATTACTACTGTATTTTAGTGTTCATTATTGCTGTATTATTTAAAATTTCCACACAATGTACAGGACATTTGTGGAAATTTTAGTAACAAAAATATGTTTCTTTCGCGCATTGTAATAGTTGACTGTATCATAAATAAATACACAGAACGAATAGGTATTACCCCTTACAAAAGTACAGGAAGAATAAATTTAACAGAGAGTAACGAAAACGCGTAAAAATTTAACACCTGCTTTCAATCGATTCCATCATCGGACGCTGTAGCAATACAAGATACCTAATGTATACATGCTCATACAGACAGACAATTCAATGTCAAAAAATTGCGATTTGATCCACATACAAATGGTTGGAATTGATACTACAATGCTTAACGGTTATCTATCGTAACACCTTGACTTGCTGTATATTATATTTACTGATAGCAACAAAAATCTATACTTTATTTAGAGTTTAGCCATTATTTCAATTATTTCAATATAGTACAATACAACTATGTATGACTGTATGTGTAGAAAGTGAAGAGATTCCTCAAATAACCTGCAGAAATCAGGAGGCATATAGGATTGATAAATGAGGAGCTGTAAAAAGAACCGAATATGCATTTCTTTTATACAATACCTACTCTATTGTTTTACTTCCCTCGCATGAATAAATTACATATTATAAAATTCAAGATAAAAATACATGACGAGGAAATAAGCTACATATTTGTAAAACCCATGTTTAAAAATTTAAAATTCTCCGTTTAGATCATAAAAACTGAAACCTCTTGGGCATAATTCAGGGTAGTAAACACGTACTTCATAATTTTGTCATTGTCTTATAAATTAACGAGATAGCTCGAAAGGTAAGAACATAATAGTTCAATTACTAGGCTTTTTATAGGTTTGACGTTTTGATTTCCACAGAATTACTTACCTATAACAAAAATCGATTTGGGTCGAATTATTGTCAAATGATATGCAATCGAATACGATAAACATTGAGTGGTAGCCATGCATTAGAATCAAATGATAGAAGGACTAATATATAAAACTGTTATTATTGTTTGCGAAACTCATGATGATGCAGTCGTTATAGTTTTCTTAATATCAGCTATCAGATGCTGTTATCAGCCAAGTATGTATACTACAATTGTAGTACAAAAGTGCGGAAGTTCTCTAATGCCACGTCATTGTACACACACATACAAAGAGACTGGCCATGGGATGTTCTGATGGCCAAAGCAATTTTGTATAAGTTTACGTTTGAGCACTTGCCAACCAGATTATATTTGACGCGAACAAATCCAATCTCATATAATTAAGCGAAATAAGTGAATGAACTTCTGGCATTTAGTAATGTTTATAAAGTTTCATATTCAAATAAGTAACTATAAGTGAATGAAAAACAAAATACTGCACCATGTGTCTAAACTGTATTTATGCTAAATATAATTCATCATAAAAATGTATTGAGATGCAACTGTTAGGCAATATTAATCTTTACCCATATTAGCTTATGGGGCTTGAGGATGAAAGATGAGCATAAGGTCAGGTCTACCTGACCTGACCTTATGCCCATCAAGACAATTTCACCAAGAATTTATCACGATGGTTTCCTGAGGGAACTGCGTATAGGTCAACCTGACATGATACACTGCTAGCAATAAGATCATCAGTCCATATTACTAACAATCCGCTTTCCCCCTAGTCATAGTAGTAACTAGTGGCCTCATTGCTAGCATGTATCCTACCAGGAAAACCTCCACTCAGTTCATAGGAAACCATCGAATTTCGTTCGTCAAGATGCACTAACATGCTCCATCGATTATCATCCATTAATAAAACAACTCAGTGTAAGGTGTATTTACTTTGCACTGATGTATTATGCCATTCGCTTGTTAGGATATCCTGCCACTTGGACTAAAGGCTGTAGTGAGTTAGTAAGACATGGTATTCTTTATTTATTGCAGGCGACAAGAAACTTGACCTAACTAATCTATGAATACAGATACAAAATATAGAAGCTAAAAACTTGGAATTTTTAATAAAAGTCTTAAATTACGCAAGAAAAATAAGATATTCTGACATTCCCACAAGACCTGGTGACAACGGATCCGCGGGAAGCCGTAGTTAATAGTTTGTTTAACACTATTAAAGATAAAATATTATATACAGTATTATCATAAATATATATATATATATATATATATGTTTATATATTTATAATAATAATAATACAATTTGTTCTTATAATCTCTGAAATTACTTAACCAAGGTTTAATTAATTTGTAGGTACCTGCGTATTATATAATATAATCATTATTACCAATTATATCATTGGGTTTTAATATAACATAATAACACCATCATGGCAGGGGGCAATTTATAATATTTTAAACCACCAACAGTTTTGGTCCCATTATGTTAAATTGTACATTTCTAGTTTTTTATAAGAAATGTTTATTTAAATAAAAAGAGTATTATTTCCTTATTGTAAAAAAAATATAAGTTTAAAATATAAAAAGATACAATAAGTCACCGTGTAAGGGTTGCCGGTGCGTGTATTCCACACAATCAATTAGTGGACAGAGCCCCGGCCACCGAACACTTCCGTTTCCGAGCGTTTAGGTACTTCCGGTAGGTACGCACCGCCCGTTTCCGAAACTAATCACAGCATGAACACTTGTTTTATTTTATTAACTGTAAACTATTTAGTTTGCAAAGTAGGGTTCAAATAGTATTAAAAGGTAACTTGCATATCGTTTCTTATCCTTATTTTCTCTATCCACTTAAAGGTAGTCTGGAAGAAGTTGCTTAACGATAAGACCACCTTTTCTAGTAATTATTGCACCTATATTTATTATTTTAATAACTTAGTGTATTTGCAATGAAGACTATAAATAAATGACCCGTAAATTACCTACTAAAAATGTTGTATGCGATTTTGGCTTTGATTATACACATTTAGTAGTTCCACTGAAGTCAAATACTTTAACGACGCCACTTATAGAATAGGTAATTATAATTGTTATATGAATTACATAATTAGTTGTAAATAAAATCTAATATTTTTATAACTAAAAATAAAATAAAACGTCTAAACCCAAAATAAATAAACCTACATAGCATAAGACAACTGACAGATATATTTATTTAAATAATTTTGCTTTAATACGGCTAGACCAACAAAGTCATCAATATACCGGAATTGCTCATAGATAAATTGTACAATATAATGGCAAATATATTTTGTAAACAATATGTACCAGCGATCATGTATCTTATTGATGTTCAAATCAATAAGATACATAACAGTATTCATTATATCTTCGAATCATATCTATCCATTTATTTTTTATTGTATACCTAAATAAGTTAATAACTTTACTTAAAAATAACTTCATTTCAATTTCAGGAATATTAATATCTCTAAATATATATAACTCAAAGGTGATTGACGTAGTGACCTATCAACGCACAGCCCAAACCACTAGACGGATCGGGCTGAAATTTGACATGCAGGTAGATGTTCTGACGTAGGCATCTGCTAAGAAAGGATTTTGATTAATTCTACCCCCAAAGATATAAAATAGGGGATAAGAAACTTTGTCACTTTTAAACCGATCGGGCTCAGATTCTGGATGCATAAAGCTACTATGTCGTAGGCATCCACTAAGAAAGGATTTTGATAAATTCCACCCCTAAGGGGATAAATAAACGCGAGCGAAGCCGCGGCCAAAGGCTAGTATAATACATAAGTGTCCCCGTACATTTCTGATAAAAGTCGGACGGCCCGTGTCCGGGAGAACATTGGACTCTTACTATGGTCCGCCCTGTTATTTTTTTTTATATTAAGAAATTTGGGCTATTTCTAGGTTTTGAAACCTGCAGCACTGACGATCGAAGACTTATTGTACCCACCCTTATTGAGTTCGCCACTTAAAGCCGTCAGGGATAGGAATGAACGAATATTTTAGGAGCGTTATAGTTTTTTTTGTTAAATGCGCCTTTCGAACAGTATTTTCGACACGGGTAGTAAAACTGAAGTTGATAATGTGAGCCCAGGATAAGTTAATATTGCGGAAACACTTTCGAGATAGTTATTAAATGAAATCTTATCACTTTAGCCGCTACTACCTATCATTCGATATCTATAATAATATTTATTGCATCAGTTATCAATACTTATATCTAATTTTATTACAATCTTTACAGTATATATATAATTATTTATACCATAGCAGATGTGTTGGCATGTTTTCTAGATTGAAAAAATAAACTTTAGATATTTATATTTCATTTATATAGAGACCCACATGAAATTAAAATACCTATGCGATGATCTAACATTTCCTGCATTCCTCAAATAAACATTACTTCAAACAACATTTTCTAATGTAAAAATATTAAAATAAGTGTTCTCACCAAACCATTGTCACAAACTTTTTTCACGCCTAACCCAAAAAAAATACTTTAACGTTTTTACATTAAAATCTGTTTTCTACAATTTTTCACAGTACGTAATCACTTTATTTTAAGCGGGCTGTATTTCTATTTATTTTAATAGTTTATTATTATTTATTTATTTCTTTACATTAAATCTAAATACCAGTCTCCATTTATATTAAGTAAAGTGTTCTATCTCTAACTAATAGCAATAGTTATTGTTCGCGGGTCTGTCTGTATTTAAACAGCATTATTTGTCATCGTTCACATGTGAGGCGTATTGTACTGACCCCCCAGCACACTGATACCATCACACGCGAAGCTCACAATTTTTTGTTCAACGCGGAGCGTCACGTCAATGAGAACTGAAAAACTGTGACAAATGCCAGTATGTTCACTACGTAAATGGTTCAGTATAAATATAATAGTTTTTTAACACCTAAACATTAATAAGAAAATGCGTGCATGGTTTTCTAAATTGTTTAAACTCAAGAAAATAGTATAAAAAATGTACTTTGATAAACAAAAATTACTTTTGTTCATTTTTACTGTATTTTTTTTTGTGTTGTAAGTGTTTTGAAGCTGGAAATTAATGATTTATCTATCTATCTGTATCCAAGGTATGAAATTATTTTTAATATTTAAAAAACTGTTTATACTTAATGTATAAACAGTTTTTTAAATTTCTAAATTTAAAAAGTAAGGGTTCTCGTTATTTGTAGGGAACCTTAACAGCAGAGGTGAGAAAAAATACTCCTTTTCAAACAGCTGAGAGATAAGCTTTGCTCCCGTCGTCGTCGACAGTACGCACCGTTATCCCTTCGTTATGTAAACAGTGACGTGTTCAGTTCATAAGAATTTTTTAACTTTAATACACATTATCTACATACCTACTATAAATTATCTGACATTATAAAATGTAACAGAAAGTATAGAGACTTGTTGATATTTTTTATTATTCAACATCATACGTTGTAGAAATTGTCACGATACCTAAATTCTTTATTATTTATATATACACCTGCATTATTTCGGTTTGTATATTAAAATCTTTATATTAATACCATGTACAGAAGATATAATATACTATAGTTTCCTGTCTACGTTTTGCCCAGTTTGAAAATATATATGTATTTTACATATATAATAAAATTGTAAAATATGAACTAAGAAATATAACTTACCGGGCGCTAAATTTCCTCTGGGTTTCGCTCCAAGTATTGCGAGGTTGACATTTGCTTTCCTGCCATCTATAATAGGATTTGGATCCTTGCATGCTCTTTCTGCCGCCGCTCGATCACCCATTATCACCTGCAATAAAAAAAATATTAAGATTAGTTTTAGTTATAAATTAATTGTTTTAATATCAATCATCATGATGGAAACATTCGACAATGGCTCGTGTTTTTACATTTCACACCAAACTTGAATTTTGTACAAATTTAGTATATATTTTTTTTAAGCTGAGATTCTTTTCTACACATTATTAAGGTGTAAATAACATTTACATGTATTATCATAAAGATATATCGCCAATGTAGTACAGAAGGTTTAAAAGACATCATGCATGGGATTTTATTCACTGATGAGTAATATAAAATGAGACAGTTTCCTCACTACAGGTACAATTCTCTCCCGTGAACAGATTCTTACAACAAATCAGCTAAGAGCTCGGTGAGCTTGTCGCAAGGTATAGATAAAGAAAAAAAGGTATCGCAAATAATTTAAATAAAATGTTTAATTATTTGAAAACTGAAATCATGAAATTCTTTGATAATGTAAAGAGAAAAATCTCTTAAATAATCTCACTAATAAAAATTACAGCGATATATATACAGTTTTAAATTATTTCAGTGTGAAAATACGTGTTGAATCGATTTAAATTCAAAATAATACAGGAATGACGTCACACCAGCATTACCTATTGTAATGCATGCGCGACACTCGGGTCGTCACCTCGAATCTACTAATGTCGCAACCAGCCCCGCTGACCCTCAGGAACTCAACAAGCCTTCACATGAACGCCAAGACTAGATTATACATTCAGTGTCATTTTAAAATGGACAAAACATGCGAACGTGGCTATTGAGTAAACAAAACTAAAGCAAAATGTGTGATGACCTCCAGATAGAGTGAATTAATTTTTATTCGAATTTTAAGAGGGTTTCAGGTAGACACCGGTGTAGGTTTCATACAATGTTTTTTTAACACAATGTTTTATTCATTCGTTACAAGTTTGTTATAGATACTGATGAGGAATACTGATACAGTCCATCTATTTCCATTTGTAATTTCTATAAATAAACATACCTAAGTTATTTGTTTGTTTATAAATCTGGCACTTGAAAATATAATCAATCAAAGGCAAATACAATATACTGATATATTTTTAAGTACGAAAAGGTCACATTACGATATAAATAGAAATGAAAAGATTGGATTTAAACTAATAATGTTACTTTTAAGATTATGAATATTTTAATATCTACTATACGTACAAAAAGAAATAAAATAGTCTTAAGTTCGACATTAACGACAACATCTCAGTAACACACGAGAGTCGTAAACCTAAACACTGACTAAACTTTAAGAAATAGTCATGCAGCTTTCTATGTGAGATTCATATTTCTGACTGACTCAATGGTGATGAAAATATTGAAAACAAACCAAATTGATTCCAAAGATAGCGGTATATTCACCTCCTGCCACATGCGAAATAAGGGCATTTCAAATATTGTATACACAACGATGACAGTCGACAATACCTCAGACTACCCAATCCATAATAACAGTCATGAAGGTAGGTATATATATATATATATATAATAAAATTTAATAAAGCAATCTTTGCACATTCATCATACAGTATGGCGATATGTTTTTAATTAAAGTAGCTGTAACACTTTTGTAAAATTATTCCCGGGCATAGCAATCAACTTTATATCGCAGTTCGAATAAAACGCTAACATAAAGCATACAAATCGAAGTTAGGCACGGCCGATAACAGATTATAAGACTTATTTACCTGACTGCTACTTGGTTAAGAAATAAAGGAATTGTTTCTTTATTAAGCTACAGTTCTCTATTTTCATTCTTTACCTTTATAGGCCAGCTTATTAAATATTTAAGATGTTTTGCTTCCTATTTTTTTTATAATTCGTATAAAGTTATCATACATACCATGATAACTTTATACGAATTATAAAAAAAATGTGCAGTATGTTATATTAATATAATTACAAATATGTCTTTTTTTAATGTCGTTTCTAATTTAAAAAAACTCTTCACAATGTTATTGTAGAATAGTATTAAATACAATTAAATTTAATTTCTAAAATACAAAGCATTGATATAGCCTGCAATTTATATTCACTCGACTTTTTAGTGTTATTTTTCCACAGCGCATATTACTCCCACACAATTTTTTTTCTTCTTACTGTCTTTTTCTTATTCTTCCTACTAATCCGTCTGAAATATCATCCCTTTCATTGCAGTCGGTAAAAAATTTTGTCGAAGAATTCGCACTGCAAATAGGCTTTACAGCGAATGATAATTCATTGTTACCACTGTTTGTAATTAATGCTAAGTACTTTCGGAAAATTATGCAAATGGTTCAGATAAAGACAGGATGTTACGATACCCTCGACGCATGTAGGTATGTACTGTAGTTTCATTAAATGGTACTAAAATGTTAATTATTCTATACTAGCGATACGTCCCGGCTTCTGACGCATTACAAATCTTTGAATTTCTAGGCTCGTTCTATACTGTAACACGCATGTATTATATATATAAATCTTGTTCTTGAATCGCTCAATCTGTTGCTAAAAACTTCATTAAAATCTGTTGAGTAATTGAAGAGCTATAAGCGAACAGATAGCGGCGGCTACTTTGTTTTATACTATGTAAAGATGTTGCTGTTCCATTCTCATATTTTGATAAACATAAACTGACATATTTGGATTTGAGTTCAGTTAACCCGTGAACTTCGGTTAAGTTAAATAAATCTTTAACTATATATTCATACATAATACGTATACAAAAATTTTCTTCGATTTAGACAAAGATATTTTAATAACAATTTACCTAAAACTAATCAATCCGGTCTAATGTTATTCTTCGTTACAATTAGGACCTATATAATTATATTCATTATGTTCATAACAAATTTAATTCGAATTAATATACGTAACAAAATTTGTTTCGTCCTACAAAATTTATTAGTACGATTTTTGTTGGTACATTTTGCTAACACAAGTCTAATAGCTACTAAGTTTTCTAACGATTTGTCGCATACCATCATTACTTTTTTAAATGTTGATTTTTTTTATGATACAGTAGTTACCAAAATAATAATATATTTTGGTAACTACTGCAACACCCGCTATGTGATAGACCCATAGTGGAAGGCGTGCCCAAATCTGAGACGCCCACAGATTACTCTCGCCACGCCTCATTAAATAGTTGATGTTGATTCATTCCAATGGTACAATTAATACACCCACTTGTTAATTATATCAGTAGTCAAGTTCATTTAGTAGAACTGTCAAGTAACTTGAACTATATGTATCAAGGAACTTTCAATTTAAAATAACGTACATACATAGGTATTATATGTAACTCATATGTACCTATTATATGTATATAATATATGTAAATATAACTAAATCAATATCACGTAGGTATATGATACAAGATATGAGAAAAATATTATTGAGGAACTTCTTTAATATAATGTAATCCATAACGGTGATTTTTGGATTTTGTTCTGTTTATCGCTAGAGATGCGTGTTGATCTCAAAAATGACCTAATAGATTTGAGTGCGAATTTCATTTAGGTGTTGTGGTAAGCTTCACTAAAAATTTAGTGTTTGTTTTATTCCAATCCGTTTACGACCCAATATATATAGGTATTATTATTATTCCGAATATCACGAATATGGAATCATGAGCTCTGCTAGTTGTACATACATTCAATTTTGAATTGTATACCAGTTACTTGATATATAATTGATTGTTATCCATATTCGAGATATTCGGAAGCCATTCCCTTATTCTGTTCCTAAAGTTAACTTCTTTCTAGTAATAAAACGCGGACTATAATTTATATATAATAAATATACTTATTAGCTGACCGTGCAAACGTTGTTTAGCCATATAAATTTAAGTACTAATATCGCTATTAAAAATAGGGGTTGGTGGTAGATGGGCGAAAATGCCACATAATAAAAAAAAAAGGTTGTCCAAAAATTAAAAATAAAATGTTAGGAGTGGACAACCCTTATCATTTAGGGATATGAAAAATAGATAGTAGCCGATTCTCAGAGCTAATCTTAATATAAAATTTCATAAAAATCGGTCAGGCCTTTTCGGAGGAGTATGGTAAGTAACATTGTGACACGAGAATTTTATATATAAGATTATCTAAATATATTAAATGTTTCTTTATCGACCGGTGAAGCTGTAAAGGCCTGCAGCAGCATTAGAGTAGTCCGAAAAAAAATTTAATATCTGTCTACAACTGTCATTATTTAATATCATAAGAATTTTATCGATCTTTGAAATTTTAGAACTTACTTAACTAAGCATGAATTCTCTTAACTTAGGACACTACAAAGGCCTTAATTAGAATTACAAATACCAATTATGCATAAGTCTAAACATACCCTACCGTACCTAGTTATTAATAGCAATGTTTGTATTTCCGAACATATTTGTATGTTTTACGATTATGACGGAAATGTTGTTGGTCGAATATTTCATGTTAGTCCATATTTAACTTCAAATTAGGCAATCATCTAACAATTTACTTTAATATTAGCTTGATCTACGTTTTTGCGACTGTAGTTTGCAATTGTGAAAATGTCTATTTAACCAATTGTAGCAAATGCTTGATTTAGGGATATTTCATATAATGAGTTTGTGTATTTGGCGGTTTGTCAGTGCGTTTGTGTAAGCTAACAAAGAAACGGCTTAGCCGACTTGGTTTTCCTAATGTATTGTGGTGATATTTATTTGAAATTTTATATGTTGTATTCCTAAGGGTACAATGGTTTATAAGTTTTTTGTCTATACCGTGTAACAGACAAAATTTCGCACACTTATAGTAACGAGAAAGTGTGCAGTATGCTAATATTTATATTAAACATTATTTACAAACTTTGAATGTTATATTTATTTATATTTAATCAACAGCCTAAATAATAAGTATCTAGCTTCTAGCTATAAACATGACGATACTTCCATACAATCCTTCATCTCCCCTTACAACCCTCTCTTCATATTAAAAAGTAGTATGTCCCTTCTCAGGGTCTATGGTAGACTATCGGTGTACTAAATTTTATTTAAATAAAAAAAGTATAGTAGTTTTGACGTGACAGCAAGACAGACAGACAGGTACATTTGCATTTATAATATTAGTAAGGATTTATTCTGGTCGAATTTCGACCACTAGGCGTAGTTACAGTTATTACATATATTTTATTGTACTCTATCTATTCTAGCAATCTATACAATTACATTTGAAAACAGTGTATCAGTGTAGCGTTCAATAAATTCTTTATCTAACTATCTATTTAATCCAATAATCGAGGTTTTGAATTTCGATATTTTCATCACCTTGTGTGAGCTTGGCCCCATTGTTGAAACTATGTATAAGCGCAAATATAGAATTCTATTTTTAGAAACTAATCATATCAAAACTTTAACTCCAAATCATTATTTTTACTTTAAAATGATTTCTGCATGCTGCCAATTTTCAGTTCTGCGACAATTCGTAGTAAATAAAATTATTTGCGCTTTTCGCCATCATAATCTGCAGCATAAATTTAAATTCCTTTAATCTAGAATCTAGAAGGTATTATTTCAATTACTTAATTAAATAATCAATTCCAATAATATCCAAAAACTATTTAACAATAACGATAGAAAAATGTCAAATAGATAGATTAAGTTAGATTAATATTTAGACGCAAAATTAATACTGGTATTCATAGAAATAGTAATAATAATATAGTAACGATACTGTGTTATAAGTTAATTAAACTACGTTTCAGTCTATAACGTTTATATTCAGAAGTAAAAAATCTGCAGAAGTAGGCAGTAAAAATTGAGTGAAATTTCATAAGTTATTGTATCGATTAAATAGATCAAGTTATGATAAAATTTTCACATAGTAGATATATAAAAATGCTATCGGTTCTTGTTATTGCCAGTAGATAGTCAAAATATTTGTAAATAAATTCAACTAACTGACTCTTTCGCCAACACAATTTATTTATTTGCATTCTATCACTCAGTTTATTATTAAATTATGTTCCGCACAGATAAGCCGTATTGCTTATCAACACTTAAATTGCAGTTTTATCGTATACTGGTGAACGATACTTACCTACAGACCTACAAATTTTTTAATGATTATTGTTATCTTTAAAGTAATCCATAGCAAATATAGTGTGAATTAAATGCCAGATGTATTCTCACACCTATTGTAAACAGATTTACATTGAATCTCAATACGCAATTATTTTAATATTGTTATTTTGAAACGTAGCTAATCATGACTAAATTGAATTATTTGATAAGTTAGTGTTTTCATTGAGTAGGAAATATAGAGTAATTATGTAATATTAACTACTTAGTATGTAATTAAACTACAGATTTGAATGACGAAAAACTTAAGAGGTTATCTAGTCAGTATTTCATATATCTAAGTATATATACATTGATTTTATTGTTCCTCTTAAAATGATGCTCCTCTCTCCTGGGTTATTGCCATTCTCGGGAAATCATTTAGATACCTACTAATTATATTATTCCTAATAAAATTAGTTGAAATATGTTGAGCATAGAACGAACTCAAGTTAATATTCTAATTGATCACATGAAAGAGAATCATAATGACTATATTTCAAGTTTCGTCGTCAACATTAATAAATTCACATATGCAGTTTCACCGAGAGATACCAATTTAGCATACCTACATACTAATCTTCGGATAATTGCGTTGGCACTTAAGTTGCAGGTGATTAATTAAATTAATCATAACCTTCCGAAATTCTTGCTATGAAAAGCAACTCCCATGCATGAAATGTAAAAATTATGACGAAGAAAATGTTCGTCTTAATTTTTTTGCATCACCTTATCGAAGCTGATCGACAATGGTTTTATAATTATTTAGGCAACCACTTTACATACATTAGCCACACAATAGATATGACTTCTTTAGTGATTTCTAGGTAAAATGCAATTTGATCTTATTCACAGACTGACGTATTCATACCGTTATGGCATGATGCCATTAAACCTGCACATCTTTAAAAAATTCCTGTAAAACATATGATTCTTAGATCTATGATTCATTTTGGATTGATTTCATAACGTTGAAATTTGTTTTAAATTGGATTTCAAAACATTAGGTTCTTGTGTATTTGATAGGCATGAGTATGCAATAAAATGTTAGTCGTGAATGTTCCACGGCCCGTACTGTATCAAATGACAAGCTTTTGTATTCGACATGTAGGTACTTCAACACGGCCGGCTTGACGTGTCTCTGCTCAGCGGCTTTATAGGACAAAACCCTTCTCGACAGATAAATTTCAATCTTGAACTACTTGGATACAATAATTAATTAACTTTATTTCATTTTTGTACTTGATGAATATATAAAAAATATGTTCTACTATCGGACCCGCGTAACTTCGTTTGTATCACACTTACATTTATCATTATATATATTTTGTATAATTTACATAATATCCTTTTAAATTATAGCCTATTTGTCATTCTGATATATATGCCATATCATTGTAAAATTTCATCAAAAGTCGTTCAGTAGTTTTTGCATGAAAAAGTAACTAGTATCCATCCACTCATCCAGCCATGCTCTCAAACTTTCGCGTTTACAATATTAGTAAGACATTGTGTTCTCTACAAACATCGGCATAATAAGTAATATATTCAATAAATTGTCGCTAAAATCATCTTCCAACTTTGTCCTAAACACCCAAAATTGTTCGATGCACAATTGGTAGCAAAGGATTGTAACTACAATGTTGCGAACTGTGTGTACCGATTATTACAGTTATTTGGATGTCACACAGAGGGTGCAAAGGGACAAGTTCCCTCCCTCAGGCTCTAGCAACCCTAGTATGAATTGAAAAATGGGGTTGTGATTCATTTCTCACGAGCGCCAGTTGCACGATACAAAAAGCCTCAGAATTTTATTACATTAAAGAGACGATAGTGGAACTATCCGAAAGACTGATCGTTTCACACATCTGTTCATTCTTTTTATTTTCTGCGCCGAAAAAGTGTGAAAATAAATCATAATATTTTATATATCTTAATTAAGTATTATTTTTATAGTTTGAACCATGCATTATAGAATGTCAGTATGTTCCTTGTTGGAAAAGAGAATATGTCCCGTATTGTATGTACCCGATGCTTCTTCAATAAATCAAGTTAGTCTGTCTGTTGTCTTCAGATACTAAACTTAATTCAGCAAAGTTATCATTTAGCATCATTATCCAAACATGACATCCTTTATTTATCACAAAATTAATTATACACCAGCGTGGCGTAACAACTTCCGTGTTTAAGGTAATTTTGTGATACAACTCACATGGCTAGTCTCCTGTATTTAAGTGCTGTGTTGTATTGTAGTTGTAGGTAGCAATACCGTCCGATAACGAGGTAATGTGCGATATGCTTGACGTTTTAGAGCTAAAAAGTCGAATGCGCACAGGCAAGGTTTACGTGTCAAATATAACTTGACTTACTGTTTTAGTTTGTTGTAAAAATAGTAACATGAGAATAATCTATTTAAAAATATGTAAAACGATAGAAATAAATAAAAAGTGTCTTACAAAGCCATATCCCCTGCTCTTGCTTGTTTGTCTGTCTGTTATGACGACCGCTTCCTCTATTTCCCCGTAGACCGCAAAATGTTCCCTCAAGCTTTTGTCTGTGGTGTGGTACGGGAGTCCGCCGACGAATAATTTCGTCCAGGTCGTGTCTTTTTGACCAGGCAGCGCGCCGAGAGCCAGCAGCCCCTCGGGCTCGGCCGGCAGGGCGCCCGCCATCAACATGCCTTGTACTGCCTCCGTTGCGCCGGTCACCGTACCACACTGCGAACACTATCACTGCCGCCGCTGCTGCGGTCTTTATAGTCCGAACGAGTGTAGGTTATGATATAAAACACTAGAGTACGGGAGCGAGTAATCGTCGTGGTGGTTGAACGCGGACTGAGGCGGCTTGGTTCGTTTTCGTTTCGTAGTTCGTACTTCGTAGCGCACGTGGCGGTCGGCTACTAATTTTAGCCCCCGCCGCGCCCCCCTCGTCACCAGATGCGTCGGGCCCTGCTGGCCGGCCACATGCGTGCCGTACCCCACTGCCTGGTACCCTCCACTCACACGTAATGATATGCCTCGTTATCACAGTGTGTTGGTCCTTTCTTAATTACAGCCTAAGTATAGTATTCTGTAAACCATATACATAGGTAATAGGTTCCGTTTTTGTAATTAGGGATTTGGTAAAGGGATATTCAAATTATGTAATTCAATTAAATTTTCTTATTGAACTTAAATCAAGATTTAAGTTAATTTTAAGTTGAACAAATAAATTATAATGATTTTTAATAAATATATTCTTAATTATAATATTTGTTTCTATACATGCCTAATTATGAAATTAGAAAACAGTCACAAGCCGAATAATGAGTGTAGGTTTCAAGTAAAAAAAGCTGGAGGGATAAAGATGAAATTGTTGCAGAATAAGAGGCTGAGAAAAATACTCTGTGGTGAATAATATTATATACTAGCTGCAACCGCGACATCGTCCGCGTGGAATTAAACTTTATTTTTCTAAAATAGGAGATATATTAAAATAAAAGTAGCCTAAGTCACTCCTTATTACATGAACTACCTGATAAAAAAAGTCACGTCAAAATCGGATTAGCCGGAACAAACAGACCAATAGACAGACAGACAAAAACTGTAGAAAATGTTATTTTGTGTAGGTACCGTATTTATATTCATATGTATGTTGTTAAAAACGGTTATTTCAATATTATAAACAGACTTTCCAATTTTATTTATGTGTATAGATACTAATCTATACATATAAATAAAATTGGAATTTGAATTTCTGGATATAAAGGGTCAAAATAATTATTTATGTCGATATTTTATACCTACTCTATTTACAATATTATTAGTATAATATAATATAATTCATAAAATAAATAGATTACTACCTACATATAAATATTCTATTCATTATTGTCATTTCATTATTATCAGTAGATGCTTTTTACAAATATCACAGAACCTATGACAAATATAAATACACACACACGAAGCCATGGCAACACTATCCCAATATATATACCTACATAAGTAAAAAAAGCATTAAAACGAATTAAACTAAACTAATTTGAAGTCGGTTAACGATTTTACAAAACCAGTGCTCAGTTTACAGAATGCACTTTCTTACTTTTATTAGATTATTAGGATCTGGAGACGTGATTATAAATGAAACAAGTCTGGCTCGAATTTTATACTGCAATCGGCAGGAAGTCGGAGTGCGCCCGCGCACCGTTCTGCGTCTGTGGGAAACACATTGTTCTTGAGTAAAACATGTAGAACCAATCACTTCCTTTCCTTCTTTGTATGATGAAAAATGTCACTTCATTTTATTTATTTAGTGGTATTTTTGTATTACTATATTCACGTAATGTACCATTTCTTGTTTCCACGCGGTTCTTCCTGGAAATCATCATGTTAAATTTCTGGTGAATTTGCCACGATCATACTAATCTTATCATCCTCCACTGGTGCCCCGCCAGCGTATACTGTTAACGCATGTGGATGCACCATTCCATTATCCCGTAAAAATCCTGTAAATATAGATACTTCACTATACGCCCGAAAGAATTTTCTACAGTGCGTTAATATTCTATGAGCCTATTAAATAATCTGTGTTCCAAATTTATTGGCTATGCGTTCAATGAATCATGACAAACAATTTGATATATTTTATATACATGTACCCTCTTCTGAGATTGCGCTGTGTTCGTATGCGCTGATAAAATCAATTAAATACCTAAATCGCTCTCAGTCGGTCTTTTTTATTTGTGATAATTAGTTTCGACATTACGATTTCACATGTTTACTAACAAAAACCCTAAAAATATATACCTAAATTATTAATTTTAAATAACCACCGACTTTAAAAATACTCTACTATAACCGCACTGATCATGTCAGCTTTAAAACAGCTACAATGCCTCAAACGGGACTGTTTGAGGCATTGTAGTTCCTAAACGAATAAGCCTATAATGTGCATCATTATTGGCTTATTCGTTTTATATTCGCTTTTTTGTTTTAAAGCTACTTACTACTAAAGCCGCTACAAATTAAAATATACGTCAATCTCAAAACACCCCTCTTTTTTACACCTGAGTTTAAAAAAGAGGTTGTTTATTGTGTAGACCTACAATGTACATATAAATACATATTTTGTACTTCATAGAACAATTCATTAAAAAAAATCTATCTATTTGTTCTTGCTCTGCAACGGTTGGACAGACTTTGTCGGTAGTTTCAGCCGCAGATAGCTAATCTCGTAAGGAGTAATTTAGTATACTTATATTTTAGAAATCGGTCCCTGGTTAGCCTAACCTAGCTATTTGTAGATAAATTTGTGCTTCTTTTGTAATTAAAAGGGTTATTGACTGTACTGTTTCAGCCACTAAACAACTTGCTTTATAAGCTGATTCAGTTGTAGCACAGATAACATAATATTACTTGTTGTAGTATGAGATACGGCAGTGAAATGACATGTTACTCAGGCATG
Source organism: Achroia grisella (assembly GCF_030625045.1). Taxonomy (NCBI): domain Eukaryota; kingdom Metazoa; phylum Arthropoda; class Insecta; order Lepidoptera; family Pyralidae; genus Achroia; species Achroia grisella. Next base: position 382,601 of record NW_026712791.1, read on the forward strand.
ACATCTTATGTCTTTCGGAATGGTGACACCATGAGGCGGCGTTTGATGACTGTCAGTCATGTCTGTGATGCTGCTATATAGGCTTCGATTACCAATTACTATCAGGCGTACAATTAGCTTTATTGCAATACAGAGAAGATTACAAAAAAAAAATTTATACAATATTTTTTTTTTAATAACAGGATAAAACATTTCCCAAAAGTAGTCGGTAGTCAGCTGTTCATCAACGTCTATTATAAGTTGCCTGAAAGCAAAAGTACCGACAAATATTATCCGGATATAGTAGATACTACCTGGTCGGTAGGGTTGGCGAAAGTGTAAATAACTAATAGTAATAAGAGCTATCTTCGTGTCTCATCGATGCTCGAAACAGTTTTAATTTTTCTCTTGACTATTCTACTATTCTGTATCAATTTGAATGAAACTTTAAAAGTTACTATAATATGGAAACTGACGTTTTGTACCTAGTGAAAATGAGTTATTGTGTAATATACTGTTTTCTATAGATTAATTTCATAGTTATTACTCAATTCACAACTACATGGTAAACTTTAATAGAATTTAAATGTATAATAATTGTATTTATGCAAATAAGATTTTTTTTTATTACCTAACTTGCACAATGCACAAAAATAATGTAGATATGGCGGACTTAACACCTTGCGGGGTTATCTACCAGTCAACCATGAGTGGTGCAGAGATCACTATTATAAATGAGATATGTTAAAAAAATATATATGTATAAATTTCTATAAGCTGTAATATGCATAAATAATCATAAAGATAAGTATTATGTATAATTAAATACATAATGACCTTATAATAAAATTATACATATAAATAATTTCCAACCTATAAAAACAAAATGTTATTTATCTGATTTATATATTGTAAATCTGGACCCTCAATTAAATAGTATCTTCATTTTCAATATAGTGTAATGACCTCTTTAGAGGGAAGTCGACTAAAAACTAGCACTAAGCCTAGTTACCCTATTGTACTCAACAGATCGATAGACAACCCTACGCATAGCCGAAGGGTGCAGGACAGCCAGGGCGGGGGTCGTGGGTTCATTGATCGCTGGCATTGTCGAATGCGCGTGCGACGCCAGCTGCCGCCGCCGCGCCGCCCTAGGTGAGCAGATGGTATTTGGGAATGGTGTTTTATGTTCTACATCGATTTTTTTCGCTTCATGACATCTCGTATAAATTAAGAAGTAAATAAATCTGTACAATAAACTGTCACTGGCAGCTATAGACCTTATTGTTTATGTCGTCACGCTTTTGTATGTACCTACAGGGTGGAACTTTTGGCGTCCATTCATGGGTCCATCCTTGAATTTGTCATACATTTCATAGACTACTAATGCTATATGTATGAAATTTGGAATAGTTTTATTTCATTTATTCATTTTACAAGATTAGAGACAATTATATCATATATATATTTATAAATAATTATTTGGACATTCTACATAGTATAAAGCAATAAAAAAAGTTACCCGCTAGAAATATACTTTGTTTTTTATCATAATCAAACGCATACACATAGTCACTGGAAGGGAATTGTTAATATTGGGCACAATACGACTGTCAGGTCGACCCCCACGGAGTTTTGCGTAAATAATCCGCCACGATGGGCAACCTGGTTTCATTCCTCTTTTTATCATTTACTGCCAGCCATCGTATAGCACACGCGGAATTACGATTCAAATATAGATTTGAATTATAAACAATGAAATATAGACATTCAATGTGCATATTTCTTTGTTTAAATGATAAACTGTGAAATATACAGTAAAAGGACAGTTGATTTTCAGAAATCGTCATACTATATTAGAATATTCAAATTATTAGTGATTTCGTTTGGTTTTTTTAAGAATTCCCGACAGAACAGCTTAATCATCAATAATTTTCATTTCTTTTTATGCCGTGCAATCACTTATTACCGGTCACGTGAAAAAAATGGCTAGGAGATAAATAAATAGAACTCTTTTCAGTTTTTTTAATATGTTAAGGGGAAGGGGAATTGTTAGTAATGTGTATAATAACCCCATTGCTAGCAATATACCATGTCAAATTGGGCTCCACGCAGTTCTCTCTGGAACCACCATGCTTTGATTTTTTTATGATGTTATTAAACGCAAAAATATATTTTATACTTATAACCGCCATCTATCGAGTTTTTGTGTAATTACATAGAAAATAATTTCTGCACAGAATTCACATATAACTATAAAATGTATAAAGTGGATAAGCGCCATCTGTCGAATAACTTTATAAATAAAAAGCAATATTTTCGTTTGCTATTCTATGATTTTGTTCAACTTTTTATATAAATATGAAATGGTGAGATGGCGTGCGCGAATAAAATCAAAAAGAAGTATGTAGCAAATACAATATCATATATATATGTATTTTTATGAACGATGATGGAATAGCCTGCGCTAATGGTAGCAATGGGGTTATTAAACCTCATTACTAACAATCCCTCCCCCCATTTCATTATTATCATTAAAGGTACCTAATTCATTATTTTTGAGTAAGTATGACTAATTTACTATTCTCTGATATTACGTAGTTAGGGACCTAACTAGGTGGGTCACGATCATGACGTGGCGTCGCGACTGATGATGGGTGTGATTGTGTTGTTTGGACCGCTTTTTTATACAATGTCATGACGTCATAGTTTAGCTCACAGTCTTAAAATAAAATGATGTTTAATATTATGACCTCACACTACTTTTACCGCCAAAATGTCAGCTACCTTACGGTTGTAATATAGTCTTGGAGATAACATTGAAAAATTTTCATGCTGGAAAGTTCTATACGAAAATTTTACTTTACGAAAATTGTTCTCTATTCTAATATATTCAGTTGTTATGAAAGAATTGTCCTCTTAATTTCAGTTGGGTGTAACACAATAGCCGATTTGGTATGATACTGATACGCCAGACAACCAAAAATTTATTTAAATTCCACAATACATATAATAAAAACTGCACAAAATAGTGCTGTTTCAGTTGATTGAATAAAGATGAATATTCACAAAAAAACAACTTTTTAACCATTTCAGTGCCTATCTACAAAATAATGTTTATATGTGTACCTATGTAGTGAGCACTATCGTATGACCACATACGGTAGAGCTGACTACGATTATACATAGGTATATATAAGTGTTTACATATTCATACAATAAGTAATTTTGCAATACTATATCTGTATCCTTACTATTGTAAATACTTTTTTAGTAACGAGCTAATATACATACTATTAGTAATAGCTGTATTATACTTATAAACCTTCCTCTTGAATAACTCTTTCTACTTGCTAAAAAGTACATAAAATCCGTTGGGAGTTTAAAAAATCTAAGTAAAGCGGTTTCGTTTTATACATACGTAAAGAATAACCTATATCTCTTCTTTCGATTATCGTATACCTATCGCACTAATAACAATAGGCCAAAAGAATGTCACCACAAAAAAAGCGGCAGATATTACTATAAATTATAATAAACGCTAATAATGGGTTTGAAATTTAAAACTTTTTTACGACTGCTTTCTGAAAAAATTCAATTAAAATTATTTTATCAGTATTATACACCACTGCTTCAGGACCATAACTCAGCGTCACAGACACAGAACTAAGCTTAAAGTGATTCATAGGTCATGTTATCGTAACGGGAGATCGAGGCCGACTTAATCATTAGTATGTACCCTACATTGCTGACTAATTATATTACTATGAAAAGATGTAGTTAATATTTTTGAAGATTTTGTTGCTAATATTCCGATTAACATTACATCTTCTCTGGACTCATCTCCATCTCGAGCAAAAATATTACTAGAGGCTAATATCGGTTGTTGTGCTTTAAGATTTAAATTTTCACATGTTAGCCCCGTTCATATCAGAAAAATATTCAAACAGCTAAATTTAAAAAATACAGAAGACCTTTGGGGCATGTTTGTAAAAGTAGTTAGTTCTTTCATAGATATTGTTGCTCCATATCTAGCTACTATTTTTAATAAAAATATTGATAATGGCACTTTTCCACAATTAATGAAATTTAGCAAATTAATCCCACTATTTAAATCAGGAGATAAATTTGAGCCAGGGAACTATAGACCTATATCTATTTTGCCAGTTCTAAGTAAGGTGTTTGAAAAGATAGTGTTAAATCAAATGTTACAATACTTCAAGGATAACCGACTGCTTCACAGTCAACAATATGGTTTCACCGCCGGCAAGTCTACCACTGACGCAGGTGTAGCGCTAATAACACATATTTTCGAATCATGGGAGAAGTCACAGGATGCACTCGGAGTTTTTTGTGACCTATCAAAGGCTTTTGATTGCGTGGATCATAAAACACTTTTGTACAAGGTCGAACATTATGGTATAAAAGATAATGATCTAAAATTAATGAGAACTTATTTAGAGGATAGGGTCCAAACTGTAGATATTGACGGTATAAAATCTGAGGGAACTAATATTGGGATGGGCGTTCCACAAGGGTCAATGTTAGGCCCCTTTCTCTTTTTAATTTACATAAATGACCTTCCCTTTATGGTAGAGAAAATTGCAGATATAGTACTGTTTGCGGATGATACTTCGTTAGTGTTTAAAATTGGACGTCAAACTAATCAATTAGACGATGTAAATTGTGTTATGTCTGCTATATTAAATTGATTTACATGTAATTATCTGTTATTAAATTCCAGCAAAACAAAGTGTATAAAATTTACACTTCCTAATGAAAGACCAATAAATACACAGTTAGTGCTTAATGATGAAATAGTAAATTTTGTTAATGATACAGTTTTTTTAGGTATAACAGTGGACTCGACATTACAATGGGGGCTCCATATTTCAAAATTGGCCAATAGACTCAGTTCTGGTGCATATGCAATTAGAAGAATTAGGCAATTAACACACGTGGCGACGGCTAAACTTGTATACTTTAGTTATTTCCATAGCATTATGTCATATGGCATACTGCTGTGGGGTAAAGCAGCCGATATAAATACTATATTTATTTTACAAAAGAGAGCCATACGTTCTATTATGGTATGGGTTCAAGAGAGTCATTACGTCAGTGTTTTAAAGATTCAAATATCCTCACCGTTACTTCACAATACATTTATGAGAATATCATATATACACGGAAGAATTTAGAGAGTTTTAAAAAACTTAAAGACTGTACAAATAGAAACTTAGCAATAAAAATAAGCTAATTTTACCTAAATGCCGTCTGCACAAAGTCAGTAATTCATTCTATGGTAATTGCGTAAGATTTTATAATAAGCTGCCTGAATCTGCACTAAATCTGACAGAGAAGCAATTCAAATCTTATATTAAACAATTTTTGTCTAAGAAAGCCTATTACAGGATAGATGAATTCATAGACGACAACATATCAAGTAAATAATAAGTTTATTAGCATACAACGTTATAATTTGTTTATCTCATTGCTTTCTTTATTCAATTATTTTAGAAATATGAAAGCGTAGCGGTTTTTGTATTGATTGCCGCATGCATTCTTATGTGAAATGTGAATACTATAACCATCAGATGGCAATTGTGAGTAGCTATGACGTGTTTTGAGTAGTCATGCTCACTAAAATGTCCAGACTTGTGGCGGCGTGGTAGGCCGGGTCATTGGGCTCCCTAAAATATGGTCGCGCCCAGTGATGGCTGGCTCATCCGTCATACTCGTGAACAGGTGCTGCTTGTGTGGACTGGTCTGCTCTAATCAGTTAATATTACACACTTGACTTAAATACCTATATTTACAAAATTATCAAACTGCTTGCGCTGTCCGCCTGACTGCCTTTTCACCCCTGCTCACTTGAACTCAATAGTAGATAAATAATTACAATATACTATCAAATTTTTATATCACTTTGAACTGTAAGTAAATACATGATATTACATAAATAATACTGTAAGGTTTAAAGGTAATTTGATATTTTCATAAAATACCTACCCAGTTTACAAAGCGACATCTATATTTAGGGTTTCTATAATATAAGTAGGTATAATAAGTAAGTTTAACTTCATAATGGAATTAAAATAATATAGTGTTAAGAAGGGGATAACAATGTGTAAATCACAAGCGAAGAAATTTTCGTCCCTAAATTAAAATGGCAACGCCTGAGTAACGCATGTTATAACTAATACCTATGACTATACCTACTGCATTTTACCACTCAAGATGTTCTCCTTTCCAACTAGTAACAAAATTTATAGAATTGATGTAAATGATGAAATAAATTATACATTCACAAACTTAGTTATACCAAACTAAGAAAGCATTTATTTTTGATTAGCCCTGGTTAGAGAAACACTAGTTTAAACTATGTGTTTTAGGGTTTTAGATTAGACACATTAATGATCTATTTTGATAAACTCCAAGAATTATCTGTCGGTTGCGTTTATACTAATTACAACCCTAATGGATTCATGATAAATAAGTAAATATCAAAAATATATTTTGTTTACGGACAGACTTATACATTGGATTCTACTACTATAATAGGTTATACATATTATTATTATTAAAAATAGTGGTAGTGATCCACAAACAGTATACACATGTGATTACAGATTACTAAAGGTAGATAGAAAAATACAAACAAACTGACGTAGGTCGACGTCAACGACTTTGTTTCACTAACATCTTGATAGGTAGATAATTCTGTGTCGTAGAAATATATCTTAAAAAAATCTATTTGATATCAATTTGTAAGATAAACAAAAGTACATTGCATTAGAAGTCTAATTTAGATCCCCGCAGTGTAAGGAATGATGGTTATAATAATTTTCGTGTTGATAATCTAGCCTTGTAATTGCACTAAAATTCAAAAATTTGACTATTATGGTAATAAATTATACATGTACTTGTACATTCGGCGTAAGACCAATTCTTTGCGTTACCTTTGCAGTCATCGTCCGAGCCTTCTTTTCTTCTACTGTAGCTATTTATATTATTACTACTGACAATATTAACAAATTCTTTCAGGAATGTCTCGTCACCCGTATTAAATAGCGAGGACAAGGAGTCTAAATAACTTTTCCTAAAGCTTAAAAAATATACGTATACATTCACAAATATAAAGTGGATCAAGAATGATATGTAGTTTTGTATATATGTGTATATTAGTGTCTGTATTGATAAACTTCTAAATGACTACTGATTCAAAAACAATTTCAATATTATAACTCTACATTCCCTGAGGCTATATTTATTACTAGAAAAATATGTCTAACCATGTGACAGGTTACTTGTATGAATAAATGTTGTTAACATTTTCAGGGACGATCAATTTTGAGATTCTTGAATTTAATAAATAATAAATATATTATAAATAACCCTAGACAATTTACACAGCACCATATAGACCTAAGTTAAGCTAGCCATAGCTAGTGTTACTACTGGATATCTGTGTAAATACATACATAGAAGAGCAGAGCGATACAAACAATCATACTCATGAAGACAAATGTTTCTGCCGTGCGAGGAATCGAACCCGCGTCCATTGGAAGTAAGGCGGTGTGCTAAACCGCAATACCACCGAGACCGTCAAAATGTTACAAAATTAATGAGCTGGCAATATATTCTTATGTCCGACAACGGTTGCTTTAGTTTATTCATACCAATCAAGGAGTGAATCTAAGTTATTCCGACCTTGACCATGGCCATGGAAAATTATAAATCAGATTTAGCTACTAATTTGTAATCTTCAATCCTCCACAATACTTAACTACCTGTATTAGTTAGGTGAATTTACTGCGTATGTGTATCTTATACTAGACCAAATTATAATCGCAAGCAGGTGCAAATCATATCATAGTAATTAACACCGTTACTATATGGTGTCCCTACCAATCCCATCTGGATGTAACAAACTTTTGCAGCACACCAATTACCTACTTAGATAAAGACCTACTCTGTAATTTGAATATCGATTTCCATCCAATTCTATTTAGTTCTGGAGTGTTCTGAAACGTAATCGAGACTATACCGAATAAATGGAACACGCAATATGGAATTACCTACATATTATAGTATAAAATAGTACAAAACAGCTGAAATTAATGTTATTGGTTCGAATTTCATTTCTAGAGTACACCGACTGGATAGAATTAGGGTACGTATTCCATCATAGCGAATTCTCCAGAAATTATTACGATGATTTTCATAGGAGACCGAGTTACATTATACATTCTATTTCGTATGAATGGAGCCAATAGTCTCATTATTGACAATCCACTTCCTCCTACTTAACGTAGTAGACAATTGTATGTAACAAAGTGAAAACTGTACTTGCAATGTTCTAAACAATAATATTTTTAAAGCGTAACATGACATCATCACGTTACGTGTCGCCTCGGACGAGTCGGCGCGATCCGCGAGGCCATGAGATGCAGCGTACCACGAAGCCGAAGTTCGAGTTCCCACTCCCAGTTTTGTAACAGCTCTGTGGCTGTACTCACGCGTCTAAGTGGTGTATCTAACTGTGAAAAATATTTCAAAACATGGCTAACTTCTTGGGTGAGTAACATATTTTAAGTATAATATATTAATTAAAATGTTGATAAACCTAACTTGTTATAAAAAAATGTCTACAACTAAATAAATAAGTACGATAAATATAACATTATAGATTAACTTATAAATAGTTTTATATTGGATGATACTTTTCTATTTGCGTTTGCTTTTTTAAATACCTATTTACTTAATTAATTATTATGTATATTCTTAGGTCTTTTAAATATTTTGACAAGCCGGCAGGCGCTATAATACCATGCAATGACCGGTGTTTTTACTGGCACAAGGCCAGAAGCAGGCGCGGTAACGCGTCATAGAAAATTCGTTAGAATCAATACATTACATTGACATTTTGCGAATTCTTATGTATGCATTAAGAATATCGCATCCCAACTACCTAAACTATTTCATGAATTCGCATGAAAATAACTCCATTACATTCGTGTCTTAATAAACAATGTGGGACATCTCTGAATGAGGCTACGAGTGACATCATCTGATCAGTGCAGTCGTGATCTTAAGTAGGTATAGCTTGACACAACTTTATATTGTAACTATCGATTTTGACCCCGACAAGGACGTACCAATCAGAATTTATGTGTAGGTAGGTCATTAATTTTATCGAAAAGAATACCGATTACAGAGAACATTTCAATTTTACTCTGTTAAGTACGAGTATATCTCTACGGACGTGTCTTGGATTATATTTCACTTTATTTAGCTAATGACGCATTAGCCGGTATCTCAACCTAATGTGAGGACTTCTTAATGAAAAATTTGTAGGTAATAATAGAGTCGGACTATTGCTGGCAATACTAACTAGTTTTATGCATGTCTATCACCGTGGTACATAACTATATACCTACCTGATTAATTGTATTGAATGTGGTTATCGAAACTAAATGTCTGACAAATAGAGTATAAGTATTATGTCTAGGTAACTATACAATATTCTCATATATTTAATATTTTCATATGAAGCGTATGTAACACTTCATAATCAACTTTAATATTAAATTAATAATTCGGACAATTTATTAATTAACAATTTACAATTTTGAGGTAAATAAAATATTGTTAAACAAAAAACAACTAAAGTGGACAGGTCTTGGATAAGGTCAAATGATAAATTGTGTCTAATTAGTCTTAAGCTCTCGTTATCACATACGTGTGGTAATCGCTAAAATAGAATAAATACTTTGGCACTTCCAATATTGTAAAAATATATTTTGTAATACTAAAAGTGCCAAGTAAGATAACAGACTAATTGACGATTTTATGTATAAGTTCGTATTTATAAGCAGTATTTCGGTTGAAGGACGAACTCGAGATGTGTCAGTAGCATTATAGGGTATATTAGTTTAATATATTACTTTTTTGGACTGACAACATACAATGGGTGCTCATTAAGACTTTTTTCCGTAGTGTTTTTTTTTGCACATATTCTACGGTTACCACATACCAGCTAGTTCGCCGTTCCATTTATTTAAAAAAAAACATGTTTTGTATGCAATAAAACTAAAATAAGTTTTCTTCCTATTACTTTATTAGTAGTTTTTGTGTGAAAGAGTAACACATCCATCCATACTCACAAACTTTGGGTTTATAATAGGATTATCATAATTTGAGAGCTTGTTCTCAAATGTCACTAGTCCATTATTAAAGTAAAAATAATACATACCTTCCTATAATATAATTTATACCAGGCAAGATACGTGCATACGGTGCATATCCCTGTGAGAATAATGGCTTGTGTCACAAAATCTATTCACTAATTATACTTTTGCATCATCTTCCATACCACCAAGGAAACAAACCACTTATTGGTAGAAATACCTTAACGATTTCACATACTTCTTTTTATATAAAACTACCCACCGATAAAAAACTTCACTGCCCTCTCTCAAACTTCATACCAAAATATTGGTCACAAAGCAAACTGTGTGACTGCAAAAAAATATGTTTTCAATTTATTTACAGACTTTATTTTGTAAGCACACATGACAACACTTATGGTCCAAATGGCTGACGAAAAAAAGACAGAATTGCCATATATAAAATTATTGTTGACTTAAATAAGAATAACTAATTAATAAATAGAAGAAATAATTATAAAATTGTATATATTTCATATCATGAAACTGAGATACTAAATACGAACATATTACTAAAATTGCCAGAACAAGTTATTAAAGCGAAATGTTTTGCTTTTATTAGAAACTGGATCTTTACCTGTTTAGCCGTTACCGGTTGCCAAATTTTTATCCTTAAAGAACATTAAACAGGATTCCTTTATACTTTGAGAAATTACTATGATTCTATGTTCAATTTCCGAGTCAAGGAGCTACAGACAGACTAATCGTTACAGAGGAAAAATTATTGATGAAAATCACTGAATATTTGCGAAGAATACTTACAAAGTAAGTGGTATATAAAGAAAACACAACATATTATCTGTATCCATAATGCAAAAGGTCCTTTATTATCCTTTTTAACCGTTACGGTTGAAAAAGAATTTAAGAAGAATATTAAAATGGAAATGCTAATAGAGATACTTTTCATTAAATTTTTTTTTCAAAATTACATTCATACTCAATACAATTCAAACTGGAACATGTACTTACGCTGTGATAGATATTTGAATATACGAATAAATAAAAGAGAAATTTGCAATTCGTCATTCACTGGTGAATCAAAGCAGACAACATACGTCAGCTATTTTCAGCAGAGAAGTGGGAAGAAAATGAATTATATTTAAGTAGTTTCTCAGATTGTACTAAAACAATACATCAAAGAGTTTTCTCAACAAACCGTTATTATTGGATGCCGATTGTTTTCAACAGTATTTAATACATACCTACATGCCAAAAGTAGAAATTTACCTGCTTTAATTCCTTGTGAACTCCAGAGCATATAATGCAAACATGGCGCAAAAAGTTACCTATGAAATATTAAAAAAGACGAGCTAATTATAAAATAAATTCAAATTAATAGCAGAATGGACGAAATACTTCATCATCTGTACAATTGGGGAATTTATATGTTGATGCTAATTATTAATGTTCGCAAAAACGATTCCTTTCCTAATATCTAACCCTGGACGTTACTTTATAGACAGCCTTGGTTAATTAAAAGAAATATTTAATAACTTCCAAAAATATGATTTATATATACTACATAATTTTAACTACTTTATTTAGGCAGACTTTGGTTTGTGGCCTTTTGTAGTTATTTGGTACCTGTATATATACGAACGATGTTATCAAAAACACTAAAGTTTATTCAGTCCCCAGACTACGTAACTACGTACTCCCTTAGTATAGTGGCGGTTGGAGGTCGCCAGCAGCATTGATTTAATAGAATGACATCATTCGACCTGACCATTCGCGACGCCTAGTTAACTACCGAAACGATTTTATATTACTCGTCGTCTTAGTGTATCTACTAGGAGTTGAAATCGCTCTTATGTATGCAGCAATGGATTAGGTAACTTACAAAATTGCGCGATAGAATAGTGTTGTGGGTGCGGAGCTGCCTACATACCGCATACCAACGTTAGTAGCCTATATTTAGACTTGCTGTGAAGAGACTATCTCCATATGGAAGGCGACGACCGAACTGCTAAATAAGTATCGTCGAAAGTTCAGTCTAACGGCCGCAGAATATAAAACTCAGACTCATACTTTGAATTATTCATGAAGCGACACAGCTGCCTTTCAATAATTACTTGTACGCCCAAAGTCAAAGTCAAAAGCATTTATTTTATTCATAGTATATATTTAGCTACTTACGTAATAAATCACATTTTTTAATACTTTGCTGAATACCTCTGTTGAGATGAATTGGAAAGATCTCTATGGTAAATTCGCCATGATAAGCTTCTCTGATTTCGTCCTCATCGCATCATCCTCCACTTATGCCCATTATACCATTAGCGCAGTCGGGTATTATTTTATTTTATATATTATTTTATTATTATTATACATTTATTAAATAAAAGTATATACATCTGCTAACCGTTAGTATAAATCTACAGACAGATTGGTTTTCACATTTATAAAAAATATTTCAGATTCCATTCCATGGTTTTATTTATGTGATTTGCTAGTGTGATACAATGATACAGATCAAAATAGTCCAGTCAATATAATCGCATTATTGACAGATGACGTCATTTTCACTACGTTACATACGAAAATCGTTGCGAACAAAGTTAGATAATTAGCCCACAGGTTTTAGAGCCATTGACAATTTAAAAAATTGTTATTATAGCAGCATATTTAATTATAGAAATGTTTATAAAGATAAATATTTACTGTAATATACATGACGTATATACGATGACTCGACCTAGTTACATTACATTTTTACAATACAACATAAGTTGCTGTTAGTACTTATACTGACTATATTAAATAGTACAAATATATTAACACGTTTTGAATCTTCGATAATATAAACACTAATAAATAATTAAATATGAATACATTAAAATAAGACATAATACGTATATTCAGGGTTATAAATATTTATAATATTTACTATAATATATTTGTTACTTTATGAAATAGATTATTTTCCGGATATGAGCAGTATTAAGTTGGTACTTAGATAAACATGTTATTAGATTTCCTTTGTTATTAAAATATACCGTAAATATATTTTTTTATTTAAATATCAAACTTCTTATGATGTTTATTCAAATAATACTACTCATATCCGGAAATAAATTCAAATACAAGTTAAATTTAGAGATGTACGGTTTTATTGTAACAATCTAGAGTACCTATATATTAGTACGGAATTTCATACGAAATCTTAATATCATATCGTAATGATCGACCTAAGTAAACATGACAAGTTAATGATGATAACAATCCCATTATAGTGGAAGAAATTATTACCGCAGAATGCAAATATGAAAAAAGAATTTAAAATTTCTTCTAATACAGTACAAATTCTATGAGTACCTACATATCTACGCAGAAGCTCTCCTCTCAATTTTTTGTGTAAATTAGAGAATATATAAGTTTACTTAACGATTTACTTAAAATATTTCAGATGTAGCCACGGAGGACAACCTTCAATATCAGTTCTTCCCTGTATCAAATGGATCTGTAACATTCAAAGTACGAGCACCAAATGATGCCCATATTGCTCTTACTGTTGGCCCCCAGGAGGCCGAACCTATTTATGAGGTATGTAGTTTCCAAAGAAGAAAAATAAAGTGTGTACCTACTATATTTTTTAATATATTTATTTTAATAATATACGATATCTTAGGTTTTCATTGGAGGATGGGGGAACTCAAAGAGTGTAATAAGAAGGAACAGAACCAAACCCGATAAAGTCGAAGTTGACACACCCGGAATTTTGAATGGGGGAGAATTCCGTGGCTTTTGGGTTCGCTGGGATGGTGGCGTTATCTCAGCAGGCCGAGAAGGAGAAGTGGTTCCATTTCTATCTTGGACAGATCCTGAACCTTTCCCTGTTGGATTTGTAGGTGTTTGCACCGGCTGGGGTGCGTCTGGTACATGGAAAATCGAAGGTGAGTCTTTAAACACTCGTCGCAAAATGTACCCAACGCAGAAATTTATTATATTATCCAAAATTATCCTTATGGTGCAGAGGGAGCCGAGTTCGATACTCCAGACAAACTTGAGTACAAATTTGGACCTGTTGCTACTGGATTATTGGAACTTGAATATCGTGGTCCACACAACTGCCATATTTGTTTGACCAGCGCTGCCGCAGAAGTTGACCCTATATATGAAATAATCCTCGGTGGCTGGGAAAACAGCCAGTCTGTTATTAGATACAACAGACAGAGGCCTGACAAGGTAGGTAGGGTGCACGAGTGAATCAGTGTCCGTTATAAATGTCGTTATCATTGTCTAAGTATCATAAGAATTCTTATAAAGAATAATGTTCATAGGTAACGCTCCCGACACCCGGAATTATGAATCCCAATGAATTTAGGAAATTCCTAATTGAATGGAAATGCGGTCGTCTCATTGTACGCGACGGTTCCAGTGGTGCACTACTTATGGAGTGGGTGGACACTGCTCCATTCCCCATAACACACTTCGGCATCCGTACTGGGTACGGCGCCCGCGGACAGTGGCGTATAGCTCATTTTGGCCCCGGCGCACAAAATCGTTGAGTTTCCCATCTAGGGAATGCAATCCCGATCCCGCGGGATCCCGATCTCGCGAGATCTCGTGTAATTTTTCGGGATCAATCCCGACGCATCATATGACGAGATCCCGTTCGAGATTGACGGGATTGGGCGGCAGTGGTCCTTATCGATTTGGAAAATACATTTGAGCCAGTGAAATTGGCTGTTGAGGTATTGTGGCGTCGAGATACAGATTTAGTAAGTGCAGAACATACGTTGCGTTTCATGGTTCGAAAGCTAGAAGACCTAAAAACTCCTCTCTCAGAAAAGTTAGTCTCTTCGATGAATAATCGTATCTCCGAGCGTCGCACAAAAGCAACTGCAGTGCTGATATATTTGAAAAATCCGAATAATTATCAAGAGGACTTGGAGCAAAGGAGAGGCAACGGGATTTTTCAATTACCAAGCAAGTATCTTATAAGAAAAGAAATAAAAAATATAATCACACGATTATATCGTAAAGAACCAAACGAAGCAGATATTAATACGGCAGTACTAATCGAAGATGACTTGCCTCTTTCAATGATTGCAGAAGATTTGAATTTACGTGCTGCACAAACTAATAAATCGTTTCAAGAGGAATTAGAAGAAACTCTGCGAGCTTCTAAAAGTCCTTTTGCACTGTATATCCACGTCCACGAGCTTAGACAAATTAGAATCTACCATTAAAAAAGAAATGGATTTGTTTGAGTGTGGAGGAACAAGGGGGCGATTTTTGCAGTTTGCATATAATTGCTTCGCCACGCTGTTGCCAACCAGCGTTGAGTCGGAGAGGGCATTCTCAGCAGCGGGGTACATTGCAACGGACATTAGATGCCGTTTAGCAGATGAAACTATTAATACCCTTTGTTTTTTAAGGAGTCATTATCAAAATCACTCTTTTTACTAATTCCCTTGAAATAAGCTTATTGTTTTGATTACCTAATTTACCTACGTTAATTTCCTTACAACCTGATTATTATTTAGTTGGTAAGATTAAAGAATAAAGGTTTTTATTTTCTTTCGAGTAATATGTTATTTTAGTTAACCTCACTATCACAAACAAGCAGTTATTAGCTTTTGCAGTCATCTGAATTCAACATTTTTTTTTAATTTAGACGGGATCCCGAAAATTCCGGGATCCCGCGGGATTGATATTTCTAATCCCGCGGGATCCCGAATTTGCAATTTCCAGTCGGGATTGCATTCCCTATTCCCATCATTATCTTTTATCGAGACGCTTTGGTGTTAATTGCTAATTTATGTAACTATAATAATTACGCATTCCGTTTTAGTTTCAAATTAGCAATGCTATCTAAATCAAATTATAGGTAGTCTAATAATTTATGCCTAATTATCCATTGTATAGTTAAATTACATACCTGCACTTAGAACCTAACCAAATATACAATGTTTTAAAGGTTTTGCGAAGTTTTGAATGTTTGCGTTGATTTTAATCTCGATCTCTGCATCAGGATGACGAATTGGTATTTTGTGGTATGTTGGGTACATTTTGTAATACTTTTCTAATCTATTATGTTTTTTTAACATGCTTACTTATATTTCTATTTGTTAATGCATTTTATACATAACTATTTTCAACTGACTTGGAAAGGAATTTGTCGCATAAGTACGCATGTTACTGGATAATTTCGTTTTTATGTATTTTATATAGTTTTAAAATTTATTACTGGTGCAAATTCTAAACTATTATTTCACACACATTACACACTTTTTTTATTACGTATTAATCTATATACCGAAAATATGGCATGTTCGTTTTTGTGTAGAGTCATCATAATATAATTTTGCACGAATATGAAATTGATACAGTTTTTTTAATTTTGCCGCTTATAATTCATAAATTTAATATGCAGCACATCACATCTGTTTTTAGTATATACGAGTACGACTTATGCACATAAAATTAACTTGAAATGTATCATTAACATAAATATATAATTTCAATGAAAGCCATATTTCCTTCTAGAAATAATTAATTGTTATAAAATATTTCAGTTCAACCTTCGGCACCACAAGCTGCAGCTCTCTACAGCACTCCCCCTGGATATCCAGGCGGCCCGGGACCAATCGGAGGTGCTGGTGCGTGGGCCGAAGCATCGGGAGGTCAAGTACCACCTGAAGCTGTCCTAGGGGGCCAGGACGCAAATGGAGAACCCCTCTACGTCGCTAGAGCCCAACACGAAGGCGCTATTTTGCCAGGAAAACTAGTAGCATCACACGGATGCGCGTATGTCCCATGGGGAGGACAAGAACTCGGCAAGCCTACTTATGAGGTTCGGTTTTTAATTTATATGTCATTTAATAAGTACTTAATACTTTTATAAAATTATTTTGCCAATTCCAGAACCACAGTTGTATGTTAAAAATCACACAAACGGCACAAGTATCTAACGAGTAGTTGCTTGGTAGGAAAGCGTTTATTATAATTTAATTAGCCAGACATACTCTTAGAAATGACTATTTTGAACACAAAACCCTAACAATGATATTTACATGCGCACATATATTATCCTATTAAAAAGATGTTTATGTGATTGAATAATATTAGCAATAATCTATATCTACTTATAAAATTAAGTAAAAAATTTAGAAAACCATCAATGTCGATCTCTAAAGTGATGATATACAAATAAGAGAAATAAAGTTATTAAAATGTACACTGACATTTATGTGGTATTATATCAAAATTTACAGGTTTTAATCGGTGGTCCCAACAACTGGGTGCCCACAAATGGCTCCAACATACCACCTGGTGCATTCCCAGGTGGACAAAGCGAAGATGGCGAAACTCTATTCGTCGGCCGTGTACGTCACGAAGGCAGCGTCACAACCGGAAAAGTGCAGCAGTCCCATGGAGTCTGTTACATCTCTTTCGGAGGACAAGAACTCGGCTTCCCTGATTATGAAATTCTTATGGCCTAAGCATATAAAACATGACATTATAATTTTGATATTAGGTCTCCAATCTATTGTTAATCATTATGGACGGAGACTGCTTATTGTGTAGAGTCGTTCGTATAAATTGCAATGTGGATAATAAAATATTGCTACACATTAGGGTTAACCAACAAAATAAATATTTACCTATAAGGACGTCACGCTGTGCCTACGATAATTAGTAGGTGCCATGCGATTATTACGCACCATGCAATTATTTTTATTGTTTCGTGTATTTATAAAGAATTGTTAATTTAAAGTACGTTTATTAAATTATTTTAATAGTATTATGGCTACAATTTAATTAATAGATGATATCCTAATATGTATCCTACTCTTAAGGATGCTGTGATAAACAATTCAGGCACCGCGCCCGCACTCATACACCCCGGTAATTTTACATGTTGGCGATCGATCGCTAGCGCTCGCTAGCTCTGTCCGTACTCCATTACACCGTGACTCGAGTCCTATTCAAGATGCTACGAGCGCACATTACTATTACCACTAACGGTGTGGTCTTTGTGGCAATGACACTACAAACAAGCTATGGAAACGTAATATTTAGTGAAACCACGGGAATCATAGTCTGATTCCCGTGGTTTCACTAAATTAAATAAGAGATATTTAATTATGTCCGGTGCTGCTATTCATGTTTGTAGGCTAAGGTTGTAGCTTTCATCATACTTTCATTCAATAAGACATAATGATTAATATGTTTATGCCTGAAACGTCTTACAAAAATAATGTTAGCGAGAATTGTAGCTACATTTAAAGATAGAAGCTAATGGTATCCACTTTTTTCTCTGCTTCCGTAAGAGATCTGGTGTGTAGATAGCAATCCGCTGTCAAGATTATGGATAGAATGGCAAATATAAATCACATTTAGGTATATTAATTTGTTTTCACCATCGCATCGTTCGCCAACGAGAGAAAATTCCCTATCAGTGGCGATCGATAGCGTATTTATCCTCATACCTTAAAATCTAAGCAGTTGCGAACAGCGCAGTTTTATAGGAGTTTTCTCCTGCTCACACTCAGATTGATGAATAAATTAATATGAGAATACAGCGTAGGGTTTGTCCAGAAGGATATATTAAGCTTTCTTAAGGATCCACAACGCACACGTGACACCTCTGGTGTTGCATATGTCCATAAGCTAAGGACGGTATCCGTTTACCATCAGATAGACCAAATGCTTGATTACCATCACTGTGGCGTAATAAAATATATATTTTAAGTTTGATAATGGAATTATACACCCGCTGCGCTGGTTTCCACTAGCGGGGACCAGTGGAAGATGATAAATTGAACATAAGGTCAGGTCAGTTAGCCTAACATGACAAATTCACCAGGAATTTATTATGATGGTTTTCTGGGGCTACCGCGTGGAGGTCAACCTGACATGGTCCATTACTAACTGCTTTTACTATCAGATGATATAAGAGATACTATTGCGGTATATATATGTGCAACGTACTAATTACCAGCGGTAATAGTGATCACTATTACTGAAACAGAACTAACAAATTCCAATTACTTAAAAAAGCAAATAATCACTTCGTTTAGTCATGATATTAATACTTTCAAGATGTCAACTAATCATTTTAAATGTCATCCAATAAATGACACATTTCACAGTTCATATATGAATCATGAGCAAAAAATAAAGTTTACAAAATACAATAACTATGTTAAAAAATTGTTTTAATATTTTAATACAATATAACTGTTTATAATTGAATCTTACTTAATGTGTATTGAGATTATTATATTAATTATAACGTTTTAAAATCAATAGATATTCCTTGCATATACTTAGATATTTAACAAATAATGGGTGATCAAATAGGTATGAAATAAAGTTTAACTTTAAGCAATTTATTTATATAAAGAATGTATATAAAATGTATAGATATATAATGTCAATATAATATAAGATATTACATTTTGATTATATTTAGATTTGTGACTAATCTGTTACTCAATGTTATTAGTTTAACATTGAGACATTTTGGTATTTAATTTTACATTACTTATTTTCAGAGATAACGACGTATCCAGAGGAGCAGAGTTTATTCTACAATGTTCCTTTTGGTGGTTTCAAAGTTGATATAAAGGCAAATTTTGGAAGTGCTGCCATTGGACTGTCTAAGAAACTTGAAGATGACTGTGAATATTGGGTAAAAATCAATATTAATGATGCAATCTTTCTATTTCCTCCTATTTATTGTATAGCTTAAATAATATATTCTTAACAACTAGTATAAAATCCTTTTACACATATCACAGCAACATCTAGTTCTAAATTAATGCAAGCTAATATTTTTGAGTGATCGACAGATATAAAATAGATATGAAAGATGTAAAATACTATATTTTGGCATTTTTATTTATTTATTTAAACTATATTGAAATTTTTATACAATAGGCGGGCTTAATGCTAATAGCATTCTCTACCATATTCACAAAGATTTTTATATATTGTAATGTATTTAAATTTCAATGTTTTTCTCACATACCTATAAGTACACAGTAGTAAGTACAGTAAGTACACAATAGTTCTTCAAATATTTTTATTTCCAGGTTATAATTGGACAAAATCGACGAACCTGGATCAAAAAAGACAATGGCCCTCCCGGCCTAATTGTCCAAACTCCTAATATCTTAAATGCAAATGAATACAAAAGTTTCTGGGTATCATGGCATGGTTTGTCTATAAAATTTGGTAGAGAAGGTGAAAGTGAACCTATTGTCACATTTCAAGATACCAACTTAAAGACCCTGAGATATGTCACATTTGCAGTAAACGGTTCTGATCGTGATTATGTTGTTCACTGGAGGTTTGAATGTAAGTTTATTTTTTATTAAACATTGCATTTTTAATCTATTGCTTCTTAATATACTTTTGTAATTATGTTCAATCTCTATTGAGAAGAGAATAGAATTTATTGTCACTTATTCCTAGTTCAAATTACATTCCATACTACTGCAGATATGACTTATTATAAGTATTATATTATATTATATAGCTACATGAATATAAATTATATTTTCATTGGATTTCCCAATGGTTACAGTGCCACCTGTGATAACAAAACCAGACATGTTGCCTATTACTGGTGGTGAAGTTCAGTGGGTACGAGCTGATAATCAGTTACCAGATGGTGCAGTTATTGGAGGTTATGAAAATGACGCCCTATATATTATAAGATCTGAACATAATGGGTCATTGACTCCTGGCAAATTTGTATCTTCTGAAGGAGTTGGTTATATTTCATGGGGTGGTGTAGCTCAGGAAAAACATGATTTCGAGGTAAATATTTTATTACCTAGGTAGGTATGATTAAAATAATTTCCATTTATGTAATAATTGTATCATTCAATTAAACATCAACAAATCAAAACCAAATGTAATAATTTGTAAACATAAAAATTTATTTTTATTCATTGAAAGAATAAGAAATTTATTATGTATTTAGTAAATTTCGTCCCATTTAAATACATTTTTGATAATTTAATATATAGAAGACAGCCTAGGTCTAGCGATTTAACACAACAACTGATATAAAATAAATACTTAGATATATATTTTAATATACATAGAAAACATCAAGACCAAAACAAACAATCATACTGATTACTATAAATGTTTGTACAAAATACAAATGTCCAAGGAATCGAACCCACAACCAAAGTAAAATGTGCTAAACCACTAGACCACCAAGGCAGTCCAATAATATATTGCTACACGTTAGGTGATTTATTTATTACTTACTGATTTTTTTATTTCTTGACAGGTATTAGTTGGCTACAATTGCACATGGGTGCAAACACATGAATCTAATATCCCAGTGGGTGCAATTGTAGGCGGCTATTCAGAGATCTCTAGAGAGAAACTCTACATAGGTCGCGCTTACCAAAATGAACACCTTATACCTGGAAAGGTGCAGCCATCTCACTCTGTATGTTATATAGCGTACGATGGTAGTGAGGTAGGTCATAAAAGATATGAGATATTGGTTGGTCCCGACGTAAATGCACGTTCAGCTAACCGTACTTACAAGTGTCATATGGATATTGACACACCGTCTATATACGATGATTTTTTGGAGGAACTAGTGCCATTGTAATTATCTACAGTAAATAATTAAATAATCCATGACAATGGAAAATAGCTCTGCAAATGACACTATATATCGACATATTTTAAAAGCAGCCGTTTTCATTAATTTTTGTCATAATTAAAAGACCCTTTTAGGCAAATATACACTTTAATTGGCATCCGAATGTTTAAAAGCCTAGCCCCCTTTACACTAATAAAATTTAATTTCAAGTAACATCATTGATGTGTGATCAAATTGATTCATTTTTATACTATTTTATTTTATTCAAAGAAATATAATTTTCTTTGAATAAAATTAAATAGTATCACCCGATTTGCTTGGATATGTTATATATTTTCTCCATGGTGAACAAAAATCTTCCGATATATAAATATTTTAAGGTAATTTCACAGAAATGAGGTTTTTAATTTATTCATTCACTGTATTTTTATATATAAGTAGCAGACCCACATAACTATAAGACGAAAGGGACGACTTTTTCACATTTTGCCCGTTTGCTTCAACAACCGCTGCTATTGGTCGTAGCGGAAATTAATGTAGTCTATATCCTTCCTTGATGTATAGGCTATCCAACTGTTAAATAATTTTTAAATTCTGATCATTGTCACTGATGTTCGGGATAATCTCCGGTAACCTTAGTAATATTAGTATAGATTAAATAAAATACTCGTATAAATCCATAATAGGTTTTCTGTTACGATTGTCCCTTCACAAAGTCACTAATATTTTAAAATTAAAGCATGTACCTGATATTATTTCTTATGACATTTTTGTATCTACATATTATAGGGGAAGGAAGGATTTATATTTTGTTATGGCTTGCGACATCATAAACATAAAACAAACTGTATAAACCAAGAAAACCAACTTCTGAAAATTAAGTAAATTTCAAATTTTCAAGGAAATTCAGTTTATGATAAAGCGTGCGCCATATATTCAAATCTATAATATCTTTGTGTATTTTTATATGTATAAAAATAAGGTAATAAAGTATATTAGGATCCTAATTGTATGTACTATGTATTTCTTGCTTAAAAATATTTTTTTCTAAACTTTATATTTAGGTACGATAAATATATTTCTGTGATAATTGTGTATTAAGTACAGTATTCAAAAAGTAGGCATGTAATAAATAACATGCCGAATAAAGTTTTTTTTCTAATTATGTTATAAACAAAGAATGTTATTATTTATACATATAACATGTAATTTTACACATTCTGAAAGAGTGGTCGATTAAAAAAAATACTATTTAAATGTGTTTATATTAAATTTCCTTGAATAAAGATTATTTCTGTTTTAGTACTATACATTGACTATACATACATATATTGTAATTGTACAATTACTGCATATTAATAGTTAAAAGTACGTAATGTATAAATTAGGTGTGCGACAGCAATAAACCTTAGCAACTCATTACAAGAGATCAACATCCAGATAATTTATGACTGCCATTTATGGGTACCTTAATATGTTTTTCTTTTATTAATTTTATTTCTCTCTATTGTTTTTATTATCACATTTTTTTTTCCTTAAAATGTATTTGAGAACCTGCCCTTTTCCTTTAACCCAGTTTTCTCAACAATTCGAATAATCATACTTAATACAAACTTCAAAGGGAAGGACTAACTTAAAACTATTTCGACTTTTTATGCTCTCTGCAGCTCTTCCTATAAAAATGCCGTCTAGGACTCAATTTTTTGATTAGGAGGCTTGATGTATACTGTTTTTAGCAAAACCAGCAAGAAAAAGAAATGAACTAATTTTATAGTTATTCTCTAAAGCTATTTTATTAATTTGAAAAAAACAGACAAAACACTCAAATAATGAAAATAGATCTATCGGAGGTTTTATGAATAAGGAAAGCAATTATTTTTATTTTACATTATAGACACATGGGACCATGTTATTATGAACCCATTTAGTATTAAGGAGCGCCGACACGATGCTCTCGCTAGTAAAAAAATATGTATGGCATAAAAATATTAAAAGGGTTAATACCTACCTATGTACATACTATCGGAAAAGTTAGTCGAAAATACCTATCTGATTAAGAATACTGGTAATACTATCTATCTAAGGTTAAAGGATACATTACTCGACGGCGATAAGTGTAGTCTTAATAAAAAAAGACTGGCCGCTAATATTTCTGATCGTATACCGACGATAAAACATTCTGTCATTATCTTAAACATGAAAACTACTCTCCTTTAACTGCGAATGTATTTAAACATAATAAGGGACTGTTTCAAAAGTTAATATATATATACAACATACAAGATGGCTGATTCAGTGGCCCCTTCTGGCACAGTGTCCGAGTCTGCACCGAGCGAGATGCCGCTTTCTGAAGCTGTAGAAGGTAATCTGGTAGAGCATTAGAATAATCCAGCATAAATACATGTGTAAGTACATAGATACCATATTTTCAGCTAAACTGTAATATTACGTTATCTGTGGCTAAACGAAACACTACCATAAACTGTGATAATAACTGCCTTTATATATCATCATCATCATCATCATACTCGTAAATATCTACGCTATGTCAGGCGAGAATCAACTGATGCACATTTTTTCCTGCGTGAAAGCCGAATTGCAGGAAACAATGTGTATTTATTCGCAAAGAGTGTGCACGAATGAAATATCGTATTTGTATAGACTGGTAATGTAGACAAAAAAAAACCAGAACGATCGCGCCTTGCAGCGTCCTATCCAGTCGTGCATGTTTTTGCCTTTTAGAAATAATTATTATCATTGCAAAATGGCGGATATCTGACTATGGAGCAAAGACAATATAGGCTTATTGTTAATTTATAAATCTTAAACATACAATTGCCGGAGCCAAAGGAAGAGCCAAAAAAACGTACAATTGAAAAATAAAATCTGCTGAATAACTTTATGAAATATAGTTATGTCATGAATATACGCTACAACGCGAGAAGGAGTGAATAGGTACAAAATATAATAAAATGGGATATATCACTGAATATCCTGCGCTAAATCCGCGCGCTTCTGATCACGAGTGAAAGAAAGTGTGCTGCTAAAATGTCATGTCTACTTAGAAATGTAGGTACTTCCCTATAAATGTACCTATTAGCTTTATTTTACTAGCTAGATGCGTAGGTATTTATTATCACAGCATTATGTAATGTACTCATCTTATACTTACATGTATAGATTGTAAGTAACAAATATTAGGAGAGTAGTAATAAACCATGACGGCCTCCGTCGTCTAGCGGTTTACATACATTTGTATTCATGAGTATGACTGTATTTGTTTACATAACCCTGGATATTTCACACGTCTAATACTCAGCTAGCAGAGCACGTTCTTATAACTATAAGAAAAATACCTAAATACATTATTTCTGTAAACATGTATAAGGCACCTCGACTAATACTTTATGTAATAATACTTTCAATACTTAGGTAGGTACATTTGTTAGCCTTCACAGTTATAGCGATTATCCTAAAAATATTTTTTTTCAATTTTTCTGTAGTAATTAGATACATAACAAACACACAGACAATTACAATCATATATCATGGATACAAATGTCTATATATAATGCAAGAATCGAACCCACGACCATCATAAGTAAGGCGTGTTAGACCGCTAAATCACCGAGTTAGCTACATAAAAAAATACTTTATACAACTACCCCAGCGCCGCTGTCATTTCCGCCGTACCCACCATACGCGACAGAGCCTGCGCCGCCTTCGGTCGCCGACACAATCGTCGCCGGACGGGATCTGAGGGTGCAGCATAAATCTATTCCACGGAGATCTGTTCGACCACCGCCGAAGCCAGCCAGACCCAGGTCTTACTTTTGACAACTTGGAATGAGCCCTTTTATAATTGAATTTGAATTTGAACGGTTCCCCCTGGAAACTATCGTGGTTAATTTCTGGTTATTTAATCACGATGGGCAATCTGACCTGACCCCATACTCATTTTATCATCCTTCATTGGTAAACCATTAAGCCGATGGGTCACCATTCCATTATCATCCATTAAAAAAACCGTAATATAGGTAGATACTAATGGGGACAAGTGAAACATACGGAATGTATAGTGTCTGTTCGAATTCTACACGTCAGTTATAAGAGGCGGTTAAATAATAGAATATCCCCAATCAGTTGTTTTTTGATGATGATGATTTCAATAACTACCTGCACAATACAAATATTTGTATTCGAGTATTCGTCAAATTTCCCCTGATTTCCTACATTTTCATAACAATTCCGCTGCTATCTGTCGTAGCATAATATTATCTATATACCTTCCTCGAATAATTGGCTATTCACTAAAAGAAATCAAAATCGATTCAGTAGATCCAGATATTACCTACTCCCTACAAGCTCACATATTCACAGAGGCCCGAAAGCCACTGATGTGAAATTGTCAAAGCGGGCGGCGCGAGCACATGCACTTTGTTTGCGGAGGCATGGAGCCGTTCTCACCGACCGTCTAGAGCGGATATCCAAACCTCGGCGTAGGGCTATCATATATCTCTGGCGGGAACATGCAGATATTCTACCACCTGAAACGGTTTGTTTACTTTATACCTTTTTTTTGTAATTGAAACCTGCTGATGGCCACCTGATGGTACGCGGTAATCTGTACACATAAACAGAACATTCATAGACATATTATGATGTGACACATCACTCTTGTGTTGCCATTCCGGAGGATTCACATGTCATACCTCTATCCTATAATTTCACTGCCTAATCCCACACTATGACCGATACATAGCTTATACAAGCTGTATGGCGCATGAAACAGGAGAGACAGACGTACTCACGTAGACGATTATTTACAGTCTGCCTCTGATAATCATAACTTGCCGACTGCTTCCAATTACTAAAACACTCGAATTACAATCATGTACTGTCTCGATGTCCAGGCAGCGTGCTTGAATAACAAAGATTTCTCGTTCAACCGCCCGCGATCATCTTACTTGTCTCTAAAACAGTAATATTTTTCCTGATGACACCTATTTGTTCTCATTAGTACATTTAGTACGAAAGTTTTGCTTCTGAAGTCACTGTTATACCTAAGTATGATACTTATGCTATACTGAGTGTAGTATTATGTGACATGAAATCGCTTCCATATCCGAAATTATTATTAGGTAGATATGTACTACTCTAATTTAAGTCTCGATATTCTGAGTTCAAAGTTGATCAATTAATTTATATGATTCCTTTTTGGATATTGTATATTACGATGCAGATTGCCCGTCTACGAGCTATGTTGGACGCTGACGAACCCTTCAAACCTGATCAAGCATACGAATACTTCGTTAATTTTCGCAAAACCAAAAAGAAGGCTACCACGTAAATTATTTTTTGAGTATTTTCGGTAGAACACTTCATAATTATTTATATGCCTAACAAGTAGTTGATATATTGTTAATTTTAATATATAAGAAACTATAAACCTATGAATCTACCTTCCTACAAGATTAAATCCAATCCAAAAGAAAAATACTTAAAAGAAAACATGTTCAAACTATTATAACGCTGCTAGATAAATGACGTTTATGTAGCAGCTGAAGGTCAACTTTTCCCTGAAATTTATTCTTGGTTAGATACCGTTAGCCTAGTTAGAATAGAACATGGGAATAATCGCAAGGCGCCCGAAAATTATAATAATATATTTGCACCCTTTTTACTATATATCTTATTTGTAATTTAAAATAATTTAAGAATGCGAGTCAACCAAATAAAGAAGGACGTGTTAGCTGTATGTGCTGATAAGAGATTTATATGGGCACGTAACGCAACTGTAGCTTTCGCCAAGGGTATCCAACAAAGATTGTCAAGGCCTGGACGCTACGCTCTCGCTGACAGGTAATTGCACATTTTTATGTAGATAACTAGAACGGCCTACTTGGAAAAAGGCTACCATAGCCTATATAAGTGACCAGCTTCATGGCCATGCCGGCTGTTTGTTGGTACGACAGAGGTGCACATGCAAGACACATTATGACAAGTCAAAGTATCTATTATAACTCTTGTTATTTGTCTAATGAATCCGAGCTTAGATCATTAGAGTCCCGCTATTACAATTAATTTTGATCAAACATTAACGAATTATCCATGTATGTCGAGCATTAAAAAGCGCATAGAATCCACTCAGTCGAGAGATGATAATCGAGATGTATAGATAGATATAGAATAAATACCTATCTACGTTCTTTTTTAACAGAATGCTACGGCTATCCAATATTATCCTGGATGAGATTTGCGGTCACCTCGTACATATGAAAACACCTTCCAGACGTTGTACGCATCCCAAATCACGTTTTATGATGGAAATGGCCGATAAGGTAACATTTATTATTTGTATTACATCGTTATTTATATGGAATATATAATTCGTATGTAAGAAATTTTAAAATTTAAATTCAGATCTCTGTTTGGATTGATGAAATATTAGCGGAATCCGATGACCGTATGTTAATGATGGACTTTGATGAAGATTATGGTAAGAATAAGTTTTTGCATTTGAGAAATTTTGTAACTGAAGGACAATCGTAGTATTGTTATAAATATCGTGCAAATATTAAAAAGGTAAGAGCTCAGTTTGAAATTGTGACTATTGTTCATATTGTATCAAGTAGGTATAGCGTTTTCATTTTAATGATAAAATATGAGAAAAATGGGGTTACAAAATAAAATTAAAATAATCGAAATTATGAATCGGTAAGTTGTATTGCATTGCGGTGAACAATTGTCATCAAAGTCAATCTACATACTCACGGTCACCCCACTTTTCTCTGAAGAAGAAACATTCGAGCCTATGAGGTACGCTTAAATAATAATTTCCTTTTATTGAGAAGAAGTAGAACAGAGCAATGCTGATGCTCTAAAGCCAGAACTTGGAGCCGAGGCAACGCCGAAAGAGGCCACATCTGGTTCTGGAACTGAAAATTCAATGACTCCTGCCGAAACCCCTATTGCCACTCCAACTACGAGTGCGCCTGCCACTCCCAGTGAAAGTCCAAAGCATACTCCGAGGACTTCCAAAAGTAATCTATAATAATGTGAGTATCGAAATTAAAATATCCATTAAATATTTTCTCTATAAATCTAAATTAGTCTGTGCTCGTCCATGACTTAAAGGTAAATAAATATATTCAGTTTACAGCAGACTAGAGATACGCTCCGCTTTCTTGGAGTGTTGATAAGTTTGTGAGTTTTGTATCATCATCATCATCATCAGCTCACTGTCGTTCACTGCAGGACTTGGGCCACTTCCAAACAAACTACTGGGCACGATCTTCAGCCCTTATCTTCAAGTTATTACCCGCAAGCCTAAGTATGTCAGTTTTGTTTATATTCATATAATCTGTGCCTATTACATTGTGAATTAATGTACCTTTCAATCAGTGAAACGAACTCTTCAATAGATACAATGGTTCCGATATTTAGTCCCTTATAATAACCGGCTAATAGCCGCTCTCCCCTTATAACATTAGTGAATATGTACTGGGAATATATAGTGTGTCATTTTCACACCAGATCCTTTACCTAGTGGGTCTCTACCCACTACGTAGGGGGGAAGGGGATTGTTAGTAATGTGGACTCATGACCCCATTATAACATATAGTGAATGGAAACCATCGTGATAAATTCTAGTGAATTTGTCATGATGGGCCAACTGACTTGTCTTCATGCTCATCCCCGCCAGCGTAAAGTTAGCGCAGGCGGGGGTCATCCATAAAAAAAAATACCCACTACGTAAAGGATCTGGTGACATATTTAATTTTGTACATATGTGTCCGTTAGCTTAAATCTTTTTATTGTATTTCTTTGCAACTTCTTTATATCGCCGTTAGATGGGAACAATATTTTTCTCAATATATATTTTTTTAATTATTTTTTACGAACTACAGATATGTCCAATAAGCGATAATGAAACTGGTACAATATTCCATTATGCATCCCAAAACATAGATACTGTAGGTAGCCTCACTTTTATGAATTAAATAGAAGATTAGTTGTCTAATCATATGTACTGTTCTTTATTTGCAGACGTTATGGGTGGTAATGATGCAGGTGATACTGGATTTGCTGACGACTTTCTGAATATGATGGGCGGTGTAAGTATATATAGCAAATAAACTCAACTAGTTTTTTTTAATTTACTACTACTATGATAAAGAAGCTTACGATCAAAATTATGGTAAGTAAGGGGCAACCATCATCTATGTACATGAATATCACCACGAACATCTCATCACCATATGACGTCCATGGTATTCCCATACATTGCCATACCGGCCAACTGTTAATAAAATATGCCTTCTTGCCTTGTAATTAAGTATCTTGTTTTTTACTCTAAGAGAATTAATAACTTTATCCACTAAATTATGGAATCAAAGTTAAACTTAATTATTGTATTCACGTAGATTATTACGAAATAATAATCTACATGATTATCGTGACATATAGTCATATGAATATAGGGGGTACAATTTATTAACGGGATTTCTTTAGGTTGGTGGAAATTGCAAGATCTTGATTGTCGTGAAAAACAGTACACAGAACAGTTATCTCACTTTAGAAACAGTCCTAAAAAGTTATAAAATTAAATCTAATTCTTCTGCGGTGACTTGATAAATTGAAAAGTTAGAATCTAAACATTTAAATCTGATTGACATGGCAGAAGAAGATCTACTTAAATTATGATTATCATATAATTCATTATTAGAATTTTATTTAAAGAACAGTTGAAAAAATATAGTAATATTGTTTTTAAAAGAGTCTTTGTTATTTGTACTTTCCTCTTTTACAAGTGAACACGTCTTTATAAGGTAATTAATTTTGCTTTGTTTAATATATTTCATTTAAATCTCTCTTCATTTTCCAGTTTTTAGTACCTGTTATTGTGTTTCTTATTACTTTGGTGCCTTGATAATCGTGTTCATTTGCATTGGAGAATGAAGAATGATTTAAAGAAAAAAAACTTTTACAAACCATAAAAAATTTAAAATTACATTGTCTTATTTTCAGGATGGTCCTTTAAGAGGTCGTAAGTATTGTATTGGGATAATAAATAAAATCATGCCATTTATTTCAAAAACTATCACAAATTAAGGTACTGATTTTTATTTACATATTTCAGCTCAACCCGCTTACTTGAAATTCACTGGTAAGTTAACGTTTCGCATAGTCAGTGATGTTACTATACTTAAATTATGTTATAAAAGTTAGAATCATTCTGTGCTCACGGCTTCTGAAATTTGGATTAGGAAGGCAATAGGATTATGCCAGCTCTGCCGCTTAATATAGTACTGACTATGAAAGTGTATAATATGAGGATACTCCATCCTTAGTACTGTCATTAATCGTCTAATTAATGACTCGTATGCTCAATAAGTCTAAAGCAGCGTTACTCATCCTGCGAACCCCAGGTGGTCTAGAAATATACATACGTGTATATGACGGTTCACAGTCCGATACCACCTGTATACCATTTAACTATAATAAATTCCAAGTCGTAAATGCTTGACTCCAAGAGGAACGATATTATAAACATAAAATAAATTGTTGTCATATATTAATACATTGTTTTGCGCAGGAAAAATGCTGGAAGCATTCATTATTTTGACTGATTCGATGTATAAAAAAGGAGATGGACAATTATTTTCGTATGGAAAGTTCTCACAAACATATATGGAGGGAGCAGACGAGTTAGTGTTGTCTATGAATTAAATTTAATACTTTAGAAAACAATAATTAATGTAACAATAGAAATAATCTTTATTCAAATAAACGCAATACAAGCACTTTTGAATATTCATATTTTTTGATTCTACCAGTCATTTGGAACGCAGACTCATCCTATGAAGAATGAGCTACAAAACTTATGTGTTGCTCTTTTGAATATATGTTATTTAAAATAAGTAATAATAATAGACGACCTCGATGGTGTAGCACTTTAGTCACCGATTAACTTATAATGATGTTTGTACCGGTCTGGGTGTTACTTATATAAATATACATTATGTATATATTAAAAAAAAGTGCCTAGTATCCATAATACAAGCTCTCATAGATATCGCATTGTATGAATATGAATGTCCTGAGATATTATTAGTATTTATTGTTATAAGTTTGTTTATAATAGACGGCCCTATGTGCGCATAAAGCTATTCTTCAGCACAAGGTAACTAATTTTACTCCCGTTACATCTGTTATGCTACAAATGACATAATCAAACATTGTCAACTGTCAATGTTGTAGTGAACGCATTACTTGAGATGCCCCATTTTTGCCTCAATCCAATAGGTAAGTAACCCCTACCCTAGTATTTCCATCATGGGTTTAGTCACCATTACATATTGACATATAAATTTACACAATGATTACCATAGCGATAATAACTATAATTTTGTTTCAGATTAAAACAGTCTACCGACTTAGACGCTACTGAATTTAACACGATACTGGCCAATCAACTAAATCAAAATCTAACCAAAACCGCAAGTCCTAGTACACCAAGCAAACTTGCATCATATATGAAAGGTATACTATTTGTAACTAATATTTATGTATATACCTATCTAAAGTATGATGTCTCAGAAGGTTTATTGTCTTTACAGATGTCATAAACATATGTTCAAATTATTTGGCACAGTCTGCAGAATATAATAGTAAGTAATAATACACAATATGAATAATATTAGTTTAGTTCTCAATAGTGACATCGTGACAACCTACAAACAAGGTGTGGCTAGATTGTGGGATTAAAGTATAATAAAAGAAATATCGTCTCTGTTGTGGAATGGCATTTCATAAAACATTATATTAGCGCGGTTTTGATATGATTTAATCAATTCAATGGGCAGAAATCCTACAATAATATTATCACGTGGCGATAGCTTTTTTACTAGATCAGTTTGCAGTGGTGCACCTGCCTACGCCAATGCGCTATGTTACTAGTGCTAGAGGATAGAATGAGGTTGGAATCAGGTCAGCTCATCGTGGCACTCATCAGGAATTAAACAAAATGATTTGACCGACTGGGACTACATTGCTATTAATGGAGACATTACTCCACATTAATAACAATTCTTTCGTGAACATATTACTTGTGTACTAGTCAATGGAATATCAAACAAAATATTATTTCTTTCTAAAATAAAAATGAAACTTTTTTCATATTTTCTCGATTTTTTCTATAGCCTGAGGATGTAAGTGACTGTCTAGTAGATTTAATTAATTTGCTATTATAACTTGCAGAGGATAAAGGCCTTGCATTTAGATTATTAGTAAAATCTATGCGCACGAAATCTAATGAACTACTATATCAAAAGGATGAAATGAAAAAGACGTATGGCGAAGCTGCAACTGCGTTAGTTGACAAATACATTGACATTGATACATTTTTAATAATTTTAAATAATTGTTAGAGATAAACAGTATAATTATGATATATTACATAGACTCTATATATAATTGTGATACGTATATACATAGACTCGAGAAAGCTAAAGGATTAGAAACGGACCACGATGAGCCAAACTTATCACAGGAGATACATTCGTCTCTTTCAAAATTAATACAAGGCCAAACTCCAGATGAATTAAAAGCTGACATGACAGGTGCCATGTGTTTATATATTATAAACTACTAGATGTGCCCACGACT
The DNA here is from genome assembly GCF_030625045.1 of Achroia grisella. NCBI lineage: Eukaryota > Metazoa > Arthropoda > Insecta > Lepidoptera > Pyralidae > Achroia > Achroia grisella. Next base: position 416,066 of record NW_026712791.1, read on the forward strand.
TCGTCCACGTAAATTGTCGATATTTCCACATAACCTTTCAACCCTTTACAACCCTTTTTTCGGATTAAAAAGTAGCCTATGTCCTTTCTCAGATTCTAGACTATATGTGTACCAAATTTCATTTAAATCAGTTCAGTAGTTTTGGCGTGAAAGTGAGACAGACAGACAGACAGAGTTACTTTCGCATTTATAATATTAGTAAGGATAAGAATATCATTTTATAAATGCAAAGTGCACTATTTAATACTTACTCTTCGCACACTCTGTCTTTTTCAGAGACATTGGATTTAAGTTCTAAATATCTCTCCCAGAGTGCTATTGATGAACGTAAGTACGAAAGAGTAGAAGAAGACTTCTTGTTACTACTGTATTGTTTTAGTAGAAATAAGCAAATCGTGATGTATAATTTTGTTTTTTTAATGTAACCCGTTTTGAATAAATTATATCTTCCCCAATGCTCAATTTATTGTCTATACTTTACTTTCATGTAGTTTCTTGTCAATTTAGTGTGCTGTCATGAAAATCAACTTTATTATGACGCAAAATATACCTATTTCTGCTTAGTAGAATCTTAAATTATTTTCAGTTGAAAGAGGACCTGTTTTTGATATTCTAATAAAAGAATTGGAAAAAGATGGCGCAGAGTATTTTACGCCTGAATTTCAAGGTCTAGAAAATAAATTCGCTGCAGCATACTCGTTAGTATACTGTTAATAGGGCGATCCGCGCGGCGGTTTAGGGAATTACGGAAGTAATTCTTGAGATTACTCTTAAATACAAACAACAAATGAATAATAAAATATGGAGGCATGAACAAAAACTTCAGTTCGCTGGAATGGTAACGTATAAGGAGTTAGGCGACACATATTTGGATAACACAAGACGTGAGTTTTGAGTTGATAAATAGGCTACAATTGCTTTTTTCCATCTTATTGTCCGTCGGATTATATCTATGTATGTAATTTGACTTTTACAGTGTAGATGAACGGATTACAAATTATATTATTAAAATAAGTTAAATACTGGTTATTAGGTTGAAATCTGCACCTGGTTTAACAGTCGAAAAACCGGATCCCAATACGTCTCCTGTATTTGTGACCGCATTACATAAAGCCGTTGATGCCGCTACTCCTGAAAACCTCAAGAATGACATGAACGGTATACTGTTTTAACTAATCTAAAGAGTTAGTAGTAATTTTATTGTCCTACAAACTACCGTTAGAACTTACCGTCAGCAACATCATAAAGTTATTCAACCATCTATAAATCATACCTGCCAGTTTATGTCAAGTTTTTAATGTTAAATGTATGAATATTTCTGCTTTACACCGCATAGCATTTATTTACTCAATTATAATATTGAATAAGGCGTTGCATGCACTATAATATACTCGCTTCGAATTTTCTCCGTAAGATTATCAGTGTTATTTTCCGCACACATTTTGTGTAAACATACAATAGGCGGAAAAAATCGAAGTTCTTGTTACGTTCATTTCCTTAATTCCTTTTCAGAGGTTATAGATAGAAGTGCTAAATATTTGTCATCATTTATAAGGGACAGAGGTCAGTGAATTGAATGACAATTTGTTCAATTTGTTAAAATATCTATAATCTTATGTTTATAAATTACTAGTAATCTGTTACAGGCAAATCACTAGAATTGTTATTAAAGATGATGAAAGCCAAGGGGAGCAAAGAACTGGCAAAAAGGAGTGACTACGCGATGACCTACGGTGTTGCAGCAATCGAGTAATAATAGTAGTTTATTTATTTGATTGTTACATTATACAGATTTGGATCTTAGGAAATTTGAATACTTGGTTATTGTTGAAAATCCTTACTCAGTATCCTGAAATGTACAAAGGCCTCTCTAAATAACTGTGGTCAGACTATACATATATCTACACCTCCTAATTAACTCCAACCATTTTCCCGCGATGACAAAAGCAGCTGATCTTCTTGCTTATTAGCCTTCTCTACATTTAAAAATACATCTTAAATTATAATTATTACTGTACAGAGCATCTCGCATTGAATGCTGACAAATATTAAAACATATTAAATCGTTTTAATAAACCTGCTCATAGTGCGGGAGTTAGAGTATTAGCTGTCATTTAATTTACAATTTTCATTTGCAGAACTGAAACGGCTCCTACTATAGTGCCGTTTTTACCTGTAAAAGACATTGCTGATGAGGTGAAGGGTAAACTATCGAAAGATATGGAAAATTCGACACCTAGCGAACTGAAAATGTCTATGAAATGTAAATATTAAGTAAATTATCTGAAGTTTTATGTATATTCAGTCAGCAATATACATGTAATATGCACCAGGATATTTAAGGCATCTAAAGACTACGGCAACTGTGGGCCGTATATACTTGTTCGACACAAATGTGCTATCTAAAAGGCATTGTATATATATAGTTATTTTGTTCTTTACAGCACTTGTACAAGATGTGAGCAGACATCTATCTCAAGCCATTGCAATGAGAAGTAAGGTTATATTTATTTACAATATACTTATTTATTATTCTAACAGATTACTAGATTGTATACTATTATAATGATGGAGAATATAACAGAATAAGCAGGACCTAATTATATCAATAGTGGTCACTTATAATGATTGAACACAGTTTAGTGGAGCTGTAAAGACGCTATTATATAATAAATATTTATTTTTGATATAATATTTCTAATAACACTCACTCTTCCGTTCCTTATACTTCCTGATTTTGTAGAATTATAGATATGAAGATACTAAGTCAATAAATCGATCGCTATTTAGTAATAAACACTTTTTTATAACAACTAATAACGCTTTTACTTCACTTAGGTGGCATTGCTGGTGAACGGTATAATTTAAATTTGTTGTCGGCCGTCAAGAAATCGCTAGGATCACGTCCTCTATTTAAGTATAAAGCGTATGGTCAGACTTGCGCGGATGCAGCAGATGTGTAAGAATAATTTAGTTTTAAAATTAGTTTAGTTAAAAAGATTGTTATCTCGTATCCAGATACGAGATAATTACCAGTAATTAATTTTTTTAATTAATTTATAATTTCGTCTGATCGTAATCGGAATTATGATGAGACAAGATTTTTAAACAAATCACCGCATGCATAACGAGTAATATTGACATTACTCGTTATGTATAATGTATCTGTCTTCTCGCATAATTGAACGTTTGTTTATAGTTCTATTAAATAAAATATTCTTAAAAATTTGATTAGAATGAAATAATTGTAATGTTTTTTTTAATATATATTATTTTTATTTTCACTAAATTATCACTATTTTCTTAGATTGAAATATGCTGGTCCCCTAGAATCTGACCGCAAGTCTGAACAGTTACAACACGAAATTTCTTCAGAGATGCAGAGAGGACTACCCTCTAGACTATCTCCAACCGTTATTCATGGTTTAGATTGTAAGATTTGATTTTATGGTTTATTAAATTTTATATTTGCAATAAAATTATATTTCGTTTTTAGAATTTAAAACCCGTAGGTGATACATGATGTTTATTTTTTTGCCTAAATCAATATATCTCTAAATAATGGATACTTTTATTCATCCCTGTTTGCTGTCATCTTGTTGTTCACTCTCTTTCTTACCATATCATCTTTTACGTAATTCATTATAATAGAATATAATGCGTAATGCAGGCAATGCCTATTAATTAACTACATTTATATTGCTATTTTAGCGACTATGGTAGACGCTGCAAAACTTTTGGCAAAAGTGGGAACAGAAAATGGTATGTCTCGCACTTTTGAGAGGACTATAGTATTATGAACATATTTTGTATGAAAATGATGAACTTTCTAATGTTCTAGCTGAAGCTTTAGATCATTTGGGTAAAACCATGAAAGAGGAAGGAGAAGCACCACTTGGTCAACTTCAAGACTATCATCAAAGTTATAGTGATGGTGCTCCGAGGTGTGATATGTGATATTCAGATATATACTCAAGTATCCAACTGTAATAATATTTATACATTCTAACCTGTTGATGAACTTTATTATTTATATACTAAAATTATCATGTAGTACAAATAAAACAGACACTCCTGAACTAATCGTTCCGGGAGGAGGAGATTGTTAGTAAATAGTAATGTGGACTAATGTTTCCATTACTAGTAATGTAGCATATATGGGTTAGTATAAAATTCAATAACCACTTTTTTATGTAATTGCTAGTAGCCTGATATACAGCGGTAACCGTCATCTGTACGAACATTATTAAATATTACAGTTTGCATCAAATCAATTGAAATTTACAATAGTATCTTTATTATTAACTCAACAGAAGTACTAAAGCTGTACCAGGAACTTGTTCATCAATAGCTATATCTGGTGCCGGTAAGGCATCTCTTCCCTCATTTTTGTCTAAAATTAATGGCAAGAGCACATTAGGCGAAGACGAAACTCATCGTAAAAGAGATAAAAACGGAGCTTCCCAGAGAAGAGATGAAGACAAAGCACGGACAAGAGACGAAGAAGAAGTTCGCCGCAGAAGAGATGAAGAAGAAAAAAAGCAATCAGTCGAAGCCAACAAACGGATACTTCCTGCTCTTGATCGTAAGCGAAGAATATTAAACCTGGTTACACAAATAGCATTGTTGCAGTTAAATTAAAATGTTTTACTATGAATACATACAAGTTTGTCACCGTTCTTTTTATCAAGAGAAGGTAATTTCAAATGTTAGTTCTTGATCTCAAGTTGCTTGACCATATTGTCGTGGTGATGGTAAGGTAGTCTACTCTTATGAAGATAGATCAGTACGCTACATTGGGAAATTAGAAACATTTACTACATCCTATTATATTTCTGACTAATATTATAAAAAATGCAAGTTTGTGAAAATAGATGGATAAAATTGGATGAGATTAGATAGACAGATAGATCACATCTTAAATACGGGCTATGTCCGCGTGAAAGAGTTATAAACACCCATCCATTCATCTATCCATCCAAACTCACAAACTCGCGTTCATAATTTAAGTAAGATTATGAATATTTTAATAGAAATTGATCCGGAGCATGAAGCGACGACGAAAATATTACGCCAACAACTTTGTGCTAAAGGGGGTGAAGTGTTTTACAAACAACCTCATCAATCATTGTCACATGCGCAGGCCTCGGAATGGTAAATCAGACTTCATTTTTTAGGTGACTTCAAAAGTAGAAAATTGTCCATTATGCTGTAACACAGCATAATGGAAAATTGATGAGGATACAACAGTATCCTCATCCAATTCTAAACTGATTTCTATTTTTTTATCTATAGGTTTTGCTTCAATCTCACTATTAAAACTAAATTAGTTTTCAGTAGAAATCATTGTCATTCATTTCAATACTAAAAAACATATCCAGTAATATGATCCAAATCTCATTAATAAGATTGATCGATCCCATTTTTTCAGAACAGCCAAATTTACAAGGAAACATTCAGATATGTTTAACATATTACCTATCTTTATACTTAGGTTATCAGAACCACCACTGAAGGTGGACAAAACAGTGAAGGAGTCAAGCGATACAACACGACTCCACAGGAAGTTTGAAAGGAAATTAAGTACATTAGTCAGCAAGCATACGCCACCACAAATGTATGATGCAATGCAAGGTATTTTTTTTATGTGTCATAGTAGTAGCGTAATACCGGATTGTTTAATACATTGATAACACAGACATGGATAGTCTGTCAGTATTAAGCATTAATGAATTTCATTAAAAATTTATGCACATCTATATAATATATTTATCTTAGAGTATTAAACACTGTAACGGACAGAACAAACTATAATATAGAACTTATTATGAAAACATTTATTGCAGATGTCATAATTGAGTCTTCCAGACAACTTTCAGAGTACTTTGTTTCTGGCAGTAAGTATTTCATTATTTTTAATTATTTCGCTTGCTTAATGTAAGACTTCTGTATGTATTATCCACTGTTGTGTTTTACAATTGTAATAGGTGGATAGCATTTCGTTATCAATACAAATAATGTTGAGGTGGCATACAAATTTTCCATGATTATTTCATATTTTTTTTAATTCTTATGACTTCTGACTTGGATCATTTTATCAGATTATAAAGCTCTTGTACGCGAAGCTCTAATATCAGAAATGCAAAAGCGATGCAACGAAATTGTTATTGAAGTAAACAGCGCTACTGAAACATACTTCTACGCTGCACAAAGGTAATCATTATTTTTAAAATTACTTCTACAGCTATCATACTTCTACAATCGTTTTGACAAAGCATAGTGTAAATATACTGTTTTTTAGAATTCTTTATTCTTTTTGTTTGTTACTGCAAAGGTTTAATATATGTATATATCTAACCAGTTTGAACCAATTTTCTTCACTCTCATTAATTTTAACTTAATGATTATTTCACGAAGGTTAAAGATGGCAAAGATATTGGAAGCCAAAGAGCCGTGTGATCAAGTGGCGTATTATCTTAATAAAAAATTGAACTATATGATCCGATGTCGCGCTATTGCACGCAAATTAATAGCAACAATGAAAGGTTATAAACATTAAATATTCTTAGTTATTGCATTAGTTTTACATGCAATCATAGTTATTTGGTTAAAAAAAGAATAAACTATGAAGTCGACTGTATTTTTTTAAGTTTGTTGTGTCATATTTGCAATTGTGAAGTAAAATTAATTATTATTCTCCGTAACCAACTTTATTCCTAATCGTATAAACATAGTTCTAATACTAATAGTATAATTATAATAATATATATAGTAATAAAAATAAAATATAGTTTTCTGTTTTCTGTGCAATTCTTTAACTACATAATTAATTAGGTATACTAACTTGTATTTTATTATTATATTTGTTTTACAGACCATATCAAAGATGCAGCAAATTATTTGTCGGAACTAGTGACAAAGCCAAGTAATTCACACTATATTTATTACTTTTTGAGACACCTATAGTCAACTTTTTACATTCTTCATGTAGATATATAAATGTTGTTTTATATATATTTCTAAATAAAATGTTAAGACATTTAAAAACATTATAGACGAAAAAATTGAAGCTTATGTATCACTACTGGGAGAAATGGAAGCTGCGGGTGATGCACTTCTTATTGAAGGAGATATACCGAAATCTTATAAAGACACCGCCGTCTAGTTAGTATTTCAACTTTTCTAAATTTTAGCTATTTAATACATTACATATATACGCAGACTTTATGATTGATTGTCTCGGTCGTCTAGTCTCCTTACTTCCAATGATCACAGGTTCAAATTCTCGCACTATGCAAACATTGTATTTATATTGGTCTGGGATTATAATATATTTAAATATTACTATAATTTGTTAGTACTCATAACAGAACTTCAGCTTAGCTTGAGCCTAGATGGCGCTGTGTAAATTGAACATTATTATTATTGAAAGAAGCATTCTCTAAATCTTAATTATAATACTTTCTCACTATACGTGTATATAAGTAGTCTGATCTGTTCACCTACACATAAAATGCCTGTTATTGTCAGGATTTTCCGGAGTGAGAAGTTTATTATTTTCAGTCTCCGGCAGCTGACGTCATTCGATGATAAAATCAATCGACCGAATAATAATTTACAATCGTCAACAGTAACAAAGCTAAAGCATATTATGTCCAATGTAACTAACACTGGTTATACTCAATCAATACTGAACGGTAAGAATTTAAAATCACCGTATTTTGAAATATATAGTAGTATAGTAGTAGTAGTAGTAGCTTATCTTATAAGAATCCTGGCGTGAAACCTTTCCTTTACCCGTAACTATTTTTTTTAGATAGAAATTAGCTTGTCATCTCATGTAGTCATATAAACTTTTTCATCTTAAATTTACTTTTCCGTTCGGCAGTTTAGTCGTTCGATGACAACAAACAGACAGATATACTTTTGTATTTGTAATATTAGTATGGGTTTTACAGGAGTAATATTAAGAGAATTTGCTGCCATATACCTACTCGCTAAGATTACATTATTAATTAATATTTAAATATCTACGGTATTTTGTACTCGTAACAACATTATTTAAACTGCTATACTAATAAACGTAATATGTTAATCGTGTAATACCCGATTTTAATAAATATATATGATATATTTTTTAATTTGTTAAGTGCCACTAACCAAAATGCCATGTAATGAAACAATATTATGTTGCAGGAGTAATAACGGAATCCACCCGTTTGTTAGTATCCTACGTTATGCTTCAAGGTAAATATAAATAATCTTTATATAAACAGTTCTTAATAGTAATTTTTATATTCTGTCGCTCATTTGTAATGAAAATTAGGAATAAATGAAAAAAAAGCGAAAAAACTCCCCGTTGTTATTTATTTGGTAAAACAACATAAATATGCTATTATTATTCTATATATGTGTCTCTATGCATTATGTATTATGTCGTTATAGAATTCCAATATAATTTGTTCCCAATATTCTCATTCCTATGGGAATATTTAGGAATATTGTACTATAAATTCCTTAGTGCCTAAGTAATTTAACATTTTTATTCTGAGTTATTAATTCAGGTGAGAAAACTGAAGCACTCAAGATATTAATCGAACAGATGGACAGAGCCGGGAAAACTGTTCTCTTGAGACATGGTAGCATGCGCAAATCTTATGCGGAAGGCGCTGAAATGTATTCCATTTTCTATTTATTTTATATTTTACGCAACTTTATATTCTTCTTCTGACTAGCATTTGCCCATAGTTTTGCTGAAGTAGCATATCTTCTTTATTAAATTTATGTTGTAAATATTTGGAAAATGTTTTTTGTAGTCAAGTGCTGTAATTAGAGAGATGTAGTTTACATACACGATTTAGGTAGGTAATTACATATTTAAAAACATCTTACTATGTACGGTTATTATATTTTGTCTAGGTTACGACGAAAGAATTCAGATCAACTCGATGTATCCAACACAGATCCAGTAGTATCGAGAAAAATACAAATAAAGTTAAACAATGTCATGTATGGAAATACACCAGAAAAATATCAGTCTGTAATTGATGGTAAGAAATATGTAGTGAACTTAATGTATTATATTGTCAAAGTTATATATAATTACTATAAATATGATGTGATATTTACAGATGTCATAGAAGACGCTACAATGTATTTAGCTGTTCATTTCTTGCAGCCACGTGAGTAGATATTCTTATTCTTATATACCTACATATGCATGATATGAAAATGTTTACCTGGAATAAACTACAAAACAACTTTTTATGTAATATGAATGGCAAACAAGGCGGTGAACCTGATGGTAAAGGATAACTGTTACCTATGTTACATTAATAGTATTTAATAATTTTATTGCCCTCTGTATTGCAATTGCTGAGGCACAGTAAATAATATATATATATATATATATATATATATATATATATATATATATATGTAATATAATAAACATGTAATTGCAAATAATAAATAATAACGGTCCCTTATACGACACACTCGTTGCTATTCCGGAGGACTAAGATATCGTGCATCTTACCCTGTAATCGCAACACTAATCTTACCCTACAACCGAAACAGCATATACATAAGAGTATAGCAAGCTGCTCGGCGGTTAAAAGGTGAGACTGACTTACTCAAATGTACTGTTTTTACAACAATAGCAAAGTTTTCGTTTAATAACATGTAGCCAGTTCAGCAAGTATCGTTATAAATGTATCAGATATAATCGCGAATTTTTTCACTCATTATAGAAATTATCCGAGTGTGCAAATGCATGAAGAATGTTTTTGTACAATGCGAGTTATGGTGCCGCGTCGCTCGGCCATGCTGCACATGTTCCAGGCATTTTTCCACTCAAGCGTTAGCCGACATAGCACCATCGCAACATATACATATAAATCCTGGAACATCCCGAGCATTTGCTCCTGGACTTGAAATCTCACTCACACAATGTCCTTCCAAACTCAACAAAAATTCCACACGTGGAGATAAAACATTTTGTCCTGCAAGGAAACCAACAAGCGGATGTGAACAAAAAGCCACTACGTCGTATCTTCTTTACACAACTACCAAAGAAGCATTATCGTGTCATGGTAACCCTACAAGACTTGCTCAGACGCCTAATCATAATTCATCACAAAAAGTAATATCCCGAGATATAATACCGCTACAAACAATGTTCGAACGAAATTTACAACAACTGCAAGGCTCCCCTGATGCTGGGAATCTAGCGGTAACGGATGATTCCTCGCCAGATTCTTCTTATACACCTCTAACTACGAACACTTCAGAAACATCAGGAGACTCTAAAGCTCCATTTTGGCATGCCCCTACAACTATGTTTGCTAAAATACATACAAACATGAATGTACAAGCTCAACCAGCTTCAACTTTTGCAACACAAGAATGTAGTCCAACGCCAAGAAAAACAAGTCGGACTAAACCTGCGTTCCATTCCAGTAAGCAAACTAATTTTTTAAAGGGTATACGTAGTTCGTGTGTTTAACGCTTAATTTTTGTATAAATAAATATTAATACAATATGCCAATTTAAGTAGGCATCCTTTTTTTAAAAAAATATAGTCTCATATATCTGGATATGTGACATATGTAATGTATGTGACATATGTCCAGTAAAAAAGTTTTATTCTATGTTCTATGTCAACTATACAGGCTCGAGTTCCATCAAAGTTGTTGAACGTTAAATATCATAAACTTTTATACAAATATATATTTACTTTTTAAAAACGCATTTATAAGTACTGCATATATGTAGGCATATATACTCTATAGGTAATAAAAAAATCTAGATAAATAAATAAATAAATTATAAAAAGGCAAAATTTGTGAGTTTTGTATATTGGAGGTAATATTCAATATTACTGGTCCATCCTTTTAGTATTGGAAAGCCCATTTATATTACAACACGCTTTGACCAATAATAGTTGATTAAAAAATGCAATTAAAAAATGTTGCTATAACTGGCAAACTGACGCACTCGAAGTTGCGTGGCTCAGATGACTAATTGTAATTGAATAGAATTTTGATAAATGTAACCCTGAATTTACTTACAATTATTTAATTAAATAGGAACACCTATAATATCCACGGATCAAATGGCAGATTGGCACGCGATGGTGGTCAGCCTAATGTGGAATGTACAGGCGTGGAGGGACTGGTTACAAGAGAATATAGACCGGGCATTAACTTACAAACAACACGACTCTAATCTTGCCGGTAGGTAAAAAATATTTTATAATAATCAAAATAACCCTAGACATTTTACACAGCGCCAACTAGTCACAAAATAAACAGAGCTTGTGTTATGGGTAGTATGCACATATAATATATAGACACATAGAAAACGACTAGACTGATACAAACAATTATAATCATGTATACAAATGTTAGTACAGTTCGAGATATCGAACCCGCAATCATCGGAAGTTGTGCGGTGTGCTAAACCGTTAGATCACTGAGCCACCGACAAATGCTTAGTTCGGGTTGTAGCTACGTAAATTTTATTACTTACCTCTGTTGGGTTTTACATTAGCCACTTCCACCGAAACATATATGTATTTAAGGTACCTTACACACTCGGCTCAAAAGCTGCTAAATTACAAGTGGTAGATTAGCTAAAAAGACAGAAATTATTTGTATATGTAATCATCGTTTCAATAGTTTCCTTTTTATTATATTTTTATATTATATATAATTAATTACGTTAGTTACGTTTATTAGGGTCTTAGTCATATAATTAGGTGGTATATAAATAGGTACATAATGTTCCTTTACAGTGCACGCTGAAGAAAATTGGACTACTTTCCAAAGAAGAGTAGCCACTGAAGCACTGCAGTGGCACCAGTATAATACGTTTAGTCGACAACTTACTGTACGTCTTGCTTTGCGATACAGGGACAAACAGGTATAGCCATTACATAAAGCCGAATTTAGTCCATAGCATAGAAGTTGTAAAAAATATTGATAGTATTTTGAATAACCGAATAAGAAGATATAAAATTATTCGGCTTCAATGATCTAGCGATTTAGCACACCTGATGCTACGTGTTATGGCTATAAGACAATTGATATAAATACTCTGACAAATATTAACAGACTAACACAATCATACTCATAAATACAAATGTTTGTATTTTGCGAGAAATTAAATCTGCGACCACCGAAGCGAAAATTCGAAAAATACGAAACTTGAACTTTTAAGTAAAAGCATAAACAACTAAAATACACATTTTTTAAAATGTGTGACGTCAAAGGGAGTATCACACATGTGACCAGCTACGACATGAACGGGGAAAGTGTAAAAAAATAATTCATGTGGCGCACTTTATTGACATCTGCTAATAATATGATATACACATATAGCTGTCTTACGTTTAAATGTCCATACAGATCATTTCCCCAACACGAGCGACAGTTAAAACTGAGATCTACATAGAATGCCAGAAGGAGATGTTGGAAATAATTGACATGTTCAATAAATGGACGCACTGGCTCACTGTTGTGGTAACTTCATTCCTTCAACTATATATGTACATACGTCACATTTTTTAAATACCTAATTGTAATGTTAACCTTTGTTGTTATAGCTAAATGAAACCGATTCTTTACAAATTTCGGGATCAGACATTTCTCTAAACGAATAGTAAGTTTTCTATATTACTATGTGTCTTTCTATATATAAATATGTATAAATTATAATATATTTTTAGCTATTGGAACTATTTCAAGAGTAAAGTGATAAAGTATTCTGATGATTGGAACAAATATAATGTGCATTTAAAAGCGTGTTGGGAACATAAATACAAAAATATTATAACAGGTATCTTTTTTACTAAATATATATTACGTACACTATAATACATTTTTATTATTTATTTATTTTTTATAAATATCCATCTAGGAGACTGAAGCGATAATGTGTCTGACGAGTGAGAGGCACTGAGGGTTTTAATAGAGATAAAATAAAATGCGACTAATATAACCGCGATATATAATAGAATGTAACAAAAAGAATATGACAGAAAAAATATGATTATAAAATTCAAAAATAGTATAAAAACCTATCAAGGAGTTTACTTTACGAATATTTTTAAAATAAAAAAAATATTGACACTGACTAAAGTAATCATTACAATAACAGACTGGCTACCAGCTTGGTCAAAGCCGGGCCCGGTGTGGGTTGTGAGCGCTTGCGGCGCGGTGCCTAGTGGAGCTGTGGCAGCCGGCGTCTTCGAAGGAGAGATCACATGGGTGGCTCGCACCACGCACAAGTTAGTTTTTTTTTATTTTATTGATAATAATAATCCTGGATAATTTACATAACACCATCTAGTCCCAAGTTAAGCAGAACTTGTTTAAGCGGTGCACTAAACCATTTTAGCTAAATTGGAATGGTAATCATAATCACGGCACACCTGACGGTCTGTGGTACCTTTATTCATAAACTACCCTGTATACGTTGATATTTCGGAGGACTAAGATGTCGAGTATTGACATCCTGTAAATCCTGTAAATCTGCTTCTTAGTCAACTAACGTGTATTATTTGCAGGTATAAATGGCAAAAAGTTGATTTGTACCTATTTTAAATGTCCATGGCTTTGTTAATCTAAGAACATGTTTTATAATGAGTATCGCTACGTTTCTATGTACCCCATGACCATTTCTATGACAGTGTTGATGTCAAATGTTGTTTTGATTAACGATCAGATGCAACGTGTTGCCAGCCGCACTGCACCCCTCCAAACATTGCTGTTTAGTGTACGCTGATGGAGCTGTGCACCATTACACTAAGTATCAAGTGAGTATAATTTTATTTATAATCCACTACCTGAACCGCGCAACTTCGCCTGTGGCACATTTTTCCAGTGTCCTAAAATGGATTGTTAATTAATTAATTTATGGTGTTACTTGCGACAAAAACTGAAAGGTTTGATTTAAATACATACCAAAAACGGCGTTAAATACATACCATTTTAACTTTAACATTTAACAAACTCGGCTCTATTACACCCTCGCCCTCGGCTCGGCCTGAAATTCCACCTCTTGTGTTATAACTATCATAACTCACATATACCGTTACCACATGCGTGAGGTGATGTGCAACGCGCACGTGCGGTGGGTGGCGTGGCGGGCGGGAGAAGCAGGTGCGCGTGCAGTGCGCGTGGCGGCGGGCGTGCACGTGGGCCGCGTGCTCTACCGCCACTCGCACCTGCTCGGCGCCGTGCTCGCGCCCCACTACCGCTGCCACGTCGTCATCTTCGGCCGACCCTTCGCCTTCAGCTGCTACGAGCTGCTCGTGCTCACCGCGCTCGACGACCCCTTGTGACGGTCACGTCTTTTGGACTTAGCCGGGATATTACTTTATATATGCAAATGGTTACAATGTGTGTCGCGATATTTGGTCTTTGTATTTGTAGATGTATGTCCAAACTTCGATGTAATATTATACGTTTTAAAATTTTATTTAAAGCTCGTATATTATAGACATCATTGTTCTAAATTCTAATTATGGAATATGTTACGGTATCATCCCATATCTCATTTGAGACATTCAGTTTTGTTAGTAATATATTTATTATTTAATTTAACACATTTTATTATTTTTGGTGACCTATTCATTTTTTGTATTACTTATGTTTAATAAAAATGCAGTGTTTTTAATTTAAACAAGATATTTTTTTTATTCTATTAACAAATTATGCATTTAATCGCCTATTAAAACTAAATAATTTTAATACAGTCTTTCAATGTCCTTATTAAAATGAAAAATGATAAATTATGATATAACAATATCATAATTTTGAAAATAATCATCCATATAGCTCATAACCACTTAATAAATATATATATTTCACCAGAATAAAAATTACATTATGACGTGAATTAAAGATCTCTTTAATTACTCGAATTGAATTTCTCATACATTTTATATATACCTACAGACATGTAATTGATTGATTGATAGTAGAAACATTTAGGTCCTCAACTCTCGACAGGTTGCTCCGACATTTGTACTTTTTCGATCAGACCCTTTGTACCAGAGAGTCTTACAATATCTCCCGTTTTGAAAATGTCCGTAGCATCCATAGCGCCCACAATACAAGGCAGGCCGTACTCCCGAGCTATGACAGCGCCTATGTAAGAAAAAAATATGATTATTATTAACTCAATATTATAATCTCAAATCCTTCCCCCTAAACTACCCAATGACACATTCAATGTCAACTGTTGGTGTACAATTTAGAAATTAAAGTACGTATGTAAATAGAATTTAAAATGTACCGACCATGTGATATGAGCCCGCCTAACTCCGTGACGATCCCCGTGAGGAGCGGGAAGTACGGCGACCAGCCGATGTCTGTGGCGTGCGTTATCAGCACATCGCCTTGCTGCAACTGGTGGACCTGCAAATAGAAACGAATTGTTCCTGAATTCTAAGGAAGGAAGAAAGGCAGGAGAATAATATAAGAAATAGAATAGTCTGCTTAGTTATCTCTATCTAAGTAATTCTGTTGCCAGAAATTTCCAGTTTTAATGGAGTTATATGTTATGGCTATGGCATGGCTTTTCAGCCATATGGTAGGGGGATTACAGGTACGGAGGCATGACACTTTCCTCCTTAGTCATGGCAACGTATAGGAGGTAACAACATGACAACGTATAGATATTTTGTGAAAAACGATGGTACTGTCTGTCAGGCAAACAAGGTAGTATGCTTTGCTTTATATTAAGAAAACAGAAAATAAATATTATTCTAACCTCTGAAAGATCCTTAACAACGCAAGCTCTGGCTATCACCTCTCCACCGAAAACCGATGTAGCTTCCAACTTGACGTCTCCAGCAGTAACTGAGGGTTCCCTTGCCGGCAGAGGGTGCACCCAGCCCGTATTGATTTCGGCAAATTTTAGTTTACACCATTTAGGATAGTATTGTTGTCGTTGCATCGCCCTGTAATTTATTATCACATATAATTATTATTACGAAAGGTATGTAAGTAGTAAATGTAATCTAAATGTGCTCTCAAAGTTTTGACTTACTTCCTTAATAATGCTGGATCCCTATTAGTTATATAGTTAACCAACTCCTGTGCTTGGAAGAAGAACACGAGATCATGGTGCGGCAAGTACCAGAGGCGCACCATCTGCTTGCCGAGTTCAATGGCCGCCAGGCGCAACTTGTGGATGCCCAAAATTAGATTCGCCTTTGTAGCTTCTCTGTGACGCACTGTCCGGCGACATAGTGGAAGCACCCATGACAATACTTTCCTACAAGTTATATCAATATTTATACCTAAATAAGTTACATTGTTTGTTCATACGCCCTAAGAAAGATTTTTATGAGTTAGTTTATGAAATGTACCTATTAGATGTTAACACGATCAATAAATTTTTTTCGACTAGCTGAATTGCTAACAAATATTTTCATTATTTAGATAACAGTCAAATCAAATTACCTGGTTCTTGCCTTTTTTGGAGTAGTCAGTGAAGCGATAACTTCAGCATCAGATTTCTTTTCTTGATTGTCCTTTTCCGTTACTTTCATATTTTGAAGTATCGTCATGAGCTCTTCGGGAACTAAAACCCATGGTTTCGTCACCATATCGAACTGTAATAATTTCAAATTTATTTCTTAAAATTGTTATGTATAAGTGATGAGACAATTCATGTTCGATTTCATAAAACATTGGGTTTTTAAAGTAATGGTTCTACTATTTACTTACCTCCATAATTGCTCTATGACCATGCACTTTCAAAAATTCTAGTACTTCCAAATGTACATTTGGCAAGTTAGTCATAAGCCAACGTATTGCTTCTTTTGGATCAAGTGCTTTAAATTGGTCAAGTTTCCCTGAGTGTTCTAGTTGTCGCGCCAATTTAGCTAGACCTAAAGGCACTTCTGCGGAAAGTACATCCCCCGAACTGAGCAATTTGCTTATTTCAGTACAGTGTTCTGCTGTAAAATCTGTACAAAAAGAGATAACTTTGTGTTAGAAAAAATATAATATTATAAGTTTGCATGTCATAAAAGACAATTTAATAATAAAAAAATATTTCTTTAATCAAATTATGTATTTAATGCAGACAATATTCAAATTCAAATTCAAATTCAAAAAATCATTTATTCATGTAGGATATTTTAGCCGCTTATGAACGTCAAGTTTTTACATTGAGAAGAACTGGCAAGAAACTCAATTAAATTACTTTTTTTTTAAATCCAGTTTATTTACAATGCATAGGTATTTATATAGGTGTCTACGTCTAACATTAAATGAAAATCCCGAACATGAAAACTATTGCCATCCACGCTCGTCATTCAACTAATCGTTTAGTGAGTAATAGGCCTTGCTCAGTAAATATGATGAAACAGATGTTTTGAATTTATTTAAGGGTAATTCCAATATATCCTTTGGTATCTTATTGTAAAATTTTATACCTATTCCCATAAAAGACCTATTGACTTTTTCTAAACGATACTTGGGGACAGCAAGTTTGTCTTTACATCTAGTATTAATATTATGAATATTGCTGTTTTTTGGAAATAAGTCAAGATTTTTATGAACATATAGGATATTTGAATATATAAATTGATTGATTCGCCATAATCTCAGCCTTTACTAAGGGCTGAAATAAATACTTACCTGATGCGCCTTCTAATAATACAGACATGGCAATGAATTGACTGGAAGTACTAGCAGTACTAGTGACAGTATGATTCCAAGAAAGACGACTCATTATATCTTGTTGGTTTAGTAGGATCTTGAACATTTGCAGCGGGTCATTACTATCCATTTGTATATTCATTGCACTAGCAAGTTTAATGTTATCTTCCATTTTGCGCTTTGAAGTAAATAGACACTAAAATCAACAAAATAAAATACATATTTAAGTTGTCGCGTATACTAAAATATGTACGTCATATTGCTCTCAGAATAAAACATAAGATCGAAAGAAGACTCTCATACCTACCGAAATATTTATCGTGTCCATGAATAGAAGTTTAGCAAGTCAGCCCTTATGGTAGACACTAAAAATGTAAGTCACATTAAGAACAATTTCTGTTCCAGTTGAACATTAGAAAGAAAGTTACAATTATCTTACCTTTAATAGTGTTTTAATAATTTGAACGGTGTAAGTCCAGTCAGGGGTCCTACGACGTAGAGCTGTATCGACAATGTTCTGGTCGGCCACCTTTCTTCCATGAACGGCCATCTCACTCATACGTATATTTATATTAATTTTTTTAGGCATATTGCGGTATGTTGTCTGTTGAATGAATATGAATGATTATTTCCACAAAATTATTAATTTTGGTTAATATGTAGTTTAGTGAATTGCACTTTGAAATAAATGGACTTACTTCTTCTGCTCGGGACTTACTAAGTTCCAATTTAAAAATAGTAACGTAATAAAAAGGAAATCAGAAGTATAAATCCTGTGGATTGTTGACACAGTTCTCGTTGTAATAATTTGAAAAAAATACTTACATTGTACAGTGCTAATCCGGTTCTGTTGTGAGTGAATACAACACCATCTTCAAATGGCTCCATATTAGTACTGATTATGTCCGTCATACCCGAAATCAAAGGACGCATCACAAGGTCGACGGTCAATGGAGTCAAAGGTTTTGGTAACACCTGTGGGTGTAAGAACTCAAAAGTATTATTACGAGTATATATATATATATATATACATTTTAATATTTACCTCCTGATTAAACAGGTAGTCAACTACGTTGATGGCTACAATAAATGTTTGATAATAATATTCTACACACCTCACCAGTGTTAGCGAAGGTGGTAAGATCCTCGTCAGACAAGATAGGTGTGTCTAGTTCGTGCAGAAGTTCCTCCTCCGTCCAGCGCTCCAGGGACGTGATGGGACGCGCTTGTAATAGATACATACCGTTCTGTGGATAATTAAACACGTTTTTATTAATATTTATTTCATTTCTTCCAAGCAATACAAACTGAGATAGGTACTGTAGGTCCGTTAAACTATAGCTTCGGTAGGGGTCCTAGGGCCCTGTGTCTATGGGTAGAAATGATTCATCTAATTTAATTTCTTATATTTTACCTTAAACAATGGTTTGACAGTCCTACATACTTTAAGTTTTATATAATCGTTTCATTCCACCACAAATCCAAATCAACGAATGCTTAGTGGGATTTCAAGGAGTTTCACAATAAAGTTTGCTTTAATTATATTACATGTAGAAGCGATCCATACCTTAGTAATAGCCCACTCGATATCCCTTCCTGCTCCCCATAGCTCCTCTTGAGCCACGCCAAGCTGAGCCAACTTTAGAGCTTCTATTTCAGATAAACAAGGAATTGCTCGCTCTGCCTCTGGTACATCCTCAGTGGTGACTCCATCGCTAGCTGTCGTTACTCGTTGAGTTTTCGATCCCAATTCGATTTTTATGATACTAAGAGGATTTCCCTCGCTGCGCTTCACTATTATAGTATCAGGTTCTACGGAACCAGATACTACAGTCTGAAAAAATATCGGAAAGTTTCGTAAACATCATATTATCTAAGGAAGCGATTTTTCTCGTAATTACGAACAACCGTTATGTAGCGTTATTTTATAATTTGAAAAACGTTTCAAAAATTCCCACTTAATTTTTGCTAACCATGTACATATCCTCTAAAAGATATCTTATTAATCCAACATCAAATCTAATTGCATTGAATGAAATGAATAATTGCATTAAGTTGTTATTACGAAAAAAGTCCCTAAAATAATTTTCCTTAAGCAATATTAATGGAAAAATATCTACATACTTCACCAAGACCGTAGTTGGCAGTGATGAGGAGCCGCGAGGCGTCGCCCCGATCGGGGTGTCGCGTGAACATGACGCCGGCCGCGTGCGGTTCCACCAGCGCCTGCACCACCACGCCACCGCCGCACGCGCACGGCTGCCCGTTCTGTCTGTAACACGCACCAAATCAGCAGCTAGTACGTACCACTAACGGTCGACGTTATCAACGACGGTAGTACCATGCGAGTAGTACCTGCGGTAGTAGGCGCTGGTGAACGCGAACATAGAGGCCCAGCACTTCTGCACGGCGCGCAGTACGTGCTCGTCACTCGTGCAGCCCAGTATCGTTTCGTTCTGCCCGGCCGCTGAGAGCGTCTCGCTATCCTCGCCCACCGCTTGCAAAAAATTAAATTGACTATTGAAAATATTGGTATATATCTTTTAGGTTTACCTGATATTGATTACAATTATTAATTTTGCAGTTGAATTTTACACCTGTTTTTTTGTAATATTTTATGAGTATAATTTATTACACATTATCTATGATTGAAATCATTGTAGAACCAATCATCAGTCCATACAAAGTGTGCATATAGTATTTGATTTACAAAGATTCTGACATTTGTCTACATATTCTCAATCTTGTTAGTAATACAAAATACCTGAAGATCTGACCGCAAACCGTTGTTCCAAATTTTGTTTTGTAGTAGATTTTCTTAACTCTTGTAAATGGGCGAGTATTTCATTTCTTACGTCCTCTGTTATTTCTGTGTTAATGAATAATTCTGTTGTCCTGAAACATATAATTTTATTTAAGAACTATTACAAGACAATGCGTAGCAAGCAATGACTCCTTTTAATGAAAAAATGACAACATTTTATATTTGTGTATTTTAATTACATCAATTATCTAATTCCCCACAAATTAGTTATACTTTACTTGGGGCTAGACGGCGCTGTGTGAAGTCTGAAAAAAACATGGAATAGCCAATTTATTAGTAATGAAATTGTTTGAGAGTTGTAATCCGTGTGGACAACTGTACTGGAAAAGTGGCCGCAATATATGCGGCTAGCACGGCTAGTATAGTATATGCCGTTAAGTATTTGAATACCTATAAGCAACAGTTGCTTCTGATATTCCGACATCTAATGTATGTCAGCTTATAACTCTTGCAATAATAGTTTAGAAAATCATTTAATCAAATAAACTTACATTGAAGCACTTTTGAATAGTTATTATATTTTTTAATCTACCG
This sequence comes from Achroia grisella, assembly GCF_030625045.1. Lineage (NCBI taxonomy): Eukaryota > Metazoa > Arthropoda > Insecta > Lepidoptera > Pyralidae > Achroia > Achroia grisella. The sequence goes on from NW_026712791.1 coordinate 437,105, forward strand.
CTCATTTGGAAAGCTGTCTTATCACAAGAAGAACGAGCAAGAAACTTGCGTGTTGATCTTTTAAATAATTTTACTAATTTCATACATTTTTAAGTTTAAGTGTGTAAATACAAACCACCAATTAGCACTAATTCAATTAAATACTCAAATAGAAAAAATATTGAATATATAACCAACTGGTTAAAAAATTAATAAGAGGAAATCAGTCATAGTGATTAGAGCAGACCAGTCCCTACAAGCAGCACCCATTCACGAGTATAACGGATGAGCTAGCCATCACTGCGCTCGACCATATTTTAGGAAGCCCAATAATATAATAATTTAAATTACACTATTTGTTAAAAGCCAACGTACTTTATGCATTTGTCTTTGAAATTAGCTTCATCATAGTTTTCATTAGCAGCCTCTATCTCACGGATAGCTGCCAATAATTCGGGATTAGCATCCAGATGTTTCTCCAACGCTCGTATAGTCAGGCAAAATCCTGGCGGAACTTTATAGCCCTGTAATATAACAGCAGTAGAATTAAATACAGTAGTAGAATTAAATCTTAAGAATAGAAACCGCTGATAAGGATTCTTCCTTATCAGCGGTATTCAGCGGTAGAAAACCCACCTCAATATCTTGCACGGAAGCAAGAAGAGCTAAAGAGGCGCCCTTACCCCCTACATAATCAGGACAGGCCGCGGCGCGGGCTTCGAATGGCAAGCAGTAGCCCACCGAGCCCACATCATTCTCACTGAGCCACTTTAGGGTACGCGGTGGGGACAAACTCGCTGTTGGGTCTGATATTTCTGTAGACATTAAGTTTATTTTAGAAAAAAGTAGACATATTATATGTCAGACTTAAAGTAAGCCGTTTTGAATTATCCTTTTTATTTTTGCCACTCATCGGGTCTTAAAATGAACTATCACACCACTAATATTTGTCTTTATTGATCTTACAAATGGCATTAGGTATTTAGTAGTCATGAATTTTGCCATGTAAAAAAATACCTGCAGGCTCATAGCCAAGTTCCAGGATGCCAGAGCCAGATGACTCATCGATGCTGACAGCCAAAGTACGATATTCCAACTCTTGCTGGTAAGGGATGCCACTAAGCAGTTTACCGCCATCAGAATTAATGCGCAGTACCATACTAAATTCTCGACTTTTTGCTGTAAATCAAAGAAAAACAAAAAATTAAAAAGCTTAAGAGGAGATCGAATCAATTTATATATCTAGCGAACTTTACACAAAGTAGAGTTAGAATACAAAATCTATATATCTATTTGATACGCCCTTATTGTCTCTGCCTTACTTCCAATGGGTTCGATTCCCCGCACTGTACAAACATCTGTATTCATGAATATGATTGTTTCTATCAGTCTAAGGGTTTTCTATGTATATTATATTAATTGTCTAGTACCCATAACATAAAATCTGTTTATATATTATTATTATTACAAATTTCTAATTATGTAATAGTACATACTAAGTTAATGATTAAAATAAAATATAACTTACTTCTCAGATTTATTGTGTATACCTTCGGAATACCGTCGACAGTTTCACTGAAGTTTTGTAGTACGAAATCTGTGTCAATAATATTCTCCACCTTGTAGCTAGGATATCTAACATGTCCTGATATACATCTACAAAACATACGTAGAAGGAATTATTTTGTAATGGAATTAGAGATGATTAACGAGCATATAAATTATTAATCTAGTCTAACGTAATTTCACACTTTTTTAAAATATCTATTATGAAATTAACTCAGTACATACTGCGTCAAGATGTTTCTATATGAAAGTCCACGAAGATGCACCAAGGTACCGTCTTTAGACGACGCTGTAACGGTAACAGATCGCCTTCGACCTTCATAACCATTGGGTGCCCAACTTCTTTCTCTAAATCCTCGCAGACGTAGATATTCATCCTTCTGCATGACACCTTGCTGATCGAATGATTGGAAGCGACCTTGAACAACACCACATTGCATCCAACCACCCTCCCCCCATGTGCCTCTATACAAACGACAATAAAAAATGAGCTCAATTAATGTTATTATTCATGACAATTTTGGATGGGTATTTTGTTTTTAAATAAGGGCATATAGAATTTGGAGACGTACAGTAAAAAAGGCCATTTGCTGTCTCGCCACTGCTCCATAGCCAAGGCTTGGGCCGCGAGTTCTGGGCTCCAATCCTCAGGATGCCGTACCACCTTTGTGCCAGACGTCCAACTAAAACAAACAAGTTTTTATAGTGTGTTATTTTATAGTGCTCACTACTATAATTGTAATAATAAGCTTAACAACTATAAGAAAGGAACCTTATAGCAAAGAACCTTACATAAATTTAAAGTCAACATGTTGTGTACTGCCATCATCAACTGAAGTCAAGAGTCCGTTGAATAAAATTCTTAATCGTATTTCCGGTTCTAAGACCTGGATTTTCAGTCCACCTGCACTCCATGCGTTCTCAACATTGTCCCATAAGCATGTAATTGTATCAGGATGTCCTGGAACATTATACATACATCTGTAAAATTTTCAGACAATCATATTACCGTCGAATAATGCATTACATCTCATAGAACAAATGAATAATTATGTAATATGGAATGAGGTAGATTAAATGAAATTATCATTAGGTAATAATAGGCCCTCGTAACTGCCAATTTGATAAAGTAAATATCAAAAGCATCTAGCCTTTTCATTCTTTTAAGAGATGGAAAGAAAACACTTTTCCGAGGAACTACATAGTATATTATAGATATTACGTATGAGTGAAAATAGAAATACCTAAATCTGTATGTAGATATTTTGACATTTGTCGTAAACATGAGTACAATCATGTTTAGGGAAAAAGATCAAACAGACTCAATTATGTTAACGTTCTCCAAATGACAATATTGTAACCATATATCATGTAATTCCATAACAAATGCAGTCATAAATTATATAAATCCTGCTGTTTTCTTATCACGGTTTACATCAACAAAGTATGGAATTAAACGTAATTTAATTTGTAAATTATTATTAAAAAGACACTTACTTGGCAATCTATAACTGGATCCATCTGATAACTTGACGTATAATGTGACTTCTGCAATAGGTTGCCTGCCGCACAACTTTCGTATACCGAGAAGTACAGTAGCCCCGTCCGCGCTGGTGGCGCGTACGTCCACGGAGTCCCAGCCCTCGTACAGATCAGTACGAGGTAACTCATTTATATGTACTGACACACTTTGAGATTTCCAATGGCCTATTGCATAGAACCGTGATAGCCAACGTTTAAGTGGGTAATTCCAACCTAAAAAATAAATAGATAAAAATTGACTCATACTCGATCTAGTGGTGTATTAACCCTACTTAGATTACAGAGGTGGTGAGTTCAAATCATTAAAAAATTATGTGTAATGAACAGTGATGTCAAAGGCGAATATTATGTCACACCAAAAGAGCGTATCTAGTGGAAGGTGAGGTATAATGATCCCCTTAAGGGTTTGTAACTGCATACTTATTTTTCATGATATGTATGTAGTTTTTTTGTATTAGAGATTTTTGTTAAAGTTTAGTAAAGGATCATTTTATACACACCTATGTATAAAATGACCCAGGGATCATTTTACATAAGTTACTAAATAGCTGTAAAATAAATCACTAAACAGCTTTATTTTAATCATATGAATTGTTCATAACAATTTAAGTATGTAAGAAAGTTACACAAAACTTTTGCAGTCTTCATGTTTCATTAGAGATGTTTTTAGTCATTATCAATGTCAAAATGCAATACAAATATCAACTCTTCATTAAAAAAATAATAATTTCCTATCAAGAATTTAGAAATAGACCTATGTATTTCTAAGTTCCTGATAAGAAATCTGATCTGAAAGCCTTAATTCTTTTTTCACAGTATCAAATTGATTACTTGAAAGGAAAATATCGCGAGTAAAGTCGCCTTCATCGTCACTATCTATTCCAGCACAAGCTTCCCCATGTCCCCATTGAAGACACACAAAGCACCTAATACACTCGTTTTGCGTATATAAATTCTCGGCATGAGCTGTAAAAACAACAATAGTATTTGTTGAGGAAAAATGATTCCAGGGATTATTTTAAACACATGAAAGGCATCATTTCACCCCAAACATTAAATTCCAAGATATCGATCAAAATATTAACCTTCAAGTACCGGGTGCAGTGATCGAACATGCTTAAACATTAGTTAATTGCTATTAATACCCGCAAATAAAACTACATTTCTATAAACACGGACATGTAAAAAGTCGCATTTTTTATTATTTTATAATAAGATCGCGCCAAACAGTCTCACCGCTATGATATTTGGATAGGTAACTGGCAGGGGTGTTGGTAACATATTTTATGCGAATTTGGATGGATGGCATTAATTGTGTCTGATTTACAGCGGGGGATCATTTAACCTCCAGGGATCGTATTACCTCACCTTCCCCTATGTAAATATTGCTTACGAAAATTAAAGAAATAATTAAACAAATTTCATATTTCTAGCGCCTATATTTTATAAATGGAAAATAATTCGTCGTATTGTTAGCGATTTACTATATGAAGTCGAATTCCACTCGGTCCTCTGGACCTACAAGGGGAAACTATCCTGATAAATTCCTTTGTGTTGAATTCGTCTCTATGGGCTAACAGACGATTTTAATTGTCATCTTAACATCTTTGACCAGTGTTCCGTCAGCGTAGACCAAGCATGCACGCGGGTACAACATTTCATATTCAAGCATTAAAAAAAAAGACTAGTACTAACCTGGTTGTGAGTAATGTCCTTTATGTTTCGTCTGACGTTTGCAAAAAAAAATTAAATACATAACCAACACCGACGTCATCAACCCAGCCTGCAGCAATATATCGTATAGTTCCATACTTCATAAATACACTATAATTTATGTAAATTATTTTTGTACACTTCAACTATTTATTATATGGATATCGGTAAATTGCTGGTGAACTGTACAGCACCCGGAATATGAATAACAGATGTACAATACTAAAATCATGATCAGTAAAATTGGATTAACATTATAACTGGCTTTGTAATATGTATGTAACTGATAAAGGATCGTAAAATATAATACATGCTTGGGCTTGAGGCGAACTGACATGAAGGAAGGTTCCGTAGGTATATGTATAAAATCTAAGTAGATTTTTATTATATGCATAAGTATGCATATAATAAAAATATTCATGTCACTGTCTGTACATGGAAAAAATATTTTAGAGATGTATTTTTGAGGGACAAAATCAATTTAATGAATGCAAAACAAATGGTAGAATGTTTTTCTGTGCGTATTTGATCTCATTTTCAGTAATGTAATGTATGTAGTAAGCTCCACTTAAAGAGTTATAGAAATAAGAGACTTACATTAAGATAATTCTTTCATTCAGTTTGCCTCATAGAACGTATACCAACTTATACAATTCCAAATCCTATATCATCCTAAAAATAGGTATTATGTTTAAGCCTAGGTGCGTGTATAACCAAAAACCAAAAATTTATACGTGAAAGTAATACTTTTTATATTTTACTCCTACATTAAATTATAACAGGTTCTAGAGTGCTAGCTGCCATTAAAAATAAAGTATTATAGTTTGCAGCAAACTTCAATATTGGCCAATAGGAGTAATGTTTTGTATGCTGTTTTGCAATTTGAAATTCAGACCAACTGTCCACTACTAGTAAATATCATTAATAACAAATCTATTTTTATCTAGGTATAAATCACCAATTGGGGGTAGTGACCGTGCATATATTTTTTTAATCCTGACTTATGTACATTAAATTCTTCAGGACAAATAAAACTGCATATCTACATAGGTTTACATGCTTATCAATATCATGATAATGAGATTTCCGTAATTGAATTAGGTACATTCTAGTTTGAATCAATAATAAGTAAGTGCAAGTATACTTATGTAATTGTAACATGTGTTTTAATAAATCTAGTTGTCATGACTCATACTCTTTATCTAGTTAGTTAAAGCTGTTGTTTGTTGTTTAATGACAAAGGCAAAGGTAAAGGTAACAAGTTGGTAGTAAAGGATCTCCACGAAAGCTGTCCTATTAATTATTCACACTATTATCTTGTACCGGTGCAAACACATACAGTTAAAAAGAGGAACCTAGTAGAGTCTAACTGACATTTTTTATTTACCATCACTATCAATATCCTACCCCTACCATCCTAACCGACATAACCTCGTGTTCATCTTGTCATCCTCCACTGGTGCCCCGCCAGCGTAAACCGTTAGCGCAAGCGGGTGCACCATTCCATTATCATCTTTAAAAAAAACCCCTACCATCCATATATCGCTCATATTTAGTTTTATTTTAATTCATCTAAATTAATTTGGGTTATCTTTGTAATTTGGTGAGTGAAGCCAGTTTGTAGTAGGTGTGCGATATGTATAGGTATTATATTATATAGCTGCGTACAGGATATATTTGGATTACACTCTGTGTTAGCATTCCTATTTTATGTTTAACAAAATATATGTATTATTACAACTATCAAAGAAAAAACACGTGAACATCCAGATAAAACGATTAATGCATAGATTAAGGATATCATAATCTTTAATTTTATATGTTATCCGGGCTCATATCAATCAAGGATTTCATATGTACAGTAAAGATTATAATTTCTATGTAATTTACAATACATGAGATAAACACGCTTACGTATCGCAGATACCAATCAATGTTTTGTCTTAATCAGTATGGCAAACAGATTATGTATAGTTAGTTCCTTCGTTACCTTTCGTTTATAAAAAACACTAAAATAATATTTAACAATAATATTAGCAACATTAACAAAATAAAAAATCATATTATCTTAGCATTTGTATGGGACTGGGTGTATAATGAGGGAGATCAAAGGCGAGACAAAATAAAACCACCGATGTTGTAATAAATATTTTGCTAAGACTAATATTAGATACCAAAATAAAACAAATATTCAAAAGGTAAGGTACTCTGTCCATTTGTCACTAAGCAACCTATTGTCCAATTTTCACTCGGTTTTCCACTCTTATTTATTATATTAATAATTTTATTTAATAATATTTTACCAATTGAACAATTGTAGATTAGTAGAATTGTAGATGTATCCGTATATGTCAAAGACGTGAAAGCGCATAAATTTTAACATAAAATTAAACATTATTTACATTAAAACAACTTTTATTAACACAAAATTCAAATAAGATTATCAGATTCTAATATTGAAGTAGAATAACCGTAAAGTATATTAAAAAAATCTTTAATATACTTTTATTGCCACCAGTTTTAGAACTAGGTATTTCAGTCTTTTGTATTATATCTTATGTCAAATCAACTATGATGCTCGGATTTTTCAGATATTTGTACTTTTTCGATCATCCCTTTAGTACCGGAGAGTCTCACGATATCTCCAGTTTTAAAAATGTCCGTAGCATCCACAGCTCCAACGAGAGAGGGCACCCCATACTCACGGGCTATTACCGCTCCTGTAAAATTAAAAAATCCATTAGGGGTCAGCCCAAACATTGTGGACATTTTTTAATAATTCAAATACCTAAAATAAATATAAAAATAAACTCGGGACAGTTCACACAGCGCCATCTAGACTCAAATTATGCTAGTGTGGGTACCAGATGACTGATAAATATACATAGATATAGATAGGTATATATTTTTTGTAAATACATTCATATTATACATAGAAAACACCCAGACCGATACAAACAATCATACTCATGAATACAAAGGGTTGTGTCATGCGAGCACTCGAAACCGTGACCTGAAGGCGGTATTCCAAACCGCAAGACTACCGAGGCCGTCAAAAATAATAAAAGAAATCCATTTTCATACTTATTCTTTGACACAAAAAAATATTCCAGCGAAAGCTTAAGACAATTTTTCAGGCGATCGCTAGAATTTTTGTCACAGTCGCACAAGAGAAATTATGTAAGAACCAAACAAAACAAAAACTTTAGATGCAGCTGGTAACTGTTACTTGCGACTTAGTCTGCACAAACTTTTATCCACTATTTCACCCCTCGCAAATTCAATTTTGAGGTAATTAAGATCCACATAAACATTTATTAGTCGTGAAAAGGGATTTATGTGCGAATAATTTGATATGTGGAGATATAATACCGAGTTGTATAGTGACATTAGAATTATCAAATATTTCATATATAATCTCAAAACTAGAGACTAATCTGTGTAAAAATAGTAAATCTAAAACTCTCTACCTTGTAATGACATTGCTGTAAAGAGAGATTTTATTAATTAAGAATGAGTAACTATAATTCTATGTATGTTTACTACGTCTATGCTACTCGTAATTCAGTAAAACCCAATTCTAAATTTTAAAAATGTATCAGTAACGAACCGTGTGATATGAGCCCGCCTAATTCCGTAACGATCCCAGTGAGTAGCGGGAAGTACGGCGACCAGCCGATGTCGGTGGCGTGCGTTATCAGCACGTCGCCTTGCTGCAATTGGTGGACCTGCAATAGAACGAACTCATTAATAATTTGCCACAATAAAGGCATACATGTTCAACGTTTATATAAACATGTAAATAATGCATGAAGACATCTCAATCCAAATCTCACCTCTGAAATATCCTTCACGACGCAAGCTCTAGCTATAACTTCTCCCCCACAGACCGATGTGGCTTCCAGCTTCACGTCACCGGCCGTCACTGCGGGAGCCTTCACTGGCAGGGGCTGAACCCATCCCGTATTTATTTCAGCGTACTTGAGCTTACTCCATTTCGAATAATATTGTTGACGTTGAATTGCTCTGTAATAATATATTTATGTAAGAATTATTATTCATTACTATTAACGAGCATTTACAATTCGATCGTACTGATCTATACAAATTCATTGTTAAGTTTATTTATTCTTTTTTCCGACTTTTCTTATCATCCAGATGAAATTGTTAATTGTTCGAACTCAATAGCAACTTGCAAACTGTTGGATGACAGATTGATTGTATACTAACTAAGACAGATTAGTACCTACATACATATCTCTATACTTCTATTAAATTATCTTATTAGGTAACAATAACTTTCTCATGGCATTTCCTCAGATTACCGCAAAAATTTTAATAGATTTTTAAAAACAATTTGCAATTCTACAGTCACAAATTATTATTATATTTTACTATTCTATTTCTATATAATTATTATGGTTCGTTACAGAGAACTAAATAATTTGATTTATATTTAATACTAATAAAAAAAAATCCCTAATGCTGTTGTAGTATTGTAGTGTATAAAAATCATTCAAGCAAAATATGACATTGATACTTCATTGATTGATTGATATTAATACAGAGAAGAAAAGTACTACAACCTTATTTGTAAGTAAGTATACCTTACTTTCTTAGTAATGCTGGATCTCTACTAGTTATATAGTCAGTTAACTCTTTCGTTCGGAAGAAAAACACGAGATCATGGTGCGGCAAGTACCAGCGGCGCACCAACTGCTTCCCGAGTTCGATAGCAGCCAGACGCAACTTGTGGACGCCCAAAATTAGATTCGCTTTTGTACTTTCTCTATTACGCACTGTCCACCGACACAAAGGCAGCAGCCACGACAACAGTCTCCTAGGTAAGAAAAATATTAGGTACATAACATGTTCTGTAACAATGAAGTTGATAAAATATGTAATCTCTGGCATAAAAGCAATAAGACCAATAGATTTTTAAGTGATACCCTGGATGGTTCAACATACTGTACCACTAACATCCCTACATCACATAACGCCAGTGGTAACCCTCATGCCTGCTACTAAGATGTGTTGTTATTTATGACGTTCCAAGGACTGTGGTATTGTAGGTTATTTCGCAACTGTGCCAAGGCCGGGTTACACTTTAGCACCATAATACAATCTGTTCTTTCCTTCTGCATTCTCAACAAAAAGCTGACTTTGTTCACTGATACTGACTCTCACCTTATTTACTATTTCAGTCGTACTTAACAAGTGACTTATCAAAAGTTACCTAGTAAGTGGCTTTCTTGGGGTTGTGAGCGCAGCGATGATTTCAGCATCAGATTTATTTCCTTTGTTTTCTTTTTCATTTACTTTCATGTTTTGAAGGATTTTCATGAGCTCTTCGGGAACTAATGCCCATGGTTTAGTTGCCATATCATACTGTAATAAAGACATTGAGTCGATTATTTATTAAACTGTGTGTTTTGATTGCGTAATTGCGAGAATTAATATTTATATAATTTACCTCCATGATAGCTCTATGACCATGCTCATTCAAAAAGTCTTGCACATTCGTATAGGTATTAGGCAAGTTACTCATCAGCCAGTTTAAGGCGTCCCTGGGTTCCTGCGCCTTAAATTCGTCATATTTTTCTGAAGCCTCCAACTCACGTGTCAGTTTCGCTAGAACTAACGGCACTTCAGCGGATAGCACTTCCCCAGAGTAAAGTAACGTGTTTATTTCGTTGAAAAGATCCGTTGTGAAATCTGTGAAAAAATAAATGGCGCTGTTTGATAGGTCTATGGATACTTATCAAGATATTTTTATGAAGAATATTTGGAACACAAGAGAGATACGGGATCAGTATAACCAGTCTATCCCACTAAAACAATGTAGTGTAATAAATATAATTCAAATTCAAAAATCATTTATTCATGTAGGACATTTTAGCTGCTTATGAACGTAAAATTTTTATTTACGTTATGATTATTATATTACGTTATAATTTTAATTTTTTCCCTACCGTTCAATTCGGTATATAGATCCTATTGAGAAAAACTGGCAAACTCAATTGAATTACTTTTTTTTTTAAAGTCAGTTTATTTACAATGTATATTTATATAGATGTCTATGTCTAACTAATAATTGACGTAGTGGAGTAACCTGAAACAGTCATGCTCGCTATAAAATTCAAACTTGTGGCGGCGTGGTGGGCCGGGTCGATGTGCTCCCTCAAATATGGCTGAGTACAATGATGGCTGGCTCATACGTCATACTCGTGAACGGGTGCTGCTTGTGGGGACTGGTCTGTTCAGGTTGTGAACACTGATTAAATTTTTTATTCTTTGCGATAGCATAAGCTGGTGGTCACTCTATTCTCCCAAATTTGAATTTTAATAACTGTATTTATCATAAACATGTTATTTGAAAAAAATACGAGCTGAGTTTCTTGTCAGTTCTTCTCATCTCGATATCATTCCGAACTGACGGTAGATTTGACATATCATAAGAGTCTGTAATAGACCTACATAAATAAAGATATTTTGAATTTTGAATTCTGAATTTTTTAACATTAAATGAAAATCCAGTGCATGAACAACTATTGCCATGCACGCTCGTCATTCAACTAAACGTTTAGAGAGTAATAGGCTTTGCTCAGTAAATATGATTTAACAGATGTTTTTAATTTATTTAAGGGTAATTCCAATCATATCCTTTGGTATCTTATTGTAAATTTTTATATCATTCTCATAAAAGACCTAATGACTTTTTCTAAACGATACTTGGGGACGCAAGTATGTCTATAAATCTAGTTAACCTTTGCAAGATAAGTTGATACTCGTACATACCACGAATTATTCATATAAATTACTGAGAATATTAAACTATATGCTATTCTTACTTTAATGTTTGGTTTAGTTTCAATAATTTAATAACCCATACTGATGCTCACTGTATTCACTTTAAATTTAATATTTAACTGTATTATTGCAATTAAGCACTGCAAATGCAATTTCATTTGAAACAGAGCAGTGTTTCTTTTTAGTTTTTCTGGGTTCAAACTCATATATTTTTTTTAATAAAAATAACTTAAAATTAAAAAATATATTACAGTTTTTTACCTGTGGCGCCTTCTAACAATATGATCATTGCAATGTATTGACTAGCTGTGCTGGCCCCAGTAGTGAAACCGTGGTTCAAGGAGAGTCGATACATTACATCCAATTCCTTTAACAACGTCTCCAACATCTGCATCGGGTCTTCACTGTCCATTCTTATATTCATTTTCTTGACCGTCGTAATACTATCTTTCATCTTCGGATTTGAACTTCTTAGATACTAAAATAAGTGGAATATAAAGTAAATGTCAGTGCACTCTATAAGAAAAGATTAAAGAAGAAAATGAAGCGAATAACTAACAGGCAGCCACTAAATAGGAAGTAAAAAGTAGGTATATAATATTGATACTGAGATTGATATTGCATATTGTGCTTAATCAGTTAATTTGAAACTATGTAATTACAATATTTTATACTTTTACCACTGTTATTTAATTATTTTCTCAAATTTATTCACGTGATTAGGATATGGTGATGCTCCAGAAGAAAATGCAGTCGCATATGAAAATACTAACTAGTTATCTATGCTAAAATAAATATTCCAGACATAAATTTACCAATATTATAGTTTTCAGTAGGTCAATATAGTGGGTCCACTGCGGCGGGTGACGACGCAACGCTACGTTAAATAGGTTTTGGTCAGCAACCTTCCTTCCATGGAGAGATATCTCATTCATACGTACGCCACTATTCAGTTCTTTAGGTACTCGGCGATAGACTGACTGTGAAATATTGACTAAATTTAACGTAACGAAACGTAACGTTTTCTTTTAACGTGTGTGTAAATATTAGATAATTTAATGTAATACAAGTTTCTTAAAACAACTCCATTGTTTATTGATACTAATTCCAAAGACGTAGATGTATAATTTTGAAAAACAATTCAGTTATTCAACTGCACGTATAATATGAAGGTACGATAATGTTGTAATTTTTAACAAATTAAAATTTAATAATACCCATGGTTAATAATATTATTTAGATACATTAAAAGACGTAATTACAAGAAACTAAACGGAAGAAATAATTTAGAGGATAGAAGAAAAAACACCACAATCAGCAACCATATCGCGAAAGGACATGTCTTTCAGGCAACCTTAACTTGAAATCCAGGTATGTAAATTTATATTTTAAAAGGTTCTGTTAGTAGTAGTACAAAATAAGCATTACGTTTTTACTGTAAAGTGTACTACAAACTTACATTGTACAGTGATATTCCAACTCTGTTATGAGTAATTACAAGACTGTCTTCCCAAGGCTCCATGTCAAAACTGACCATTTTATTCAATCCGGCCACCATTGGAGTGACGACGAAATCAGCTGTCAATGGAGTAACTGGCTTCGGAAATACCTGTTGAAATTTGACAAACTTCTATAATTTGCTGCCTACATCATTAGTGTTCCACCTTTTTATAAATGGTTATCATATAACGAGCCAAGGGATGAAACCGACGCAAGAAGAATTGCAAGCAATCGACGAGTACCCTAAACCCACGACAGTCAAAGATTTTCGTCGTTATTTGGGTAGAATGAATTTTTATTGTGACTAAAGGGCATAATATCTTAATCTTTTACAGTTAATTTTTATAACTTCATTTTTTGTGTGTGTAATATTTTTTTTCTCTCAAGGGGGAAATATCTATGGGACACAGTTACAAAATAATAATTGCAATTAAATATGGCTAGTAAGACAAACTCAATATTGTCTACTAAGCACTGCCGTGTCTAAAATGCGTCACCCCACCTTACATTTTCCTATTGTCATTTAGTATATAAGATCAATATTTTTATGTACATATTGTCAGTCTATTATCATCTATAATATACATAGTCTCTACCAACAATATCGTATTCATCATCAACAGTCTGCATATAAAATTCGCAAAATATAATAATATATATTATTATAGCTGATTTGCCAAGATGTTTTTCCCACGTATGTCAACAATATAGTGTGATTTCAAAATAGTTGCAGCAACTGTAAGCTTATAAAATGTCTATTGAACTACAACTATTATTTTTTACTAGTTGTGCCCGCGGTTTCACCTGCATGAAATTTATAGCTTATGCGTTATTCTGATGTATAAGTTATATTACTGTAAGGTTTCATCAAAATCCGTTCAATAGTTGTTGCGTGAAAGAGTACCAAATATCCATCTATCCATCGGTCCATCAAGACCCACAAACTTTCGCGTTTATTTAGTAAGATTTTAGAATCGTATTTAGAAAGTTAAATAGTATCTCACTTCACCGGTGTTTGCGAAGGTAGTTAGATCTTCATCGGACATGATAGGTGTGTCCATTTCGTGCAGCAGTTCCTCCTCCGTCCAACGCTCCAAGGATGTTATGGGACGCGCTTGTAATAGATATATGCCATCCTGTAAATTGAATATTATAAATAGATATTTGATAATTAATAAGATATTTATTACCTATATCATATTATAAATAAATATTTCATAATTAATATATCATGCACATAACTTTAAAGTACCTTTGTAATAGCCCACTCGATGTCCCTTCCAGCTCCCCATAAATTTTCTTGAGCCACTCCAATCTCAGCCAGTTTCAACGCTTCTGTTTGAGATAAACACGGAAGGCTACGTTCTGTTTCTGGTACATCCTCGGTGGTGACTCCACCAGTACTAGCTTTCATCACTCGCTGAGTCTTTGAACCTAAATCGACTTTCATTATGGTAAGGTTACTATCTTCACCTCGTCTTAATATTATTGTATCTGGATCTACTGAACCCGATACAACAGTCTGCAAGAAATACAATATTTTTCTACTAGTAAATTTTAGTTGACAATTGAAGAACATTGAAAAAACATAAATAGAGAAACGAATTGTCATAACTAGAATTATGTTGAGGTATTTTTATAAAACTGCATAATTTTGTATGATACAAAGTTATGCAGGTCAAAAAATATATATATATATTTGAGTTGATGAAAAATTCTACAAGGAATATGTGGCTGTGCACTTACCTCACCAAGTCCGTAGTTGGCTGTGATGAGTAGCCGTGATGCGTCGCCCCGGTCTGGGTGTCGCGTGAACATGACGCCGGCCGCGCGCGGCTCCACCAGCGCCTGCACCACCACGCCGCCGCCGCACGCGCACGGCTGCCCGTTCTGTCTGTACCACGCACCACACCAGCAGTAGTATTAATACCACTATCGATTGACGTTATCAACGACGGTAATACCGTGCGAGTAGTACCTGCGGTAGTAGGCGCTGGTGAATGCAAACATGGAGGCCCAGCACTTCTGCACGGCGCGCAGTACGTGCTCGTCGCTCGTACAGCCCAGTATCGTCTCGTTCTGCCCGGCCGCCGAGAGCGTCTCGCTATCTTCACCCACCGCTGTTGCATTTTAGATGATTGCGAAATCGTTAATTGATAATATTTAGACACTTCCAAAAAAACTATATCAAAGCCTGTTGTTTCTCAACCTTATAATCATCATCAACTATTTTCAATCTTACCTGAAGATCTGACGGCAAATTGTTGTTCTAAATCCTGTTTCACAGTCGCATTTCTTAATTCCTTTAGGTGAACTAGTATCTCTTTTCTTACATCTTCAGTTACTTCTGTATTGACAAATAATTCTACAGCCCTGAAATACAAGATAACCAGCTTAATCTCTGAAATCGGCAAGGAAAAAAAATTATTTATAATTATTATTTACTTTGATATGTTCATGACTTTCTTATATATGTTTAATGAAATGAAAAGAATATCTACTGTTGATTATACATTGGACCCCGCACTAGGTGAATATAATATAATATAATATCTACTTAGTTGTATATGTTGTGTTGTATGTTGTTGTATTAGTATATACCTACTGATAATCGATCTTTTAAGAAGATCTTCTATTATAAATTAATGGATAAACTTCAGCTACAACGTAATTGTAGGGAAAATACCAAACGTACTTTGTACACTTGTCTTTGAAATTGATTTCATTATAGTCTTCATTAGCAGCCTCTATTTCACGGATAGCTGCCAATATTTTTGGATTAGCACCGAGATGTTTCTCCAAAGCTCGTATTGTCAAACAAAATCCTGGTGGCACTTTGTAACCCTGAAATATTATTTAGGAGGTCCATAATTATTCGATTATTTATATTGATCGAAGCAGAGTATAAATATTGAAAATGTACCATGTCAAGTTGACTTGAAACCATAGTGATAAATTCGTCTCGATGGGCTAGCAGACCTGACCTTAGACTCCTTCCACTGGTGCCCCGCCAATGTAAACCATTAATGCAGGCGGGTGCACTGTTATTGTTATAACAAAAGGTCTCGACAATATGATCTTCACGAATGCGTATGAATGGTAAAAGATATCCACCTCACTGTCTTGTACGGAAACAAGAAGAGCCAAAGAAGCGCCCTTACCCCCGACATAGTCGGGACAGGCCGCGGCGCGGGCTTCGAATGGCAAGCAGTAGCCCACGGAACCAACTTCACTAACACTAAGCCACTTGAGGGTGCGCGGTGGAGGCAGACCCGCTGTTGGATCTGATATTTCTGTAATATATTAATTTTTTTATTCCAATACTAATATAGATATGTATAAGTTGTAATGTGTCTCAATGTTCATCTTATGATTCTTTTTATGATACACAAGCGTTCAGTTATTTCGTAAACATAAAGAATGCAATGTATTATTGTAATACTTTACAATTAGAAGCCAATAATTATCAAAGAGAATCATTAATACTCATCTATAACCTCCATAACTTTGTTTTTTTTTCTTACCTGTAGGCTCATAGCCAAGTTCTAGTGTACCAGAGCCGGGTGAATCATCAATGCTGACCACCAAGGTACGATACTCCAACTCTTGTTGGTATGGAATTCCACTTAGTAAATTACCGCCATCGTCATTAATACGTAGAACCAAGCGAATACTGCGATATTTAGCTACAACAGACAAACCAAAATGAACAAGCCTAGTACATAATAAATATCGACTGGTAGAGGTTAACCACAGATTTTAATTAGCATTTTATACCACTTTTATATAGTGAATAAGAATAAAGATTAAATAAACACTAGCTGTTCCGCGCACACTTATCAATATATTTCACCAAAATTACATAATATCTTTTTAAATTATGTGTGGTATTCTTTATAAGCTATGTAGTTTCAGCAAAATCAATTCAGTAGTTATTGTGGGAAAGAGTAACAAATATCCATCCATCCATCCATCCATACTAACAAACTTTCCCGTATATTAACTGAATATTATGTGCGTAAAAATTGAAAGACAATTAAGTCAAAACCCCAATAAAATTGTACTGGAACAGAAGTGATATTGATACCACATATTTATCACCAATGCGACTAGAATAATAATGTTAGCCATTTTAATGAAATGCATTTAACTTACTGCTCACATTTATCGTGTAAATCTTCGGTACCCCAGATATAGATTCACAAAAATCTCCCAGAACAAAATCTGTATCAATTATACTTTCAACTTTATAGTTAGGGTACCTGACATGTCCAGAGATGCATCTGCAAACAAATTTTAATAGTTAAATAAATATTATGAACATATAACAACCTAATAGGTAAAATAGTCTTAGATATACAAGTCAGATTGACTAAGTACATATAAAATTTTAAAAAAATGTTATTTAGCTCTCTGTGTAGTGATGGAGCAAGAATACATGATGGTTCGGGTCGCAATTCCTTTCCATATCCAGGATATTATATAAGTGGTAGAGCAAACTGTACGACCACACGTGGTTGTTCAGCACGATTGGGCCGCTCGAACCGGGAAATACCACACCTCGGCAGAAAACCGGCGTTAAGCGATATCGCGTTTCGCATGGTGAGCTGTAGGTTCCGGACGCCCCTCCCCCTCCCCCTATCCCTTTCCTACTTCCTTCCCCTACCCACCCCTTTCTTACATACCATGGCAGCGGATTATAAGAGATTTTTACCCCAGGGTGGTACCAGTAACAATGTTACTGGAGAATCCACCCCTGAGATATCACACTCAGGCTGCCCTGCGTATTCTGGGGTGGGCAATTCTCCGCTCAATTTGGCCAGAAGGAAACCGAGCAAATCTCCATCGGCGTTTCCCTTGCTCATAGTCAGTTTTTGCAACATCAGGGGAATTCATTCCAATCTCAACGCCGTTCACCACCATCTAGAGACGGCG
This sequence comes from Achroia grisella, assembly GCF_030625045.1. Classification (NCBI taxonomy): domain Eukaryota; kingdom Metazoa; phylum Arthropoda; class Insecta; order Lepidoptera; family Pyralidae; genus Achroia; species Achroia grisella. Next base: position 455,150 of record NW_026712791.1, read on the forward strand.
AGGCCGGCTTTGCTCTTCCTTACGGAGACGAAAATATCCTGTCCCGATGAAATTTCGTACCTGACCTACCCTGGATATAAATAGGAACACCATTTTATTCCACGGGCCGGTGTGTGCGCTTATGTCAGAGAGGATATTTGTTGTCGCCGTCTTGGTACACTTGAAGGTTGACCTGTCCATTTTATGGTTGCGTGTAGATTGCGATGACCACCCCCGCATCTATGCATGCTTATACAGGTCCCATAGCGGTAACACCGAAACTGACCGACTCATTGAACACGTCCAAATGGCTACAGATTTTTTGCTCCAACAGATTCCCTGCGCTGAGGTCGTGATTCTAGGTGACTTCAACGCCCATCACGCTGAATGGCTCGGTTCACGTACCACCGATTATGCGGGGAGATCTGTTCATGGCTTTGCTTTGGCATATGGTTTGACGCAACTGGTATCCTCGCTTACGCGAATTCCTGATGTTGTTGACCATATACCTTCACTGTTGGACCTTCAGCTGACTTCTCATCCGGACGAATATCAGATCTCTGTGGAAGCCCCACTGGGATCCTCTGATCATTGTCTGATACGGAGCGAAGTGCCTCTCACGCGTCCTTCTTTGCCGCGATCTATTGGTCGACGTCGTGTTTGGCATTTTAAGTCGGCAGATTGGGATGAGATGCGAAGTTTTTTTGCATCTTACCCATGGGGGCGAGTTTGCTTCGCACTGGACGATCCCGATGCAATAGCTGAATCTGTCACCGATGTAGTACTTCAGGGAATGGAGATGTTTATTCCAAATTCCCTGGTACCTGTCGGTGGTAGATCTCAGTCCTGGTATGGCGGATCATGTAGATCGGCGTCTCGCCATAAGCAGGAATGCTTCCGTGCCTGGATTGCAGCTGTGAAGTCGAGTGATCCAGATACTAGTGCCCATAAAAGGAAGTATAACTCCGCTTCCAGGTCCTTCAAAAGAGTTATAGCCACAGCAAAGTCGGAGCACATCAGCAGAATTGGTAGGAGATTGAACAGTCTTCCATCTGGATCCCGGGCTTTTTGGTCTCTTGCCAAGGCTGCTCAAGGAAATTTCTGTCAGCCATCTTTTCCACCACTGCGCAGAGAGGATAACTCGTTGGCCCAACATGCTAAAGAGAAGGCCGATCTCCTTGGGTCTCTTTTTGCATGCAACTCGACACTGGACGATAGGGAGCAATCACCGCCGGTCATCTCGCGGTGTGAGACTTCTATGCCAGAGGTAAAATTTACCCAAAAACTGGTACGTAAGTCTCTTTTCTCCCTAGATATCCAAAAGTCGAGTGGGCCTGACGGTATTTCTGCTATTGTGCTCAGGACGTGTGCACCTGAGTTGGCTCCGGTACTAACGCGTCTTTTCCGGTACTGCTACTCTACAGGTGTAGTCCCGAAACTTTGGAAGACGGCTTTGGTTCATCCGATCCCTAAGAAGGGAGAACGCTCAGATCCAGCTAACTATAGGCCCATAGCCATCACCTCCTTATTCTCAAAGATCATGGAGTCGATAGTCAACCGTCAACTCCTACGATACCTAGAAGTGAACCAGTTGATTTCTGATCGTCAATATGGCTTTCGCCAGGGTCGGTCGGCTGGTGATCTTCTAGCGTATTTGACACATCGATGGGCAGAGGCTATTGAGAGTAAGGGGGAGGCCCTATCTGTTAATCTGGATATTGCGAAGGCCTTTGATCGGGTTTGGCACAAGGCTCTTCTTTCAAAGCTACCATCCTTTGGGTTGCCTGCGAAGTTATGCAAATGGGTCGCCAGCTTTCTCGCTGATCGGAGCATCAAGATCGTTGTCGATGGTGCTTGCTCCGACCCACACTCTGTGAATGCTGGTGTTCCACAAGGCTGTGTGCTATCTCCGACTCTGTTCCTTCTGCATATCAATGACATGTTACAAATCAACAACATTCATTGCTATGCGGATGACAGTACCGGAGATGCCTTGTACAGCGGCCATGCTAATATGTTGCAGGCAAAAGTTATAGAGTACCGGAACAAACTTGTGTCCGAAATCGAAACTTCACTCCATCAAGTTTCGGTCTGGGGTCAGGAAAATTGTGTTCAATTCAACCCCAAGAAGACACAAGTTTGCGCGTTTACCGCTAAAAAGAATCCATTTATCGTATCTCCTCAGTTTCAAGACACTCTCCTTGATGTGAAGCCAAATCTCGAGGTCCTTGGCGTTGATATATCCAGTGACGTTCAGTTTTGCGGTCATTTGGAGGACAAGGCTAAAATAGCCTCGAAGAAGCTTGGTGTGCTCAGTAGAGTGAGACGGTATTTCACGGCGGCCCATCGCTTGCAATTATACAAGGCGCAGATCCGGCCGCATATGGAATACTGTTCTCATCTCTGGGCCGGAGCACCACAATACCAGCTACTTCCATTTGACCGCATTCAGAATCGAGCAGCCAGAATCATTGTTAATCAACGTCTATATGACAAACTCGACCCATTGGCTTTGCGACGAGATATTGCATCTCTGTGCATTTTCTACCGCATATATCACGGGGAGTGTTCTGAGGAATTGTTCGGATTAATACCAGCTGCTGAGTTTCACCACCGTACCACCCGCCAGAAACTGAAATACCATCCTGATCATCTGGATGAATGGCGGTCTTCCACAGTACGGTTTTCTAGAAACTTTTTGCCTCGCACAACCACATTGTGGAATCACCTTCCAGCAATGGTATTTCCGAACCGATACGATATTGAAACCTTCAAGAAAAGAGCTTATTCCTTTTTAAAAGGCCGACAACGTACTTGCAATTCCCCTGGTGTTGCGGGTGCTCATGGGCGGCGGTAATCACTTACCATCAGGTGAGCCGCTTGCTCGTTTGTCCCCTGTGTTATAAAAAAAAAAAGGTAAAATAAGAAAACAATTTTCATAACATCAAGACAAGAAATGGAAAACTCAAAACAACCGCAAATTATACCCCTTGAAAGGCACTTAATGTATTCTTTTATAAAAGAGATAATTGTTAAAGTAGATGACAACTAGTAGTAGAATTAATCAGTAGAAAATAACTTATAAAAAAAAATTAACATAATTATATTATAATATTACGGAATATACAAAATAGGAATACATACTGCGTCAAAATATTTCTATATGAAAGTCCACGAAGATGCACCACGGTGCCATCCTTAGAAGATGCTGTAACAGTAACCGAGCGTCTCCGACCCTCATACCCATGGGGCGCCCAACTTCTTTCTCTCACTCCTCGCAGACGTAAATACTCATCCTTGTCCAAAACGCCTTGTTGATCAAAACATTGAAAACGGCCTTGCACAGCACCACATTGCAACCATCCGCCCTCTTCCCATTTACCTCTGTAAATCCGTTAAATATTATGAAAAATATATATACATTCCCAAATATGCATAGGATAATAGATGTGACGGTCCTTCAGTGTTTTGAACGATTTTGACGGTTATTTAAAATTATATAAATGATAATATTCTTTAAGGGCTTCCGACATCGTTTATATAATGTGTACAATGTGCTTCAGGTTTCTTTACACTACTATCAAAAATAATATAAATGTTGTGATTTTTGAAAAACTTACAGTAAATAAGGCCAGTTGCTATCTCGCCATGGCTCCAAAGACAAAGCTTGTGCTGCGAGCTCTGCACTCCAGTCCTCAGGATATCGCAATGCATTTGAGGCAGATATCCATCTAAAACAAAGAAAAACTTAATACATTAAAGGTTTATTTACTATATAAAAACGAGTACATTTCTCGTATTTATGTATGTGATTGGTAACTTTCTGAACTTGCTTATCCATACAGCTACTCCTGTTTAAAAAATTCTTACGGCATTTCAAAGGTTACATAATATATATGTAATCACATCAATAAATATAGGCACTTAATTCATTCAAATTATAGGGTTGTCAGTTACCGAAATAACTTATTAATTAATTTTAGGGCACACTACGCCCTAGAATTATTTGTTTTCGTTACTTCTATACGACTTCTACAAATGAACCTGTAGATTATAAATATTTAGGAAAGAGATAGTCTGTAGTCAATTTAAAGTACTTGGGTATAATAGGTACATTATTGCATTCACCTGAGGAGCTAGAAAACCAATTACACAATAGTTTAGTCTCCAATTGTGGCAATGGTCATGGTGTTATATAGGTATATATTTTATTAAGTTTACATAATAGAATATCTATAAGTAGTAATTTCTAGTTATTCCAGTCGGTGCGGCGACTGGTCTGTTAATATTATAGTAATAGATTACATACATAAAATTAAAAGTAACATGCTGTAAAGCACCATCTTCGACTGAAGTGAGCAGACCATTAAACAATATCCTCAGGCGAGTCTTTGACTCCAGGACTTGGATCTTCAGCCCACCTGCACTCCAAGCACCTTCAGTATCCTCCCAGTAGCATGTTATAGTATCTGGATGTTCTGGGACAAAACGTAGACACTTGGTGTAATTATTTTGCGACAGCTGTATAAGTACACATATATGTGGTATGAACTTATACAAAATCTGGTCGCGGATTTCATTCTTGAGAATAAGAAACATTGGTATTTATGAGTAGGGCTATTATTATAAGGAATTGAAAGTAGACGTAAGTCTTGTTACGTCTTGACGTAAGATTGTAAGTCGTCCAAGTGCATAGTATCAATTAAGTATTTGTTGTCTTGGCAAATGTTGTACCTGCCAAGACAACTACACATTAGTAACAAAGATGCACTAGTACAGCGATTGTTTTTCTTTTACCGATACGTGATCGGATGATCGTAATATTAGTATTCTTTTGTATTTTTTTCAACTAACAGCATTCCCAAAATGCTTGGATACACAACACAACCGATACACCGTACCATATACCGTAGGAAAAACAAAGGACTTATTTTCTCTATAAAATAGGCCAGGTATTTTTTAATAGAATAATTGTCATTTTCCGTCCATTTTTCGTTAAGTTTTTGCGACGAAGTGGAAATATTGTGTATTTTTCAGCACTTTATAATATATTAGGCCTCAACTATTATCTTCGAAGGTATAGAAGTGTTTTTATAAATCGTAAACGTTAACAAAAATACCGGGATATTTGGATTAAAAGAACAAACAATGTGTTATAGAACTTATAGATACTGTCAGCGCAATATACTTTACTAACTTTAGTAAATTAATTGATAAATAACATACTTGGTAGTCTATAACTGGATCCATCTGCTAACTTGACGTATACTGTGATTTCCGCAATGGGGTGCCTTCCGCACAACTTTCGTATACCAAGAAGTACAGCAGTCCCGTCCGCGCAGGTGGCGCGTACGTCGACGGAGTCCCAGCCCTCGTACAGATCAGTACGAGGTAAATCGTCTGTAGGTACTAACACACACTGCGCCTTCCAGCGGCCTATTGCAAACCATCTCGATAACCAACATTTGAGAGGATAATTCCATCCTAAAAAATTGTCAATAGTTTTATATTGGATCGATATCGTAAGGGGATCGGTAGCCCACGAGATGAGCTAAAATAATGTGACATGTCATTTCTGTAAAAAAATTAAATATGTAATATGTATTACATATTTAAGATATTATTATATCGGTACCTATTTGATACTTCTGTGCTAAGTAGTTATTTATATAAAGGGATTTTTATGTTATTTAAATAAAGGGAAGGAAGTCGTAGTATAATAATGTTAAGTATAATTTGTTAGTTTTTTTTAATTGTTAGTTTATAATAAACAAACCTGGCTGGCTATAAGGCCCTTTCTTTTCTGTTTTCCGTTTTTTAAAAAGCATTAAGTACACAACCAAAACGAACGTTGCCAAACCAGCTTGAAAGAAAATATCCAAAAGTACCATGTTAAATAAATACAACTATAGTAAAAGTTAATTTCAAAATAATGAACTAGTTTGTACATCAATATGAAATTCAACACAATCGTAAGTCGCTCACAACCGCCCACGTCGAACCCCGAACAACAGTCGTACACAAGTGAACGTTCTAGTTTTAAAATCGAAGTAATTAATTAGGATAGCTTGGTAATCAATAATAATGGCATTATATTGATGTATCACAGATATGGATTACTTTAACATAATAACACGTTCATCGACTCGGCATCGAATGCGTTTGTTCGTTGTTTTATCATAATCACTTAGAACTATAATCTGGATATTCTATTCATGAATAACTTTATTCCAAATAAGTCTAAAAAGTTCATAAGTACGTTTCTCCCTTTGGAGTTCTTTTTGAAAGCCTTTTACAATGAAGTCGAAATGTAGTCTTTTTTGTGTATTGGAATGGCAACTATATACAAAAATATAAATAGCAAGCACATTATATGTGATATGCCGCCCATGGTAAAACTAAGTTGTCGTGTCCCCTGAAATTTCACTGTCATATTCTCAGCCTTCAAGCAAAGTAGGTATAAAGCTCATAGAGGAACCTACTTGCTAGCTGAAATAGGTGAGACAGAGATTCCGAATACAAGAATAAAGTCTACCTGTGTAAGACTGGCACATTGTATTTTCACTGCATTACGTCTTCGTCACTGGTACCTACTACACATATATTTTTTGTTGGTATAGGAATATAATTTTAATATGCGTATATTTATTATCATTATTATTTTACCTTTACAAATCCCCGATTATCTTAGGTTTTTTCCACTTATGCCGCTTATTGTAGGTATACCCACGTCCGGTATCCAAAAATTATCAGTTTTATTGTATAGTCTGAGTTGATGTCTATAGTTGTGATTACATTTATCTAAGAATTAATTTTCATAATTGTTAATATGACTGATTAAACAATTACTAATCATTTTGTACAATAGATAGCCATCTATGTAAGAACACAATGTAATAAAGGTCAGTTATAATGATTCTAAATGACACTTACGTTATAAAGTACTTATGTGTAAATAAATTATACATCTACTTAGTTTTTCCATTCAAATTATATAATATTATCTTATCTGTGCTTCAGGTGCAAAAGATAACATGTAGGATAAACAAAATATGTAGGTTTAACTTTATGAAACACTAACTAACTTCGAAAAAGATATATTTTATGTAATTAGAAAACAAGGTGGATCATCCACCTCTGTCGCCTTAAACGCCACACATAAACAGCATAATGGACATTACGTTAACTATATGTATACTCGTAATAAATAAAGCATATGTACCTAATCTTAAATAAAAACAGGAGCTTACCTCTGTTTATTAATTAGGTACTCGTTACTACATGAGTGAGACCATAATCACAGGCATAGAATACTGCAATGATTTTTATTCTCTTTGTCTGTGTCCAGTGTTTGTTGCCAAGAGATTGGGGTAGATATATTTGTTTCCTACATATCATCTCATTCTGACATATGGATTCTAGATATTCATTTTCTCAATGATTATGTATAACACGCAAAATATAATATAAATATTTTAAGTAATATAATCATTTGATTTTTTAAATGCTTTATTATAAATAATTAAAATACGTTATAACAACAATAATATACTTAACAAATCATACAAAATATACATGGTTACAGTACGTAAACATATTTTATATTAGCATAAGTTTTTATAAAATAATAAGCATTCAGTCTTTCAATGCCTTATCAACTTTGTTGTTCCTTAGATTTGTCTGCAATTTGCACTTTTTCGATCAGTCCTTTGGTGCCCGAGAGTCTCACAGTATCTCCCGTTTTGAAAATATCCGTAGCATCCATGGCTCCAACAATGCAAGGCAGACCGTACTCCCGAGCTATGACAGCGCCTGTAACAAAAATATATTGTAATATCGTCACTCAAGGATATAATGTAATTTAGATTGGTGTAGAGCCGAGACTACTAAAGTAGTCCGCCAAGCTCCTCCCAAAAGCGCAGAAGTTTCTGGTGTCTCCACAGGCTTCGCGGAGCGACCTCACCGTTCCGAGGATTTGCCACTGCTACGCACTCAGGATTACGCGAGCGGCCTTTTCTTCAAGGATAAATTCTTCACTCAAAAATAAAGTTATATCTAAAAAACGAGAAGTTTCGAACACTGCAGAATTTAAAATGTACCAACCGTGTGATATGAGCCCGCCTAGCTCCGTGACGATCCCCGTGAGGAGCGGGAAGTACGGCGACCAGCCGATGTCGGTGGCGTGCGTTATCAGCACGTCGCCTTGCTGCAACTGGTGGACCTGCAATAGACTGAACTGTTCATAACTTGCTACAATAAGGTCATAAACTTTCAACGTTTAAATTAACATGTAACTTATGCATGAAGACATTTGTGTTTAACAAAATCTCACCTCAGAAATATCCTTCACGACGCAAGCTCTAGCTATAACCTCTCCCCCACAGACCGATGTGGCTTCCAGCTTCACATCACCGGCCGTTACTGTGGGAGCCTTCACTGGCAGGGGCTGCACCCATCCCGTGTTCATTTCAGAGTACTTAAGCTTACACCATTTTGGATAGTATTGTTGCCGTTGAATCGCTCTGTAATTTATTTATAAAAATAATAACCCTGGACAATTCACACACCGCCATCTAGTCCAAAGGTAAACAAAATTTGTGTTATGAATACTAAATAAGTGATAGAAAAACTTAAGTGCATTTTTAAAATACATACATAATGTACATAGAATCAAAACAATACAAATAAACATACTCATAAATATAAACGTTTGCATAGTAAGAAGAACAGAGCCCACGACCATCAAAACTAAAGTAATACGCTTGTACTTGCTTCGGCAGTACATATACTAAATCCCTACAGCACTGAGGCCATCAACATAACACGGTCAATTATGAACATTTGTGGTAGTTACTACCTACCGGTACTACTACACCGATGCAAAATAAGTTTATCATTAATCTGTACTTTTGATAAAACCAATAAATTTGAAATCCTACGTGATTAATCGTCTACAAATATTGGTTGACTCATTAATGATAACGCCGTACGTTCCAAAACTAATCAGGTGTAAGAGAAAATTTAAATTCCAATACATAAACTGACATATACCTACTAGTATTCACACCGAGAATATTTTCTATATTCATGCATATCAGTAATGGGTACCTGTAAATTTCTTTTAAATGATTACATCATTATTCTTTTGACATCGAGAATTTCCATTTACTCTTTAATACCGAACCAATACATAATTATTTTGAAGAAAATAAATACGACTCTACATTAGAGTTCACTTTCACTCTAATTATTAATTTCGTCATGAGTACACTTACTTTCTTAGTAATGCTGGATCTCTACTGGTTATGTAGTCAGTCAACTCTTTTGCTCGGAAGAAGAAAATGAGGTCATGATGCGGCAAGTACCATCGGCGAACCAACTGCTTGCCGAGCTCGATGGCCGCCAGACGTAACTTGTGGATGCCCAGAATTAAATGCGCCTTGGTACCCTCTCGGTGACGTACAGTCCGACGACACAGTGGCAACACCCACGATAATACTTTCCTATAAGTGATATGATAGTGTTATGCACTTTAAAATGTAAAATTCCACACTGGCTGAAAAAAAAAATCTGTGTATAAAAAAAAACTATTTAAAAATGGATTCAAGTTCCTTTTTTAAATATCTTTTGGCTATGTTACAAGGTCAGAAACTCGTTTTCCGAGACTACTCTCTAACCATTTTATCTCCGTCTTTCTATCTCTCCTTTTAAACTCTGTTTTCTTATACAGTCCAATTAGCACCGAGGAGTAATATCCGACATACGCGACGACGTCGCCCGAGGCACGTTCTCATTGAGCCCGACGACCCCATAACGGCAGGTAACCTCCCCACGGGCCCACCCGTTCCACCCCGACCACACTTTTACACATACACACGACACCGTCCTCGCCGGCGAAGACGACGACCTCAAACACACAATATCGCGCATTCAACCGGGCACCTGCGCGCGCCCGGGCGCTCCACTCCGGCGCCCCCAGGCGCCCCTCCGATCGATCCCCCGTCTAATTCAAACGGGGTTCGAAATTACGACGGCCTGAGCCGAGGTTCGAACCCCTAGTGGTGCCCTCAGACTAAAGTCGTATCCGTCGGGCAGGAGTTGGCCTTCAGCCGCTCCATAAGTCCTTCCGCGGGTTTGGAGTGCCATCTGCACTCGCCCCATAACGTCCGGTGAAGCTGTAAAGGCCAGCTACGGCCAACAGCATTAGAGTAGTCCGAAAAAAAAAAACAGCCCAATTAAAAATATCTTTTCTATTATTGAATGGACAAGGTACCTTGTAGATGACTTCTTTGGTGTAGTAAGTGCAGCAATGATTTCGTCATCGGATGCTCTCTTCGGATTTTCCTTTTCAGTTACTTTAATATTTTGAAGAATATTCATCAGCTCTTCCGGAACCAAGGCCCATGGTTTAGTTGACATATCAAACTGTAATACAATCAATGAAAAGATCAACATTTTTATAATATTCCTCTATTATTTTTGTTTTAATATTAACAAATCTCAACTACTAATTTGGTACATATTAATGTTCTAAAATTTTCTTTTTCTTATACAATTTTCATCAAACTATTTCTTAAATGTCTACTCGTTGGTAAAATGTTAAAAATAATACCTAGAAGTATGATTGAGTACTTATGTTAATTCTATTATTTACCTCCATAATAGCTCTGTGTCCATGTTCTTCTAAGAACTCTAAAACTTTCGCATGTATATGAGGTAAGTTAGCCATGAGCCAGTCCATAGCTTTTTTCGGATCTTGTCCTTTAAATTCCGTCAGTTTTCCCGAGCTTTCCAATTCACGAGCTAATTTTGCAAGACCTAGCGGCACTTCAGCTGATAATACATCCCCTGAGCTCAATAATGTATTTATTTCGTTACAGTGTTCTGTTGTGAAATCTATCAATAAAAAGTGAGAATATATTAAGTCTACGTGATTTTTTTTTATCGAACATATTTTAATCGATTTTCTTAACATCCAGTCATTTGATAATTATTATATTATATAATTTAATAATAAGTACCTCTGTTTCACTTGTTTCTGCAGCGAAGCAGCTTTGCAATTTGATATCCGATTTGAATCAAAGTGAAGAAAAAGAAATTATAATGTACAGCGACATAATAGAAACTTAGTCTTCAGGAACGGCAACGCATTGAGTGTCATGAAATTCAACAGACCACTTACATTTAGATGGGCCGATTATTAGTTTGAAATCGGCCCATGTCTGATTGTTAGACGAGAAAATGTAAAACCTACATATACTAAAATAAACTACTGAATAAAATGAGAGTCAAATCACACAACAATGAAAGATGCATTTGCTTTAAAAGTACCTCAGAATTTTAATCATACCCAGCATGATAAATCCTATTTTAAAATTACTATTCTATTTTATTTTGTCATATAATGTATGACAAAATAAAATAGAATAAAATAATAATGGCATCGGAAATATATAAAATATATAAATACGTCGTTTATTACCTATAGCACCTTCTAACAATACAGACATCGCTATAAATTGGCTAGATGTACTAGCGGCACTAGTGTAACTGTGGTTGCTTGAGAGGCGTTTCATATTATCCAGTTGCTTTAACAGAATCTCGAACATTTCCAAGGGTTCATTAATGTCATATTTTATATTCATTTCTTTCGATGTCTTAATGTTTTCGTCCATTTTCCACTTCGAAGTAAGTAAACACTAAAATTTATATGATTGAAATTGAATATCTTAATTCAATGGTAGTTTTTGCATAAAATGTTTAATTTAAAATGCGACAAAATGAGATAAATAAGATATGAGCTCAGAAAATATAAACATCCCATTACTATTTAAAGAAATACCTATTACCGAAAGAAGAGTAGACATTAATTCAATTTTGTCAGTCCAGTGCGGCGGATGACGACGTTTCGCTACATTTAAAATGTTTTGGTCGGCAACTTTTCTCCCATGGATGGCCATCTCGAGCATTCGAATGTTCATGTCAATTTCATTGGAGACTTTGCGATAAGATGTCTGTAACATTGGTTTATTTCTATGTTTAAAATAACTAACTTTGTTACCTACAATAGTAATCATAATATATGTATATGTACGTAAAATCTTTGCCCAATTTTTACAAATATTGCGGGAACTGAGGAGTATACAATTTCGCACCCTTGTTGTTCATATAGTGAAGGAGTGCTGAATGCTAATATTTTTTTAATGGTTCCCTGTGCATCGCACAATATTTCAATAACAAAAAACATTACACACACTATCATGTATTTGATACACACACACGCATATGTCAAATTGAGAATAGATTAACATTGTTTGCCTTTAAAGTTATTTGTCTATAGTCTTACTGAATGTGAAACATAACCGTAATTTAAATTAATTATATTATCGTCGAATTTCAACAACTGGGCGATCAATAATTTGTATTATTACATGAACTCAAGATATTACTATAATACTTACGCTGTAAAGCGCTATTCCAACTCTGTTATGAGTAAGTATAACGGTATCTTCCCACGGCTCCATATTAGAACTGACCATATCATTCATGGTGATCATCAGAGGATAGAGGACAAGATCAACAGTCAATGGCGTCACTGGTTTTGGTAATACCTGTATGCAATTGTTTTATTTTAATTTCACTTTTATGACCCTATTCTAAAAGAAACCCTGGTTAGCTAAACGCTTTACCGCCGATAGTCGTTGATCGGAAGGTTCGTTTCATCGCATCGTTTTCTATATAGGTATGTATTTACAAAAAAATGTATGTATTTATTTATAACAGTTGATGAGTACCCATAACACAAGCTGTGCTTAGTTTGAGACTAGATTGTGCTGTGTGAATTGTCTAGAGATAAAAAAATAGGACCTCACCTCACCGGTGTTTGCAAAGGTAGTGAGTTCGTCGTCGGACATTATAGGTGTGTCTAGTTCGTGCAGCAGTTCCTCTTCCGTCCAACGCTCCAGGGAAGTGATGGGGCGCGCTTGTAATAGATATATACCATCCTGTCAATGAAATAGTAAGTATTACAAATAGATATTTGATAGTTCATGTATCACACACATAACTTGAAAGTACCTTTGTAATAGCCCACTCGATGTCTCTTCCAGCTCCCCATAGATTTTCTTGAGCCACTCCAATCTGAGCTAACTTCAACGCGTCTGCTTCAGATAAACACGGGAGGCCACGTTCTGTTTCTGGTACATCCTCAGTGGTGACTCCACCGGTACTGGCTTTCATTACTCGCTGTGCCTTTGAACCTAATTCGACTTTCATGATCGAGAGATGACTATTATCACCTCGTTTTACTATAATTGTATCCGGCTCTACTGAACCTGATACTACAGTCTGTAACAAATAATAAATTACTTTCGATTACAGAACCATTGCGTTTGTTATCAAAGATTCAACCGTTTCATTTTATTTCAGCTTGTATAAAAAAGGAGCACATAATACGAATATAAGAGCTCATTAATTAATAAACGCCGGTCATCATTATTAAAAATGAGGTCACAAATTGGAGCCTATTTCATATGTATATAAAAGTGGAGCAACAACTGCAATTAAAAAATTAAATACCTAAATATTATCAGCAGCAGGAGATATATACTTTCATTAGCTGTTCAATTTGCTCTATACGCGTTTAACTATTTTTTTTTCGGTGTAGTTACACCATAATGAACCACCATATGTTGAAATTAATTTTGTTAACCACCCTTTAAATGACATATAAACTGTACATTGTGTATTCTATAATATTGTAAATGGACTCTATGACTTCCCTTTTTCTGCATTCCTTCTCATGGCGTTCAAAGGCCATTCTGTTTGTCATTGTATAAAAATTATTATATACATATTATATATATGTACTAAAAATTAAGAAATACTTATTAAGTAATATAGTAATATTAAGTAAGTAATATACATATTTGTAACATATTTTAATACTGTGCCTGCTTATTAATATTAAACTAAGAAATAAGTCAGTTACATCGAAGTTTGTTGCTGACCAGCATTGGCATTGACAGACACCGTTCGTTAGTCTCAAAATAGTAATACTCTACCAAAATAAACTTTATATTATCCTCTTTGTTGAAAATCTGAACAGACAAGTTATTAGAGTGACTTACCTCACCGAGTCCGTAGTTGGCTGTGATGAGTAGCCGTGATGCGTCGCCCCGGTCTGGGTGTCGCGTGAACATGACGCCGGCTGCGCGTGGCTCCACCAGCGCCTGCACCACCACGCCGCCGCCGCACGCGCACGTCTGCCCGTTCTGTCTGTACCACGCACCACACCAGCAGTAGTATTAATACCACTAACGATCGACGTTATCAACGACGGTAATACCGTGCGAGTAGTACCTGCGGTAGTAGGCGCTGGTGAATGCAAACATGGAGGCCCAGCACTTCTGCACGGCGCGCAGTACGTGCTCGTCGCTCGTACAGCCCAGTATCGTCTCGTTCTGCCCGGCCGCCGAGAGCGTCTCGCTGTCTTCGCCCACCGCTATTGTATAAATATTATTTATAAATAAATTATTACTGCTTAATACTTTTATATTCTTTGATCTTTGTTATTAACAATACTTTTATATAAAAATTTCCACGTTAATAAAATAAATAAAAATAATTCTTCTATTGTCCATCTTGCTATTTGACTCGTTCGTTTGCTAGTGACACATTTATTTTGTACTTTCATTATCTTATTTTGTATATTTATGTGTATCTACGTATGTTATTTTCTAACATTCATTTCTAATATTTTGACTTTAATTATTGCCTATATGGTAATAATAGGTATTTAAATTGTGGGAGTTTACTTATAGTATATTTTACTATGCTAGATATTAATGTAATGCAATTTTATCATTTTTTCTCTAGACTAAGGTTGTCTGGAAGAGATTCCTTCCTTGTGATAAGACTGCCTTTTGTGTTTCAAAGATATTTGGTGCAATAAATAAAATACCTACCTGAAGATCGAACTGCAAATCGTTGCTCCAAATTCTGTTTCGTGGTCGCATCTCTTAGGTTTTTTAGGTGGGCAAGTATATCATCTCTTACATCACTAACGATTTCAGTGTTGATAAACAATTCTACCGCCCTGAAACATAAGATTTCAATTACTATTTCTACTCGATGGGTATTTAAACATCCATCTACAATATTAGGATTATGAATATAAATTTTGGATATCATACATATTATATATAAACTAGTAACTTCTGCTTACTGCATGGTAGTTATTAACCGGGATAAAAAATTGCCTAGATCCATTTCCATATAGGAATTTAATTATGTTTGGGTAAGCCATTAGCTTGAAATTGTACCAAACATTTGTTTACAAAGACTTTACCATTTATAATATTAGTTATAATTTATATTTTTATAATATATTCGTATATATGTATTTTATATTCATTACAATCAATAACATACTTTGTGCATTTGTCTTTGAAATTGGTCTCTTCATAGTCCTCATTAGCGGCCTCTATCTCCCGGATAGCTGCTACTATTTTAGGATTAGCATCCAGATGTTTCTCCAATGCTCTTATGCTTAAGCAAAACCCTGGTGGTACTTTGTAGTCCTGAAAATTAAATGTATTATCAAAACAACATCTAATAGATAACATATAGCCTATATTTTTTTATTGGAGATCTAAGGCTAATATTAGGTGCTATGACCTGTGACACTGCGACCTGCATTGATCTATTGTGCTCGCCATTGTTCAAAATTCTCAACCTAGACTCGTGAGGGACAAGAATCCTTCTAGGATATTCTTAGGAGCGATGGTTTTCTGATGGATGATCTCCTCAGAATAGAGTGTATACTTTCTAAAGGAGATATTTTGTTTATACATGAGTAGGCTACATCAACATAGAGGGTCCTAGTCATGATACATATAGTATTTTTATTAAATAGCAATAATTAATATGCTTATGATATAATATATCTTCACATAAAATTTCATTACGATCCGTTCAATCTTTTAGTCGTGAAAATGTAACAGTCAGAAGGGCACACTTCCGTATTTATGATATTACTAGCGATCCATCCCGGCTTCGCACGGATGCATTACAAATCTTTGAATTTCTCAGCTTGTATTATACTTATAAACTTACCTCTCGAATCACTCTTATCTCTTACTGAAAAATGCATTTAAATCCGTTACGTAAGTTAAAAGATATAAGAAAACAGATAGCGGCAGCGACTTTGTTTTATACTATGTAAAGATTATATATATACATTATATTATAACAGAAACTATAACTAGTAGTCTACAAATATATAATATTTGTTCCAGCAATGCGGTGTATATATACCCACCTCAACATTCTGTACGGAAGCTAGTAGAGCCAAAGAGGCACCTTTGCCTCCTACATAGTCGGTACAAGCGGCCGCGCGGGCTTCGAATGGCAAGCAGTAACCCACGGAATCAACTTCACTCGCACTGAGCCACTTGAGGGTCCGAGGTGGCGACAGACGCGCTGTTGGATCTGATATTTCTGTAATAATATAAAATAATATTTCTTCATATATCTTAATACATACTTAATTAATCATGCTCCATTTTAGCCTTTATAAAATTCTTATCTTTACTATATTATATAGATTTCTTGGTGTATATATTTCTATTAGATATAGATTTCTATATTATGAATTTCATAATAAAAGTATCCTTATATGACGATTCACCACCATTCACACCTTGTATGACATTCATTAACATCTACTTCATTACGCAGGTGTCATGAAGATTTCCTTGTAATAGCCTCCATTACCTGTAGGTTCGTAGCCAAGTTCTAATATTCCAGAGCCAGCTGACTCATCGAGGCTAACAACCATTGTACGGTACTGCAATTCTTGCTGGTATGGAATACCGCTTAGAAGTTTGCCACCATCGGAATTGATCCGAAGCACCATTCGAATTTTTCTGCTTCGAGCTGTAAAAAATATACAGAATTATAGATAAATACCTACCTAAACTATTATTATTATTTCTAAATGACGAGGAAGAACTGTAGTGTCACATTGTTACTTATGTAATAATACTACATACGTAACTATATTACTAATATAGCAGGTTGAATTAATCGTTAATTCCAAAAGAATTCTCCATCATAGGCTAACTGACCTGACTTAATTCTCGTCCTCATTGATTGGTAGTTGGTTAATTCAGGAGGAAATTAAGGAAAGTTTTCTTCAAAAGCATGTACTCATTACAAGGGCCAGGAAGTGTGACTTCTAAAACTTTTAATGACAATATGAAAATACACAGAAAATAAATGATAACTATAAGCCACTTATCAGCATAAATGCAATGATAACTCATTGCATTTGCAATTTTTAATCTAACAGTCTTTAAGCAATAGACTTTAATATCATACTTTATATCAACGCATAGTAACTTTAATAATAGTCCACCAACGTTATCCTACTATTGTAGTGATCATATCATGATAACTGAGACATATATACTATAATATGATAAGTTGATATAATAATTAAAATATTTAACAATGAAGAATACAAAACCAATATCTCTAGAAAAAAAAGTATATATTATATATTATTTTCCCGCGCAAACGAAAAGCGCCACAGATTAGGAACGCGGCCGCAGTAGCACGCTAAACGCATCATAGCTATATGAACTGTACTAAGCATCAGTATTTTATCGTTAAGGTGTTGATATCTTAAAGCAAATATATCTAAGAACAATAAGGGATATATATCTTAGAGATAGGGAATGATAATTATTGAGGAGAGATAATTATTATGTTTATGTTCATTATACTATTTAATTTATAAGATTGCGTCTGAAACTACAATAAGAAACCTACTCCAATATAGATTTAACATAGTAGGTAATCTCCATACTACATTATTAAACATGTTATATTTATAGATATAGTTGCTGCTTAAAATATTATGTTAGGTACATATGATAAACCTTTAATATATGGGGAACAGTACTTGTTAGTAATCTGGACAATAGACCCCATGTCAGGTTAACCTCCACGAGTTTCCCCTTAGAAATCATCAGGATAAATCAGCTTAGCCCGCCCCAGCTAATTTAATAATGGAATTTAATGAAAGTTTTTAGTAGGTAGGTACCTATATACTAAATATCAATCAATAGAATCAATTAACTAGCTATATATCTATCTGATTGTGAGACAATTTTTTGTACCTGACACGAAAAGTAAATGTCCGCAGCCCTCATTATGTTTATAAGAATATACCAACTTATAAATAACATTTTAACTTACTGCTCACATTTATTGTATGAACCTTCGGTATTCCTTTGACAGTTTCGCTGAAGTCTTGTAGAACAAAATCTGTGTTAATTATGCTTTCGACTCTATAGTTGGGGAATCTGACATGTCCTGATATACACCTGTAATTATAGTAAGCAAGTAAGCACAGATTAGAAAGATAAATTAATAAAAATAACATGGTGATATAAATTTTGTTCCTTCGATTGTTTTGTAACAACCGAAGGAATAAAAATGACATCTTCATAAATAGGCTTTTAAATAAGACCATATGAATGTAGAACCAAACTCTATCTAATTAAGTCAGTAAAAAGTCAAAATAAAATCGAGCACCAAGCCACTTATAAGGCTGCTAATATGCCAAGATTATTATGGTGTGATGTAGTAAACCAAGAATTTTTAAGTACCTAAATAATGACAATAAAACATAAATCTATCATGTATAAATTAATACATACTGCGTCAAAACATTTCTATACGACAGTCCACGAAGATGCACCATGGTACCGTCCTTGGAAGACGCTGTGAAGGTAACAGAGCGCCTCCTGCCCTTATACCCGTAAGGCGCCCAACTCCTTTCTCTGATTCCTCGCAGACGTAAATACTCATCCTTCTGTAAGACGCCTTGCTGATCAAACGATTGGAATCGGCCTTGAACAGCCCCACATTGCATCCACCCGCCCTCCTCCCATTTACCTCTGTAACATTATTACAACAATACCAGTAAGGAAATACCATCTCCAGTCGAAATCAGAAAAACTAAAGTCCTAATGAATTGCTTGTTTACGATTTAGCTAGTTTTTTATTTATGTTGCACAATATTTCTGTTTTATTCCCTACAAATTTTGTTGAGATAGTGTATTTTATTTGTGCATCAAAATCCAATCACATCTTATTGTTTCTTATTAGTTTAATATAAATTTGTTAAAAACATATAAATTATGTTTAAGTCCCATTGTCTGCTTAATTCTATTACTAATCGTTAAAGTGGGCATTTAGTAGTCTCTTTTTAACACCATTTTTATAAATATACCTACAAGAAATTTCAAAAAATAATAACAATAAATACGTACAGTAAATAAGGCCAGTCGGTGTCTCGCCATTGCTCCAAGGCCAAAGCTTGTGCTGCAAGATCTGTACTCCAATCCTCTGGGTATCGCAATGGATTTGTAGCAGATCTCCATCTAAAAGAAACAGTGTTTTTTTGAAAAGCACATGTATTTTAATTCCTTAAATATGAACCATTCTACAGAATATGGATATGGACCAATGATGGACCTATTAACAGACAACCCCTAGAAAAGAATACAAAACTCAAGCTTCCATCTGTTTTTCTTTAATGGATAAAAATGTATAAGGGCGCCCCCTACGGGACACCAGAGGAGGATGATAGAAAGAAGTCAGTTAGGCCAACCTAGCGAATTCACTATGGTTTTCAGATATATGTTACTAGCAATGGGACTACTAGTCCTCATTACTAAATGTCGCCCCCTCAAGCATGCGTCTATATCGATTGTAGAATGATTTCAATATAAAAAACTTCAATAAACACTTCAACTTTGCGTTGTAGTGAAAATAAATAATAAAAAAATATCTAGTTGCTTAACTAAAATATTAGTTATTTTTTATTTATTGCCAGAATTAATTAATTAATTAACAGACTACGAATATATGAACGAAGCAAAGGCAAAACAACAAACTCTAATAATTAAAATATTTAAACAAAATTGGAATACAAGATGGTACTATATCTAGTATTGTTACATATTCTTATTCTGTGTCCATGACCTCATTTGTACCCATTACGGAGACCGTCTTATGAGGATATTAATAACATATTTAGAGCATTGTGTGTACATCAATACGAATATGTTTTTTTTCTTTAATAATATCCAAGTAGCAATCAGGCGGGTTTCTATATTGTCTTGTAGACAAAAAAATATTAGAAACTAAACTGCATACCATGTCAGCATTTTAAGAAAATTGCCATTAAAATCTTTAGGTAGTCTATGCTACAAACACGCACAGAGATATACGTTAAACTTAGAACACCTCTCTTATAGTTAAACGAAAAAATCATAGAGAACTTTATACGTTATTATTATTACAGTATAGTCTACTAAATACATACATAAAATTAAAGGTAACATGCTGTATATCACCGTCATCTACTGAAGTCAGTAGACCATTATATAATATCCTTAATCGAGTCTCTGACTCTAGAACCTGGATCTTCAGTCCACTCGCACTCCAAGCACCTTCAGTGTTCTCCAAAACACATGTAGCAGTGTCTGGATGTTCTGAAATATATTATATAAAAAAAAATGATATTATATCTCTCAATTTGTTAAATATAGGAACATCCAGATTGTGAATTGAATGAACAATGTCCAGATATTTTCTCTACAAACTACAGCGGGAATTTTTCAAAAAGGGTATATTAGGGTTTTCTTAAAAATCGATAATACGCACGTGACACCGCTAATGTTTCATGTGTCTTCATGCATGTAGATTACGTCAAACATTTAACATCAGATGGGCCGGATGATTATTCGCCGACATATATATATAGTAGTATAAAAATCAGTTAAATTATATAATTTAATACCGAAGATATAAAGGGCGAGTATTTTTTCTGTCTTAATATCAATTATCATAATTACTATTCATTACATAGTATAAAACAAAGTCGCTGTCGCTGTCTATCCCTTAAATCTTTAAAACTACGCAACGGATTTTAAAGCAGTTTTTTTTTCAATTGATAGAGTGATTCAAGAGGAAGGTTTATATATATACATAATACATGCACACGGGCCAAGCCGGGGCGAGTAGCTATATTCTACTATAAAGTAATTAAATAAAGGTAGGCCGACCCCTAAGAAAACTGACTTCTATGGTATGAAAATTAATTATGATTAAACGCTTTCTATAAAAAAATGGGTATTATTGTGCATAATAGTCCAAGATATCGACTAATATGTGATATTAAATACGTGATGTATATAAAAAATGTAAAATGTGAACTGTCTACATTTCGGAGCCGGATTAAAATTAATATAATCAGGTCTGTATAGCAACTAAAATATACACTCGACTTATCGTCGAAGGGTTAGTCAGAGGTGTTTATGTTTATAAGATAATAACAAGAATACTGCGATAGTTGGATAAAAGTAAATTACATAAAAAATGTACAGATATCATAAGTACATACGTACTTATTAATTAGTTATATCTATTTCATTAACTGATAGTACCTGGGTGACCGAGCTTCGTCCATCTTTGTATGGAATCATCATAGAAATCATATAGGTATATAATACGTAGATAAACTTAAAAAATATAACGCTACCAAAATACAAATATTACATCCAAATAAGTAACGCAGGTTCGTTTTTTATTATAATGATAATGTCCCTGAACAAGTCACACATCGCCATCTAGGCAAAATATACAGTAAGCTGATTTTGTGTTATGGGCAGATACTACTTAGATTATCGGAAGTAAAGCGGTGTGCTAAACAGCTAGACTATCATATTATTAGATATTTATACACATACTTGGTAATCTATAACTAGATCCATCTGCTAACTTGACGTATACTGTGACTTCTGCAGTGGGCCGCCTCCCGCACAACTTTCGTATACCAAGAAGTACAGTAGCCCCGTCCGCACTGGTGGCACGTATGTCCACGGAGTCCCAGCCCTCGTTCAGATCAGTACGAGGCAGCTCATCTGTAGGTACTGATACACACTGCGCCTTCCACCGGCCTATTGCAAACCATCGCGATAACCACCATTTGAGAGGATAATTCCATCCTAAAATGAATAAACTGTTATACAGATCTTATATAAATTAGATATATATAATATTATACATGCTTTAACATCTCTGTATATATTTTAATTTTACGTAAAACCCTCTTGTTTGCCTCACAAATTAATATTACCATAATATTATTTTGCCTAAACTGTCTTCATACATAAATAAAAACAAATATTACTGTCATATTTATTAACTACATAGACAAATTAATTAAAGATGATGTCTACAGATCATCAAGTTATTATCTTTTATGACACACAAAATACAAACCTGGTTGGTTGTACGTTCCTTTAATTTCGGGTTGCCGTTTCCTAAAAAATATTAAATACACAACCACTACCGACGTTGTCAACCCAGCTTGCAGGAGTATATCGTAAACATCCATGCTTAGTAAAAACACTGCAATGAAGTTATGATAGTTTATAACACAAATGTTTGTCCACAAACGTAAATTCCCAACAGAGTGCGCATTAGCCCGCGTCTAACGTAGAATGGCGACCGGACAAAACTGTTTGATTTATCAGAGCCAAGTAATTACCTCGGGCACATTGGTAATCAACGATTAGTACATTACTTTATCATCATTATATATCAAAATACTCTACCCACGATAAGGCGTTTCATATAATTGTTTAGTTAAAACAATATAAGATTCGAAATTTAGCTGATGACGAATCCTGCTTGCGTATTGCTATACTGTTCGGTATACTGGTGAACAATGAATTAATTAGAAAAAAACAAATCCATGTAGAGAACCACGTGAAATCGACCTGACATTAATTCAATTCAATTGTATACAATAGGTACATTGCCAGAGGTTTAGCTAATGATCCCTTTCCGCTATTAGTCAATTCTAGTCCCATTCATATTCACACATACATTACATACATACATATATTAGAATCTGTATAGCTATGATTTTAGTTAGGTTAGTGAGAAAATAAAAAAAAAACTAACATAAACTGAATGTTTTTCTCTGAGTTTGTTTTTTATTTTACAGAATTTGAACCTTGAAAATGTAATAAGCAAATATTATCTATTAGCATATTTTTAGCAACTGAAATATCGGCAACTATGTAAGTATGTATACTTAAATATTTGTGTAGGATAGGTGCCTATACTCAAATTGATCAGAAATGGCATTGTTAGTAAGTGATCTAATGCCTCTATGAGGTCGACCCCCACGCGATCACTCCGGAAATCACCTTGATTAATTGCTCATTACGCCATGATGAGTGTCCTGATTTAGGTTGAATTTCTTCAGTCATTCTTATTCTATACCTATATAGCTAGGCGGGTGCATCTTTCCATTATCATGTATTAAAAAATTTACTTCGATGACTTTGTAGTGTAGTGGGTTAACGCACCGTCTCAGCTACCAATGGTCGTGAGTTCTAATCCTTCATAATATAAACATTTGTATTCGAGAGTAGTATGACTGTCTAGTCGGACGGGTATTTCCTAATTATTTATTAGGTATGTAGATACTAATGACACGACTCACCTTCGCACGTTACAATATTTGTGACGAAGGTCATTTAAGTACATAACATCAAAAAATTATATACATATACGTAACTTAATATGCATATAAATCCTTCCAAAGACATTCTGGAAATGATAGTAGACTTATGACTCTGTTGCGTGGTTTAGAAGTGCTTAAGTTAAAAAAAACAAGCAGATAAAAATAGTTATATTGCTTTATTCTATCTAATAAGTATCTAAATAGATTTATAAACGTATTCATAAGTTGTTTTCGTAACAGTCGGTTGTCAACAAATGACCAAGCATAAAAAAAGATTGTAAATAAAGTGTGTAAGCACAAAAGTACAAATCCTTCTGTAAGATTATATGCGATTAGTAGTTGCCACCTGCGTTAACGTAATGTTATACATATATAATTTCTTTTAAATACCTACTCTAAAACCGATAAGTAGTTAATTCGTATAATTAATTATATTGTTAATAGTGGTTTCGTACTAATTTAGGTAATTCCCAATTCTATAGGAGTAATTTTAAAAACCTTATTCCTTGAAAATACAAAAAGATCCTCCCGTCGAAAATGTAACGGTTCTAGTAAGTAGGTAGTAGGCAAAACAAGACAAATGGAAATATGTACTTACCTTAAAATATGAAAATATATTCTCGCCAGAAGTTGTGAACCGTGGTCATACACCACTTTCACCAACAAAACAGTATAATAATAATAATCGAACACACGACCATCGGAAATAACGCAGTGTTCTTAACCAACCGCTAGACCACCAAGACCGTCAAATATTATAATGTATAAAAACTAGTCATTCAAAATCCATAAATTATTTTAAATTCCTAATACTAGATCATATACCAATAGCTAAACCGCTAAAAGAGAACATAGTATAAAAGACCTTATTTGGCCTCTGAAAATATGTAACATTACTTCGATTACTCATATTGACTCCTTGGACAAGCCGCTGCGCTGGCTTGCAACTATTTCCAAGAGACATTTAGAATTTTTATTTTTTTCAACTGATATGTTATTACATTATTTTATATGTGTGCTTCTGGTCCACGCATTATGTTTAAATATGCATATTTTTCTACTTACGTCTGTGAATTGCTACTATGTGATATCTGTACATTTACCTTATTCTATTGTATATATTTTTTATGTAATTAGAATAACAAACAAGCCGACGACCAACTTGATGATAACGGTGGTTCGGACCAGGGATGTTAGGGAGCTCGGTAACCGTAACCGAAACTGTCGGATATCCGATATAAACCGGTAACCGTAACAGAATCCGAAATATAAGTTTCGTATGTCGGATAGCGGCGGAGCCTAATTGAGACTGATTGTAATTACTACCAAATGCTGACATATAAATAAAACAGATTTATTAGCTATTTGTATTTTACTTTTAAAATTCCTTAGGAAAATATATCCGGATGATCCGAAATAATTTCATATCCGCATCCCTATCCGTATCCGGTATAACAATCATTCCTATATCCGAAACCTATCCGTATCCGAAATTTCATAATACGTATAGAATAGAATAGAAACAGACACCCGTAATAGAATTCAAGCCATTCTAGAGGATTAAGCCATGCCATCATGCCTCTTATCCTGTAATTTCATTATAATCAATCATATTTATATATGAATCGCTGAAACATACGAAATGACAGATAAATTTACGATTACGATTATTCTATATACAAGCCCCTATACCTCTTGGATAAAGAATTCTTACAATCTGGGTTAATTACTGAGTCATTATTATATATCGATGAATTTATTCAGGTTCTGGGAAATCGTAATTGTTTTGGTCTAAAATGGCCAAAAAATACAACAAAATCTGTTTTTCGCACATAATTTTCTTAATAAACGTATGTGCTGTATATATATATATATGTATATATATATACAGCACATTTCATTGTGCTTAGAGAAAAATGTTTAAACAGTCAAAATTGACGATCGATGACGATAGTCAGACATTCAACAATTACCAAAACATATATTTGGTATTACTTAGTATGTAATATTATGTTATTTGTAGTCATTTATTAATATCGATGTATGTATGTATGTATTTATGATGTCTGGGAATACTGGACCAAAATAAATAAACTTCGTGTTATTCTCAAAGCTGTATGTGTTACTATAGATTTTGAACTGTCCCATGAGAACTCTTCAATTTTCTGAAATCTTGGGGTTGTTAGGTACCTACCACTATCTACGCAAAATTTCATTTAAGAGATATCGGAGATAATCCTGTACAGACATACAAAGACACAAAAAAAATCTGAATGTTTCATATCCCGCTGACTTGGTTTATTTCGGCTTTGGCGTTTTTTCTATGTACAGGGTACATTCAAAACTCAGCCTGAATTGTACTTCACGTTTACATAGTACGCACCAGTGCTATTCTATTCCCAATAAGAACTACTCCAAATATAAAATAACGGAAAACGTGAAAACATCAGTATATTTTTTATTATTATCCAATCAAGAATAAACATTTATGACAATTTGAGTATATTCAATATTTCGTAGTCTTCTACACACCAACTTTACATATATAGATAGAGCCTCATACCAATTTTAATTCAATTTATCAAACAACTAAAGTATATATATATAAATATTGCTCGTTCTTCTTTTAATAAGAGAACATTCCGAATGTGTAGTAGATTCAAAATAATAAGTTCGTTTGAATAAAGGATTTTTCTATTCTATTCTATAGTTAAATAGACATTATAACTTAGTGAGCTGAAATAAAATATTTAAATTTATTTAAAATGTTTTATTCATAATAATAAATGCAATTATAATTTTCAAATAACCACCCTAAAACAACAAGTAGTATAATAGACAGAAAAATAATAATGTGAGGAAGAATTGTCGATTTTCCGACTACAAACTGCATTCATTTTATAAAAAAATATTTTACATTATTATTTTATATATTACTCATATATGTTAATCTCATTCAAATTATTTGCGCTATCAAAATAAATTCGATTCCAGAATATAAATATATTTTTATACTGTAAGTATTTTATATTATTGAAACCTAAACACCCAAACATAAAATTAAAAATAAAATAAATAACATTAAAAAACTATTCATTATTGACATAACACACAATTATTATTTCACATAAATATAAAACCGGCAATGTCATATACTCTACAAAAATAATAGTTGGTTATAATAAATTTTCATATTTCTCCAGTACAATCTAATATACATATTAATCATAATTTCCTACATGTCACCAGTACAATACAAGCAAGACACCTTGAATAAAAATAACATACAACATATTTCTTATGTTTAAGATACTTTCTCAGTTTCACTTAATTGTTCTGGTTTGTCTCAAGCATATCTCTATATAGTTTGTGGTCTTAGATAAATTATCTACGCCCAGTGAGCAAATATTACCTAGTATAATTAAAGGATTCCACACAAAAAAAGGGGTCAACAAAAATCTTGACAAAATTAGTATAGGACGGACGGATTTGGAGACTAAATAATTCCGGTTAGAAAACAACCAACAAAATCCGTTCATAGTTGACGAATACAGAAAAAAATGTAAATTTAAACTACCTAACCTAGAAAACATACAATTTTTTGGCATCTCGTATGGTAATATGAAAAGCATAATTCGTTTCAAATTAAAGTATTACGTTTTCATATAATTTTAGAATATTAGTGAATAACTATGACAACATTATGAACTACCAGTTAGCACATATAGCAGTAATATCACGTATGGTATATAGGAGATCTTAATTTAGAACCGCCATCTGTCCGTCATTCATTAATACATAGATTTATATCATAATACTAAACCGGAAGAGTCCCAATATAAAACGTAACGGAAAACGTAAATAAATCTAGCAGTATGACATCGATAGCTAACAGAGACAACAAGTACATTTCAGTCAGTACATTTTTATTATTGTAACTATAAATAATAATACAATAACAACATGATCACAATAATCACACTATTGTAAAATATTATGATTATTGTGATCTACTATTGTAAAATAGTGTGTGTAAATTATTGTGATCGTGCTAAGTATATACACGAATTAAATTTCGGTTCTCGAAATTTAATTCGTGTAAGTAAATACTTACCATTACTCATTTGACCATTACTGAGGCTACTATATAAGGAAAGCTATGTCCCAGATATATATTAAAACTAGCGTATTTTTCTACTTATCTACTGTGATGTTACAAAATTATTAATCGCATATAAAATAACTCCGGCATCACACTTTTCATCTTGAAAAGATGTGAGAGTTTATTAATATTTTTCTGAGTTATAATTCTGTTCTTGTCAATCGTCAATTTCACATAAATTTCTAAATTTAAAAGGCTTCTAAGTTGTAATATAAATAGACACATATATAAATATAGTACATATATATATTTAAACGTGATTGGTAATTATTTCAGTCACAACCTATTTTATTAGTTTTCCAATAATTCTATATTGAGTTATGTTCTAATTCGTTGTAGATAATGCAACAGATGGCGGCCCAAGGCAGCTAATTTCATGTAATTCAATAACTATGAATATTTGTAAAATCGCTCAATATACATATATAATAATTACAAAAACATTCATCTTGAACAAAGATTCGTATATATTATTATATAATAGTCTTATAGTGTCTTTTTACAAATAATTTAATTCATTTATCAAAATAGCATTGGCGTTAATATATCGCGCAGCCTCTATGCGTTTCAACAAAGTACCGACTGTAATATATATTTGATCAGTCATCCCCTTACTTGTAGACGATTAGAAAATACATTTGTGCGATTGCCTTATTTAATTTGTTGTCTTTTTTATATGGATTTCACACTAATATTTACATGATATCTACACAGACTCGATGCTACAGCATTTGTGTACTAATTTGTTATAATGCATTATTTTTATACAGCGACTAAGATGCTAAAACAGAATTAAGGACTGTTTTAAAATTATGTTTTAGCATTTTAATCTCTGTATAAAAATAGCGCATTTTGACGAACAGTGTAACGGAGGGTTTTAGGGACTTACTACAATAGGAAGTTGTACCGCATCAAATTTTGAATACCGAGTACTTTCTCAAGAGAATTTGCTTATTTTTCTATTATTTTCATATATTTGGGAATCAAACTACAAACTTTTGGGGTGCAAATTAACTGCAGATAATCATGCTGCAAGCATCGTGTTTATTAAGTATCATACCGTATACTGTTTTTATCTCCATAAGTAAGGGGATGAATGTTTAACAGTATGAAAATAGAAACAGAAAAAATCCGTTTAACTTTATTCTGCTTTCTCTTTCAGCGGTTCCAATTCCTCTGGATTTTCGTCCATACTGGACGCGGTGTCTGTTCGCGACTTGTCTACTGGATATAACCTAAAAAATGGACGTACAATAATGCATTTAATTAAGTCCAGAATTAAGAAACCACTGTGAATAAATCAGGCGGTAGGAACAAAACTGAATTAATTACGAAATGAGTGATTATTAATAATTTAATGTATTTAAATTAAATAAGATAAAAATCACTCCTGAATTTAAATTTATGGGTGGGAATTAGAAAACATCAGTCATCAATATCTGGAATTAGATATAATAATTGTTAAATAATAATAATAATAATATGGTCAATTCACACACCGTCATCTAGTCCCAAGGTAAGTAGAGCTTGTGTCAGGGGTAGACAACTGATATAAATACATTATTTTGTTAATGCATACCCAATATATATATAAAACACACAGACTGATATAAACATGAATACATATATTTATACCGTGTGAGGAATCGAACCCGCATATACATATCGGAAGTTAGGCGATGTGCTAAACCGCAAGACCACAAAGGTTGTCTGTTACATAATTTAGCATTGACAATGTAACTGCACTTACCATCTTTGGTACAAATAAACGAGAAAGACCAAGTCATCTCTGAAGCATGCGACTCTATGAGCGATGGGCATAGTTATGATAAAAGCAAACACATCATCAATGAATGTATTGAATGCCTTGTACATAAACGCCCTCCACGGCAACGCAGCCACTGAACGTAGACGGTAGTTCACAAAAAGTTGAGGCAGCATAAACAGAAATCCAAATGCGTATACGCCGTTCACGATGCTGTGTAGGGCCCATGAGTACCAACTGCAATCGAGAAATAGTTTAGTTACTATTATTATAGTTATGCATGGATCAACACAGCTGTTTCATTCCATTCAAACCCTGTCTAAACTACTTGGGAAGAAGAAGGAAGACACATTGGCGGCAGATATAACCTATTCCTATATTTACACTCATATAACAAACATGAATTGTCCCATTGTTTTCGTCTATATGGAAAAACTCATTCTATTTATATATTATATATGTACAATATATTAATATTTTATGTATAATAATTCTTCTGTACATTGGTTTATTACCCTAAGTCTTCGAATCATGACTGATCAGCGCGATGGTTGAGTGGTAGAGAAAGCAATCAGGCATTACTAAGTCCGCCATCAGTGGGTCGTACGATTGTTTGTCATACAAAGTAC
Organism: Achroia grisella; assembly: GCF_030625045.1. NCBI lineage: Eukaryota > Metazoa > Arthropoda > Insecta > Lepidoptera > Pyralidae > Achroia > Achroia grisella. The sequence goes on from NW_026712791.1 coordinate 485,302, forward strand.
ATAATAAGTATTAAATAAAAATTATATTGACATTTCAAATTAATAACAATTAAATAAAAATTATATTGACCTCTTATGTGGCTCATAGACTAGTGAGTATATTGCACCGGCGATGCAGAGTGGGTAGAGAAGCATAGACAGGTAGCGCATGGCTTCCGCGTCAGCCTGCGCTGTGCTGCGTTCAGCTGCGTCCGCAACGTCTCGCCACACGCGCACGCGCCATCCCGCAAACGATACTCGCACGTGGAATATCCTCGTCACCTTCCACACCTAGCAATAAGTTTGTTCAAATAGTGAAATAAGTATACTATATCTATAATGTTATCTGTAATTAATAGTGATTAGCTTGCCCTTTTATAAAGCGAATGTTCTGTATATTTTCAATGTATGTAGTGTTATTATACAAGAGAAGCCTTGACCATTTTGTTTGGCGGTAAATATTTTTATTTCTTATTGTGGTACTAACATGAATGTCTTGGAATAAAATAAAATCATCATTAATTAATATATAAGTTATTTAAAAAAAAAACAGCAAAAACAGCCGATAATATCTCGTACGTAAGCTTAATTTGCCTTACCTAACCTTTATCATCGCATTTTTTACTAGCTTTCGTAGGTCAAAACTTATGAGGATGAAAAAGTTCTGGAATTTAAGGCCAAATCTCGTATTTGTGGAGTTGTAAATAAAAATTACCTCAATAACAGCACTAATACCAGCCGGTACGAGTACTAGTAACGAAGTCTGCTCATCTAGCAGATAAAAGAAGATGATGAACTGAGAGAACGCGCGCCACACCACTGTTCGAGCAGACAAACCCGCGAGCGACCGCTTTCTTCGCCAGAACGATACGTCATTCTTGAAAGCCAAGAAGTCAAACAATAACTGAAAAAATAAACTTTTCTAAAGTCGCCGAAATTATAAAGACTGTGTTTATTTTATTTTCTTAATAGACTTCGTAAAATGACGTCTTAAGTACAGTACATCTGCAGTAGCCTCTCAATGATTTAGTGGTGGCTAAACAATTGAGAAGTACTACATGTAACTAATCGCAAAAATATCTCATGAAATTTAATGAGAAGGGATGATTGACTTATTTCACGACATCTTACCAAGGAGAGTAGAGTCGGAAAATCGTCATAATCAGCTCACGTAATTAATGCATTTCTAGCAGTAGTAAAGGATTAAATTTACACTTACATGACAACTGGCTATCAAGACAGTAGCCGACAGAAGATACAGGTTTGTATCTGCAAATATGCCTTTGACATCATCTATATCTTTCTCACTGAACCCAAGTTGTCGCAGCTGTTCCAAAGCTAGTCGCACATGTAGTGCCAAACCAAACGAGCCATATGTTGTTGGTGCAACATTTACAGTTACATTAACCTCTGATGTACTACTATTTAACAGCTGCAATGTTGACATCCGAGCTTTGAGAACATTATGCTGAATTATTGGCAAAAATTTACCATTTTTAACTCTGGAAATATATTAATTAATTATTTTTTCATGAGGGGTACAATATATTGTTTGGATAAAAATTCATTATGGTATCACAGTTGTAACATAATAATTTGATGTATGTAGTGGTCATGTATATGTATAGGAAAAGGTTACCAGTGTCAGGTGCCCCAACAAGTTGTTTGTCATTCTAGTTACATAAAATATTTCATTAAAAATACAAATAATATTACTATAGCAAGAGTAAAAAAATATATTACCTCATGAAAGGAACCAACTCTCCTGGTAATTTATTGCCGGGAAGTTTCAAATTGTCTGTTAAAATGGAGAGTGGCACTATTGTTGCTATATGTGCAAATGGATGATAATTACCATCTTTAGGTTTTTTTACATCATTCTAAAAATATAAAATATAGACATATTATAACAACTTAATAATAGAAAATTAAAGCAATGAAAAACACAAGAAAGGCCTGTTTTAGTCACTAATACTGATATTATAAATGTCAAAGTATGGCTGTTTACTAGTAACCATTTTAGGACTATACTCTTAAACAGGTCTTAATGAAATTTGACAACATAATGGATTGAGATCACTAGGGTAATGTAAACCATTTATCCCTTTCAGACCTAATTTATTTTTCTTTTATTAATTATTTTTCTTTCTTTATGTTGAAGCCTAATGGCTAGAATATCTTATTAGCTGCATTAAGAACTCACTATAATGTTGTGCTGACATATTATGATAGTGATTTCTTAATGCAGCTGAGAGGATATGGTAGCAATTAGGCTTCAACATAGAAAGGAATTGCTTGTCGTGTTCAATATATTTTACAGTTGTAACTCATGCCCACATCATTCTGGTTAAAAACAGTTATATCTATTTAACTACAGCTAAAATGAAAATGAAATTAATAATATATTTGACACATAATGTATGTACTTACATTATTTTGTAGCAGGTTAAAAGTAGCTGCCTGAGGTTCGGTATATGTTACAAGAGGAAGCGTGTGCACTGATTCTGTATGACGAATTTCATCGAAATCCTTATAGAGACGACTATCATCCAACAATACTGCATGCATGAATAAAGTTCCATTATTACGAGTTTTACGAGGTACTTTCAAAATTACGTTACTGGAAAGAAAATTAAGATCATATACAAACATATAGAAAGCACAGACATACTCAATACAAAAAACTTATAACCAAACTTACATAGTTGCAGAATTTCGGTAATCAAATTTCATAGAAGTATGCACTTTGGTGACACCATCCGCTGAAGATCCACCTAAAGACGGATTTTGTTTCACAGAAGTATAAAGAACTAAGTGCAAGACGGGATTTGATACCAAATATGAAGAAAAACATCTTTCGCCACGAATGCATTTTGGTGGTATAAAAATATCAGCAAGCGTCCATATTGTGTTTATAATATACACAGCAAAAACTAAAGAAAGTATTAAAGTAACAGATATATACTTCATCTTAAATAAAATTAATTAAATATTATTGTTGATTTTCAAATATAAATATTCGGCACTGTATACTGAAACTGTGCGCTGTCAGTAATGTCATTCTAACGATCACTGTCAAAACCTAAACGCTATTTACACAAATTAATCTGTTCAATAATAGGAGTGAGAAGACAGACCAAAATTACAATGGAAAATAAAATCAATTAAACTCTATTGTTACATTTTGACTAATCCAATTACAATTTTGAGTTTATCAATAAAAACGAAACTTTAGTTAAACTTTCATTTGGATGCAAAGTTCTCATTCTCTATAGATAAAGAGGTGAATGATTTTTTATAGGAATAGGACAAAAACAATATTATTACCAAAATTTCTTGCATTAGTAATTATTGAAGAAAATGAAATTTCGTAACTTATCTTCCTAACTATGAACTGACATTTATATATGCGATCTCTTCGAACTCAATAATAAATCCATAAATCAAAGTGCGCCAAATGTATCCAAGTTTGCTATTTGAAACAGATTTCTATGATTATTTTAATGAACATAACTGTTGTAAGTTATAAGGCGTATGTTTGTATGTTAATGGTGATAATTTACTCAGTGGCTGATGTATTAATATGGTACAGTGTGTAATAGGCCTTTACAAATATTTATCTTTTTTAGCTTGGCAACATTGCTCTTCTCCACTGTCTACGACCCTGTCATTATAAATCTATACCATAGACGATAGTTTTGGAATTGTGGGAACATATTAAATCGGTGTCTCCAAGGAAATAATATTGATGTTAGAAAGTTTTTTCTGAAATAGTTAAGGTATTGAAGCAAATAATTACTCTTTACAAAAGTTGTAATAAAACCTTGACTTCAAGCACAAAAGTTTATGTGGCATTGTCTTTTGACATTTGTCATTTCGTTGAATTTACTAATATTTTGTTTATGTTGCAGGATGAAAAACATTTTGTGTGACGTCTAAACGCTGTATTGAAGAGAAACTATTAAAGGTTTTTAGTGAAAAATGGTGGCTTTAAAGGAGGATGTCTGTTTAATTTGCAACGACCATGGATATTAAAGATTCGCGAAGTGAGTCTACTCTTGGAGATCGAATCAACGATGGTATCAAGTTCCCTGCAAACAGCAGCGTTCCATCATGCAACAGAAACAAGCCATACCAAGATGTCACTTCAAACCAGTTGGGTAAAATGGATGTACCGACACGGCCTTGCGCCGTTATAGGGCCGGACAGAGTATTGCCGCCATTAATCTCAAATGATTTAAAAAAAGGTGCCTACGAATCATGGTCGTATGCAGAGAATCCATACCAATACCCACCAGATTATCCTCACAAAACATCCAATTACCAAACTCCATTAAGAAATATATCACCTCGTCAAACATTCCAGGAAAATATGCAACGCATCATGGTGCCACCAAGCTATCACACTGGGAGAATAAATGAAGATCCCAGTTTAATTCAGAAAAATATGAAATCAAACATTCCTGCCGAAACCAAATATTGTGATGTGCCTTATACTATTAATAACTTAAATAATGACCAAAACAGTGTTCGGAACACAGAAATACGTGCATCAAATGTTAATCCAGTGCTTGCACAAACTGCTCCCAATGGGTGGCCACCAATTGTAAGGACAGGGAAGCCTTATAGTGGGCCAGAACTGTATCAGTATCCTGATTATGCAAGTTGTGCTGGTCCTAGACCAGTGCAGATAAATAGGCAACATAGGACAACTCATGAAGATCCCGGGCTTGTATATGCAGATCTGTATGGCTGTGATGGTAATAAACGTTATCAACCGTATCCAGCAATCAAGGAACGTTATCCTCAAACAAGGTATGAATATATTGGTAATTATTCAAACCCATTCCATCCAATGCCACCATTCCCACCTAATAAATATGATTTGCAAAAATCTTTACCCTCACCTTATAATCCATACCCACAAATTCCTTTAAAATATTTTGATGGCAGAATATCTGAACCTATTGTAGATGGATACCAAAGGTCCAATCCACAAGGTAACTATAACTTTCCGATTCGTAACCAAGTAACACATCCCACTTATGGGCCAATGTTAGGAAATTATGTTCCAAACAAAATATATCCATTACCACCAGAAAGTTCTGTTAAGTCTATATCTGCAAACAAATTATCTTATGATAATAGTAAAGTATATGTGGACTATGTAGATAATAGTAGATCAAAACCATTTGTACCACCTGAAAACTTTTATGTAAATGAAATATCAAAACCACATCATACAAAAAACCAATGTATGCCTAATTATCCAACAGTAAACATGCATGCACTACCACATCCATATTATAGAAAAGAAAACACAACTTTTAAAAATTATGAATATAACATGACACATTATAGAAATATGGATTCATCAATGTCTTTATCAAGAAATATGTCTCAAATCTCACCTCATACTATAGCAATATCCCCATCTGATTCAAATACTAGCAATGATACAATGCAAACACATTTGAATTCTCAAGAAGACTGTGGTTATGTGAGTCAATCTCCAACAACAAGCATACGAAGCATGGACTTAGGAATTAATAGGATGTCAAGTGACTTTTATAGACGATATGATCCACGATTTTTACCAACAACAAGACCAACTATGATGTCTAAACCAGAATTAAATGCTCCTGGAGGTTCTAAAGAGAAAAAAGGTATTGATGTTCGACAATTTTTGCAAATGTGGAATGAAGGCGATGATGAAAATAATGAAAACTGTAGTAAAGAAATTACAGTTCCATCACATACAAATGCCGCAAACAAAATTACTGTTCACAAGGATCTAGCAAAGAATCAAGATCAACTTTATGTACTGGGATTAGTAAATGTTCCAAATGAAGATCTTAGTAAATATGATCATATTCAAAAAGTTTCAAAATTGCCTGAAAATATTAAAGGTTATAATAGTATTGAATTACTTAATCAATTTGAGGAAGCAATTGAATCATCAAAGAAAAATAATTATACCATGAAGCATCCCTCTCAGAGAGATATTCGTTACCCAATGCCTATAAAAGGGACTGCATCACATCAGACAACAGGATTAACAACACGTTCCGTGTCACCCTTGGATGTTGAAGCAAAAATTAGTCAATCAGTAATTCATAAAGAGGTTGGATGCAATTTTGAGATAAAGCCTTGCAGTCCACAAATGTTAAATGTTGAAGTAGCAACACCAGCTCAAACTGTTTTAGGAGAAAGAGTCATAGAAAAAGTAACAAATCCACTTATTTTGACCCAACACCGTATCCACACTGTAGATGACATTAACAAAAATGTTGATTTGAATCACAAAGGAGTAAAATCACTTAGTCACTTAACATCAAATGAAGATTTAAAAATTCCCAGTTGTAAAATGGCCAATACACAGTTTGCTGCAAATGATATTGTAGAATCAGGAAAAAACAATTACTCTTTGCAGGATTTAGAGAGTAATTCTAGTATTAGTCTGGCGTCATTACCAAGACTTGACAATGACATTGAATTAAATTTTACTGAAGTAAATCAACAGTTTATTAATGCAAATAAAGTAGAAACTGTTATTACTACAACCAAAGACTTAACTTCAATATCAAATAATTCTGAGAATATATTAAAACATACTACAAACAATTTTCAGTCTGAATCGGAAATAAGTTGTCAATTTGTCAAATCTCCTAGCATTGAATCAGAACGAGAATTTTCCAAATTAAGTAAATATAGAAAAATAAAGAAAGGTTCTGAACTTAATGTGAATAATATGCAACCATGTTTACAAACATTAAGAACGGATAGTGTGATTATTAAAAATCCTGACAATTCTAAAATTAATGACAATAATAAAGACACTCTCTGTCCTGTTAATAAATTAACAGAAAACCTTCAAATTTACCCAGTAAATTTATCGCCTAGCTGTAGAAGTCCACTAAATAAAGTTAATTCTATTTCTGACGAACGTCTAGGAGTGGAGGATATTGCGATTGACTTCAGTATAAGTAAATCAAAAAATATATGCCCTACATCCACAAGTCCACCGGATAAAGATTTAATGACTGAAAAGCTAATGAATCCAGCAGTTAATTCATTACACCCTGTTGATTTGTGTACTCAATATGATACAGATTCTTTCACTAATGATCAATCTGAAAATGTAGACATTAAACAAGAAAATTATCTCAAAGACAGTCATAAAGATAATAAAGATAGAAGTAATAGAGTCACATCTTTAACAGAAAATGATCACTTAAATTTGCCTGCATTACCAAATGAATTTGTATGTGAACATAATTCAACGGAGGATGTATCTGGCGCATTAAAAGTTGTAACAGAAGACTATATGCATGACAAACAGTCTTTAAATATAAGAACTAGTACAAATCAAACCAGTAATTATACAAATTTAGAAGATAAGTCAAAATCAAACACGAAATTAAATGTGGATGATTTACTAAATATTAATGAAACAGTCTTAGGTACTGATTCGAACGTGAAGTCGGTATCAGATAAACAAAATATTTCTGAACTGATGTCAGCATATCGTCAAAACACAGTAGCAACTGAGGATCAAAAAGGAATAACAGACAATGCCAAAAAAAATATTTCAAAATTGAATGTGGATATTTCCAAATTAGACGTTGAAATTGCTTGTGAAACATCAATTAATATTGATCGAATTCAGATAAACCGTACCACTGATGATAATTCAGAAAGCAGTATTCTCATGGTTAATGAGAAAGTTGACCCTAATAATATGCTTTCTGAAATTATTGACATTTCCTTGAAAACAAATACAGAAGGAAAATCAAGTAATACTGCTCACAATGCTTCTATTGTTCAAGACATCCCAAAAGACACAGACACTAACAATTCAACTTGCCGCGATATTGTCGCAATCGAAAAAACAATAAACAAATCACATATTTCTATTGTTGAAGATAACGCAGAAGACATAGATTCTAATACAATAACTTCAAAAACGGCAGATTTCTGTATGATAAAATGTACAGAAGAAATTGAATCAAAAAATGAAACAAATATACATGACACAGACATGGTGCCAATTTTACAGACAAATGATAACCCGTCAAGTTTTACAAATATAATATCATCAACGCATGAAAAAGAAATTCATGATGTGGACCTGAAGAATTTGATTTGTAACGATCAAAAGTATTCACTAATTTCAAACAATGTTGAAATATCAACAGACCCTAGTAAAAATAATTCACAAGATCAAAATATTCAGCACGTACTTTCAAAACAACTACTTTGTAAACGAAATGACACAGTTATAGAACTAAATAATACAAATACTAACGATGAATATCAATCTGACTCCACAGACAAAGTATTAGAAACAATATGTGTAGATACGACTGAGCTACAAAATCAAAGACTAGAAATGAAACCAACTAATTTATATGACGTTTTGTTATCGCCCCATCAAGATGAAGCAGAAGTCAATGGTCCAAGTGTGCATAATAAGTTAAATAATCATAATACATGTTCAAAAATTAATACTACGAATGTAGATAGTATAAAATCACAAATAAAAATTCCTAATATAATTACCAACGAAATTTCATCAGAATGTTTTGTATCTGAAATTAGTTCTTCAAACAGTACGACTTTTGCTACCTCTAACTTTTCATTAGATTCAAATGTTAAAATTATAGTTAATGACAAAAATATAATACCTGAAGCGAAACTAATCGAAACGAATGAAGATATTTTTATACACAATGAAAAAACTGATAATACAAATTATAGAAATGTCGAAAACAATTCTTTATGTCATTCTATTACAGACAGTGACATGGCCAAATCACTCGATCTATCTTCTACTACTGATATTAAAAAAATACCTTATCGTATTAGGAAAGAACTATTTTCACCATGGATTCAGAAATTAATGATGTGTGAAAACATTGTATATAATACACTTTCTTCTCAAACCTGTTTCACTATTAAGACCAATTTCGACACAAATAATACTACATCTAATAGTATGGAGTATGAGAATAAAAATTTTGAGATAGTATCGAATAGTAACATTCAAGACATTTCCATTATTAAAGAAATTGTTACTGATAATCAGGAGGAGGGTAATAATTCTGCAAATAACGAAGAAATGTTTTCAGTGCTGCAAGTAAATGACAGTAGTAATAAGTTTAAAAATTTGGAAACTACTGCTCTTTTATCAAACACAGTTTCAAAACAAAATTCGGAATTATGTGAACAGTCCATAGAAAGTCCTAAATTAACATGTATAATTGCTACAGAAAACATTATTAATATTGAGGATTATGTTCATACGAATAGTACATGCACAGATATTATAAAAAATACTACTGTACTACCAAAGGAATTATATAAAGAACATGGAGGTAATGTTGATAAAAATTTTGTAAACGTTATAGAATATTCTGTAGAATCCGAAAATTTAGGTACATCCGAAAAAACATGTCTTAAAAGAGCGTTCTCAGACTCTGCGTTAGATAGGTTTAAAGACGATAGTAACGATGACTTTAAATTGAATTGGCAAAGCAAACGAAGAAAAAACAATTTACATAATTTAATTGAACAACCGTTGTTAGACGATAATTTTTGCAGTATTCAAAATATTAGACGAAATTCTATATCTTCTATATATAATGAAGAGAACGTATCTATTTGTATTCTGATTGATAATAATTGCATTATAACAGAAGAAAATGAAGAAGAAAAACTATGCCTTACGGAAATATCAGAAGACACGGGTGATATGACTAATAAAGATTATGAAATCACATGTTCACCCTCCAAAATAGAAGTGTATTCCGAAGATAATAAATATAGACTTTCTGAGTGTGTAGAAAATATCGATGAATCTTTTGAGGAACAGGAACCATGGGTAGAGGATGTAGCTTGCGTGGAAACAGTAGTAAGTGACGATGTAGTCGAAGATATAACAGTTAGTAATACTTCATCTCCAAGACAAATTAATTCTTCAGAAGATGAAGATACTGAAATTTTTATTGGTAATCAACATAGAGACAAAGTGAAATATATATATGGCGATAAGATGTGCAACGATGATGCTCAATTTGTTGAAACTTTATATCGAACGCCTCAAATGGACGTCAATAAAACACTAATTAATAGAGAATGCCATATGATCGAAGAATTTGAAAAATGCTTTAATAATGATTCCTTGGAAAATATTCTCACCGGATCAAACCAAGAAGACTATAAATTGAACTCTCCCGATTTATTGACCACTTTGTCCGTTAATGTTAAAAGCATAAGTGATATAGAAAGCGTCAGTTCTGCTAGCGTCATTACTGACAATGTGGAATTCAATAACGATTTTAAAGACGAATCAGAGAGAATCATACAGTCAAATGTATTGAATATACAAATGCAAGACGATACTATACATTCCTGTGAATCCAGCATTGATAATGTATTTAATTATAATAAAAAAGAGGACTTCACTACATATAACACCTCTAGTTCACCAGAAGTATCATCAACTACATCTGAAGAAAAGAGCTCAACTATGCTGTTAAAAATTACTACCTTAAAAGTATCAAAACGTTCACAATATAGTGATGATGAATCTGAAACTAATAACAAACAAATAAATCCAAAACACATTAAAGACTCCCTTCACTGTAGTAGTGGTAATTATAATGTACCTCCGAGTCGGCCCTTAATTACAAAAGCAGCCCAGAAATATATTCCCCCTTTAAAAGAAACATTTCAAGATCTTAAAATAAAACTACCATTACCACAACATAGTTTATTGAAACTAAGACAATTAAAAATTTTGAAAACAGAACCAAAGACAAATAAACATAATAATAATTTAAAAAAAGAAATTCCAAAGAAACATAAACCAAAGTTTGAAGAAGTTTTAAAAAGTATAGATGAAATTCAATTTAAAATGCTCAAAGAAAAGAGTAAAAAAGTTAAAAAAACAGTTCCCAAAGTAGTGATAAAAAAGAATGAAAATGGATCGCATTATGCTAGTACACCAAAGACGCGCTCCACATTTAACCCCGACCTAACGGGACGTAAGTGGCAACCATGGGTATTTTTAGAAAAAAACAATTTTATCGACAAAATGGCAATTAAGAGAAAATCGAAAGCTGTGTTTAGTCACAGAAAAAATACATATGTTTTTGCTGAAAAATTTCAGAAGTATAAATCTATAGAAAGTGCGAAATTTGTTATATCGCCACCTAAATTGGAGGATTCTTCGAGCGGTCAATTGAAGTGCACTATCAGATTAAAACAAACATATTGAAAGTAGTTGTTTAACAGAGATTCTTTTTTGTAACTGTAGAATGAATCTTTTCTGTAGGTCACCAAACTGATGAAAACCACTGAATGCATGTAGTGACACATATACATAGATTTTTGCAATGAATATTTATATCCCACCCCGATTGCTGGTCTTGTTTATGCATTCCTAAGAATTCAACTATATATTTTAATAAAATATAAGTAGTTAACCATATTAGTTCACTATGTAAATACCTTAGATAATTAGAAAACCAAGCCAAATTCTGTACTAAGTGTGATATAAAAACAAAGACAAAATATGTAATAGCTTTTTTTTTGTGCAATTGGATCTGATTTCTATAGGTTTGTTAATGTATTATCAAAGTTTATAATAATATTTACTGTCATTCCATTTTTGGTAGATCCTTTTTGTTTTTTAAGTTTACTTATCATAAAATTTGCACATTTTTGCATGTGTATAGCCATAATAAGTATTATCATGTGTTTCGATTATAATTTTATTGATATTTTAAATGTTAAGGTGATTCTGTTGAAGTGTGTATATAGATTTAATATGTTGAGTTTAAAATTTATTATTACTAAGTATTAAGTATTTGAAAAACAATAAGATGGATTTCAAAATATTTTATAAGGTCTCGTGTATATGTACCTAAACACTAGCTAGAGTTATTTGTTTTGTTATTCTTTCAAAATTTTATATGCTGTATTGGCGCTTTTAATGCAGACATAATAATCATATATTTATCCCATAGTATTTTTTTTTACTTTTTTTGTGTATTAGCATAAATACAGATGATATCTAGATAATTGTTATTATGGTTATGGTCATTCCACCGGTGATGATCACTGATTGCTCATGTAAATTATAAGCACACATTAAAATAACCTGTTCGAATTGCGAGATAGGTGTGCTTTTACACTAAAGGTTGAAGTACAAAGAATGCACACTAAATATACCTAAATCTGTGACTGTTAATTTTATTGAAAATTCCTAAAGAATGCTTGTTGTTGGTCAATGGTTTGTATGTGGTATTGTAATAGTATGGTATAGTTATGTAGGGTAATAAAATAATAGCGTGAAATAACCAAAGCCAATACTCAAAATATAAAGGTTCTTGGAAAATCCATGGATATTTACAAGATGTAATTGTTATCGAATTTTCATATATCTACCGAATATTTAGACCTATATATATATATATATATATAATAATATTAAGTATATCAATATTATTGCCTGCCACTATTCCACTATACCTGTCGCATCGACTCTAAAATATGTATAAAAATTAGAGTGCCTTTTAATCGGGCTTATTGATAATGATATTAAATCGCATATAAGACCATATTTACTTTTTGGACGTTCATGAAATATATTGATCTCGTATACCAGAATTTCGCATTCTATAATTGTTTGCCTGATCGTGCCTAATGAGGTTTAATGAAATATGAAACACTATTTTTATACTATGTACAGGGTGTTAAATAAATATACCAAATAATGTGCTTTTAAATCATACATGCATATTTTGCAAGTGTTGCCTTCGTAGTTAACTATAATCGTTTAGTTACTGAATACTATTTCATATACATAATTTGTTACTATAGGCGTGTTAAGCGTTATTGGACTGTTTATTTATTATATAGGTTACTTATTATTTTCATACAATAGGTATGATTATTAGTTACTAAGTAAATCTTAAATGTACAAAGGTGTAAGGGCAATGAGTTAGAATGGTCAGTTACAGATAAATGTATTCGAGTTATCATGTACAGTGTATGTAATCTAATACATTTCAGTGACTGGTCTTTCCTTAATCAGAGAATATTATTTTCCTTTACCTTTTATAGTATGTTTGTTATGCACAATTGAGTGAATTGTTGAGTTTTTATGGTTCCTGCACTTTGTTGATCTTGTTTTGAAAATTGTGATTGTATAGCTGATAATTTATTGTGGTTATAGTAAAACACTAAGGGTTATGGAATTTGTTATGAAATAATAAGAAATTATTTGTTTTGTCGTATAACGTTAATGCATATCTTATGCCAGTAACGCACGTGATAGTGTTTCGTGATAGTTTTAATATCAATAATAATACACAGTGTAAAAAATTAGATGGTATCTACGTACGTATGTTATAACAAATACATTGGTAATTGTATATCTATTGATATAAGATATGTTTTTGAGTGTACAAGTTTTGAAATATGTTCTAAAATTGACCAAATAAATGTGTTCTGAAGAAAAATGCATTTATCACTTATTGAACATTTATTGTTTTATTTTTATACAGGAATATTAACTTTAACAGCTTCTTGGCGAATTGCGTTGATAAGTTCTTGGTTTATGAGGAAAACGAAACGGAGTCCAGCGATCTGTTGAGGAATACAATATATTATTATCAAACGACATTAAACAACTACGGTGTAGACTTTATATAAATTCGTATGAGTGGGTACCTCTACCTCCCCTAAATACTTATGAGATGTGATACCACTAAATAGCTTATGAGATGTGATGCGGTGAAGGGGTGCGATATGGCAGTGAAATTACAGGGTACATACCATTGTAATCCACCTGAATAGCAACGCATGCATAATATCATGGGCGTCACATGATAGCGTGATGTCAGTAATGTTGTTCATGTAGATAGTCGATGGATACCACTTACCATCAGGTGTTTGCAATTTCAATGACATTCAAAAACAACATATTTTCAATGTTATATGTGTATAACAAAATATACTCGAATTGATGGTACGCGACGTCATATCCAATTTTGATGATTATATTTGCGATCGATAGAGTTCAGTGTCGGTCCAATACTAATTTAGTCACGGATGGGACGCCATATTATTCGCAAAACATATGTACTGTAATAGTTTCTAAATTTGTGCCCTATTTATATTAAATTGTTCTATAAAAACATAAGTACTGGAATTGTTCAAATAACATTGTAGTTGATCTTTGAAGCCATTATACAAAGATAACATCTTCTTCGAAATATGAAAATGAAATTATAAATTACAGTGTAACTAAGAAGGTAATTAAGTAACCTAACCTAACATATTTTCAACCGCTTTAATAAAGCAGAGTAAATAATGCAAACGAACCTCGATAACACTGTCGTGGTTCAGCTTCACTTTGTTCCCCTGAAGCACAGGCCGACCGTCCACAAATATTGGCCTTTTTCCTTCTGATGACATAAAGAAGTCGCCGCTGTTACGTAAGCGGATCGTCGCTTGCTTCCTTGACACCTTAGCAGCGGGTCCCTCCAGGCTCAAGTTCACGTCGATCGTGTGATCCCGTGTATTGCGACCCACAGCGATCTGAGAAACAAATTTAATATAAGCATATCAAGTATTGTGGAGACGTAGCAGTTGTCTACGGGGATGATTCTCTGTTGAGCCAACCAGAAACCAAAATATACTTAACACAGCGGTAATATCATCTAAATCCTAACTAAACGGAGTTTATACACAAAATCACAATAATGTATGTTCTCTTAAGCACGTTATAATTTGTATCATTTTCGCAGAAGACAGAAAATACTACTCTATTTAATAGAGAAGTATTTTCTGTTTCCCAGTACTATGATGGTGGGGATAGTGATAAAAAAGTGATATGGGATCAGGCATAGTGTTCTTTATCCCATATCGCTGCTAAGTACTGTTAGTAGAATTAAGGTCATAGAGTAGCGTAAAAACTTTTCCTTTCATGATGCACAGTCAGATATATACCTACAGATATGTATAGGAGTAGAAATACTATTTTCTTTCATTGCATTTCTCGCCATATCATCATTCGTACAGTCGTCAGGAATAGTTTCCCTTGGCGAGACAATATTAAATGTATAATAATATATAATGTATAATAACATATAATGTATAATATATAATGTATAAACCTTACGCCACCATGGTCGTCAAAAAGTTATTACACTTACGACGCTTGTGTAAATTGTAAACAATTTTTAAATTTACTGTATATAGCCTTGTTTACGTAAACACGGAATGTAATACCTAAGTTGAACAGTTGTCTGTTAAACTTATCAAAATAAATTAAATGTGTATTATAGACAAGTTCCTTTCATTTTTGTTAAAGTAAAAGCCTACGTACGACATTATAATCAGGAGCAATATTGGACCAATGGTGGGAAACGTCATTTGATAGGATAAATCACGCCGAGCGATTTTACCCCCACCACCAATTCATACTTCGATAACGTCCCTGAGTTTAGTGTCCCATGTAAGCAGTTTTCGAAAAATTCTGACGGAAAAAAACGGCTTACTGTATCTAATAGCATTTATTATTGATATTGAAATTGAAATTGGAGCTATAATCCCCAATTACAACCATCATGCTTGATAACTCTATTATCATCTTGGAAACAGTGACAGAGATTGCGTTGGCGACTAGAATTCTACCACAGACAACTACATGCATACAGAGGATTACAGATTCGTGCACAAACCTAAAATGTAGTATTAGTCAAAATTAAATCTTGAGAACTAGAAGAAATATTGTGCATATCACTCAAAGAACAACGATGATGTCGATAATACTGTTCACAGCTATCCTGTATCTATGCCTCTACTTCCAGAATGTGAGCACTGGCTGAGACGCTTTCACTGTGTAATCCTCTATCATTTTAGCATTCAGTGACACACCTAAATAGCAACGCACGCAATGCTTGGTGGAAACTGAATGTGATCAATTGAGTGACTATACTCTTAGGATTAGATGAGATTTTTCAATTATAAATATAGAAATATTCCATTAATACAAACTAAATAATAACCGATAATATAATAATAATAACGTTTATTGCACATAAAAACAGTTACAATTACAATTATAGAAATATTAAAATTTTATGAATAAAGTACAATAAATTACAGAAATATTAAAATTTAAAGGTTTCTAAATTTCACGTCGATGTACGAACGCACGTCGCATACAGTTGACTAATTTTATTAACACTGCTGTATGCACAGCTGTTAAATGATACGGTTAATTAATACAGGACTGTACTCATATCGGCAAATACATGTAAGTACATATCTTAACCTTGGCGAAATATTACACAGAATTCAGCGTCAGCGTTACGGTGGAGGCGAACTGAAATTTCAACAGCAACTCATTACTAACGAGCTATTATAGTAGCAATATAATAAAATACTACACAAACAATACACCAGTATATTATAATATTTGATAACGTAATGCTAACGATAGCTGTTGAACACATACCACAATTTACTTATCTTTTCACTGTACAATCGGTTACAATATTAAAAGGAGTATTTTAATAATTAATGTTAATTTAAAATTACCATTCCAAATTTAAACATAGCGCATTTAATTTTTTTGTAAGTACGTGTCAATTATGTTGCCAGTTCTCTATGTACTAAAAAGCGTTTAATTTAACCATCCGTGCAATGTTTGCGTAAAATTAACTTTTTTATGAAACACGCACGCAATCAAATCTCTATCGAAATCGGATATTCATTTAGTAGCATACTTCGTCTAGTTTAGTATTCGAATACCTACATATTTCAAATTTCTTTTAAAAAATAACCTTCAAATACCGTACATTAAAATTAGTTTATACTCTTGTAAACAAATAAATTTTATAGAAACGTTCATCTAACGCGGTACTAGCCTATTAGGAAATGTATTTCGGCTTAGTTGAACCACGGAATTTTCTTATTATTCAAATACAACAATAAGAAAATTCCGTCAAAAAATACGTATTATTATAATTAAACATAATTATATTACACTTATCTCAAAATGAGATAGAATAATAAAAACATAAATTACAAAAAAAAAACAGTCCTTAGGTACTATGGATGCCCATCTGGTATGGTAAGTTCACTCAGTACTCGTAGTTGGCCAGTTAGATAAATTGAAGTTAAATGAGTTCTAAAAACCATTATTAGAGAGTATACATAAATAGGACATTTTTATGACAGACCAAATGAGAATAGTAAATCCTGGCGATTATATTTAAAGAAAAAAAAGGTTGAAAGAAATGTTGCCTAAGTTCCGCACATTAAACACATATATATGCCAATAATATATACAATAAAATTGAGGTAAAACTTTCTATGTAAAACGAAAACAAATTTTATTAGAAAATATTTTTTTCTCCCATGGTACTTTAAATTAATAGGTACTTACATGTATTATTGGGCTACAATAACAAAACAGATATAGCTGTTGACACAATTCGACAGATAAAATTTATCAGCGCCCATTCGTAGGTACACAATTCACAATGTACGCATACGTGGCCAGTTTGCAGTTCAGAACGTATATTAATATATACAACGAATTGTGTTAAATGGTACTACTATTACACGAAAAAAAGGCGAAATAAATAATGCAAATAATATGTCAGCTGAGGCCACAGAGGTTAAAGACAATAGTGGAACTCCGTGTTTCGTATCACTAGTTTACTGCGAGTCATTGAATACTTATGTTTAGTTAGTGTTGTGGCAGGATTATATTTACACATTACCTTGTAAGTACCCGTGGCAACCATACTACATTACTCTCGTAGGTAACAAACTATTACAATAAAAATATGTAATAAATATTTCATAAATATCGACTCAATATTATAAATAGTTCAAAATGAATATATTAAGACGCGTCAATATATATGTCACAAGATTTCTGTTATTTTTACATTAAATCTAGTTAAAATAATAATTTTAGTGATATGAAAACACATTTAACTTTAATAAAAATAATAAAGGTTATTGTATAGATGTACTTAATTATTACAATGAATTTCTTAAATTTAGATATACTGAAGAACAAATAGCGAGTCCAAAGCGAGTATGTTTTTATTTAGATATCCGTGACATGATAATGGGTACAAAATCTTAAACATGGGCTCACATTCTCGTTGACGTTGACCTGCCGTGTATTCACCGTCTATCGTAATTTATATCGTGAATGTTATAATTTCAAATAATTATTTTATTCGACCCTCGATGGAACAAACACTGTATTACTTGGCTAAAAAACAAAAACCTTTATATTTTCATTAATATCAAAATCAAGGGTATATTCATTACAGTATCACACATATCGGTTAGTAAATGTGTAATAAAATTAGTTTGCAACTGAATTATTTATACAAACATTATCATAAACAAACAAATTTTAAATCAGGCAATTATTACTAAAGAAAACGTTGCTATCTTTTGAGTCATATTCGCGACCTTTAAAGCAACATGCGGATGCGTGCGGTCTAATGCGGTGGAAGGCGATACAGTATTGCAGTAATACTAATATAACATCTCGACGTTTGCAACACGTTGCGTTGCGATGCGGTGAGGTATATCGCCAATACTTTTAAAATTAGAGTAACAATACACTGTCTCTCAGCTCATCAAACTGCATAGCACATCTGGATATTGTACCTCTAAAAATATTAGTGAATTTAACGCACCGCGTCTTATCGCAGCGTAACGCAAGCATGTACATAGATTGCAACCTGCATTAGAGATGCTTCTTTATAATGTATATATTACAGTTACAGAAATAATTCTTATGACGTAAAAAGTTTACTATGCAAAGACAAATATAAAATTTAGTTTTACATATGTTTAATGTATTTATAACTACATTTTAATTACAAATGTATGCAAGGCACACATGACTTTGGTATAAATAGCTGTACAAGTAGCAAATAATAAAAAATAATTCACTAATATGCAAAATGCAATACCTACTTATTGCATGCACAAGTGTACGTTCTTTGTTTTTATTGCAAGACCCGAGGAAAAAAACATTCCAATATTAACGTCAAGACAAAAATAAAATATTCGACAAATACGACAATACAACTAAACAGACAATGAACATTTATAATGATAAGATAGCGATAAAAAGAAAGACTGGTATTATTATTTGTAGGCTGATCACCAACTATTTGTATAACCCTTGATGTCATTTACAAATATGTCACCCTTAAAGGTCATTTTGTAAATTCAAACATGCATTTAGTAGTTATAAAAATATATAGGTATTACAAGTCACTTGTATACTATTTCTGATCAATGTCAATCTCTTGACTAGATAGAGCGCTACAAGCTGATGATAAAATTAATATGAAGCACTAACTGCTATAGACACCATAAACATCTTTAGACAGAACTATGGATATAATAAAAATGTGAAAGAGGCATGGGGTAGTTACCCTAAGAACTAAAATGTCTCAACATACATAGCAATCATATGTGCCTAACAGTTCAAACTGCTTGAAGATATATATAGACAAAAGAGAAGCTGTTATAGAATGATAAATTTCAGTGGCATTACATGACGGCAATTGTCTCATGCCAGTAAGGAAATTAAAATCTTATAAAAAAACATTAATTGTTCAGAACCTTCACTCAGTGCCGGACTCGTACTTTAGCAGTTTTAATTAAATATTTCGTAGTAACTTATGCCGATACATTAGATAAATAATAAATATAGATAAGTAAATAAAATACACAATTTATTTATCTGTATGATTTTAGTCACACTTATTTCATTTACATAGCTTTACATATGGGTTGTTCGTGTGAAGTGAACGGAAATTGAATTTGGTCTGCAGGCTGATTTTAACACACTGTCACAGAATATACACATTATGTATGTACCTTATACGCGTAGAGTATGGAGTAAGTTACTCTGTATATAGGAATAAGAAACGGTAAGTTCAGCCCTATTCAATATGTATTTGTGACATTCACAGTTCGATACAGATCTTATCAAACCTTCAAGCTATTACATTACAAATAAGTCAGATAGGTTTTGTTAAAACTTATCTACAGATGTATTTATAGTAACTAATAGATAAGGCA
Organism: Achroia grisella; assembly: GCF_030625045.1. Taxonomy (NCBI): domain Eukaryota; kingdom Metazoa; phylum Arthropoda; class Insecta; order Lepidoptera; family Pyralidae; genus Achroia; species Achroia grisella. The sequence goes on from NW_026712791.1 coordinate 505,432, forward strand.
TACATATATAAAAGTATATATTATTGTTTGTTGTTAATAATAATAAACAGACAATAAGCTAAACAGTGTCATCTTCCCATACTGGTTAAATAAGCCTGGTGTAAGGTAAATTAAAAAAAAAATGTGAAGCTAGAAATGCTTCAAAAAGTCGAACCGATACAATGACTGTGTTTCGTCGTGACTTTCAAGTGCATTCCAATAGTAGTGGTGCCGGTGTACTTAGAAAAATACTAAGAAAGCGGGTAGACTTAGATTTGTCAGTCTCGTAATAATTATTTGCATCCACCGCCATCTTCACTCGACCCATGACGACGTTTGTTATATCGAAAGCTCTTTATTTTTGTAAAGTGGTTGAATAATTAAATTTTCAACATTTACAACAACTGTCCCAGTTGTTGTTGTAAATGTTGAAAATTATTATACTTTGTGAGAAAGATAAGTTGTTGTGTGGCGTTATATATAGCATGGCCTTTCTGAATTGAACGCATGTTGCATTGCGTTCAATTCAGAAAGGCCATATAACAAATATAACAAACAAAACATATAACAAACTTGGATAAAAAGATTAGCTTTGTTTATTTTTGATATTAAGAGCCATGTACCAAATTCTGTCTTTCCAGATATATATTTTGTTTATATAATTTTTTTACTTATTTTCCAGCATATATCTATCAGTAACATATATGTAATAGTAATAGAGTCAGTACGCTATTTGACGATATAAGTACCAATGCACGGCTTCTACAAGAAAAGATAATGATATTTAAAACACTTCTTCAGTCCTTATATTTAAATAACAAATTAGACTTTATTTTTTAAAGAGAGTTCAAGAATTTGTCTTTTGTTATGTTCGCTGAGACCCAAGGTATGAACTGTGACGACGGTGTTTTACTTACTGACTATAAGATGTAAGCAAGATTCTTCCTGGTTGATAGTTTATTATGTAAGTCCCTCGTATGATTTACATTTAATACATTTGAGTAGTTACATATTCCTTTTGGTGTATCAATATAGAAATCAGCTAAAAATATAATTTTATTGCCAGCATATTTGTTGATTGGAGAACTTATAAGAAGTAATCTTTATAAAAGTTAAAAACATATGTGATAAAGTCTATTTTCAGTTACCTTAATACCAGATTATTTAAAAACTTTTGAACTAGCAGACTAGATTACATTATAAAGCGTTTAGCAATAAAGTAATAAAGCGTACAGGTAACTAAAGCTTAAATTCTTTAATCTATGGTAATGGTACGTTTTCAAATAGTTATTTTTTCAAGTACAAAGCCATCAAAATAAACCAAAATATAATTAAATATTTAAATGTATTAATATTCGAATTGTGTAATACTTACGCATATCGCTACCCACATAGAAATGTCACAAATAGGGATAATATTAAAAATAAACAAGTGACTCGCGTGTGTCTCATTGTATCACTAAAGGTGATTGTACTCAGAGTACGGCTGACCCTAGCTTTGTTATGACTACAAATAACGATATACAATTTTAATACTTATTCATCAAAAATCACGGAGCTATTATGGATATACATGATAAAATATAGTTATCACTGAACAGTGGCAAGAGTAATATTTAAAATTGTATCACATTCTTAAAAAATTATTGAGTAAATACAAAATACAATTTTAATCATGCAATCTTTATATATTATATAAGAAAACGGCGAACTATTCTAATGCTTTACCGGACGATAGGGGGCAAGTACATATGGCATTCTAAACCCGCGGAAGGACTTATAGAGCGGATGAAGGCCAACTCCTGCCTGATAGATACAACTTTAGTGTGAGGGCACAGCTAGAGGGTTCGAAGCTCAGCTCAGGCCATCGTAATTACGATCTCTGTTTGAATTGAACGGGGATCGATTTGTGTATTAAGGTACAGTTATATAAGGAACTGACAAAATAAATTTTTCAATGTTAGTCAACATAACAACATTTAAAGAAATCTTAGATAAGTACTCGCCAAAGGTGTAAATTATAATTACATTTCTCTTATTAATTTTATGTACGCCATCTAAGTAAAAAAAATTAATGGCGTCCTCAAATGTACGCAAGGACGAAGTGGCGGGCATTAGAATATTTGCTTGAAAGTAACATTGTACATATTATAGCAAAAATAATACAGTAGAACGTGAAGTTTTCAGTACTTGTTGCTTCATACTGTTCGTTACAACACAAGATTACAGTCTAATCTAATATACTTACAAAAAATGGTCTAAATGAGATCCTGAGCAAGTGTGTTTTATTCAAACGTGTTGTATTTATATGTTATACGAGTATAATAATAATAACGAATCAATTGACATATAAATGTTGTAGTATAATTATGATCGGCGTCAAGGCAAATACAAAATAAGCGCCTCTAATTTAATACCTCATAATTTTAAAAATGATCAACAAATCACACTGAACTTAGATAAAATTTAATAAACTGAACTAAATAGCGAGTACCGGTATACTTTTCTGTGTACATTGTCGATTTACTGCAACTATTAGCGCCTGACTGCTGACACGTTTAGCGGACAAAATAGTTAACTTTTAAACATGCTAAACCTCAAAACCGTTAGATATGAAAATACAGTTATCACTCATTCAAAGACTGTCTCGCTCGAAAATCTACAGGCAGATATTTTATTACTTCTTTTACTAAACTACTAGCGACTGCCGCGGTGGTGGTGATATTTCAATGAAACATTAATGAATTATAAATCTTCCTATGAAATCGTTTCGTTGATGTTATACATCAACGGAGCTATTTCTGAGGAAACCATATGTAAATTCGTTAAAAAGTTTTGGACATTGTCGCGAACAGTCTGTACAGGCGCGGGTCTAAATAAGATGATGTTGAGAACTTTTTTTAACAAATTTTAACCTTACGTAACCTACAATTAAAATATAATTGAAGCCAATACCTGACAATATAAACAAATATTGACAATGAATTCGAAAATATTGCAAATACAAAAGCAGCGAAGTAATTTGAAATGTTTAATTTAGATTACTATTATTAAGTTAATTTGCTAAAAAAGAAATTTCTATGCAGATGTTAATTCCGCGCGTTATGCTACAGTGAACAGCTAGTAGGCTTATAAATCACAACACAATTATTGTACAGGACAGGCCTCATAGAGACGTCAGCGTGAACATAGATATTAAAATATATACAACCCATTGACATTGATTAATCATTAACCCCATAGACCGAAACGGTATCTCAGCTCAAAATAAATAAGGAAACAAATATAATATCAATTAGACTTTTATTGCACTCATAGACGAATTTAAATTTGTATTTTTTATTTTAATTATAATATTCCTTATTATATTTGTTGTTGTTGTTTGCAATTTGTATACTAATTGCTTGCACGACCATGCAAGCAATTGTATGACCATGGTTCTCTAACATGTAAATATGTATTTTGTAATCTAATAACCCCATTGCTAACAATGTACCATATCAAGTAGACCTCCACGTGATTCCCTCTGGAAACCATCATGATTCATTCATGGTGAATTTAACATGGCTAACTGACCTGACCTCATGCTCATCTTATCATCCTCCATTGTCACTCCACACATCACACTCCCCGCCATCATGAATTGGTGACGCAGGCGGGTGCATCATTACATTATCATCATTGAAAAAATGTATTTTGTAATATATTTTATTCATTATTTATAACGAAATTGTTGATATATATAAAATTGATTAAAAAATCTATATTACTTATTTCATATATCGAATGCAAGTGTCTTCTCTGAAAAGTTTACATTACATAATCCCTTAAAAATATAATTTTATTTAACAGTATTATTGTATTGTAGTAGGGTCCTACTATAATACAATAATACTGGGCATAAACCCTTAAAAATAACATTAGCTATAAAATAAGAATATTTTATGAGACATAATTACAGACGAATATAATTATATTTCCCAGTATTATTCAAATATAAATTAATTGTTATTTAATCCATATATCACGAGGAAAATGAGTTTATTCTATCCAAGGTTATTTATGAGCATTTGAAAAACAGCTTTATCGTATGCCTACAGTAAATTAACAAATAGTTAATTAAAATAATAATCTAACATTTAACAGCGAACTACGAGTAAAGGAGACAGAAAGAAAAAACATATGGAAAGACTTCGGGTAAATGTCGTTTTTTTACATTTTTGTATGAAAATACAATACTAAACTTGTAGAGATACATATTTCGAGTAGCAATTATATACTTTGTGTTCAAGTTTTCGACGGCCTCGGTGGTCTAGCGATTTAGCTAACCGCCTTCTGAAGGGCGCGGGTTCGATTCTAAGCATGCCAAACATTTGTATTCATGAGACTGATTGTTTGTATCGGTCTGGGAGTGTCTTATGTATGTTATATATGTATTTGTATAAATGAGTTTTCTGACAGAAGCTCCCATAACACAAATTCTGTTTAGCTTGAGACTAGATGAAGCTGTGTGAATCGCCAAAAAAAACCAATTACATATTTGCATTCTACGATGAATAAATATATAATCCTGGACACATTATATGTCGCCATGTAGTGTCATTGTAAGCAGTGGATACTATGACCAGTGGCACTCAATGAGGAAATAGCCATTATTATTGCTAAAAGTTGCATATAGATGGCGTGATTGGTATCGATGGAATTCTTCATAGTTTTGCAAACGTTTTAAAAAACAAAACTGTGTTTTCAAAATAGTTTAATCCATTTTTAAAAAAATATATATACATGTTAAAATGAAATAATGCGTTTAGAAAAGTAATTTTCATATATTTACTCATTTTGTTATTTTCCAGTACTTAATTACACTTTAATCAGTGCTAATACGGGGCTCAATGTTTTCAAAATGCTTTCATAGATGGCATTGTTGTCATTTGTATCGGCCTAATTAAATGTCTTTTTTATATTTTCCAATAATAAGCACTTAATATATTATTATTGTAAATTAAACATATAAAAAAAGTTTAAGTAAATTAAAAATAGCCGAACAAGCAAATAATACTATTTCCAATAATACTTATGTATGAAGTGTTGTCATATTAAAAATAAATACATGTATTATCGATTTTTTTTAATAATCGATAACAGGATTTTATTACAGCGCATTATTCGATGATGCTTTTAATGAGTCGTTGTGAACAGTAAATTTTCATTATTTTGTATTAAGTATAGCAGTATTCCGTTTCAAAGAACGGAATATAGTAGTACATTATTAGTGTCGTTGGTTATTTACATTTGTACTGAAAAATCGATTACATAATAATTTAAAATATCGAGTACGAATCGTAGCTGTCTTCGAATACTAGCAACTGGTAAGATTAAAATAGTTTTAAAAAAAAGAGAGAAATCGACCCTAACTCGAATACCATAAAGTTTATTTTCCTTTCTCATTAATATCATAGCAGTTTGTTTTTAACTTGCGTATGACTCTGTGGTATGATGTTTAACGTGTATTGTTATTGTACGGTGCATACATTTCAAAAATTATATTTTAATGTAGGTACAAACATTTCTTTCATACATTTCATACATGTCAAAAATTATCTTTTAATGTAGGTACATACATTTATTTCATACATTTCAAAAATGAACTTTTTATGTAGGTACATACATTGTTTTCATACATCTCATACATTTCATACATTTCAAAAATGAACTTTTTATGTAGGTACATACATTTCTTTCATACATCTCATACATTTCAAAAATTATATTTTAATGCAGGTACATACATTTCTTTCATACATTTCATACATTTCAAAAATGAACTTTTTATGTAGGTACATACATTGTTTTCATACATCTCATACATTTCAAAAATGAACTTTTTATGTAGGTACATACATTTCTTTCATACTTTTCATACATGTCAAAAATTATCTTTTAATGTAGGTCCTTACATTTCATACATTTCAAAAATTTCATACAATACATTTCTTTCATACATTTCAAAAATTATCTTTTAATGTAGGTGCATACATTTCACACATTTCAAAAATTTCATACAATACGTTTCTTTCATACATTTCAAAAAGTATTTTTTAATGTAGGTACATAACACCCCATGTCAGACCCCTTATATTTGGAAGAAACTTAAAAATAATGCCAAAAATATTAGATGAATATATTTTTAATACGAATATTGTTTTATTTTTGTTCATCAACTTTATCCCTCACTAACAATACTAGTAGTAGTACATAACCTGGTTTATACCGCTAAAGATATTGAAAGATATACGAGTAATTCAGAATGTTATCAAGTTCAAAATAAGCACACATTACTTGCTTAGATAACAGAGTAATATTACTAGTAATAAAAACATTTGTAATACCCATATGTATACTACGTATGTATAGTAAGTACTTACGCTGCGGCGCCGTGAGACTCGTCTAAGTACTTCATCTACTCATCTACGCGCGGTAACCGCGCCGACCGACCAATAGGATAGCGCCTCTCGTGTTTCCAGAAAGTTCGCGACTAACGGACGATATAGTAGTAAGGCAATGAGTGTCCCAGTGATATCATTATAATATTTTCTCGTTAAATTTTATTGTAATATACACAATTTCGCACTAAATAACGTGTTACCCCGTTACACATTTCTAATAATGAAAAACCTAGACCGACCCTGTTCACTTAATCTTACAAGATCTGACTTTAAAAATTACGATATCCTCATATAGCCTTTCATTTCCCCTTTCAATACTTTTTCGCATTAAAAAGTAGCCTTTCTCAGGGTCTACATTATCTGTCTACCAAATTTCAATTAAATCAGTTCAGTAGTTTTGGCGTGAAAGCGAGACAAACAGACAGACTGAGTTACTTTAGCATTTATAATATTTGTAAGAATATCGCTATTAAAAATAGGGGTTGGTGAAAGACGGGTGAAAATTTAGGCGTGTATGTATTTTCAATGTAACATTATAAATAAATAAAAAATTGTCCATAATACAAAAAAATATTTTTTCGGGGTAGGCCACCCCTATGACTTAGGGGTATAAAAAATAGATAACAACCCTACCTCAGACCTGGGAAGTATACATATCAAATTTCATCAAAATGTGGGAGAAATATGGCAACTAACACTGTGATACAAAATTTATATATAAGATATAGCGGAATTCTCATTAGGTAAAAGAGGGGTACATCGTAGAATACATGAGGTATATACCATTAAATTAATTGTAGCTAAAATCAGTCTCATACATATAACGATTGAAATAAAAAATCGTATAGCCCGATTTTGATACGTACGAGTATAAACGTATCAAAATCAGGCTATACGTATAGCGCAGACGCGTTACAACATATAAAAAAAAATAGGCATGGAATGTAAAATAAACCATAACACAATAGGTATATACATTGGCACATAAGCCATATCTGCAGAGTGTCGGCTAACGATATTATACCTACACATTTACATTGAATCTTAAATCGTCCCTAATGAGGTACACGATACAGTTACCTACATATCTATTATATACATATCTTTGCAAAACAGATGTCATGTAGACTGAATTCACTGCCATCTATTTTCATGCTTTGTTACTAAGCACCCACTAGTAATCCGAACTGCTTCAGATCTAGCGACATCTAGCGGCTACGGTGGCGAAATAAAATAGCCCGAAGAATAGCCCGAGTTAGGAAGGAACCATTTTCTTGTATGGGATGGGGTATCTGTATGTAATATTATGTTATCTGTGCTATGACTGATGGAAACAAGTATAGTAAATATATACTATAGGGGGAAAGGGGATTGTTAGTCATGTGGACTGATAACCCCATTGCTAGCAATGTACCATGTCAGGTCGACCTCCACGCGGTTCCCCTGGAAACCATTGTGATAAATTCTTGGTGGATTGACAGATTTGTCACGATGGGCTAACTGACCTGACCTCAGGCTCAAATTATCATCCTTCACTGGTGCCCCGCCAGCGTAAACCGATAGCGCAGGCGGGTGCACCATTCCAATATAATCTATAAAAAAAATATATACTACACAAAATCAATACATATATAACATATACCAAAGTGTAACAATGTAAACAGTAGCATAAATATTACAACATAATTAGGAGGGGATCGATCCGCAGCCATCAGAAAGTATCTAAGAGAGTAGTATCGAGACAGGTAAATACATGCCTTTATTAACCATAAAATTATTTATGGAAAAACTTGTTTAACTACATTAATAATGAATAAGAGGGAAGTCTGGCCGTTTATAGTTGGGCAGGTAAGTATTATTGTATTGTACTATAACATAATTAAAATTAGGCAATTTCTATATTAATGAGGCAAATTCCTATACATATATAAACATAGTATTGAACAGATATGCCGATTAGCAGACGTAGAAGCAGCGGCCAGGAAAAGCGGCGCCACCTACCGGGTACAATTGCGTGACAAACCATCTAAGAAGCTAATGAATAATATAAATATATAAACAAAACTTTATTCACATCTTTGCAGTCGTTTAGTAGGTGTTTAAGTGACATATACACGTACATATGCGCCTGCTGCATGGTTAATATTCAACATAGCTGATGTTATCAAGATTCGGGTACGAACGGTAGAGGTGAGGAGCGAACAGCATAGTACGAATTATTATAATGATAGTTCATATTATTTCGGCAATGTCAATGTAATTACAATAATTTTATATATATAATAATGACGTAGTAAAATAATTGAACTTAATGTTACGAATTCATTTAAAATTGGATTAAACCCGAAACTTGAACTTATCTATAGTCTAGTTTTTTACGATAGATAATATAAACAAAATATGGGTCTGAAATAGATCCACAATATTAAATAAAAAATAAAATTTTATATTCTTCTACGCGGATACATTTTAAGTAATTATATGCTGTACTTGGATTTTAAAGGCAAATATATTAAGATAATTTTAATAAACATATATAATAAATAAATATAAGTACGTATACTATGACTAAGTACTGACAATAATTTTATATGTAATCTAGTTTTAATAAGATATATACATTAAATGTATAATACATAAGAATTATAATAATACACGAAAATAATAACGACATTGAGGTTCTGAAAACCCTTGCTTTTGAAAACGATATTACAAATAATTATTGGTATATTCATGTATTGAATACGTTTTATCTTGACTATAAATTATAATTATCAGCATACTATGCATGTAATTTACAAAGTACAAATAATACAATACATTCGGAGCTATACAATTGAGTTTGCAAAATGATAATTCAATTCAAACATCTTACATAGTGTTTCCTTATCGCCATATACACAGACCACCGTGTAATAAAGTTTTTATCAAAACCGTAAAAATATCTCTATAACCAGCATCGATATTGCGGTTAGAAAATGTATGTGTATGTAGCTAATGTAACATTACAGTCGCTCTACCTGGTTAGGTTAGGTTAGGCAAAATATTAAATTTCTGGGTAACAATTTAATTTCATAGGAATATGAAAATATTGTCGTGGAGATCTTTGGGGGAGGCCTATATCCAGCAGTGTCAGGGCTGCAATGGTAATGATGAAAGCATTTTAAGATTTTGTAGAAAATACAATTGAAGTGCTATTTTTTATACAACATAATACGTAAACGTTATTATATTATATTATATTCTATTTTTATAGAACGAACATTGAAGTGCGCTTTAGTTTTAAAAGTCGATAAAGTGGGTTGATAAAATCAAATTATTTTATGGCCACTAGAAATTATAAACTAAACACACTAATGGAATAGCATCGCCTATAGATATAAATTATAATAAAATAACATTGTAGATTAAGGTGATGTAATGACATCTACAATATATAACGGTGTTATTCCTGTTGTATAAGAAATCGCCAAAAGCTTCTCTACAGACTAAAAACAACACATACATCTCAGTTCTTCAGAGAAGCACTCTATCGCCTGAAATAGGTGAATCGTGGTGGCGCAATACAAGTATAACAACGCAAATTACATACAAAGGGAAATCTAACCAACAAATGGAATAAAACCTAAAACCTTGCATCTCAATTTCTAAACTGCGCAGCATTTTTTATGACGATATTTCAATGTTAGTGCCGATCTGGTATATTTCACATCGATTAAATATTTGACCTGTACAACATCCGCTTTTTAATCTTAATTACAACTGATGTTATCAAAACGGATTTAGCGGAAATAGGAATATTATGCGAATGATGTAGAAGGAAACTATAATTTGAAGTAATTACACAAAGCGATCAGGTCTTAATTGTGCCCACATTGTTGCTGTAAGTATTAATCAATAAGGTTAAGCGACTCTAAATACAATCAATGCTGGGATGAGCAATCGTAAAATATTGCATTATACTCTCTTATTCAAAGTGCTGGGTGATCGATTGACGATATTATAATAAATATGTATAATGCACACGTACGTACTAATATATGTAATAATACACATATTTTTATTATAGTACCTACATACATTATACTAGAATACAAATATGCACAATAATTACTTATCTCTGTATATCACCTTCAGAGGGTAGAAGACAAGTATTGGTAGGTATATTAATAATTATATATAATACATACATTTTTAATTTCGGAACAGTGAAAACATGATATTTTAAACGAAAGTTTGTGTGGGCAGAAGTAATATTTATAGTCACTCAAAGCGATATAACATTGTGATAAAAATAAAACTTAATTATAGTACCGAACACTCTTGTAGACGACTGCTAAAGAATATTAGTGAGGTAATATTTATTACCTAATAATAATTTATTTAAATTAGAATAAAATAAAAAATATGAAGCTTAAAGATCGCGGATTCACCGGACATTGACGGCGTTCCAGCTGATCGGTTCCATCTTCCATCGGAGGTTTGTTTTCATTATCAAACACTCCGCACACAAAACAATGGTGTTGTTATAAGCGTGTTGTGCAAACAGTAAGATTCAACACCGGCCAAACAGCAAAACAACGCCCTAACAACTCTGCGTCGCAATATAAATGATTTCATTTGATGCATAGTAACATAATTGAGAATACAAAGTGGAAAATTATAATAAATTAACCACTCAACCAAGCGTAAATAATTTAAGTTGTCTCGAACTGTGCCAGATCGATATAGGGGATGGAATATCTAATATGTAAATCCAGGATGGTGGATTTACGGTATAATGTAAAAGTCGTCTGCGTGGGTACCTCAATCTCACCATTTTAATCGCCAAGCAGCATGCTTTGTAGCACTGTGTTTCGAGTGTAGGGTGCAGATTAGGCATATAAATGACAGGATAAGAGGCAAGGAATCTTAGACTTCTGTAATGGTAACGCATGAGTGGGCTCACGGATGTCACATGACAAAGTGATGTCCGTAGTAGACTCCTAGTCCGTCATAAATATAAGCGACAGTGGTGACGATACGATGGTGTGATATTTTTATGCAATTACATAGCATGGGAACATTGCAGCGTAGACTTCCGGATTGGATATTAGGGGTACCATGGTCATCTGTGGTTCTATGTACTTTGTTTACATGTACTTGCATTTTGTACATACTTTTTTTTTCATGACATTGTTTTTCTCATTTCATATTTGCATCGCCTACAATTTTAGTGTCAACACAACCTATAGTAGACTGGTAGAAAAAGTTAAGATCGCCATATGTACTTTCACCTTGGTATTTTGAGTATTAAAATTATGTATTTAAAAAAGAAGCAAGCCACCTGATTATAAGCAAATAATGTTAGAAACAGATATACGTATTATGAGACAATACGGAAGCCGACACTTTAGCTCATAGCTTATGTGCATTGCTCATTGCTGTGCCCGAAGAATTATTTCGCGCCATTTATTAATAACCAAATGTATATGTCATCGTAGCTGATAATATATTTTTTAAAGTATTTAAAGAAAAAATATCTGTTATATATTCAGTGATATCTGACGATAAGAAGTTCTGAGTATATTGAAATCCGACTAATTAATAGATTAGATATATTTTGAAGGATTTCTTCTAAAGCTTTATAATCATGGCCGCGATAGTGAGTTAGAGTATCTATATGATATTAAAATCGATCTCTATCTAGATCGTATTAAATATCATATATATCGAAGAGAATTCTTACATAACAACTGCTGTATCTAGTGCATTTCTGATTTTCATAATTCAGAGCATGTCCAACTCTTCTGAGATTACATGAGCTTTTAGAGACTGTCCGCCAAACCTTCTTCCCCAATTTCACCATTTACAGAATCTTTTTTGGTATAAAAGTTACCCTATATTCATTCAAGTCATACAATCTATCTTTACGACAAAGATCAATATAATCTGTTATAAGCATTTCTAATATTTTTTTAAATTATTTCTAAATGTATTTCTTCTATATATGAAAATATTGTATAAATCATAGTTTAATTTGTGGAGATAATTATAAACGGCATGATACGAACGGTTTTTTCACTTCTCTCTAATAATATCTTTATTCATAAGACAAATGAATCCGTAGCGCATTCGAAATTTAAAATAAATACTAGTTTTTATGTCTCATACAAATATTGTACCAGGACTTGGTATATGAATTAAAAGTTGTTACTTAACTACTTAAGTCGGGAAAACACGTATGTTGGTGTAATCTAGAGAACCATTTGTCACTGAAACATTCATATTTCATATGTAACATACATTTCTAATGTAAATACAAAACGGACGACGCCGTGACGATCGGGGGCAATCAATATTGTATGCCGATGGTGATGTCGATAGTGAATGAAATGAATGGATATATAGGTAGCTCTTTTTTTCTGAAACACACGGCACGGCCACCGTGTCATTAGGGGTTGTGGCCTTGATGCTTGTCAGGCCCTGACACAACTGTGCTATTTATTATGATTATGACCCGCCGATATGGTGACGGACACACGAACACTATTGAAGATTCTATAGTAATACAAACCGTTCCGGCAAACATTGCTTTGCCAAATAAATTGTTGGTTGTATGTATTTTTATCATAAAAAATAAATAGAAAATTTCTCATTTCTCATACCTAACGAGTAAACATATAAAACATTCATCGCGCATAGAATTTTTTTATATATTTCTAGCTACGGACGGGAATACAATTTTTATACATATAACTTTTATCTTGAATCTCTCTATATATTTCTAAAAACTGCATTAAAATCCGTTGCGTATATAGTTTAAAAGATCGAAGCGCACATACAGCGGATGCGACTTTATTTCATACTATGTAAAGAAAAAGATTATAAAGCCGTGTAGTTTGTTTGATTGATCGCGTTCACCTGAGGAACTACTGTTACATACCGTCATGACTGTTATCCCAGAAAGGGTAGACGCATTGTCAACTATCGATGTTATGGTGAACGCAATATTTTATCGGTGTTTTCCATCACCTGGGAGTCAGTCAGAAATGTAAATTAACACAAAGTTTTTTTTATGTTGGCCAGATTTGTACTTACGACGTCTTGTGTGTAATTTAGTATAGTAAACTTTTAGGTCCCGACGCTGTACTAGTTGGAATTGATACATTAACAAACTGAAGCAATATATAAAACTTAATAACTCAATGAAAGGCATATGTTGTAATTAATAATAAAACCAAAATATTGTAGAAAAAAAATATAATTTATATATATATTTAATAAAAAACGCCAACTGGTTGTAAATCCATATAAGTATAATAAACATAAGTCACTCAGGTAATACAAACAGACATAAACATGAATACAAATGTTTGATTTGTACCGCGATTGAACCCACGACCATCGGAAAGCAAAGTAAATCAAACGTACATATCAGTTATTTAGGACGTTACGCCCGCATACCTTAGTTGGCACAGAATAATGATAAAATCTTATTTCGTTCCTGAAAAGAGTTTATTAGACTTGAATTCAATTCTAATAAACTCTTTTCAGGAACGAAATAACACACCCTCTTACTTCCGATGGTCGCGGTTTCGATTCCTCGTACTATGCAAACATTCGTATTCATGAGTATAATTATTTGTATCGTGTATGGGTTGTATGTAGATTATGTATGTATTAACTAAATATTTTTTTAAGCATTTATATCAATTGTCAAGTATGGGTACTTGACAATTGATATAAATGCTTAAAAAAGTCTACAGGGTTACTATTATTATTATTATAGAAAGAAGGCACAGGAGAGAACACACGACACTACTTTAGTAGCAGACTATAGTATTATTATTATTTTAGTAGTTCTTTCGTAGTATTGTTTTAGAAGTTTACGAAGAAATAGTATTTTTTCATGGTTCGTGTTGGCGGCCATATTTGTCGTATAATGTCGTTTGTCCTACGCTTCAACTGCTGCAAATATCAAATGTGACGTTCATATAAACTCTACATTATCATTTCATATTGTTTCAAATAAGACATGAAACTGGCAAGTATACACAATCACGCAAAAAATTTTAAAGAAAAAAAAAATATGTTCTATTTTGCAATCATTCGACGTTTAAAAAACAGTTTTATTTCTTTTACGCTATGTTTTCTGTTCAAAATATAATACGGGAGCTTTTTTAGCAGTTTGTAAAAAGTAAGATGCGAGAATGATAAGAAATCGCGTCAACATAATATCATCAATCTGGCTGTTTGTAACAAATCGTTACACGTTAGTATCTATAATGAGATTCAATATAATTTATGTACATATTTAACATATTCTATTTTAGAATATAATAGGAACGAAAAAAAAACTGTAAGAAGTATAGGTAAACATAATCTTTGTCAAGATCAGACTTTTATGTAAATATGGCTTTATTTAAAATGTAGTTGGTCTAAACAGTTTGGAGAATTAGTATGCAGGTACTGCGGATAAGAGGCCATCCATAAATTACATCTTGTGACATTGTGTGATAAAGGGGTGGGAGGGGTGCTAAATCTCGGGACGTCACATTTCAAATTCAAATACATGTAAGTATTCAATCACAAAATTAGAATTATTAACTTAGTTCTTTTCAACTGAAGTAGCTAGCTGAAATAGACGGTAGAGATAGTGTTAAAAATTATGACGTGCACGAGA
Source organism: Achroia grisella (assembly GCF_030625045.1). Classification (NCBI taxonomy): domain Eukaryota; kingdom Metazoa; phylum Arthropoda; class Insecta; order Lepidoptera; family Pyralidae; genus Achroia; species Achroia grisella. The sequence goes on from NW_026712791.1 coordinate 520,522, forward strand.
AGCCGAAAGGACCTATAGGAATAATTATTTGTGATTTATGATTTGATTGATAGAAAAGAAAATCAATTCAGTAGGTGACAGACTGTATACAATGTACTTATACATTGTCACAAAGGACTGAGCCGTTTGTTAGTCGCCTCGTTAGTAGAGTTTATTAAACATTTTACAAATATTATAAACGCGAAAGTTTGCGAGTATGGATGGATATTTCATACTATTTCACACAAAAAATAATGAATGCATTTTCATGAAACTTTACTGTAATATAGCTTATACATCAAAATAATACATAGACTATACTTTAAATTGATATTATTTAAATTAGGCGAAGTATAATAATAAATGTCAAGTAAGTATGATGCAGACATGTCAATGAGATAATAATATTATGTACTGAATGATACCACATCGTTGTCGATGGTACTTGTAAAACTTAGATAGTTTCAAGAAACTTAAAGACTGTACAAGTAGAAACTTACGCAATAAAAATAAGCTAATTTTACCTAAATGCCGTCTACACAAAGTTAGTAATTCATTTTATGGTAATTGCGTAAGATTCTATAATAAACTGCCAGAGTCTACGCTAAATCTTACAGAGAGGCAATTCAAGTCTTATATTAAACAAATGTTATGTAAAAAAGCCTATTATAAGATAGATGAATTTATAGATGATAGCAATATATAGCAAGAATAAGTTTATTTGCGGACAACGTTATAATTTTAATTTTCATACTGCTTTCTTGATATATGATAGCGTAGCGGCTTTTGTATTGATTGCCGCATGGATCCTTATGTAAAGTGCGAATACTGTAACTACCATATAGTAATTTTTGTAGCTGTGACGTGGTCGTGTGGAATGAGTAGTCATGCTCGCTAAAATGTCCAGACATGTGGCGGCGTGGTGGGCCGGGTCAATGGGCTCCCTAAAATATGGTCGAGCGCAGTGATGGCTGGCTCATCCGTCATGCTCGTGAGCGAGTGCTGCTTGTAGGGACTGGTCTGCTCTTATCACTACGACTGATTTAATCTTATTGCATGATTATATTTGACCCAAAAAATTAGTGCTTGTTGGTAGTTTGTATTCACACGTTTCGACTTGTAAATGTAAAGTTACAAGGATTATTTAAAAGAGCAACACACAAGTTTCTTGCTCGTTCTTCTTGTGATGAGACAGCTTTCCGAACTAGTGGTAGATAAAAAACAAATTATTATGACTATTCAAAAGTGCTTTAATTAAGTTTATTTGAATAAATGATTTTCTATTCTATTCTATTATATTCTTGTCGCCTACGACATCATAAATGTGTGAAATCTTAAAACTGTTACCGCGACATTCTATGCTTTCTTTTAAGATAAAAGATGTTCAGTAAAAAAAACTATTGTAATGATCTAAAAATGAGATATATTTCAATTATATTCTGTACATTTAAAAATCGATAGGTAATATAATTTTACATGTAATTATTTAGGCAATTTTACGTATTGTAATAAATCCCAGTAGTCGTATCAACGATATAAATCGCAGGAAATAACAAGCACGAGGCTACACACGTGTGTATGAATTTGAACACGTATTTTTACAATAAAGTGTAATTTTGGTCTACGATCCCTGTTGTTGTCTATCACAGTATTAATTAGACACTAAACCGTTGGGTATACAAAAATATATAATAAAATTCTTATTAGAAAATATAACATAAATATGAATTATAAAGGTATATGGCCAGTAAGTCAGCAACAATCTCGTTACTAGCAAAGAATCATATCAGGCCGACCTCCACGTAGGGCCTTCTGGTAGCCATCGTTGTTTTAATAGATATTTCAAAATCCTACTTAAATCATAAGACAGTTAACATGACAACAATTTGGTAGAGAGTTAACGAACAAAACACCTTTAGATACAACTACTTCCAAATCTGTATAGCGTACCTTACAAAAAAATATATCTATACGTATATGTACTATAGTATTGAGGACTAGCTAATATATAGCTATACATATGTTTTTGTTCAATCTGTGTTACTAGAGCAAAGACGTACATATTCAAAGTATTAAGGGGGTGGTATATCGGCGCTACGGTGGCAGATAGTCGTCGTCAGTGCCGTGACCGCAGAGACAATTTATATTTATAGTATACTAGCTGTCCCGGCAAACGTTGTTTTGCCTTAAAATAAAAAATAATGATTTAGGGGTGGACTACCCCTAACATTTAGGAGGGTGAAAAATAAATGGCCGATTCTCAGACCTATTCAATACGCTCACAAAATTTCATGAGAATCGGTCAAGACGTTTCGGAGGAGTATGGGAACGAAAACTGTGACACGAGAATTTTATATATAAGATTATTTCCTATGTATGTTAGTTTATAAGGTGTTTGTAATATAGGCCATGTAGCCTAAATTAAATTAATTACAAAGAGACCAAAATTAAAAAACACGGGATAGCGACTGAATATTTTATTTATTATATGTATATTGAATTATTAATTTACGTACCTCAATTTGCTTAAGTCATTTTTCAAGAGAATTTTATCAAGGACAATATTTCAATTATCTTTATGAAAATTAAATTAGATGACTCACCCAATATGAATAACTTCAGTATTGAGCAATAACTATCACGATAAGTATATGTTGACTTTCACTATGTTATTGTCAATCAATCAATCTAATAGAAAGATGACTGAAGAAAAATATTGAATGTTTAAAATTGACACAGCTACATATACCTACAATGCAAACATTAATATTTGTAAACATAGTTCGCTCTTGTATGGCATATTATTTAATTGAGTTCATAGATTGATAGTTCTATTTCTATGTCCATGATACACCACCAACCGTTGCCATAGATACAAACTAAACAACAGACACTGGAAAGACAATAAATGCATCGAAGTATCGCCTCAATATCTTACATGACTGTGAAAACAAATCAACTAAGTATATTGAACATACGAACTGGTAATAACATTACTAAAAGTATGTTATCGATTCGACAAGCATTTTGAATGAACTTTTTGTATATAGTCGTTAACACAAAATAAATTGACAAATTAGTTCAAATTAAAGAACTTTGTATTGTTACGTAAATTGTTACGTTATTATTCATCGCATTTTTCATGAATATAATACATTATTACAATATAATATATATTACAGATATTCTTTTTTTTATTAACTAAATCGATTTTTGGGATTTTGTTACCAAACATTTCAAACTAATTATAAATACTAAAAATACTAAACAAAAATTAAATAGTTATTGACGGAGAGAGATATATTCCTTAAATTGCTTGTATCAGCGGACAACACACAGACATAAGGGCTTTACAGAGCTTCGTTTGTTATTATTTCAGGACAGTACATGTGTATTGTGTTTTAATCGTTCATCCAGAAATAATCACTTCAATTATCCGAAAAGTGAAGTGTATTCGACGAAGTTTTACCGAGAAATACGAAGGTTGATTATGATTAACAAGCGTATATTATGTAAATCAACTATATGTGCTATATAAATAAAATATAACATTGTTTATCATTTTAAAATATAAATATAACGCAAGGATGATGATGATATGTTGGCAACGTCAGAATATAAACAGTATAAATACAGGAGTTAAAATTGTTATTTCTTAAGTGGAATGAAATTTAATTCACTTAATAATTTAAAATAATTTTGCGAAATATTTTGGCGTATTTCCGGAAATAAATGTCTACATCCAGACACCATATTTTACCTCTCAGTTTTAAATTAATATTGGCATTCACATTTCGGACGAACTATTTATACCTATGTCATATAGTTAAAAAACACATTACCTAATTATTTTTTGAGCTAAAGAATTGTGTAATATGATAACTCCTGAAAGTTCCTATATATATAATATAGCGCTGTAAAGCATGTGTAATTTAAAAAAAAAAACGATTAGTAAATAATCGCCCTGCCGTCAGTTACCGGAAATCGCCCCATACAATTAACCCTCAATGTCGTCACAGTTAATAATTCGCGGATTTTGTGTCAAATCTTTCAATAATTTTCGATTAATTGCATTAGCATCATAAAAGCTTACAGGCTCAATAGCACACAGGTCCACCTGATGATAAACGATATCCATCGCCTATATAGAACAGCACTACAGACATCACGTTATCATGTGACACCCATGATACCACTCATGAGTTGCCATGTCAGAGGACTAAGATGCCATGCCTCTTAACCTGTTTCTATTCCTATTTCACTGCCTAATCTGCATCCTACAACCGACACAGATTACAATGCTGCTTTGTGGTTGAAGTAGGTGAAACTGAAGCAACCACGCTTTACATTTTAAGCACTCACCTCTCTAGACCTCATGAGGTATCGCACTAGCCGACCACGTAGGACTGCGAGCGTGTTCTTGTCTAGTTCTGCGCTGCCACCAGCCACCGACTGCACCAGTACTTGCCACCGCGATAAAGAATTCTCCAATAACCGTATATCTTTTTTTTCTATCCTATAAATAGGAAATATATTGAAATGTATGTAAATATATTGTAAATCGATTACGATTATTTTCTGTGGAGGCCGCGTGGAGATCGGCCTGGTGTGTTACATTACTGGCAATGGGTTCACTATTGACAATTCGACACAATCCCCTCCCTACTGTGTGTTGTAAAATCTTTTGTTAATACTTACATAGGTGTTTTATAATCACAGTACAAATATCTGAGACTGTACTATAAACACAAAAGTTTCAGTGTTGACGAATCTATGAGATTAACGAGACTGTTCGAATAATAGTGATGATGCAACAAACAAATATATCGAATAAAAAATGACGAATTTACGAAGTTTAGTTTATATTTACCAACCTAGTCACTTTTGGAAAAACTGATTATAGATTACAATTCATTGGAGTGATTTAAAAATATAATCTAAATTGTAAAGAAATAATTTTAGGTAAGGAGATGATTGTTAGTTATGAGGATTTGTGGCTTAATTGTTAGTAGTGATAAACTACTAGCAATTATCTCGTCTCGTCGATCTCCATGCTGTCCTCATGGAAGCCCCGATGATTAATTCTCCGTGAATTCGTCACAATGGGCCCTGACTTCTTGCATAATTTATTCTTTTTTAATTTTAATCAACTACACATAAAAGTAAGTTATCATTAATTGGACCAGCGTATATATTTATTTATATGTACCTATCAGCCAGTTGCATTTCAACATCAACGCCATCCTCTTTGAAGTCTGGTAATTCGGCATCATTCATAGTTTCCTCAGCATCAGAAAATGTCACAATTTTATCACCTTGATCTAAAATAAATAAAAGTCATAAGATTAATAATAAATATATATTACATATAGTAATAGTTGTACTAGTAAAGTTGGTAATTTCAAGTTATCGATAAAAAGATGTGACAGCCAGGAAACTAGTGTATAACTAGTGGACAGATTCACAGACAGCACCTGAGAGCTTCATTGGATCAGCTTTATGAATTGAAAGGAATACAAACAATATATGAATAAGAGCCAACAGATTAAATTATTGTATATAAAACAGATTACCAATTAAAGAAAAAGTATTTAAAAAGTAAAAAGAATGCGGTATTTGCATTAATAGTACATTATGTAAAAATGTATTAGTACATATGTAGACTTACTTTTAGGTAAAGGCTGTACAGTCTGGTCAGGTAGCAACTGATACTGTTTCAGCAGCTGCCAATGGCCCATTAGAGACTTTGCAGTGCGTGATGGATAGAATACTTGGGGATTCTGCTCAAGTAACTCCTGGAACTTTTCGGGTTCTGGATGTGATGTCTGCAATGATAAAAATATTAATATTCAATCTATATTAACACTTTCAAGAGTTTATCAAACTTCTATCAGAAAAACACTTCCATTTAAAAAGTCTTCATATTAAACAAGTGGGAGTAACTTCATGGGGGATTGTTAGTAATGAGTTGCTATCAATCCTCCAGTAATTATTAATTAACTGGGATGTTTTCTATAAAAGTATCTACTATAACACAGCTAGCAAGTCATATAAGGTTGCCTTCCACACACTACCACCTGGAAAACATCCAGGTTAATTCCTGCTGAATTGATAACAATGGGCTAACTGATGTGACTACATTCTCATCCTATATTCTATCCTATCTGCCAGTGGGTTGCGCATCTATATTTAATGAAGTCTACTAGTAGGTCATAGGAGATGTCTGAGTCAACAGCCATCTCTGAGATAATTTTTGAATTTATTATCAATTATAAATCCAAAAAATTATCTCAAAGATGGTCATAGGAGATGTCTGAGTCTACAGCTATTTCTGAGATAATTTTTTGGATTTATTATCAATTATAAATCCAAAAAAATATCTCATTGGCTCTTATATCCTTTTCCACTAACTCTCAGTTGGAAATATAATTTGACAATCAATATATTTTTGGATGAGTTTAGAAAAATTTTAACTCACAACTTTTTAGTTGAAAATTGGAATAGTAAACCAATAGGCCACAATGCTGTCACATACCATTATAGGTACAATCAAGAAATATACATTAAAACATACACTTGGTAATGTCCCCAACAGTTCTTCCTCTGCAGTTGAATACAATGCTTGTTGCTGAACCGCAGCAACCAGATCTGGATGCAAATTACGCATTGCAGCCACAGCCACTCTGGATATCTCTGCATTATACAGCAATGCATACCAGCGGGATTGGAGCTCACCTATAGTGAAACGGCATGAGAATTTGATCCCACGGTGGACTACCCTCAAATCATTTGTCTGAAAAGAAACAGAAAAATTAACATTAATAGCTACATAATAATAATGTTATTAAAGGAATATTGGCACTGCCTTTTTAAGAGAGAATAGGGTCTGAGAACAGCATTAAAAATTATTTTGGTACACAAAATTCATGGAAAGAAAGAGGTAATGACTTTATTCTGCAATGCAAGTAATGGTGGGAAGATATTAATGGTGGTTTAAAAAGGTACTTCTATTGGGTATAAAATATCCTGATATAACTTCATATACATCTGTAACACCATTCTATTTAGAAAACTACTATGAATTCTGTGACCTAGCAGTTTTGTACACCATTTTACTTCTAATTCTGGTTGCAGGTTTGATTCTGCACTGGTATTTTCTATGTATATTATGTTTTTATAAAATGTATTTCAGTATTTATATCAGTTGTGTAGTAGTATTGAGTCCGATACTTTACTTGAGAAGCTTGAGACTAGATTGTTCTCTTTGAATTATCCAGGAATGTTATTAGTATTAATATTATAGACTTTTGTCTTGAGTTTATGTCTATTATTTGGTCAAAATTAAAAAACCTAAATACTTCATAATTAAGACTAAGTTAACCTCATTGTGTAATTGTAATGTAAGCATATAGCACACCTACTTCTTGGAATTATTACTTTTAATAACTTTAACATCATATTTATAATTATTAGTACCTGTTGAACTCCTAATATAAGAGCCAAGTCATCAGTGGGCTTCCATCGGCCCAAATCCTTTGTAGATAATTGACTTAATTGCCCTTTACGTCTAGCCTTCTTTCCCGTGCTCCCGCCCATAGATATCTTACTTGAAGTTCGACGACGCTCCTGCCCAGAAGAGGTCGGGTTTGTAGGTGTATTGTTTATCATAGCGAACTCAGGCAACTGACTTGTATATGACTGAGTACGCATTCTCTTGTCGCCTTTACCTATAGATGCCCCAGGCAATCTATATTCAACTAACTCATCGTCAAACCGTCTACGTTTTATAGATCTGGAAGAACTGCAATCATAAAAAGTTAATTTTAGTTTGAATAAAAGTTATAAGACAATATGCAAAATTAAATGTAATAGGAAAATATAAAACCTGCGACGTTTGTTATTATCTCGTGGAGTTGCATTTTCATACGTCCCTGCAGATCCAGGATACTCATTACTATCGGAAGCATTAGATGGAGTTGCGGGAAATTCCATTACCTAGGTACTGTCTTGGAAAAGGAAAACAAAACTGTTACTTTTATTAAAGAAAAATGAAGAATTTTATAGACTAACACTACATTAGAATTACAATTCCAAAACAAATATTTTTGTTGTTGTAAAACACAATATTTTATTCGTAGGATTATGACTTGGTATAGTTTATTAAGATAATTAAAACTAAAATTAATTGTTCTTTAATAGTTTCTAGGTATTTAGATATGAATACGTCGCACTTTTGTTTTATTATTAGTATTTAATTGTCATAAACTGTTATAAAATAAATTATAAAACTAAAAAGACAAAATAATTGTAAGCTAGAAACACAGATTACACGAAATAGCACAGAATACTAAATGTCGAGTGTTACTGTGTTACCAACCTTCAAACACTTAGCTAAAACATAAAGAAAATACGTCATATATTATTTTGACTATATCATTTTGACCTCTGAAATGGGTCTATTTCAGAGGTCAAAATCTTACAAACCTATACCTATATGTACTTGGATCCTCGTTTGGTCCGTTATGGACTTACATATTTGTTTTTTACATTTATATATATAGGTCATGTATACCTTAGAGCTTTAGATGTACATTTCATTGTTTTATTCCTTTGGCAAATGGAATTTTTGTCAATTTTATTGAGATTGTAAGGCAGATTCCTGTCTACAGTGCCGTTTATTGAGATTGTGCTCTGTGCTGATGACATAAGTGATTGCTCTCAATCTATCAACAATCAACATCATTCGGTCATTCCTTCAATTTGTCATTATCATGAACCTAAATAACCTAATATTTTATTGTATTTGAATTTTTTTATGTAAAAAATTAAATTTTCATAATTGGTCAATGGCGTGTTTAAATCGCAAACTACTAATTACGCCAAGGAATATATTATTTAGGTATTTTAATAAAATCGTTATTACTGATGATGGTTCCACCATAGTTGCACTTCACACCGAACCAGAATTTCCCTACGAACATTCAAGACCACTACCTGAGGAAGTTAAAGATGAATCTATATTGAAACTGAATGATATTAATGAAGCAAGAAGAGTATTTAAAGATATGACTCCAGAAATGTCTAGGAAACAGTTGTCCACACTTACGATGACTACTGAACATCGATGGTTTCCTAGAGCTCGTGATAAGAAAGCGAAGAATACAGAAATGAATAGGCCTTATTTGTAAATAAATACCAATAATTATGTTAATGTAGTTGAGTAATAAAATGAAATATTAATCCAAATAGATTTGTGTATCTCTTTATCTAATATAAATATAACATCCTGTCAGGGTTTTTTTTATGGATGATAATGGTATAGTGCCCCCGCCTCCTCTAACGGTTTACGCTGGCGGGGCACCAGTGGACGATGATAAGATGAAAGGTCAGGTCAGTTAGCCCATCGTGACATTTACCAAAAATTTATCATGATGGTTTCCAGAGGAACTGCGTGGAGGTCAACCTGACATGGTACATTGCTAGTAATGGGGTCATGAGTCCACATTACTAACAATCCGCTACCCCCTCCTGTCAAGGTTTGCTAACATGCTCCTTGATGGAAACAGTGTCTATTCAATTTTGGTGTATATTACACTGTGTGTACTCTGTTATACACAGGGTACCAAAAATACAACATAGCAATTTTTGCTGCATCAATAAAAAAATATTATAAAATATGTATGTAGTTATATTGTAACTTGCACTTTTAATATAATGTAAATATTAATTATGTAGTACATTATTTACAAATGGGTAGCAAACTTTTAACTTAAATATAAATGGTTCCGTCCTGATAAACTTAGATATTTTTAACAGCAAAAAATCTGATGGATCATCAAACATTAAACACTAAATTTTATACAAATATTTCATCACCCACATTTTCTCTTAAACTTCAAATAATCTGAAGCAGTACTTTATTCTACTTAATATAGTCAGCAATGCGGTACTCATTTTCATGAACAAATCTGGGTGAGCCATACTACTTGTATTATGAGTATTAGATAACCGATGCATACATTTACAATTTAAAAGTGGTTCTCATGTCAGTGGAAATCTTCATAAACTGATAAACATACATATTTTTTTATGTTTGTATTGTGTGGCTTCGGTAGTCCCCAAACTTGAGGGTCTACCACCAGGAACATACTCAGCTTCTGTCCCAATCTACTTTTGGCAGAGATTAAGTTTTTGACCCTGTTATATATAATAATGTGCATTAACATTTTTCCAGGCCAAAGTAGAGACTGGTTGATAGTATTCAGATAAATGCATTAAAATAACCATATTTTTATTAATATAACTTTATTAAAGGAAAATAAGTTTTAGGTACATATTATTACATATTTATTATATAATAAATAAATGTTTTTTAAACAAAGTTCATCTTATTTTTTGACTTTAAATATCACAATATTTGCTTTCTTTGGTGCACAGTATATCTAAATATTTCACTTACAAACTGAGACTAGATTTTGTACAACTCTTGTGTTTAAAAAAATAATGTTTATCCCTTATTATGCCACTATCCCTTCAGAACTAATTATTGATATTATACTACCAGCCTAGACCAGTATGTTAAGTATATTAAGATATTTTTGTACTATAATTTAATTTTAAATTCAAGGGCAAATTAATTTTAAACACTAGGTGTTCAATCCCAATGATCATGTTTAACATCGTATAATACCACAGTTTTATAATCTATAGAGATAAACTATGAATGTTCTTGAGCAGAAAAATAGAAGGGTTTACGAGGTGGGTGGCCGCCATGGTGTGCATACCAGACATACTACGTCATGGTATGTTGGTGTTGTAAACCTAGCCTAGTTTAGTATGTATCTCTCTTATATATATATTATTATTCATTAGCCGATAAAGTGACTATTTACTTCCATCTACGTCGAAGCAATAAGGAGGATTTTTTAAGAAACAACCTTATATGACCGTCGTTGACGGCGCCCTACATGAAACATTGGATTACTGTAAATAAAATATTGTACTGTGTTACTATACATAATTTTAAATAGACCATTAATGGTGACACATATATGCAGCCAAATGTTACATTCTGTTGGCAAACAGTGCGAGGACTTGAACAATGAGTGCCCACACTGTGTGACACCTGCTCACAGGGCAATGACACACTTATAAGATACGTATTATATATATTACTACAACTTAACAAGAGGCCATCCATAAATTACAGCACACTTTGGTGATATCTAGCAGAGGTCCCACCCTTTTTGTGATGTCACGTTTCACGGCCTATAGTTTCATATATTTTTTTCAATCGGCTGAATGAAATGTTAAATTTTAACTATTCTAATTACTCAAGCTGTGATCCTATTAACAACTAACTATGCAGTTCCAAGACACGGCAATATAAATCATGAATACAAATGTTTGTACGATACTAAGAATCGAACCTGTGATCATCGGTAGTAAGGCAGTGTGTAACCGCTAGACCACGGAGACCATCAAATTGATGTGAGGTATTTTATGGGTGGCCCCCAAGCGATCACACAAGAGCCATGATTGCCAGTCTTGAAGAAGAAACTTAATGCTAGTAAATATATCACCCCGATAACCATGGGCATAGTACAGTAATATGTAGTTATTCTAAACGATACAAGTCATTACACGACTATAAGGCTAGAAAATTGTACTATAGTTAAAACGATATTAATTACTCACTAGAAGCTATAACATTTTTAATATTGGACTTAGTAACTTTCTTAACTATAATACTAAGAATTCAAATTATCTTTACAAAAATAACAAATATTTATGTAATTCGCTCACAATTGAGTAAAACAAAATGGCACATGAGAATATTTATCTGCAATACATCTTTTAGAATCACAATATTGCTTATCGAAATATATAATATACCCATCCATAAATCCATTGCACTCATTTTATAATCTGTTTACTACCTTGAAATAACTTGTTTGTATCGTGTCAATTTTAAAATTATCACAAAATAATCATTGTTAAATAAATATCAAAAAAAGAATCATAAAATATAAACTTACAGGTACTATTGGACAAATGCAGTAACAAATTGCCCGTAAAATATTTTATCAGCAACCTACTTTATGTTAGTCATCGTAAACCATACAGGCTTTTGACAAAATAGACTGAAAAATGATGAAATCAAAGTTAGAAATTGAAGGTTACTTAAATTTTATATCCATTACATATAATGAATATCAAATTTAAATAATCTTGCAATAATGCCAAAATGAGCTAAATATCAACCATGGAATTTCATTAAAATGACGTGTCGTCATTCAATCAAGATAAAAGTCAGACTGATACAAGTAGTATTTGTTTTACTATTCAGTACTACAGTTTCTTAGTAACGGTGGCCATATTCACGATCGAGACTGCGTACACGATGACGTCCATACTTGAGATCGAACGAGAAATTGAAGTAGGGCTGCGATGGGGTGTTGGGTCAGCGGACGCGACTGATACGAAGTTCTCGGTCGAGCTGCTGCAGTTGTCGGAAGAAGCCATCATTGGGATGGATATACCGGCGAGAGCGAACCAATGACATGGCCTCAGACAGCGACATTCCACGTTTAATCATTAGGTACGCTATGGCACAGGTGGCAGAACGGGAAACACCCATTAGGCAGTGGACGAGCACACGACCTGAAAAATAGTATAAGTATTTACAATATTTAAGTACACGTAAACTGAGTGGTTCGCGACTTGACATGCGAAATTATAATGAAAAATATATTGTAGGTACTTTAATTTCGTATATCCTATAAATATACACAGCAATATGATATATTAAACCATTTAGCTGTTTTAGAAATGAATCATTCTAATATCTAATAAATGTTCTTATTTTAAAATAATAATGATTTTGACTATCTTCCTTGATAGGGTAGTCAGAGACGTATATATCAACGTCTTGAATACAATATACTCAATATTTAAGAAATAAAATAATCGTGAAAATGTCATAGACATCTGTTTTAGGGAATGTGATAAAATATGACTAATTTAATTGTCTATATTACCTTGATACGGTCCTTTAAATTTTTTTTTAGTTCAATATTTAGTAAAAGTAAAATACTTCACTGGGTACATAACAAAAAAAATAATTCAGATAAAAAAAAACTTTTATATACCTATTTAAAAATAAATTCCTAAGTAAAAAAGGGATGAATTTTATTTAAAAATATATTTGGGATTTCTACCTATAATTGTACCTACAATTTGCTTATAAACCATATGTCCCTACAGGTCAAAAAAGCTTCTACGATAACAATTAATTATTTACCACTCTATGATTAATAATCAGACTGCATTAAACAAACAGTTAAAATAAAGTCATAGTTAAAACCCCTCATATAAAGACAGTTAAAAATAAAGTGTATGCGTTTATAGAAACCATAAACAATTACCTCCACGTGAAATACCCTCATCAATGAAGTTCGCGGCAATTTGGAAATACTTCGATATATCTGTGCTTGGAAGATCCATGAGCGGGAAGCCTTTGTAGTGAATTTCAGGGTAATCGCGGTAGTATAGGTGGTTGGTATCCACCTGCGTGTACCGGAAACCCTCTGCTGTGTTCAAGACATAGTTGATGCCCATTCGCCTCAGGAATGCTTTATCCCTTGCGGCATCTCTGTACAAGATAAATTAAACTAGATAAAAAAACTTTAGAACTACAATGTGTAATAAACAAGGATGCCAGTCTTAAATCACTTAGCCTCGAACGAAAAACGACAACATTTGGTAAATATCGTATTAGCTCAATTTGGCTCTCTAATTTATTAAAATATCGTCGGTCGTACTTCAGTGAAAGTACCAAATGTGTTAATATACAAATAATTCTTCTTGGAGATATGTTTGACACCTAATTCTTAAACGGCTGGATCGAGTTGGATGAATATTTTTGTATATTTCAAAGGATTCGTTTATGGTTTTAAAATCTAATCGGGCCTAACAGGTGGCGCTGATATATAATATAATAGATTTAATTATTGTATTTAATTTTTTTTCCTGTATAAATGGTGTTAACTATTTTATGGTAAGTTTTATTTTTTAATTAATATTTACTTACGCGTCTCCAACGTATAGGCCCGGGTAAACCTCATTGAGATCAGGGTTGAAGGTGTGGGAAACATCACCGACGGGCTGCGACCGGAACGATAGCGAGTTCAGTACCGGCGTCGGCGTGGACCCGAAATTCTGCACATTAGATTTACGATATAAACAACACACTTGACCCATCTTTACAATTTTTCAGGTTTCAGTTAGTGTTCACAACCAAAATGTCCATAGAACGCTATTTAGAACAACATTACAACTATAGGAAAACATTGCAAATAATGAGAAGTCTGTGAAATCAGATAAGGTTAGATAAGCAACAGCTAATTACAAGCAAAAATGAGACAATTCGACTACTGTGTTATCATCTCGGAGTCGTTAGGTAATGTCATGAATTATTGTTAAATTACAATACACGTATTTATACGAGTACGGGTAGCTGTCAGCCGAGACTGCATTGGTGTAGGATTAAGTAGATATTAGGATATTTTTTTCAGGTTTATGTATGACTGAGCTCGTGCTCGTACTCGTGCTCCGCGATACTCGAAAAAGAAACAGTTTATACTTTATTTTGTTAGGAAATCCATTGGAATATACCAGGCATAAGCAAATCAGTACGGTTAAGCCGTTTCTGAGTACACCGCGAACAATCACAGCCAAAACTTCTAAGAGTCATTGTTTACAATGATGGATATTCCTATAAATCTTCTACGTAACGAGAACGATTACATTTTTATTATATGTATGTAAAAATGACTTTTAAATAGTAATTCGTGAAATATCCTCACAATAATTTTATCTAAATCGATTTACCCATGAAAACCAAACAAGACAAAGTCACTCTGTATCGCAGTAACTGCATACAAACACGCAAGATCGTTATGATTGTATTGACATTATACCTACTCATTAAATTACATCAATTTAATACCTATAAGAAAGTCAGAATATAGTGCTTTCTAAAATCGATAATATTATAGCCTTCTAAATAGTACTTCAGAGAAAAAGCCCTGAACATAATTTTCCATAAGTGGGGTACGTACAGTGTACTTACATAAGGTATCGATATTACATAAGATACTTTTGTTGAATTGAGACCAGTTCCAGACCAAAGGTACTTGTCAACCGGACTGAATGGTGATAAAAAAATATGACATACACGAGACACAGAAAGGTCTGATGAATGTATGGTAAATGATCTTGAGTTTAAGTTTGAATTTATGAAAATACTATCTAAGTTTTTGTACTTAATGATCGCTTAGGAGTAGTATTATGTCACTATTGCAATGTACCTATTATTCTTTCTATATGGTAAACAAAGTTATACAGTATATCAAGGGTCTCCAATCCGCGGCCCGCGGGCCCCTTGCGACCCGCCGATATGTTTACCGCGGCCCGCCAAAAGCATAGGCCCGCTCTTAGTAATGACAACAATTAAGTAATAAAAAATTCGATTTAATGTAATATAAAAAAATCCTTATAAAAATACCTATGGTACGGCCCGGTGTACATTAAAAAAATTTTTTTGGCCCTCGATTTGTAAAACGTTGATGATCGCTGCAGTAAACTATATCAATATAGCTTGACTAAAAGTAAATGAAATGTAGGTATATTAGGAAAATACTATTAAATGTGTGGCTTAAGAGTTATAATAAAATATGATTTTCACACATATGTTATTACCACACAAACAATTTCAGAATAAATACCATTAAGGTCCTTAAGTAGGAGCCTACTCGCTGCTCATTAGCTGCGCAGTATGAACGTGTTCGTGGAAATAGCGAGTACTGCCAATAACACACATTACATTAAAATTACGTCACATAAGCTTACCGTTGACAAGACACACTGCTGCATTGACTCAGTCTAAACACCCACATCCAATAATCATGTTACAATATAAATATTTCATATAATATATCAAGAAATAAACATTAGAGTTACTACATTAAAAAAGACCCAATAACATGCATTGATGTATCCAATATAAATGTATATAATAAATATAAGCACATATAAGATATAAATTATGGAAGACCTAGAGCATTTAAATAATTATATTTAAATGGTCTAGGTCTATTAGGGTATTAGTGATGGGTCATTAGTCTAGTTTTGAAATCAACTATAGTAGCATTTGATTTTTGCATTTAAGCTATGGAGCAATATACACAGTAAAGCAAATATATATACTATAATATAAATATCATAGAATATTATATAAGCTGCATTTATTGCATTCTGTATGCTGTGATATGGAAAGAGGGCTGCCATCTGTAGTCAACCCAATTTATCTTGGTCTGGCATCTGGAAGCCTACATCCATTCTCATCCACCCTACCCCTCCATTCTTTTAATCAAATATTCACCAAATTATGAATGATATGATAATGATATATAACAGTGTTTTTCAATCTTTTTGATTGTGTGACCCTTTTACAGGTTAAAATATTCTGGCCACCCCCTTATCTCATAGAAAACCAAAGAAGTAATTGATTTAAAATCCTATATATGTTAGTTGGGTAAAAATTTGTTTTTATTTTGGTTCATTTATCAATAATTCATGCGGGGCACACTATGTCGCAATTAGAAAATTATTTTATTATTAATGTTTCAAAAATAATACCAAAATTTGATAAACTATTGAAACATAAACAAGCACATCCTTCTCACTAAAATTGTGTTTTTGGTGTACATGAACCTCAACTTATTCTTTCCTCCTAGGGGTCCACAACCCACAAATTAAAAAACACTGATCTATAGTATAAATGACTCAAGTTGCGTTACATCAATACATAAAAAAAAATTATTTTTTTGCCAAAAATAACAAAGTAAAAGTGTAATTTAGATAATTACAATTGAAAAGCAATGTTTAATTTTATTTTACACTAGGTGTTTCCGCAACTTAGTCCGCATGGAATTTAACTTTATTTTTCTAAAATAAAAGTAGCCTAAGTTACTTACACGTACATTAGCTACCTGCCAAAAAAAGTCCCGTCAAAATAGGTCCAGCCATTTGGGAGATTTGCCGGAACAAACAGACAGACAAAAATTGTAAAAAATATTACTTTAGTGTATGTACCATATTTATATTTGTATGCATGTAGTAAAAAACGGTTATTTCAATATTACAAACAGACACTACAATTTTGTTTATATGTATAGATGTATAAATATTACAAATTCCTTATTCCATAGCAGGCTTATTACTACAGCAGTAAAGTTGGGATGAGTCACAAGTGATTGGTATAAAATTGTATAAACAATATAATCTAACCCATCATCAATCATGAGAAACATTTACAAAACACAGTGTATTCAGAATACATAGAAATATAACACATAATAGTGTTCTAAAAATATATTATGACTACATGTTATAAGTATCATGCCTCAAATGAGAGGCTAAGTGCAGAAAACAGAGTCCAACCTACATGTAGGTCTTACAATAGAAATTAGATTAACTATCTGCTATTTTTTACATAAATAAGATTACAGTACAGTTATTACATTTACGGGCATTTTTATCATCCCATCTGATTACAACTTCTGTAACAATAATACCTAAATTCTCATTGTAATCCAAATTTATGAGATGACAGCCCTATGAAAAAAGTAATACAATAGGTCTTTTCAACGACCTTGATATCTATGAGTAAATGTTGCGAAAATAGATCTGGGCCATGTTCAAATCTATTTTTGTATTATGTATTAAATTACTTCTGTAATTTATATACCGTGATACATATTGCATTACAAAAATACATTTTAAAAAAATCACATTACAATATCATTAATATATAAAAAAAACAAGCAAAGCGATTAAGACGCATTTAAAAAAACAATAGATACTTACGGTATCTCTGTAACTCATTTTCAGACTGGTTTTGATTTAAAAAAATACGTAGACTGAAATAAATCACAAAAATATTATACACTATGTAATATAATGCAATTTCACAGTAATAAGTGTTATATGGAAGCGGTAATCGACAGAAATGATTCTTCTATAGAAATTAACTTAAAGTAAGCAAGACAGATTGTACACTGAGTCTGTGTCAGTCACCGACAATCACAACAAAGTAATGTCAGAAATGTTTTTAATTTTTCGTGGCAAAGGATACATAAAGTGTTTAATTAAATTAGTTGTTCTCAAAACGGTATAAATTTTAGGTTTCACTATTTAAAGTAAAATAATAATGGCATAACAGGATGTCGTAATGAATTTGAGTTTTGTGGTTAGTTAAACCCTTAAACCGAAAGATCGTGAGTTCAATTTTATGAAGATATAATTAAAAAGAAACATTATATCGAATTTTTCATTTCCTTTCCCTTAAAATACATTTTCATGTTTGTATGAGGGTCATTATTGCGGTTTATTAATAACAAAGCCTTCAAAATATATATAGATACATATTTTAAGAAAATTTGGTAAGTGCATCTATTTCAAAGTTACTTGTAAAATATAAAGATAGCTTTAATAATAATTACTACAGATTATTGCCATGCATTAATGTACTCTGTGCTGCATGGCGACTTGAAAAACAGTTTCTGTCAAATTATGTCAAAGTCAAGAATAAACTTCAAGTTTGCATTTTGACCTGTTTCGGTCTCTTTGGTTTTCATATTAATTAATATTAACTATAAAGTTAGTTATACGTAACAATTTATTACGATACTATTAAATACTTATGTGGGAACTAGTGATAAAAATATGCTAGGCATAAAGCTTTGATATTGAGTTACATTTTTAATAACATTTTATTTACAATGGATGAGAAAGAAGAGTTACATCTAACCTCTCAAGAATTACAAGTTCTGTCCGAGCTTGACAGGTAAATATTGTATTATATGCAAATTAAACATTACTGCACTATGGTGTGCTAAATATTTAAGTATTGAATACATACTACTTTTCCTAATTGCATACCAAGCATATATTTGAAGTACTTACAGAATTGTGTACAGTACATTTTAGAAGTTGTCAATATTTAGTTGTAGTAGTAACTTTGAAGTGGATTTACTAATAAAATTAATGTATAAAATTTACAACGTTACATTGTTACAATTTCAGTCGACAATTTGGATTCTTGAAGTTGAAGGGAACAGAACATGGGAGGACCCGTGCACTCATTCTCAAGGCGGTTAAATATTTGGAAGGAATGCTTGTTCAAATCAAGGTATGTTAAATAATTTGTCATTACAGTAGTTATTTCTAAAATTTCTTGTTCAGTGTTGTTAACTAATTTATACTGTACTAGTTACCCGCCCTGGCTTCGCAAGGGTGTACATGTATTTTAACACCTTCCAATTGAATCAGTCTATGTATTGGTAAAAACTGCATTAAAATCTGTGGTATAGTTTTAAAGATCTAAGTGAACAGACATTGGAAGTGACTTCATTTTATACAATGTAAAGATTTTTTATTATTTTTTTCTACATTTATTTTATTACTTTCTTAGTTTATCCATATGTATATGTGTAAATTAACTGATTAACCTGTAGAACTATTGGCATTTAGTAAAGTAATGAGAAAATAATTGTAATAGATTTACACCTAGTTTTTATTAATTATAATACTCTATGATTTTAATTAATTATTATATATATCCTTCATTTATTTAAAAACACTTGTCATAGTAATTATTTTTACTGTGTTTATCTGTATATATTGATTGTATAAACTGCTTTATTCCTCAAACTAAAAAAGTGAGTTGAATGAATAATTATTGTAATTATTATACTATCCATTTGGCGGGTGTTATCACATTTAGACTGGTGTCTTCAGTACTTGTTACTTTCTGTTATATATGCTTTTGTTCACTTATTTGAGATTTATAAATGCTTAATTTCCAATACAATGTCAGTTAGGGATTATAGACTTAAGCTGGAAGGTCCTAAGTTATCTAATCAGTGTTGTAGTTAATTGTAATTCTGTGGTTGGTTATAATTGTATAATATTTACTAATATTTTCTTTCCAGGAGGAGGAAAGGGCTTGTTCACCTGGTGCTAGAAGAGACATATGCATAGATCCTAAGACATATTGCAAATTGGGACATTTTCACCTATTACTAGAGGACTATGCCAAAGGTTTTGTAGTTTATTTATATACTTATACTTGATGATTATGTTTACTATGCATTATTAAATATTTATTTATTTATTTATTTCAGGCAACTAGGCCCATATTATAAATACCTTATAGACTAACATACATATAATATAATATTTAAAAACTAACACATTGATATTGTCTGTATGATCACAGCATTGAAGATGGCAATCTGCCTTGGTACCGCCGATATACCACACCTTTCGGCCAGTAGTCCTCTTTCATGAAGGTGGGCAGCAAGTCTGTGGGGACCAGGGCCACAAATGCTTTGAAACTCGCATTGTGACTCGACTTCAGCTGTGTCACCCCCACTGTTAATGAAATTAAATATGTCATAATGGCTACATGAAGACAATTTGATATCTTTATATATAAAAACTATGTGTCACATTGTTTGTATGAGTTTACTACTGAACCAATTGCAAATTTGATTTGCACATTGTGTGCAATTTGATCTAACTTGAAAGATAGTACAGCTTACACATTAATTTATAGTAACAATATTATTTTATTGCAAATTATTTTAATATATAAAGAAACTGTTAACCATACGCGTGGGCGGGTCTGCTAGTTAAAATATAGATAACCTTTTTTGGTTTGTTTATTCATCATCATCAGCATCATTGCAGCCCGGAAGACGTCCACTTCTGGACATAGGCCTCCCCCAAAGATCTCCACAATGTTTATTTATGTTTAGTCAGCAGATTATTATTTGATATATATTTTTTGTCAACCAAGTTGCCATATATATATATAAATAACAGTAAAAATAACCATATGTTGTCTATGCACACATAAATCAAATAAATTGATTCTAAGGATATGTTATATATGTGAGAGATACCCTTTCAGTATTTTGCAATAGTGGTTAGTGATTGCCTCTCTACTATGTCCTGTTATATGAAATAGACTACCATTCCCTCAGGTTTCTTCATCAAACTTGATTTAGTTGCTTTTAACATTTAAATTTGTTCCTAATAGATAGTTTACTCTATCACTATCAGCACCACCAACTAATCTTCTTTTTATTATTATTTACACTAAATTTTCTCAGCCTTATTATTATTATTATAGCTTTAACTTCCACAGAATATTTTTCAATAATAATATGTAGTATTCTTTTTTTATATATTTTTTTCTTATTATGTGGCCCCCTAGGATAAAGGCCTCCATCTCATCTCATTCTCCATCTTCTGCCAACCTGCCAAACTAAACTTCTTAAACATGTACTAAAGTAATAATAATCTTACAGCTATGTCAGCATATCAAAAATTCTACGCACTGGAACAGGACAACTGGAAGGATCCCCTGTTTTTGTATGGACTTGGACTCTGCTATTATCACTACAATGCTTTTGAGTGGTAAGTTTTTGTATTATTGTATGATTTATGTTACTTTTATAACCTCTCCAATATTAATTATAATTAAACGAACAAAACAGTTTATGGATAATCTCAATTGAAGAAATTTTAAGACAGTAATAACTGAACTTGAATGTGACATGAAAGACTAAAACTGGCCTAATTTTAGTCTTTTATTCTTCTTGTCATTCTTATCCACCCGTTGTGGTTGTATAGAATTAGTTTAGTTTCTTTGCCTTTCCCAAAGGGAAACAGGACTAAAATTATAGTTAAGAGGCCTTTCACATTTTTTGGCCTAAAAGCAGGGTCTTTGGGGTTCTGGTTCTAAGAAATTAAGAGTCGGATATACATTTTGATTCCTGAATTATATAGATAGATATCTAATCTTAAAAACTACATCTTTGAAATGTTAATTTTCTCTTTGTTAGTCTTCCTAATTTCTAAAATAGTTTATTCAAAAACGCTAAATGACAGAAGTTTGGGGTCGTCGTTCATTAATAAACAAACATAAATTGATATGATATCTATACTAAAACTTGATAATTACTTCATAAATTGAGACAGCATCGTCCTTTTTTTCATTTTCAACTTAAATATCTAAAAAATTGATCATAATGAAACCCGAAATTTCAACAAAACTTTGCCATAATCATTTCTAATTTTCTCATAAATACAACGAAATTTTTGCATAAAAAAAAACATAATAATAAAGTTAATATACTTGTAAATTAGAAATATAAAAAAAAATATAAGTTTCTAAGAAAAAAATAAACAATAATAATAATTGAAAGTTGTATAAATTCCGTTGCGCCAAAAGTAAATTCTCAGTGCTGCGCTAGCGCTCGTCGAGGTAGGACCTATGCTATTTTTTACGACACCGCTACGATAAGACATTCGTAAACATTTGTCAGTGAACATTAGTATAGTGCGACTAAACAATTTTGATAATTTAAGTAATATTTAATTAATTTTGCTAATATATACTTATTTCTACGAATATTAATTTAAAGTTGTATAATATATATATATATATATATATATATAATATTTATTTTAGCATGCCAAAACAAAAGTACAGTTATGCTACAAATAAAACCTACCTACCCTGCTGCACTATGAAAAGCACAAGAGCATGGTATTTCGTCACACTAATGGCAATTAATTGTTAAAATTAAAAAAGAGAACGTTTTAGTATTTTTAAAAATAATGCTTATCTGAGAGAAAAATGTAAACCAATTTTACTTTATGTTTATTTTGTAGTTTTTTTCTAAATTAAAATAGGGTTATTGTTTAGAAAAATACCATTATTATTTTTACGTACATTTGTCTTGTGTTATATCATCTAGTATGCAATGTGGATTGTAAATAAATTACCAAATTATATATAAATTATATTCCTTAATGTTTAGAGATATTTTATCCAATTTACTTTATTTTATTTTACACAATACAGATATTTCTAAATTGCAGTCATTCTGTTATTATACTCGTTGGACTTTCATTACTGTACAGTTATGTCAAATAATTATGCGTGTTTGGGTGAAAAGTCAACAACATTATAAATGTTTTTATTTAGTGACTAGATTATCGCGCGTTTAAAGATCCGTGTACAGTATTGGGTCGTTATATATAAACCTTCCTCTTGAGTCTATCTATTCTGTCTATTAAATAACAACGAATCAAAATCTGCGTAGTTTTTTAAGATCGAAGCATACATAGATCTATTACATGACTGTGTAGATGATATTTTAACCGGAAATTGAAGCCGTTAAAATGGTATTGGCAGATCAGTTGGAATCATCGGTATTCTTGGTATATAAGCTGGTTGCCCAGCTAACGTACCGGTTATAATGGTCTACAATTAAATTGTCTTTCAATTCTTTAGTAAGCAACATATCCAATGGGATGCCATTGCACATGTTCGGCGGGCTTAAATTTCATGATTGGATCATGCTTTTGAGAAATTCCTTCCTCAAGTTTGAGCAGTTAGTGTGGGAAATCACTATCTGTGCTTCCATAAAAATGAGCTCTCAAATTTGTCAGTAGTTTTAAACTTTCAATTAAAGTACATAAGGGAGACGATGTTAATGACACAGAGAGTCTTTCAGAAATCTCCAGCAAAAGTATAAAAGTAATCCCGCCAATGAGAGCAGAGGTGTTTCTAAGGTCTTTTAAGGTTCTATCCAAAATCTCTATAGCTCATGGTGATTTCATTACATATAATCAATGAGGCGTCTTGTAATAATTTATAAAAAGGTTTGATATTAACAAGTAATTATTTATCAAGAATCAAGAATTGGCCAACCAAGAACGAGAAGCTGCAATATCAGCCAATATCATGCGGCGACGTCAATGATGCAGGAACAGCAATGATAGCAGTTGAAGCTTTTTTTTTACAACTTAGAATGGCAAACAAGCTGACGGCTCTCCTGATGGAGAGGGGTAACCGTCGCCTATATACATGAGCAGTACCTGACATGTTCATATCAGCATATTGTTTCCCTCATGCGTTGCCATTCCTGAAAACTCGGGTGTTATTCCCCTGTACCCTGTAAATTCACTACCATATATATACACAGGTAGTCTATATAGATAGATATACATATACACAGATAGTATACCCTGAGAAAGGTCATAGACTACTTTATAGTGCGAAAAAAGTATTGGAAGGGATTAAAAGCGGAGATGAAAGGTTGTATAAAAGTATCGTCATTGTTTAAGTGAAACAATGAAACTTTTTTAGGTTATAATCTAAATATATTTCCTTTATTTGGTCAAGTTTATTATACCACGCTGACGAAGTCGCGGATACACCTAATATACATATAAGGATGGGACCTTTAAATCAAAACAAAGCCTTGAAAACACAACTATTATATATCAATAAAATAATTATTTGCTAAGTATAATATTTAGAACAAGTGAATATGGCAATAATGTATCCGACTCTTATAATAAATTATATTGTATCTATTAATAAATAAACTGAATTAATATGTAAGAAGAATTAATTAGTAAATTTATGTTATAGTAATTTCATCTTCTTGTCCTTATCCCAATTATTTGTTACTCATATTACTTAAGGTTTTGGCTTTTAGTTGTACAATCGGCCAGCATCCTGACATCAACCCTCTAGGAATAATATAATAAAAAAATATGGTCATTATTAGCACTTTGACAATTAAGATAAATCACGTTATTTAAAAAAAAGCCAATAAGTAGTTTATGTTACTCAGTTAAGTAGAAACATATCACATTATTAATTAAAATATTACAAGGATCAAAATGGTTCATACTAAATCCACACCGATTGCGCTACACGGTTATTTGCGTCTGTGTGCGTGTATTACTGTGTGTGTGCGTAAATCCATGCGATTAAACCTAAAGTTGAGCGGCATCGTTTTGTAATAGTCCTCTTAATATAAATAGGTGTTGTTTAGAACTAAATAATTTTCGTATAGAACTGTGTAGCCAATTTCTTACCACAACATATTCGAGAGCAATTGTTTGCAACACACATAAAGTTATTGTCATCACATTGAAACAATTTTTGTCTGTAAAATCTATTTATTAACCTTTAGTACAGGTTATTACTTAGGTTAAATTTTGCTACCTTTCTCATATGTGGGGTGCCAATTTTTATAACACTTACTGTTAATTATATAATTAACACACTATTAGTGATAGTGATAGCTATCCAATAAGTCGATTAGGACTCATCATGCTTAGAGCTACCTTGCACAGTTTCGAAAGTTAGGATATTGAATGATGGGATTAGTTTTCATTAATAGTTCTAAAAAAAATACATTCTTAAACAGATGTTAAGAAATTATATTCACATTAGTTGTGTTATGTTTAAGGTGTATATTAAGAGATGATATAATGCCCACTGTGTTCGGTTTCTTTCGTAATATAACCGGTATAAATCGATTGATGTTTCGATCGAACCGACCGAAGTCGAGTAATGTTTATTGCATGTAAAGTCATGTTCATTGGAAATCCTATAGTCTTTCCTTCGGCTCCAAAACTCGTGGTAGGTACAAACTGAGATTAACCGAGGCCCCTGACAGACCGAAGAGCAGTAACTGGGAGTTTTGGTGAATAAGAAACCGACAAAACCCATTCGCTCCCCCTGGAGGGTGGTCGAATCTGTGAAGATTTCTTCTCATAAAAAAACAAAGTAGACACTGAGAGCTCCCAGTGAATAATAGTTGTTCTGTAAATCCAGAAATTATTGTAATGATGTGTTATTGTTGCATTTTAACTACAATTGCTACTTCATGGCAGGCATTGTATTATTTAAAAATCAGTTCTTGTATTATTTAAAAAGTAAAGAAAATACTGTCATGGTAGACTTCAACTTTTTTAATATGATTTAATTCATTCGTTGTTGTTTTTTCGATATATCAGATGAAGCTATAGAATATTTATTCAGTATCGAATACTGTGTATAAAAGTTTATTTTTACCTTTTTTCATACAGTCGGTACATTGTTTAGAGCGCTTCCACTATGTAGCGCTGCTTTGCGAGTCGCTGAGGCTAAGAGTTTTTTGTATTAATCTACAGATGGCACCATGAGTAGCGTATTGTAAATTAGCAGGAATAAGAGTAGTAGCAAGTCAACCCAAGAGCCGTTTTCGTAATACAATTTGTCTTCATGTTAAATTGTATTAAGATCTGTTCGGCCGTTTTTTGTTTTTGGCCGTAATTTTGTTTATAAATAATTGTCGTAAAGGGCAAGCTAAGCCAAATATCAAGTGGAATACTCATAAAATTGAAAAATAATCTCGATATATATGGTAATGATTTTATAGGAAATTGATCACGTGAGCAAACAGTTTGTATGCAGGTTTTAACATTTATATCGTATGTTTTACATTACTTCATGGACAAATTTAGCTTTACTTTCAGTTCTTTGTATCTTGGCTTCGTACGCCCTACAGTTGCCAACCGTTCTGTTTTCACAGGACATGTCCGAGTTTTTATAGTGTATTGGTATGTCTTGAATAGTTTAAAGAAGCGTCCTGGGTTTCTATTATTACAATTCGCGCGCCTCTTTGACAACTACTTATTACAAAATTTTGTTATTTTAATTACTTACTTGAATTTTATTTCACTTATTTTAACTACATATTATTTTAAAAACCAAATTTAACAAACCAGGATTTGAAGTTAGATACTTCCTTCAAATCCGGATACCTTAATATGTAGGTACTACCTTTATGACTAATTCTGTATATAATAATATTTGTACTAATATATAAATATTTTTTATCGATCTATCTACCATATATTGTCCTGTCTGTTAATATAGATTTACTTTTGCCTTTTCTAATAATTTGCAAAAAAATCTCTTATGTAGAAAAAGGACCCGCGCCTTCACTGGCAGTCAATAGTTGATATGGATTATTTAAAAAGTTTTTAATGTTCTGTATTAATGTTTTGACAGATTTTTTATTAAACAAATAATTATCTAAAGACGAAAGAAACTAAAGTAGGTTTACTTAAGTAGGATTCCTATACTAACTGAATACCGCGGCGCGCGCGGCCCACGAGTATTATACCTAATGTCTCTCTACTGTGAGAATATAGCTTTCTGTATTTGGAAATTTTTTTTAAATATCATCCATCCATTATCATCCATAAAATATAATCTCATACAATCTTGACCAGGATTGTATGAGATTATATTTTATGGATGATAATGGTATGGTGCATCCTCCTTTGCTAACGGCATGTACCGTCGAACACGAGGTCAGGTCAGTAAGCTTTTCATGGCAGATTTCCTAGGAACTACCCCATGGTTTCCAGGCGTCCCCATATGTTTCTTCCTTTAATATTAGTACCTATAGATTTGACGTGTTCATGAATGCAGAAGGGGGTTAGTTCTTTACCTTCAAAGGTACAATAAGTTATTATAATATGGTAGATAAACCTATATTTATGATAGATACTTTATATTCTGTGTGTGCAGGAGATCCAGTGTAGGAATTATATAATGTATAAGTACCTATCTTATTGGAGGTTATAACGGCGGGAGGGTGTTTTTTTTAATTGATAATGAAATTGTGGATCGGCCTGCGCTAACGGTTTCTGCTGGCGAGATACCAGTACAGGATCATAAGATAAGCATAAAAGCCAGGTTAGTTTGCACTTCCTGGAAATTGTAATAAATTCACGACGAATTTATCACGATGGTTTTCAGGAAGACCGCATCGAGGTCGACCTGACGTGGTGTGGTATATTGCTAATAATAAGTACTAATGTCATTGCTAACATACATATACACAGAGTGGTCGACCTGTATGTAGTTACTCTTGGTAGATATCACAGCTTATACTCGTAAAATTTTACGATTCTGTGCTCTCCAACTGCTCCAGCTGTGTATACCCTTTGCATAGACGGAAATATTAAATATCACCACCATCACCAAGTGAAAAAAGTACTTTAGGATAGTCGTAAAAGGTACATGAGTAATTGAGTACACAACAAAAGCCTGTGAAAGTGGGAGTATTTCACGTTCATGCTATCCCAAAAGAAACAAAAACAAATTAAAAAAAAATCTCACAGGTTACACCGTCATGTGAACAATTTAGTATGTAATTATAAAATAATATTTTTAGATATCCACTTTATTTCCACGATGACAGTGGTTCAGTTTTGTGAGTTGGTATGGGTGATAATGGAATGGTGTACCCGCCTGCGCTAGTATATGGTGCATCAGTAAAGGACGAGTAAGAAGTCAGATCAGATGTCCATAATAGTAAATTCATTAGGAAGCAACCGATATGTATTATACGGGGAACCGAGTGGAGGTCGACTAAGTAAGTATATTGCTAGCAATGAGGTCACCTGTCTCTATTTCTAACACCCCCTCATGATAATTCTACCTAGCTTTCAGCTTGTTGTATACTTTACCACTAACCCTAGTAGTATTAAGTATTCCCATAGAAAAGAGTTTGATATTCACCAGGTTTGTGCTTAATCCAATGTTTATGTTTACATAATTTATTAATTGAAAAACAATATTGTGTTGAGACCTGCATCTACTCAATTAGGAATGTATGAGTATTTCGTCACTCACCGGACCTTTCTGATTCCGAGTTATCTATATGTATATAGGTATGTGTCTGTCATAATATTATTTTCGTTTCAATCGGAAAGCGTTTCGTAGTTCGCCGTGTCGACATTAGTTCGTGATTCACCGGACGTAGGACGAGCGCGCGGGGCGGGTACAGCTAGGGCTGGCGGGGTACGGGGCTCAGGGCACGGCGCGGGGCGGGGGGCGCGGGGCGCGGGACGGTGCACGCTGCAGCGCGAGGTCGTCGCTCGCTCGCGCCGCGCTCGGCCAGTCGGGAGCGGGATGCGGTGACGTAAACTGCATCGGCGCGGGCCGCTAACGTAGTGTAGGACGGGACGTCTCGAATTCGTATAAGTGCCGTGTGTGCGTGTCCGATACCACCTGTGTGACTGAGTGCTTGTGCTATTCCCGTCGACGACGTGCCCGCTCTTCACTACGTGGGCCACTGCGGCCTCTACAGCCCACCTCGGATCCGAAGATCCCCGAAATGGTGAGTGCGGTCGAAGCTCCCGCTCGCCGTTTGTTTACGTCGGGTCACTTGCCGACTCCCTCACTCAACCTGCCGCCCCCACATCCATGCATCGCGTTCACACGCGACTCTTTCTATTGTGTTTTGTTTCCAAAATGCAGACACCTATGTCGACGGCCCCGGAGCTGGTCCTGTCGAGATGTTGCATTTTTGTTTCTGTTTGTGTGCAAGTTCCGTGCATATTTTTTGCAGTATTTTCGCAGGTAGCAGGCCGAAGGGTGGCTTTCTATTCATCACTCCGAATGCTGCGCGAGTTCGAGATAATTAAGTAAGAAGTAGTGAGAAAGAGAGGGTAGGTATAAAAGCTTGTGCAAGAAAGGGTAGTGCGTGCGCGTTAGGTTACGCTAGTAAATTATGAGCACGTCGCCGCATAAAATGTAGGTCGCTAGAGTGTGGTTGCTGCACGCGATGCCATACTGCCTCACCTCTCCCTTCGTTTAACCATGGCTGGTGCATGCACCTCTAATACCTATTGCATCGTGTCATTGTTGTAGCAAGGCACGTACGTACCATCTTGTCAGCGTGCAATGCCTTGCACATTCACTTAACGGTATCTCACTACCTTTGTATCCCTATTACTTCGCCAAAACCCGTCGGCTAGCCACGATTCGCCTATATAAATGGAACTATTCGTACTGTAGCTTTAACATTACAAATGTCGAAATAAATCTTGTTGTACCTGGCCCTTTCCAATAGAAAGTCAAGCGTAGTGCGGAGACCCTTTGCACTTGGCCAAATGAATTTCGACTTAGTCATATATCTATATAGTCATCTTTGGGTAAGTAATCTCATATTATGTGATGAGTAACTAACTAGTCAGGTACCATGTCGTCATGTTACGTATAAACGGACACAGAAAATCAGTGAGTCATTGCCCGGACTTGATTGTGGAACGTGGTTTTCGCGCACTTTTATCGTCAGCTCATTCGTCAGTCAAACCAGTATAGTGTGACATTTATATCGGCTTTGAAATTTAATTAACTTGAACCGGTGCCTACATAGATCTTACAAAATTAGGTAATCGTATACCTATATCCTACTGTAAAATTCGTTTATACTAAATAACTTCAATGTTAATAAAGAAAACCAGCTAATAATACTCTTCTGAAAACGTTAACATTTCCGTATTCTATAGTAGGTTATCTATCTACTTTTAATTAATTAATAAATTATCTGCAAATTACTTTAAACATATAAACTTGATTTATTTTTGATAACGATGTAGTTACTATTACGTAAATATATTTAATAGGTACTTGTTTACTATTCATAATGACTTTCAATAATACATTATTAGAGCACCGTCTAATTTCAAGAAAATGTTGATAATGAAATGCTTACAACACATACGATACAATAACATGCTTTTTCCCAAGAATTTCGATTGTATATCAAATGCAGTGAATTCATGTTAAAAGCGGCACGTTCGCTTGTTAATAGTTAGAGTAAGCGTAGAATATAAATCTATAGTATTACTTGTCAGTGTACTAGACTAGACCAATGTACATGGTTATCAGAGACAGTGTTGGCTATCAGTTGCGAACCGGTCTTTGCATTATCAATCTACGCAACACCGCGAACCGCTTCCAGTAACGGTATTTGGCTCTGGAGCCCTGCAGTAACTAGACTCGTTCGGCCCGCTTCACAAAACATGTTCTTTACTTACTATGACCACTTAGGTTTTTTTTGAGAACCTACACATCTGAGTCGGAAATGGAATTTCCAAAAACAATACTACTAAATTCAACAATAACAGCTATCGGTAAATGACGAGTTTGCTACTTGGGATTTTCATATTACGTATGACATCAAAAGTAAGAGGAAACGAATATAATTGCAATTCCGTATCGGTTTCCATTGTGATTCATTTATTCATTAATACTGAAATACTTGAATGTATCAACAGAATTCTTAGTACCTATCAAAATGTATCGTTTCCCAGTATAGATACATTATTATTCAAGGTGCAAGATTTGTTCTCATTTAGGAATGTCATAGCCTCATTTTTAGGCGTTAGGGAATATTACTGGATAATATGGTTTGAGAGCAATAGTGAATTGTTGTTTTCCAAAATAGAAAAAAAAATTTAGGCAATGTCTTTTCAAATACTGACGTTAAATGTGACATACTAAATTCTCATTAAATGTGACATACTAAATTCTGAACTGACTCGTAAATTAAAAGTAAGATTAAGCTTAGGTATGCAGTTCAATTTAGTCTGTATTGAATTTACTGTTAATTAGTTTTCTAATTAATGTTTCTAGTCTTTATTCACGTGCAGCAGTTGCCTATCAATGTAATTCTTTAGTCTTGGTGACATTTCTTTTGATGTTACGCAATTGTTTCTCGACATTTGCGAGTCACCTGGCCGGCTTTATACTTACTAGTTAATGTCAAGTTGTTGAATATCGATTGCTATGTTGTAATGAATGCCATGTAAGCAATTGTTAGAGCAGCTTGTGGCGCGTGCCATCGGCAGGTGTATGCCGGCTGTTGCTGCACCTGTCACTTCTTCAGCTGCTCCTTAGAATACATTCTTTGTCTTTTCTTTACTATAACAAACAATTAGAAATATATTATACGGAGTTTTTAGTAAATGAAGTAGTATTCACACTTGTTGCACTTATTTATATCAGTGAGTGATGGATAATGGTAAACCAAAGCTACCTCTTTTATAGAATTTTGTTGTTGATTTGATTGATACACTGATTATCAGAATGAAATTAAAGTATATATATTAATAGTGTTTTCGTGTTTCATTTTAATAGCGTATCAACCGTTGCATATCGTGCATTATCGGTCATTAACTTCGTTTAACAGGTATTTGTGCAGTTTACTAATATGGGGAAAACAAAGACGATGTTTTGAGTGCACGCTTTGTGAGCATAAGATGCACATAATGGATGCATAAATAACTAATGCAATTTTGAAAACATGCTTACTGTAACAGTAGCAGAGCGTAGAAAGCGATAAGTGTTCCCGTCATGTTTGCTAGTTCGCCATAATTGCGTTCGACAGTCAATTTCACCAGACCGGAGGTCTTTTCCGGTGCTCAGTAATCTTGTATATGTGCTATGCACTGATTTCACCGGAATCCGTACTATGCTATTTACGTTCACAGTTTGCAATCTACTGTCATACTCGTAGTAATGTCATCGGTAGTTGTATAGGTGATTTTTTATTTCTAATTGGTTTGAGAAGACAAGAGAAGTTTTGTAAGAACCATAATACATAACGACTTATAAAATATGAATTTACCTAATGACATTTTTTGTGTATATTTGAGTATTGGGAGATTGACAATGGCATTGACCTTGATGTCTACACGTATTCTGAATGCTTCACATAATATTTCTCTACAAACTGTGATGAATATAGAAGCTGTATTTTCGCATAAAGCTATTATAATGTATTTAAAAAAATCAACGGGTTCTCTATGTGACTTCAATACGCTCGTGCAGAAATTCTATTAAATTTTACAATTTGTCATGTGTTCTTCCTTATTTCAGTTATGTTTTTTGATAGTGGTTAACATTATTATTTATGTTACTATATCTTCAATAATAATTGATATTTGCTCAATAGCCTCAAAATTTTAGTATACATATCATACATATTTTCCTTGTAGAATGTGGGAAGAAAAATAGTCCTATTTTGTTTCATATATATGATCTGTGATTCAATACCTGTTGCGGCAGTTTAAGTATATCTAACACCTACAATTCAACATTCACAATGTGCTTAAACGTTTATGGCAATGCTGTTAAATGTTACGTCACAATGGGCACGAAACATGCGAGTCTAGTTGCGAGGCGAATGCTTCATAGCAACAGTGAAATAGCGGCGTCTAACCGGAAATCACAGCGCTTCACATACCAGGTGCCATGATACGAAGTTACTGCCGTCTAACGACATAGCGGTACTTGTGTTTAATCATATTGATGTAAATTAGTATAGGATGGAATTGTTGGATTGCGCACCGAATACGTCGCATAACGTCGCGCAGTATAGGACGCGGTCCCCGACCCTTTACGATGAAATGCATCTACTGAGTAAAGCTACAAAGATGTGCGGGCGGGGCGCCCATCTCCCCTCACTTCGTACCGTGTACCCGTGTACAGCGTCACGTAAGTACACACTGGCCCTTCACGCACAGGGCTACGGCGCGCCGCCGTTGTGGGCCCGCGCGCGCACCGAGCCAAACAAAGCTGCTGCCTCTATCGAGTTGCCGGCAAAGGGCGTATGCAATATTAGTTCTCCCCCACCCCATTTCGGCCCCTCAGCGTGCCTATCTCTTCGCCCTCGTATTTAGGACGCGATGTTTTAGTAGCGGGGGTGACTTTTGGATTGTATTCTATTTCGGCCAATTTCGTAAAGTTTGTTGTCTTTTTGCAATAACTAGGTCACAATAGCACTGAAATTTAAGAGCAAGGCGAGTGTTTGGTGACGGTACGCGGTCGTCGACACTAACGGATCGCTATTTATACCTGCTGCGTAGTGCACCGGAACTGGCTCAGTGCACTCGCTGCATCCGTGCTCGCCTGCGCCCTGTCAATGACCTCCTCAGCACTCAGACCCATTACAACCAAATGTTGAAACAAGAAATTTATTTATGAACCGAACTCGGGTGATTCTCTAGGTGTTTCAATGTATTTAATTATACGTAACAGGATTTCATAAATCGACGAAATGTGTACAAATGTAGGTAGGAGGATGTTGCAAGAGTGCCCTTCAGGCTTCCGTTTTGTTTGTGTTACGTAAGTTTACCGCCCACATCTGTAGGACAGCCACCCACGCAGTCGCGGCGCAGGGCATGAACTGTGTCAAGCAACATGCCCTAGTTTTTTCTCTGACTAGCATTTGCTTCTACACGTGCAAATAACAACGATAGAGTTGTTTCTTTTTACGATAAATTATTTAATATTTTTTAAAACGTATATTTAAATAATGTAGTAATGTATAAATATATAGTTTCAACAAAATTAATCTATTATAGATACTCAGTACACATTTACTTTAAATACTATAATTCTACAGTTGACGTGAGTTGGAGTATATCAAATGTATACAAATTGTTAGGATTTTTAAGACAAAATTAAAACTCGTTATACGTGTATATTCAGTGATGATATTGAGTGTAGATATTCTCATCTGATAATATTAAGTTTTTTTTTTTTTAAGAAATACTCTGCCACATACTACAAATCAATTGCTATTGCTAGCTTGATATTATCTATTTTGTAGAGTATTTTAATAACTCAATATTTATGATTTGATACAGGAAATTCTCTGTTGAATATTCTTTTTCATCAGATAAGTAGCCCTTTCCATTATCATTTGAATCTAATCATATCAGTCTGTCACTGAATGTTGATAACTTAATGTATTTGCCAGCGAAGGCAGATGTAACAAGTGTACGCAATTCCATTTGAATGAAAATGTTAACGAAGAGAGAAGACTGCTTTTAATTATTTAATAAATTAATACAGTATATAAATGACAGCTAATTATATTTATAATTTTAGAAAAATAAGTTAAATTCCACGTGGATAAGTTAAATAAAATTTTAATGAGAAATTAACACCATCAAACAGAACTCAATCAGTATCCTGTTAATACTTAATTAAATATTAGACATTTCTATCTTAATAGATGCAATATTACAGATTAAACTTGGTGGTCTAGCGGTTTCGCACACCGCTTTACTTCCGATGGTGCAATTCCTCGCTCGATCCATATATTTGTATCCAAGAGTATGATTGTTTGAATGTAAAAACGGGGATTTAATAAGTATAATTTTGTTTATTTTAAGTGAATTACACAATTATTTACGTGTTTTGAATTTGACGAGTGAATCCTTTGGTTTTCCGCATAATTCAATTATTGCTCGGATAAAACCGGCGGCTGCGACGAATAAGTCCGCGATCCGCGATCGATGGCCGCGCCGGAATTTCCGCGAAAAAAGTCATACGTCACAAGGCGTCACGTCAGGACGGGCGCGGCGCGACGTCACGCTTGCAAGGTCGCCGTATGTTGTATGAGTAACCAATTTGTTTTTTGTAGTACTCAGCTAGTTGTATGTGTAAGACCTATTACGGTCATGCAAATAATATACCTACATCACAGTAGGTATGTACTTTCGTACTTACTCATTGCATTAATAAATTTAGAGTATTATTAGATATGTAGGTTAGGTTAAGTACCTATTACCTACCCAATTCTTATCAATCATTGTGACCTATCTTACATATACATAGGGAATGACGTCAGTTTATAATGACAGTAAATAAGTAACATAAGTATCTCTAATTTAGTCGTCCTGTGACCAGGCCGTTTCTCATCGAAATATCGGGAGATCATAAATGATATTTATTCTTGTTTAAATTTAATGGTTAATATTCTTTTTGGAAGTTACGCTAATATGTGATGATGAAAGTGATATATTCATTGTACATTGTATGTTTTATGATATCATTATAGCCATCTATATATTTATGCAATGTTAGTTGGTGCTCTGAATTTAAACTCTGAACAAACACTTAGAAATGCCAAGCATAACTATTATTGGTACTAACTTGGTTTTTCCTAGTGCTCCTACTATGTAGTGATCAAATTATCGTATGCTTACCTAAGTAATACAATCCTAAGTAAGACAAGTCACGTAGTCCGATATTTTACCTGATATTGACGTATGTGCCTACACAAGTATTGGATAATATTGTTTACTCGCAATTCACACGTTACAATTGATCGATTTCTCAGATAATAACGCCAGTATCAATTTCAACATTTATGTATTGTATCTTGTATCGCTTGTTGGACTCTATTTTGTGCAGTTAGCCTCTAAGATTTATGTAAAATATATGTCCTGATAACTTTAGAATGGAAATCTAATAATTTCTTACTCAAGTATAGTTAAATGATCATTTAGTTACGTGCGTATGCGTATGCGTGAGTAAAAATGACTTTTTCTACATTATTTTCAGTATTTGTCATAGGCTCGGGTAGTAAAAATCTTCTTCTAAATGTTATATTTTTAATGAATATAACATTTTCA
Organism: Achroia grisella; assembly: GCF_030625045.1. Classification (NCBI taxonomy): domain Eukaryota; kingdom Metazoa; phylum Arthropoda; class Insecta; order Lepidoptera; family Pyralidae; genus Achroia; species Achroia grisella. The sequence goes on from NW_026712791.1 coordinate 556,717, forward strand.
AATCAAAGCGGGTACCAAAAAATAGAGAAACCTCCCTAACAATATGTTATTGAATCTTGTAAATATTAAATGATTATTGTTAAATAAATTCATTTTTCAGAAACAACTAAATAAGGCAGGCATATACTTAGGTACGCTTCGTATACTTATCAGTAGTTGTACGTGTACAGATTATTTAGGTCTTCGTGTTTGATTATCAGTTCTATATCTATTTTACAATTATGTGTGGCCGCGTTTTCTTTTTATCATGCAGAATCCAACATATTTGATATTTTACGGTTTCAAAAATAGAAATGTAACATGGGTCACATAGTCATTTGAGGCAAAAAATACACACGTGTTGCACCTACTATTCGTGAGTTCCTAAAGACATTTATGTCTATGAATTATATGTATGTATATAAATTTACTGATAGATTTATTTATATGCAAGAAACACTTCTATAATACAAATTCTGATTAAATTAAAAATGAATAATGAAATAGTTGCCTACTTCTATTATAAACTTATTGGTCTCACAAACTTTCACTAATCTACGTAGGTACTTAGCTAAACTATTGTTTAGTTCATTATTTTCATGAAAGAAAGTGTAATCTACAGTTAAGAAATAGTATTCATTGAGAATTACGAGATGAACGTTTATGCATGGAAGAGGATGTACCGTGTACGAAGTCAACTACAAGCATGCATAATTAACTAGCATAGAGACCGTTCTCACGGATGTCGATCTGTACGTACTTAGATATTTAAAATCTAGCAGTCAGTATGCATGTACGTACAGTACAATGGGCATTAGAAAGCGGCCGGTGACCGCAAAAAAGGGAGCAGTAGAAGGGCTCGGTACTTGCGAGATCTTGTTACGTCACTTATTGAACGTAGCCCCGCTTCCCCGCGACACCACCGCTGCTCCATGAAGGGCCCGAACGCACGATATGCGTGCAGTCTTCATACATATAAACTAGTGCCCTCACTATTGTCTGACGAATAATCTGTGACGTCGACTCGTCGATAAAGCTTGAAAATTTCGTTCACGAAGGGTTCAACCCTTCCGTAATGTGTGTTAGGGATGGGGCATAATTTTTAATTTTACTGCATGTAAATAAGTATTGGACTTGTTACGACACTTGTGATGTGTGCCTGAGTCCGGGGTAGTTATCAAGGGCAATCCGCCGATCGTAATGTAATAATAACGCAAAATGTAGTAGTGCTTCTTTTTGATTGGGGGAACATTATGTGACTAACGAAATCATGTTCTGGGAAATAATGTTCGGAAATAAATTTATAAAATGTATTACGTTTAAACAATTTGAATTAATAATAATTGGACAAAATATCCTTAATTGACGTTTGCGTCAGTATTATTTTAAAAGTAAAATGATAACAACTTTACAACCTAATTAATGTAGTTTGAAATCTGTTTTACTTTATTGAATATATTCAGAAAAAATCAATGAAGTAAACTGTTATAAAATGTATGTAATTTTATATTGCTATATTTTTTGTAATCTTCTAGGATCTAATAAAGATTTGTCAGGATTTTATTAGTTTTTTTTGTGGAAAACTTTTTTTTATAAAAAACAATCGAATAAACGTTTTTTTTTTATTAATAAACGGGAACTTGCTCTATTAAGTCTCTACTATGCAAATTGGCTACAGCATTGTCACTATGTCGTAAACTATATGATATGCGACAAATTTAAACCATTTTAATGATAATTATATATATTTATTCTTTTTATTATTTTATTAAGCGGTATTTTAATCATATTTTGGCTTATAAAGTATATAAAGATATTGTTCAGCATTTAGGTGTGCATTTAATTGATAGTGCAAACAGTACGCTATGCTACTGGTTATCTATTATACAATGCCCGTAAATAAAGTTTCATGGTCCTACACAAGCCCAAGGCGAACCTGTTCAATAATGGAGTCCGCATAATCTCGCCAAGTGGCGGACGCATCGGTTTTTATTGTGTTTGTATGTGTCATGTTCATGCATTTGCTGAATGCAGCTGACATACCCTACACTTCCGCATATATCTATACTGTTACATGTTTCACGGTCTCACCACTGCAATATCTGCGTTGTATAAAAAAAATACACTTATATAAATGAGTCGTATATTCGTTTTGTACGATAAAAATTATAAATTATTGTATGGAAATAAAATAGTATCTCAAGGTTTTTATAATAAATTGCATTAACAAATAAGTCGGTACATCAACTTTTAAGTCAATTTTACAAAATAGTTTATATAGTGCAATATAATCCTAAACATGCGGCGTATCTTCTATACTTCAGCAACTCATTAACTCGTATTTTTATTTTAAAAAGTAGTACTTTTGCTGTTTAATTTAATAAGCCTATTGTTTAAAGCGTTTGTAGGATACTATATAATTGTCCTCGGTTTGCAATGACGAACGTATATCGTTCTAATATGGCTTTGCTTATACAAGCATTGCCTGCTGTTACATGCTACCATTATGCTATCTCTATCGTTCCATTAGGTCAAGGCTCAAGGGCTGGTTGTTACGTCAATAATTTAATTTATAAACTTATATTGACGTAAATGTTTTATTTCTGTTTGTAAGATATTAAAAGCAAGAGTAAATACGCAATTAATTAAAATGTGCAGAAACGTAGTTATGTTAATCATTGTTCAAGTTCACTAAGACTGGCCACTGTATTGTGTATATCTAAATTAGGTAGTTATAGATCGTTAAAATTGTGCTGACATGCATAATTTTAATATTTAAATTCGCGATTATCAAGTAACTGCTTTTATTAAGAAGGTTTTTATTATTTTTATATGAATGGCTACAGATAAAGACTATTGTTTTGTTATGATAAACAAGGGTAATATGATGAAAATGGGAAATAGGATGAAGTAGAGGGACGAGACAGGATGGGCTTAATGACATCCTTACTTAATATATTTATTACTTTATAAATGTTACGTAACATCAATATTGTCATCGTGTATGATGACATAGTAGGAATATAATCTGTCGTCAGGTTTTTCCTTTTCCTAGGAAAAGCTCGACAGAATCAGTCCAAGGAAATCTCTAAATAAACTCATATACTGAGCTGCCTTGATGTTCTTGTGAGGAGAGGCCTGTGGCTAAGAATGCGACGATAATGCGTTCTTATAATGATGGATATCACCAATTGCCACTCCCTCGTGAGTACGAGAAGTTGCTAATAATATCGTCTTAACCTTGTGCCATCCAAATCTAATCTGGACTCGACGGAATCTCAGTAGGTACTGTTCCCCAATGTGTGTTTTGAGTACTTCCTAGATGAAGATATTGAGAACAAGGGCATTCCATCTACTAATAGAAATTACGCTAGTATTTATTGGTTATTATAATATTTATCCGCAACCACAAATTCTATTTTGCTCCACTTTACCATTCAAATGCTTGTGATGTTGTGATGTTTAGATCTACTTAATGATGTGAACAAATAAACGAATATGGAAAAAAATTATTACTATTTTGTAAAATATAGATGTTTAAATTTTTATAAAAATTTCCGAATAAAGATATGCGGTTATTTTATCCAAATTTTTATTTTCATGTATTCCTATAAAATAAGACCAGGTGGTGACAGAAACAAAAACCTAAAGACTAAGGGGTCCAAAAAGGGTTGTGTGAACATAACGGATTATTATTAAATAAGCAATAGATATTTAGTATACGAAAATATTGTTAAAAAAATATACATTAATTAATATTCGATGCACTATGCAATGTCACATCCCTATCTACTAGGAAAATGTAAGATGCTATTTTAAATACCTATGCAGGCGATTATTCCAATGCCATTTTGCGCCAGTACTGAAATGGTACGTTATAATATATACGAAATATTGCATGTGAGATCATTCGTGTGTAGGTTACTCTATAAGTGGTATCGAATGGGACAAAACTGGGTCAACTAGAATGACGCCAGCGATAAAAGAGCCCTCGTTCATTATCAATTTTGTATAGTACAACATGTCGCTTACATCTGATATGTTCCTACCAAAACGTGACTATTCGAAAGGTTATATGAATCCCACAGTTTTTGCACTTTTATTAAATTGATTATAGTAGAATGCTTCTTTTATTAAAGGTTCTTCTTGTTTTTGAATTATTGTTAGTATCCACTGAGGTAGACTTCGTATTAAGTCTTTTGCATGAGTACCACACCTCTATTTAATCTATTATAATCAAGCAGTTTGCATTGTAACTGATAAGGCAAATGTGAAATTACAGGATAAGAAACATGACCTATTTATTGGTCCTCGGGAATAAGATTCATGAGTATCACAGTATCACGAGCGTCAAATGATAACATGATGCCCGTGGTATTGTTCATGCATACGGATACCACTTATTATGAGGTGATATGTTAGTTTGTAGGTCATTCCAATTACATAAAAACGTTTAATGATAGATATAATGCAGAGCATCTATCTCCATCACAACGGCACAATGCATATTGTCAGTGATATGCTACAATTGCCTCTGCACAGCAATATATCTACTGAAACTTATGAGTAAACGAAGTAAAACAATTTTTGTTTCCAACTGTTTTAAAGTGTACAATTTTTTGTTCCATCTTTAAATTATCTTTCTGAGAATGCCGTATTTTGCATTTTTTTATATTTTATTGCTTAGTGACAGACATTGTCTACGCTACATTGTACCGAAAGAAATGTTTTACGTGCCTTACCAACAGTCGGTATGGGCATGTAGATAAATCTCTTTATGACTTCACAAAAAACAAAATCTAAATAATTTTGTACCACATAACTAACCATTACTTTAACGTTACATGAATATGTTCGATGTTTGATGTCTAAAACAACCAAAAATGAAGAATGCATTGTTCTTAGAAAATAACTATGTTGCTCTTAGCGTTTATAAACAAACTGCTGTTATTATAATACTGTGCTTGTGCATAATATGTGCATTGCATTGCATTTTGTAGTCGTTAATACAAGGTTATGTTGCAATATGGTCAGGTGAACTGCAAGTTTATGTACTTACCTATTCTATGTTCAATGCATGACGTGATTGCATTGCGGTTATTAGGTACTAGTCTTATATTTAATCACTATAGTCTTACATAGGCATTCGTCCTTGGTACTTAGAGGATTGTGGCATTGTAGCATGCTTTACTGCATACCGCCTATATTATTGCCCTACATATTCTATTGCCCTACCTGATCTCGGTTCACTTGTAAACTATAATGTAACTCCAACTCGTCGATGTTCCAACATGGTGGAAAGATTCGTAGTAACATTGCTGAAGGTACTTTTTTAAAGAACAATGGAATGGTACATTCGCCTGCGCAAACGGTATACATACGCTGGCGGGGTATTATGATATACGAGTGGAGGATGATAGGATGAACATGATGTTGGGTTAGTTATCCAATCATGGCAAATTTATCAGCAATTAACAATGATTTCCAGTAGGGATCGCGTGGAGGTGAACCTGACGTGATATATTGCAATGGGATCACTTGTTCCCATTACTAAGAACCTTTGCATTAATTTTACTTACCCTTTATCTGATATAGACCCTTGTACTAAATTAACCTTAAAATTATTAGAAACAAACTGTAACCCGTCTCAGGGTCAGATAACCCCTTATATGAGAAAGGATAATAACTATAACAGAAAGAAACGCTAATTCCCCTTTAGTCGCTTTCCGTGGGAAAATTTCGCTCAATAGACGTACCTATTCGAGCTCGAATCACGTGCCACGGCGCACCTAGCGACGGCTTACTTCAGTTATGTAAAGTGAGTGCGATGCTATGACGACCGACGAATGAACTCTATAAATAGCGGTCGATCCGTCCTTGAGCCGTTGCGAGTGTGCTGAAGTAGGTCAACCCATGCTGCTTCATTATAGTCTCCCTCTCCTCCCTCTCCCGCCCCCTCTAACACCCCCGAGCTCCTCATACCACCAAAAAACGAAATTGATATATTATTTACAAACATTTACTTGTTTTACCACAACAAGACGCAAGTTTTATCGTCATTATCATCCGACAAAACTGGCTTTCTATATGCGTTCGAGTCCGGTAATAACTACTTATTTATTGCGGAGCTTTATGTCTATGAATTCTATTACAGAAGGTTTCCAAACGACAACTGTTTTAACCGGTTCTGGTGCTATGTACTTACTCGTGTTAGTAAACAAACAGCTTTATAACATTCACGAAGTATGTACTTGTCTAAAATGTGGTACAAGGAAATTCAATGGCACCATCACCGAAAACGAAATATGATATGCGCCGGAATCTATAAAAGGTCCTAATCTAAATATAGGTACCTTGTATTTTTAATTTATCTTTAAAATTTTCTAATAAACGTACATAAACAAGCGTTCTGTCGTAACTTGTAATATTCTGCACACTAGCCAGATGTTCGTTCATTCATATTACATTTATCTGTGTAGAACCGATTACAATTTTACACTGGGGATATGAATAGCGTGTTTCAAAGAGAATTTCGTGTGTATATATGTATGGCCCTGTTTTCCTTACCTGAGCTGATAATATCCCTCGTTGGGCAGGCAGGTAGCGAGCGGTATAATTGGCCCCGTGTATTCAGGATGCTCGCAAGGATTTCTACATAGGTACTCGTACCAATTATCCACTACAAATATAAATAAAAACGTTCGATAACATTTAACGATACATTCATAATAAATAAAATACATACTTCAACACACAAATTAAATACTTTTAGAAAAGTAATAAAAAAAGGTGGGATAAGCTGGTGGGATAATATCTGTAAGATTCATCTTCTATACGGCAAACCCACTTCAATATTTCGCTCTACAATTTTGCTAAGTACATATATGTCAAATTATTTTAGATATTTTTTATTCGAGTCGTAATGAAAACAAAGTTTCCTAAACCATAAAGATATGTCAATTAATCCTGAATACTCGTGATCTAAGTTTATAAGAAGCTTGATGATCGTCGTGGCCATCAGAGAGCCATCGTGGTCGGGAGCTGTTGTTGACATTTCCAGTATAAAACACATGTAACACTAATTGTCACTATATTGCTAAAACTATATTGACATAGTTTCAGTATATATGTTATTTGTAACCCTATAAAATACAGCGTAGACGTAATACCGCTTTTTTAATGTTTTCTTTTCAGCCCTCCACTGAACTGTGAAGTAAATTGTTTTTGTCTATATTATGTTGATATACTTTAAGAAGTTAGAAAAAAGTGAATCTAATAATTTGTAGCAGTTTTTTTACGACCATAATCGATATTGTAATACAGTATTTGCATTTCGTTATCACCATTCGTCGAATATTCGTTATCAGCGCGTGTGGGTGTATGAGTTGAAACGACATACCGCATTGAATAATATCACATAAAGACTCATGGGTACTTTATCTGGTTTGTCATTGATCGAAACAATGCTACTTTGTATAATTATTTAAACACCTGAATATTACGTGAAATTGTGAATTATTGTTTCTGAACACTAATGAATGAAATATTATTTAAAAAGTACAAAGAGTCTACTATGCATATACGTATATATACATGTTAATCTGAATGAAAAATGAATTAAGTTTATTTTATTTCGTCATGTCTTATCGGAATCCTGGATTGATGTATATCGGAACAGGGAAATAACTAGGGTGTATGTTTCTCATGTACTTTTTAATATTGCGTGACAGCAGGCAATCATAGTTAATACTGTGGAATAAAATGTTAATATGAACCAATGTTCCTCAAAGTGCTATGAATGTCGAGCAATGCCGCGGGCGACGAGACGGGTGAAAGCTTTCTTCGCCTCGCCACAAACTTGTGTGTGCGTGTAATTATTTAATTTTAGTTAGTTGATGGTATCGGGGTGAACGTCGGTCGCCACCTGTCTCGCTCCTTTGTTTCGGCTTGCAAATGTCAGCCGAGGTCGTCTAAATACAGGCGGTATAGGCGTCCGATTCGGACTGCGATCGCTGTCTAGACGTTGCGTTGCATCGTCCGATCGATTGCACGAACGAGCCTGAGACGGTCATCGACCCCGCGGGCGCATCGGTGACGTTACGCTTCGGTGATGCGCCCCTAAATAACCTTACAGATATTATGGATGCCTTCGTTCCGTCTTTTGTAAGGTTTACGCACCTTGACGATACCGCTGCGTTCTTCGTTATAATTCCAATTCATACTCGTTCGTAGCCTGGCCAAATTTCTTAAAAATCTAAATTTATCTACCTGGCCATTTTATTTTTCTTTACTGTATGTACTATGGCAGTTGTAAAGACGTTTCTGCTATTGAATCGACAATGCGTAACGCAATGCAATCTGTATTAGTTCCACAAAAGCGGACCGGTTTAGAATTTTGGGACGGGTAGGCCTGGTATAATAAAAGTTTTTTCTCCGTCATTGTACTTCTCCGGCTAAAATATTTCTATACAACTCAATATTACGGTAAAAAGAAATGTAAAGTTTTATTGCAGAGTTCATACTTTGTATGGGTTCTGTTGTTTTCTCTCTATTTTATTACGTCAACAGTAGGTATTCACGGTGGGCTGTACTTATTACTTACATAGCAGTTACCGTGTATTATTTAATTTTGCACATCGTCTGACCTTGCGGCCAAGTCAAGTGCAGACTGTTACTTTGACATTGCTCTCTCAGACAGACTGTACATATAAGAATATATTTTTTCGATACAAATGAGCACTTTTGTATACTGAACGGCTGAATTAATTATCTAAATCGTTTATACGTAAAGCCGTCTGTAGTATACTCTATGGATATAAAATATGTATATATTCGGTAAAGTAATAAAGTAGTTGTTATTTTATATTGTAAATTTGAGTCCACGTCTGCGACTGCGGGACTATGAGTTTGTAAAAAAAACTGAGTGTAGACTTTAAAATTTATGACAGGCATACTATTCATTTAAATTTTTCTATTCATCAAGACGATACTGCAAAAAACTACAGTTGCACTTGTAAATGATTTAACGAATAGATTTTATTAATTAATAAGTATGCATCTTACATGTCTGATGGAAGATGTTTTAAATTTTTTTTGCTATTAGGGCAACAAAGGCGTTGCAGATGGCACTATACGTGTCGCCGGGGTTCTCTCGAGCGGCAGACGCGCATTTGCGGTTGGCATTGATGTTCAAAGCACGAAGGCATTGGGCGGCTGCCGCAGTGCACTTCAGACGGGCGCGGCTGGCTCCGCACCAGGACGCAACCTTCACACGCTTGGAGCTCACCTTCCATGCTGCTCACTTGCTCGAAGCCAAGGGACTTAGGAAACAGGCCAGGGACGCATATGAAAGACAACTTAAAGAGCCTCAGCTTTCTTCTACCTTGAAAGCAGATGTTTGCAGGCAATTAGGTAAGAATGTAGAGTCTTGCGTATTAGCTATGTTACATGTAATAACTGCATAGTGAAGACACTGACAAGAGTACGACAGTGGGTAATGATTGATAAACGATCATATGTTGATAACTTGATGATATCAATAGTAAACGAAACAATGGGTTTAACTAAATATACAAGAACATAGGGCTACAGTTGCTTAAATATATATAGTATATATGTATATAGTTATAATTTTAGATAAATACCTAACTAACTACAGTCGTATGACATGTTAATAAACTTCAGACGTGAATACCAATATAATTTATAATTATATACCAATAAAATGATTATAGATAACTTTAATTTAATAATAATTGGACGTACATAAGTGGTGATATAAATAGAAAGATATTTGCTCGTGGTGCCAGGGTGGCTGTACCATCGGTGCGTCTCGTTGGGAGAGACTGGGGCGCGCGCTCGCGCCGCAATTTGGTGTTTGCAGCGCGCAGTCGCCGCGGAGCCCGACTCCGGCGCTGGCTTATACCTCCTGGGCAGGTGTTATGCGGCCCAGGGAAAGGTCCACGACGCATTCATTGTATATAGAAACTCCGTCGAGAAATCGGAGGGGAACGCGGACACTTGGTGCTCTATAGGGTGTGTATTTTATTGGTCTGAAGTTTTAATATAATAATAATTTTCGTCATATCATTCACCAAAGATAGCTGTAATTTTGCTGTATGTATATGGGCAGACATTATTAATCTATATATGGAATAATAAAAATGTAATTTCTCGTGTTCGAATTATAAATATTCATGCATTTTAAAATGAGTAACGAGAAAAATAATAATGTAAAACTACAAGTCCAATTTGCTTCCTAAGGTAGTTAATAGTGAATGAATATTTCATAAAAACAACCATAATAATAACTAGATGTTTGGCTTACCTGGTACACGTGTATCCGACCGACAAGTGCAACCGACCGCATCTGACATAATAAATGTATGTAAGTAGTTACCTAGTAAGTACCGACATGACGTGTCTGAGAAAGCGTGTATAAGTAGGTATGTCATAGAAAGATTACTAGTATATTTACAAGCAATCCGTTCCAAATTTAAACGGTGAAAATTGCCACAATATTGTCACAGAGGCTACTTCCCGAATAATTTGGCAACGATCGCATTTCCTGTTAGGTATAAAGAAAAATTTACGTCGAGTTACTACTAATAGTTATTAATAGTATGAAAGTGAGTTTGATTATTTCTTTATTACTTCTTGAGGCCTTTCTTAATATTTATTATTTCTTTTTTAGTATTTTTTCCTTTCTTAATATTATTCTTCTTGAGGCCTTTTAATCTGATAGGGTAGAACATATATTACTTTCATTCGGTTTAATCAATATATTACGTATACAAATCCCGAGCACGTGTAGTCAAAAATGAACCTTAAATACTCCACAGGGTGCTGTACCAGCAACAGAATCAACCCATGGATGCATTGCAAGCGTACATTTGCGCCGTACAATTGGACAAGGGTCATTCTGCCGCGTGGACGAACCTAGGCAGCTTATACGAGAGTTGCCAGATGCCTCGAGACGCGTTTGCTTGTTATACGAACGGGGGTGCAGTTGCGACCGCGTCGCACTCGGCCCTTCGGCAGCGACTAGCGTTCTTAAGGGCGAACCTCGTGCATGCCCCTATGCCATCTGTCACTGGAAAGTGAGTATGCAATGATTTTTTAATTGCCATTTACATGAATTTACTTGATACTTGTAGGGCAGTCAACCGCGCTGTTTATTAAGTAATTGTCGGTGTAGTAATTATATTATAGTTTGTTTTTTTTTGTTTATATCGAGAAAATAACGTCTAATTTTAAATGAGGTGTCGTGAACACACCTAGCTAGCCTATCGAGATTAGATTAAACTTGTTTTGGATGCAGAAGTCAAGTCACCCAAACTAACGTGCATGAATAGGACAAGTTATAAATGAGAATGAAGTATTAGAAGCATCTGTCCTTCTAAACGGACAGAAGCTTCTGATACTCAGTCATCACTTACTCCTTAAGAGCTCTGGCGTGAACAAAGATGAAGAAGAGAGTACAGGAAGAAATCGGTAATATATCAATTCTAAAATCAATCCCTGGTTTACAATAATGTAAACGATTATAACGACTAAAATTGGTATTATTATTATTAATGCTAAATAGAAACTCCAAAATAACTCTATAGTCAGCCTAGGTAGGGTGGTAATAGTAAGCTAATGCCTCCTCTAATGAGGATATGTCTGTGGTCAGCACGTCCATTGTAGATTGTTAAATGACTATGTTCACAGACGCCGTCAGTTGCCGTCTATCGAGGAAGCGTGGAACCTCCCTATATCAGCGGAGATGTCATCCCGAGCGCCCAAGTCTGCGCCGCCACCGTATCCCGGCAAGCGAGACGACCCGCCGCCACTCACGGCACAACAACTTCAAACTCTTCAACATCTCCAGCGGAATGCTCATAACCTCATACCCCAGCAACAGGTAAGTGTTGCCTGTTCAACTGCATAGTCTATTGAAAGTCATCGTTAAAGCTTAGAGAGAAGCTTTGGCGTAACTAGCTGGTTTATCCATTTGTTCTAGAAATTTTGTAAAGTAATATCTATGGATCTTGTTATTACAAGATCTACATAGATATTATTTTTACTGTTTCCTATTGCAAGTTGTATTATAAGTATATTTTATTAAATATGATGGTTATAATATCTTGAGGTTCAATACGATAAACAATACAAGTTATTTAGTAAGGTTTGAAAAACACTCAGTCTTTCCCATAAATTAGGAAATTTTATACAGTGTTTAAACAATGAGAGCTGCGTTTCATGTGTATAAAAATCTGGTTATTTATGCTGCAAAATTTTCTGAATATGTAAACATGGTTTGTACGTGATAATTTCACGCAGTAGATGTACCATTGTAATTGATGAAATAAAAGTGTGTAATAAAATTAATAATGATAAATATGTATTTTTGTGTTTTAATTAATTAATTGTATATAGTTTTTTTTTCTTCTTAAATATTATTAAACGTATTGTTTTTTCTAGGCGTTAATGAAGCAGTTGCTGGCACAATATCACCTGGCTCAGGCGGCGAAAGCGCGTGCGGTTTGTAAACACTTTATCCACCCCCTTAATTACCTTTATAATTGGCGGCAGGTTGTGTAGGCATATAACGTAAACATTTCAACAAATATACTAAATTTATACTTATGTTTCAGGTGACCAAAAGCGAAGGTAGTACTGCGACCGGCAGCGACAACGCGGAGTCGTTGGCCGAAGATTTGTTGAAGAGATTCTCGGACTCGCAGCCCGATATAAAGAAGGAGCCTGTTAGCAGTAAGTAGTCATTATTACATCAAGGTAGTCGCATGCAGATTAAGGATCTGTTGTTTCTAGAGAAAATCATCGGCAGGTAGTTCCTTACACAATATGAGTGGGAATAATTTCCTAATTACAGAAGTTGTTACAAAATTAGAAAATATATAATGTGTTTATATAAATTTTTATTACACTACGTTTCATGAAGACACAAAACAGGACAAAATAGGGTTCAGTTTGAAAAGTCCTAAATATTTACTTTTGTCGTTTAAATATAAACCCTCTTTGAATGTCATAAAGATTACTTTTTAATAAAAGGGTTCATCTTTGAGAAACATTGTATAATCCTTCTGATAAGGCAATCTGATACGTTTATCTCGCTAAGATCTGGTATCCGAGGTTACAGTCGTGAGTACATGTATTCTATTAAATACTAGCCGTTACCCACGGGTTTGCTTTATATAGATATAAGAACTAAGCAGAGCTTGTGTTATGGCTACTAGACAACTAATAGAAATACTAAATATGTTTGTGTAAATACATATATAATATGGATAGAAAACAACCAGGCAATACAAATAATACAAACTCATGAATACAAATGTTTATACCGTAAGAGAAATTGACCACTGAGGCATTTTAGATAAACCAAAGCCCATCTCTTTCCTTGTGATACAATCTATCTTTAGAGAAAGAAAAAAAATTGTAACTTCCGTTTACCTGTTTATTACTGAAAATGTAATAGATAGACACACTTTCACCTTTAAAATATTATATTACGAAGCAAAAGATATTTATGATCATGAGGTAGTGATCCGTCCTGCTTTAATGATGTACGCTGTTGATGCATTAGTGGAGAATGTAAGGATGAGGCATTAACACCATAATGGCGAATACACGTTAAATTATGGTTATACCAAGAACTATTATATACTATGGCTTGTTAGCAGTTGGGCTATTAGACCCCAAAATCAAACAATCCCTCCCTATTTATAGTTACATTGTTATGTACTATAAAGTTATATTACACGTACGTACTATTAATTATAAGGCATATCAACTTTGCATTCATATATGTACCGATTACGCCTCGGCGATTGTACGTATTAGTTTATGTGACCTCATAACTGTCTACAATGTGTTCATGTAGACTATAATCGAGGCTAAAAAAGGACTGATATCCAATATATATATAATAATACACTATTATGTTTATTGCACTTGTAACTGAAAATAGGTCATGAATATTAAAAATACGAACACGAGTGGAATGGCAAACACTTGCTCGTATTTTTAATAAGCTCGTAATTTGTAAGCTAAGTTTATTTTATAATGTAAGCATCTTCTAAGAAAATAATTTTAAAACTTTTAAACTAAAGAGGAACACGCAAATTGAAACAACACAAAAGCTGTGTAACAACGATAAATATTACATATATTTCCCAATGAGCAGTAGAATAAAAAAATAAGTTATGACTATTCAAGATGCTTCAGTTGTTAATGTGCAATCATGTTTATTTAAATAAATTATTTTCTATTTCTATGCGTAACAAATAAGTAATTGTGTATCCAGTGATTAGGCTCTTGATTAGACTGGTAGCAAACAAAAAAACAAAAACAAAAACACTAAAACCAAACCTATAAATAAAATGAAATGAAACTTTCTTTCATAATCATAATTCTAAGTTATTCACTCTTTCTTTCATAATTCTAAGTTATTCACTGTCTAGTTTTGCACTGCGTTTTTTATATCGCCACAAAGTACGATACCGTTCCTAAAATATTTTCTGAGCGTCGCATTATCCCTTGTGTTGTCATAATTCTTTCTTCAAAAAATTGTTTTTATTGTTTTTTTTTGTAGTAAAATTCTGCAGAATAATTTGAGTACTAAGCAGTACACTATATAGATATAAAGTATTTTGTGACCCATTACATCTAAAATACAAAAGACATGAAAAACAGTTCTTATACCCACTGAAATATAAATAATGCATCGTATTGTATTACCAGTAGACAGAATAATAATATTTTAATATTAAGTACAATACATGCATTGTTATTCTGATAAATATTTCATGAATAAAATATAGGTATATAACCTTACATTAGTTTTCATCAGTATCATAGAATAACAGAAAATCTAAGTCAGTTTGACATAATGCGGAATTCATGTGAGCCAAATGTTTGTGGAACAAAATAACAATGAATCGGGGATTATGTTAGTGCAAAGGATTTGTTAATTTATCAAATTATGAAAGCTTAATTTATATGTTAATTTATAAACAAATAGTGGTTACTTTGATGAAATTGGTTTTGTTATATAATTCAGAACCGTAATAGGTACACCAATAACCATACAATTCTCAGATAACAAACCACAAAACATCCTTACTAGAGATAGCTGTGAGTTTTAAATATATACGATACGATAAAAATAACATGAAATGCCTATAAAATATACTGGAATTTCGAAAAGCAAATAAGCTAATGAAATCTTAAAGTATAACATTAGGTCAAATACGAATGTGTTAGTTAAACTGGGACTAAAGTTAAATTCAACAGCCTCAGTGGTCTAGTGGTTTATCACACATTTCTTTCGGTGGTTGCGAGTTCGATTCGTCATGATGTAAATATGTATTGTTGTGCATGATTGTTTGTATCGGGCTTGGCGTTTTCTATGTTATATGTCTAAAAAAAGTTGTCCAGTGCCCATAGCACAAGTTCTGCTGAGGTCAGACTAGATAGCGCTGTGCGTTATTATTGGGTTTATTGTTGTACAATAATATTCTGTATTATTGAATTTTTGGTAGAAGAGATATTTATTAATTTTATTATATATTAGGGTATATATACAAAATAGATTTTTTATAAAAATGACATAGCATTGATGAATCTAATGCGTCCGATTTGACTGTCGGGAACATGTCTTCCTACAGTTAACAGCCACTGTGGGTGTCACTTGAAAAATCTCCTATACGTAAAATTAAATGTACATATTGTAATGCAATTACTAATTTAAAATCTTAATATTGAATAAGCTTTAGTATTAGTCATAGACAAACATGCTCACGACAAAATCTAAATCAATCAGTAAACATAGGATGTAATATTTAAGTTGCGACAAGTGAGTTTCTATTGAAGTTTACCGTATTCTAGTTAAGATTCATGGCGTTATCTATGAATACTATTTTATGGCCGGCCTTGGTGTTTCATTTTGCATATTATTATTGTCTGTTTCCTGTATTTCACAAGTTTATTATTATTAATAATTGTGAAGACAAATGTATTTTAATATTTTTTTTGTTTCAGCTGAGAACACCAGTAATGCAAGTGTTGGTGATGCAGTACTCGGTGGTCGACAGCCCGTCGTCAAATTGGAGCCGCTTAAGACCGATCCTCTCAAACCTGTCATGTTCCATATTGGCATGACTTCTAAACAGATACTGGACACTTGCAAGTGAGTATTAAAAAAATATTGGGTAGTAAATTTAAGATACAGTGTTGGTGGTGTAGAAATTTAACATACTGAATTTTGATTCATCCAGTACCTTTGTATACATTTTGTGTTATCGCATGGGCGTCGTTCTATAGATGTGCCCGCGGTTTTACCAGTATGAAATTTATTCCTACGTATAAGCTATATTATTGTAAATTTCATTAAAATGCAGTCAGTTGTATTTGGGAGAAAGATTAACAACTATCTGACGCTCGTGCTAAGAATCTTGCCTAGTTTAGAACTAAACTAAACTATAAAGACAGCTGTAAATATGACAAGAACGATGTCATGACATGGTGGTGGTGTCTTGCAGAGAGAATGCGGGTCCGCCGACGTCGTGGTCGGTGCTGGGTGACGGCTGCGGGCCGCCCACGCCGCCCGCCGTGCCGCCGCCGCGCCTCTCCGCCGAGCAGCTGGCGCCGCCCGCGCCCTTCGTCTACGTAGAGTCCAAGCGCGACGCCTTCTCCCCGCAACTCCAAGATTTCTGCCTCAAGCATCCGATAGCTGTCGTCCGCGGCCTCACCGCGGCTCTCAAGCTCGATCTCGGCCTCTTCTCCACGAAGACCCTGGTGGAGGCGTGGCCCGACCACGCGGTGGAGGTTCGGACTCAGCTGATGCAGTCCGCCGACGAGAACTGGGACCCGACGGGTCGGAGGCGGGTGTGGGCCTGTGCCTCGCATCGCTCGCACACAACTGTGCGCAAGTACGCGCAGTATCAGGCCGGCTCGTTCCAGGAGTCTCTCCGCGAGGAACGCGAGCGCGGCACCGCGCCCGCGCACTCGGCCGGCGCGCTGTCCGACTCTGACGGCCGCGAGTCCGGCTCCGGGCCGGCCAAGCGTCGCCGGGGTGCCCGCATGCTCCGCTTCGGCACCAACGTCGACCTCTCCGACGAGCGGAAGTGGCGGCAGCAACTCACGGAGCTACAGAAGTTGCCGGCATTCGCGCGTGTCGCCTCCGCCGCGAACATGCTCTCGCACGTCGGTCATGTGATTCTCGGAATGAACACGGTCCAACTGTACATGAAGGTGCCCGGCAGTCGGACGCCCGGCCACCAGGAGAACAACAACTTCTGCTCGATCAACATCAACATCGGTCCCGGTGACTGCGAGTGGTTCGGCGTTCCGGACGCGTACTGGGGTGGTGTTCGTGAACTGTGCGAGCGGCACGGTCTCTCGTACTTACACGGATCGTGGTGGCCCGACCCCGAGGAGCTACGGGCTCACGGCGTGCCCGTATATCGGTTCACGCAGCGGCCCGGCGACCTGGTGTGGGTAAACGCCGGCTGCGTCCACTGGGTACAAGCGACCGGATGGTGCAACAACATAGCGTGGAACGTCGGTCCGCTGACTGCGAGGCAGTACACTCTCGCCCTCGAGCGGTACGAGTGGAACAAGGTGCAGAACTTTAAGTCGATCGTGCCGATGGTGCACCTTACGTGGAACCTGGCGCGCAACATCCGCGTGTCGGACCCGCGGCTGCACCGCGCGATGCGCACGTGCCTGATGCAGACGTTACGCGCGGCAGCCGGCACACTGGCGGCGGTCCGCGCCCGTAACCTGGCCATCCGCTTCCACGGCCGCGCCAAGGGCGAGGCGTCTCACTACTGCGGCGTGTGCGAGCGCGAGGTGTGGCACGCGCTGCTGGTGCGCGAGCACGAGCGCCGGCACGTGGTGCACTGCCTGGCGTGCGCGCGCCGCGCCAGCCCCGCGCTGCAGGGCTTTCTCTGCCTGGAGGAGCACCACGTGGACGAGCTGGCGCAGGTGTACGACGCGTTCACGCTGCACCGGCCGGCGCCGCCGCCGCTGGCCGCGCCCCCGCCCCCCGCGCTGGTGCCGACGCCGACGCCGGACTGAGCGTCGCCGCGGCTCGCCGAGAGCTGCCCTCACTGCGTATTTCGACGCTGGCGACAGGGTCACAGTGACGTCGTATGTACCTGTATTTATTTCGTGTGAGAGTGTATGATAGTTTCGAATGAGATCTATATTTTAATTAGTGGTCATCGCTTTAGTTAACTTATGGATGTTTTTCTATCGGCCCGGTCGGTCGCCGTTGTTGTATATAAGCGTAGACATTCGAAGCTAGATTTTATGATTTCATCACGTTTCCGATGCAGTATTAGCCGCTAGCTAGTTGATCCCGATCGAGTGTGTGTGTAGTTTTTGACCAAGTTTGAAAATTGTTATCGAGTCACGACTATTTTTAATACACGAAATGCGAATACAAATTTGTATTGTGATGAGAATATTTTCGATGATAATATGTAATTTTAATACGACAAGTTTACAGTTTTTATACTCTTCAATCACTTTTGTAATTGTGAGAGATAATTAATTATTACATAAATAAAAGTCAATTTTTGGCGTTAACTAGCCGAGTAAGGGAATGAAGTATTTTGCGGCGGCCTCTGGTGTGTATGTAGTAATGGATTAGACGCATAGAGCTGAGCCACGGGCAGTATAGACAGAGTATGGGGACGTCCAGCTAGATCTCGAGTGCTCAGGTGTTCACCGTGAATAAATGTGTTATTTTTGTATAGAGGCATATTTATTTATTTTATCATAATGTGACTTTAGTTGGAGTTCTTAGTTCAGTCTTTAGTAAATATTAGTTTAAGAATATCGCACGGATTGAGGCCCTGCGTTTTAGCAGAGTCTGGTGAACAGTGCTGTAATGTCCCAAAGAATGTTATACTCGTGTAGGCAAGACGTAATTGGAAATTGTATGAAATGATTTTTCCACCTCTAATTTCTGTGTCCAAATAAAGGGCTTTTTGGGATGTATTTCGAACTGACACTTAAAATTATTTAAGACATTAGTTATATTCCGCTTTCATCAATATGTGGTTATACCTACGAAGGATTTTTATCCAATAGATCTGAAACTACGCACTGTTCGTTTCTACTTGGTACACATAGTAAATAATGTCGGCACATCCTTATTAAGAGATTTTGCGTATAAACAAGAAAAAATACAGTGGTGTATCAATTCTCAAAAGTTATTTTAAACCCTATTCGGATAAAATAATGGTCATGACTGTTTACTAATTGTTCCAAGTATATATGAATGGAGCATAGAGAATAGATTTTGAAGAAATTTGATTGCCGAAAGTACTTTTATTTCTTTAAAATCATAATTGTTATCAAAATTGTGTTCTATTGTCTAAATTGGAATGTAAGTACATTAGTCATAGAATGTTTCTTGGATTGGCGTAATGTAGAAAGTTGTGGCGAGTAAGCTCACGGTTGGCAGTTGGTAAGTAGATTCACTCTTGACAAAATTGTTTGTTATTTCTCTTGAAGTTTTATTCATGTGTTAGTGAGATTTCAATGTTAATTGTATTGCTTTCTATTGTGTCAAGAGTCGAGTCAGCGATGGTTGACGATGGAAATGTTGTTCAGGTTTTGTATAGTGAATGTAATTTTAAGTAATAATAACATCACTGCCATGTATGACCTTACTGATATATATACTGTAACATTACATTTTTAATAAAGAAATTAAGTACGCACATGGTTTATTTTATTTATATACCTGTTATAGTAAAAAATATTATACATAGAAAACACCCACATCAATAGGAATATATTTGTATTATTTTTTTTATACTACGTAATACGTAACTACGGAAAACAAACATATGGCCTAGCCTATGGACTCCTGAAACACCAGGGGTGTCACGTGCTCGTTGCCCACCCTTGTTTGTACTGTGCGTGTAATCGAACATGCACAGATCTGAAATAAAGCGGTGTGCTAAACCACTAAACCACCGAGGGTAATGATAATATCAGTTATACGTAACAAGAAAAGTAAAGGAATTTACTTATTCAAATACTCATGTGCATTTAAACATTTTATTTGTAAATCACATCAATGTTTAATACATTATAATACTTAGATATAGTAACATATTGTAATTTGTATATAGAATGTATATTCATTATAGATAATTAACATTTTTGTGCAGATTTTTCTAATTTATTACTACTGGAGATTTACTAATACAGTAAGAAATATAATAGAGCAATCAACGACAGTCAGTAGTTTTTTGACGATAAAGATCTATCAGATAACATATAGTTGCTATAGGATATTGTGATGCTAATTTTCATCTATATCTCAAATTCCCAACCAAGAAAGAAACCTATCTTGGATTAATAAGCTGAGAGTAACGATTTCCGATCGACTATTAAGTCAATAAAAGTAATGTTTGGCAATAAACCATTATGTTGATTTTTTTAATACAAAGTATTTCGCAAAAACTTATTATAATAAAGATATTTTACATTAGTGCAATATTTTTTCTTATAATCCTACAAATGGAATGAAAGTAAAAAGATAATTTTTTTTAAATCGGCTACATTATAATTAGTGTTTACTGAGCGTCTTTCATATATGGATGGGAATTCAACAGAGCAAACGAATTGTTTGTTTTAGAATGGTTTTTAGTGAAATAGAACTCTACCATAACTACAGGTAATTATAGAGATAATGTGGCCGACTCTGAAATTTACCTTTATGTTGGTTACTGCATACCAAAAACGGTCACCAGCTACTAAACAGTTACTAAAGTTGCATAATGGATATTTTTTCAAAGCCTTGGACGAATTACTCTGTGATTATAGGTTGCGTGAAATTAATAAATAAATTTTTTAGGCGATAGTTTTTAATTTTATTACATGTAAAAACATGTTATGAATGAAGACAGAAAGACTACAGTCATGTTGTGCCGTGACGAATCTGAAGCGTTAGAAATTAATATAGTGCTTACGTTAATAATAATCATTTATTCAGGATAGCATAGTACAGCATAGTAGTGTGGAAAATATAAAATAACAACTAATATTGCGCTATAAGCTGAAAGGGCTTCCTCTCAGCTGGTGCAGCGCTGATTTTCAGTGGAGCCATAAGCTAGTCATATTATAGACTTAAGTCTGCGTCTTAAAACGGGTACAAAGCACCCAAATCACAGATCAAAACGTTATTACCGGCCAAAAGGTTATTTACACATGGTATGCAAAATAACGATAAGGGAAATACAAATTCTAGCTTCTAAAATTAACAAAATTTTCCAACACAATATTACTGTCAATAAAGGGTAAAATGTTAGCTAGCAGGTGCACTACAATATTATAAGACACTTGGGATATAGCGACTTATTTAGAAATTGAATTAATCAAACATTCCAGAATCGTCCACAATATATGGAACACTGCAAATATTCATTATCGAACACAGAATAGACGTTTTGTTCTGTGAACCAATAGTGTCTTCGCAAAGAATATATACATCAACACACTTAGATACTAAATAAATTTATATATACAGAATACAATTTATAAGGGTTGGTTACAACAGAAGTTTTTAAAGCATCTAAAATGACACATTTTTGTAAATTAATCACAATTATATTTCATGCCTAAAACAGTCTTAAAAATAAAATACGGTAATTGTTATTGCATTACTGTGATGAGTTTATATACATTTTTAAGTTACCTACACTAAATTCACCTAAAATATTTAAGTAAGCCTTTATAGCACCTATATTTTATTTCATTGTATAAGTTCATGATTATAATAATACTTATATATATACATACAACGTATTTTACGTTAGAATACAGAGAGTATTTGAAATAATAACAGAATGAAGTTGTAGATATAGATATCAAAATATATATTTCATAATAATAGAAAAATAGGATTACTCTGAAAAAGTACTATGTAGTTTGGCATTTGATTGGACTATATCAATGGCAAACTCGTTAATTCTTAATTTATAATAAATAATGAAGCACAAACATGTCATAATAAATATTAATGAAGACTGTCAGTGCAATTGTTTTTGTGATTTTACGATTGTAATTCTTAATCGCTTTGGTAAGGTTTATTTTTTAAATAATAATTACTAATTTAAATACAGCAAGCTAACTTAACTCAATCCAATCGGGATCATATTATTAAAACAAATAGATGACATCACTGATATTTGCATTACATGTACATAGGTAATATTTCTGTTTTTAAGTTTAGTTCTAATCCATTGTAATTAGTGGAATTACTATTTATTAAGATTCCTATGATTTTAAAAGATTCTCATCACATGAAGTTAGTCATTAGAAATATACATTCAATGGAATGTGCTAAATGCAAATGCCTTATTCAAGGTATTATCGATACGTGCATCATAAACACTAGACCTTGTGCAGTGCAATATACGTTACACTAACTGATTAACATACGAGTATTACTGGACGTTGATTAGTAGGTGGAAATAATTATTGGAAAATTACTTATAAAGAATGCGATATTCGTGTTATAAATTGCATCGACTGGCTGGAATGTATTCCATTTTAACAGTGTAATTTTATGTATTTCAAATTATATATGAATTTTATCAATAATTAGTAGAGATTTTTAAATACTTAAAAGTTAAGGACTGAACAATAAGTAAGGAAACCATAGAGTAAGATGTTTATATTATACACATTAACTTTCCGCTCTTGTCCAGTAAAGACTTTTGTGGTTTCTTAAATGTATTTCTGTGTTAGGACATTCTCTTTACACATCTATCTATTATTGCACATACTTATTATTTTTGTTAGTACATTCTATTCATCCCTGCGCATCATTTGTCCATACTAATATAAGCAATTAACTAACTGACAGGTCCGTGTGCTAAGTCAATCCTCAGATACTCATTCTCCATTCTTGTCAACATTTGTATCAAACATTTCTCGGATACTCATTCTTAATTTGCATTCTTGTCAACATTTATAACGCCATCCATTCAACTCAGCATTTGCATTTCTATGGTACAGGCAACATTTCCTGGCCCGTACTTCGATCTATATAGATCAGCAATACTGATCTATATTTTACGTTTATAGACACAGACATACTCTTGCAAATTCCTCTTATATTTATATTATACTTTACATGAGTATAATATAATTGAAAATTAGTTTGGTAAGTTAATGACAAGTCAGTCACTATTTTGGAATTCTGTTTCCCGTGGTCTAAATCTAATGTGCAATTTACTGATTTCAAAATCGAGATACAGAGTTGAGTGTTGACACGTTACTGTAAACATGTGTTATTCGTTACAGCGCTGGACGTCAGCACTTAGTGGATTTTTCCGATATTTTTTGTACCAGTCTGCTCTCCCTTCCACAAGGGTTAGTTAAATAATATTTTAGAAGTACATACTTAAAATTCATAAAATAAAATCTGTTAGTTTTATCTTTGTTAAGAAATTACTTAGTTCTCATTGTATATTTTTACAAAAATATACAATGAGAACAAAGTAATTTCTTTAACATATTTTTTCAATTTTTTAGATAACTATTATAACTATAGATAAAATTTTATATATTGTATCTCGAAACCTATTTATACTCATTGTCTTTAATAAATACAGTGATGTTATTTATATCTACACCCACATTTTAAATACATATAACAGAGTCGTCTAAAATGTAAAAGTAACAATTCAAAAGAAAGTAAAATTAATAATTCAGTCGGTGGACAGAACATTTAGGACATTTTGTAGCAAAATTGTGTGTGCAAATGCGCAACTTTGTACCTTTCCAAAACACATTGAAAATATTATAAACAAAATGAGCAATACATACCAATATAAATTTTTGTTACACCAATATACTATATACCTTAATTGCAACCTATTTTTATACAAACGACTTGTAAAAACGTTGAATACAATAATTTGTGATAATTTTATCAATGTATTAAATTTTATATCAATAAGAAGTATGCATTAATTTTGTATGAAACAATACATTTATCAAATAGCACAGGACACAGACGAGTTTTAATTTGAGATTCTCGCAACTCAGGCAACAATTTAATAGTTATTCTATTATTATAATATTTTATTAAAGAAATGTATTCTAATTTATACGCATGAAAATATCGCATAAATATAAAGAACAGAAAAGAATATTCTTCAATTCCTTTTTCCCTGATATTTATTACGGCCTGCACACACGAAAGGCAATTTTTTTTATTTGTCTGTTATGCTATTTTACTGCATAGAAATAAAATTTTTAGACTGCAGATCTATAATGTTTTGGATGAAAGTCAATTGTCTGCGCAGGCTTTTAATTTATCATTCGAGATTATTAGGTACAATATAGGGAGTTGTCGGTGATGCTGCGTTCATTTCCGCATACGTCTCGACTTCCTCCCTTTCAACTCGTCTCAGGATGCTCCCGAACGCAGCACCGGTTTACGGAGCAGCAGCGCTGAGTCAGCAGATACGATCGGCAACTCGTTGGTGCAGTGGTATTTGATCAGGTGCGGTACACTATCAAATACCCTATCTTTCGTTCGAACCTTAAAAGTATTAGAATAAATAACTATATATTGACATCAGTTACGTAGAGCAATCAAACTTGATATATGAGAGTTATTGGTCAAAAAGCATGATAACTCTGTAGCATATCACAGTTTTAAAGATTTAAACAAACAAACAAAAAAATAGGAATACTAATTTGAAACATTTAAAAAACATGAAATTAGTATCACAAAAAATAGCAAATAATTTTATAGTCTAAACTAATTTTGCTAACCAACTCATTGCAAACACACAGGTACATAAGGGAATCTTGTATACACCATATATAAACAATATATGTACAAGACCTATGTTTGCGTTATGCATTAGTCAGGCGGCACAAGTTGGTCATCAATCTTTCCATAAGTCCTCTAACATTGGAGTGGCCTCTGCATTTGGTCCCATATTTGTTCTATGAACCTATAAAGGCTTTCTTTTAGAATATTTAAAAAACTAAAATAGTAATTTGTGGAAGTGAGCATGCTCTGCACAAATTTATCTTTACAATTTTTTGTGAAAAAAAAAAAACAGTATAAATAATTGTTCAAAGTTTGAACTTATGCTCAAAGGTGAAATATATATGCGTTGTAACTTTGTAAGCTTTGCCTTAGAGCTAAGAGTTGAGGATGGTTGGTGAATGAGAAAGCGAAAGAGAGATTGGGATAGAGAAATAGGTACGTACAACGCCGTTGGGGTCGACGAGTAAGAGATGTTTGTGCGCCCCGCGGCGGGAGCCGGTGAGCACGAATTGTCCGGGCGAGCCCGCACTCTCGCGCACCAGGAACTCGCCGTCCTCTACCACCAGCTGTTGGTTATGATTATACGTATTAGAAATTTAGATAATACAGCTAGCTATTGAGTAAAAAGAATATATGCATCATGACTATGTAAATTGAATGAACACCTGGCAAACTTGATTGCCAGATGTTTGTTGTGTTCAACAAAAATCTGCAAATTCTGCTAAGCTGAAGAGGACACGGCACTATACATCCTATGTGCTTGTAGCTCACTCATGCATAAAAGAAACGCAGATCCCAGTGCTACAAGTCTAAAGCACTTGACAACAGCACAAACCCCTCAAAAAAAAAAACAAATAGTGTTTCTGTGACATGACCCTTTCTCTCCGGAATAGCAACGATTGAGAGGCACTACGATGCAGAATATTGATGTTGACGTGGTGTTGTACATAGGCGATGATTTCCACTTACTATTAGGTGGACAGTGTCAATTTAATTGCCAATGCAATTACATAAAAAAGGTTCAAGACACAAATGAATGAGTAATTAAATTATAATCTTGCGGATACTGTTTTGGTTTATTTTTTTAACAGACATAAAAAAGCATAAATCTATCAGTGGGGCCGTGACTTACCTCCTCTTCTGTACTTAACATGGGTAATCGGTTTCCGATATTTTATTACTATTTATGACTTCGTCATATTCAATTATTAGTGTTTGGTATTGGCTTTTCTGACAGCTTCGATGTTCTAGCAGTTTAGTACAAACATTTGCATTCATGAGTATGATTGTTGGTATTGGTCCTGTTGTTGTCTATGTATAAAATGCATGGATTTACAAATATATTATATATGTATATCAGCTGTCTAGTACTAATAATACAATTTCAGGTTACCTTGGGACTAGATGGCCCTGTGTGAATTGTACTGAGATATATTATATTATTACTATTTAGTGCGGATTACCTTCTCGGCGGTGTTCCTAGATATTAATCCGTGGTACCAGGGCTCGCGCTCTAGCAGTGCTGCTTGAGCCTCAACTGTTAGCGGTTCTGTTGCCGCTGATGATGAGGAAGATACACTCGAAGTAAGCGGTACTGGCGACGCTGTGAACGGTTCTGTGCCCGAAGAGAAAACACGAATATATTGTTTAATGCCACTTACGCTATATACGCGATTTAAATTCTCTTTCTGACACCTATTTTGAAAGTATACAATAAGTATACTGTCAAAATTATAATATAAATTATCAATCACCATGATGGGCTAACTGACTTCACTGTGTTTATTTTATATGCCGGCGCAGTTATTATATATCACTTTATTAACTGTATGTTAAAATTAAATCTAACAATGTATATTCGGTTGGCATTTTATGTAAGTTGATTAGATGTTTCATATTTTATGACCATTGTAATTACGATACATTGCAGTACTTAATAGAGTTTATAATTATTTGTAATTATAATTATATGTTGTAACTTACGCATGTCAAATATATCCGTATGATGGTTGGGCAGCAGTGCGGTGGGCGGGGTCCGAGGTGGGGGTGTTTGGTTCACGTAGTGACGGACACTTTCCTCGCAACTGTATTGAAGACTAAGATGGTAAATATGCTAAAGCTAAGTAACTTAACTACTAAATTAATATCAAGAAAAAAATTGATAAAGAATAAACATACATTAATGTTAATTAGGACGCACACATAGCAGACAATTTGTTTAAAATATACCCATTATTGTTTGTTTACTGTCTATCTTTATTTTTGACCGACTATGAATATATACTTTATATAATTTAAATGACTTAAGATTTTATTTTAGGAAAAAATAATTAAACTTCTAAACAAAATAAATGTGCAACTATCAATGGATTAAAGCTCATTAAATATCATCAAAACTTTTAATAATTGACGAATGCAGCAGATGGTTGAAAAATATTTGAAATATATGTTATTTTAAAATCAAGGCACACAATCTTAGTAATATCGAACTGCCTATAGAACACCTCATTACATTTTTTTAAGTTTTCAAGGACTCAGCAATATGGCATCGTTAGTAGTGTACATACGAAGAGATAGGTGCAAGGGAGGCGAGCGGTGGCGGCGGCGGGTGTCTGTGTGGCGGCGGCGCGGGCGCGGGTTCGGGTTCCGGGGGCATCTTGTCGGGCAAGTCGTTGTAATACTCGCGGTCTTCCAGCGCAGCCGCCGTGGCTATCGCCTCGTTGCCCGATGACCGCGATCCGTTCACGTTCAGTCTGAAGAAAAATTTATCAACAACAATTACACAACCGAACTTAAAGAAAATGTATTATACTTTCTAAGAAGTCGTCTGCGTGTGCACCTCAGTCTCAAGATTTTGAGACGCTTTGTAAGCTATGTATGAGTCGAGATAAAGCAGTGATATTACGGGATATGAGGGATGACACCAGAATTCTCTACGTAATCCGATTTCTCGCACGCTATATATTCTTATTTTATCACATACTTATTTTATCTCATATTTTATTCTTATAAAGACGAATAGGCCACCTTCAGTCCTGATGAATATTAACCCATTTGAGATGCTATGGGTACATGGGCAGTGTACATAATCAATATTGTTCTTTATGTATGTATCTGCATAATCGACTAAAATATTACTTTGTAGAAAATAAAAACTAAAAAGATGAAATGAATGGATGAATTTTAAATTTTCCTGTTGTAGTCATAATAATATAGTATGATTAGTATCACTATCATTTTTCATGACTGGCCATATGTGAATGATACAACATTTTCCTAAAAGTGATGATCTAATATTAAGGAAATAATAATAATAAATAAATAAGTGATAATAATATACATTAACTAAGTAAGAAGCTTGACATTGACCTGGGTTATTATTATTAAAAAAAAAAACAGATATCTACAGGACTGTTTTATGTATATTATTTTTTGATGGTTGATAATGGAATGGTACACCTACCTATGGTAAGGGAATACGCTGGCGTGGTACCAGAGGAGAATGATAGGATGAGGATGGAGTTCGGCCATCAGGATGAATTCGACAGCAATTAACCACAAGTTTCTAGAAGGGACCATGTGAGGGTCTACTGATTCTCATTACTACCTTCCCTTGTTCATATTGAAAGTATAATACTTACTGCGTTTATAATTGTCATATTAGTTTAGCACATTAGTGTATAGTAAAATATTTTGGAATAAATAAATGTACTTACAATGAAGGTTTAGTTAAGAACTCCTTGAAACGTAATTCAAAAGCTTGTCCAATAGTTGCAATAACATCTTGAGCCAATCTTCCTCCACATTCCAACACATAGCAGGCTCTCCATTCTGTAGGTGGCGCTGATTTTGCTACATATGCCACAAAATCAAGGGAATCTGAATCACCTCCAGAAGCAAAAGATACTCGGGGCATTTCATGTCTGGCGACGGTTTCCCCACCTTCCAGAGCAGCAAGGGTTATAGCTCTGGAAGATACAGTGAGAGCTACATTCTCTCCTGTATGCGACATTCGAGGTTTAGCTGCTAAGGCCCGAGCAGCTGCTTGGCTGACTCGTCTTTTCTTATCTGCTGAACGAAGACCTGCAGCAGCACATACGCGAGCGATGCACTCTCTGGAAATTCAATATGTTAACTTTATTGAGCAAAATAATTATAATTGCTATAGTAGTTCCACCTAAAATTACATCTATTTAAACTTGTTCAGTCTATACAGCCATACAAAGTATTCCATTTCCATAAAATATTTAATTGTTTCTTACAGGGGTATAGTCTAGTAGCAATATTAGTTCCTCTACAACTAATATTGCTACTAGACTATACCTATACTGACTAGTGAAAAAAAGAACAGTCTTTTTTCACTAGTCAGTTTCTATATCATCTATTTGAAAACCATAAATTTGTATTAGTGACAGCACTAATTCAAATTTATGATTTTCACTTGAGATTTAAGTAGTAAATCCATATCTGAAAAATACTCTCTTTCATAAGTTTCTCACATACCCAATTCTCCCTTACGCAGGCTTAACTGTACTTCAAATAAAGGCAAACCAATAACAAAATGATTTATTATAATGAATTAATAAATCATTCATCATCAGAATTTTACTTATTTTAATCGTCTGATTCATAATAAATAAGTAAAATTCTGACTAAGGAAGCAACTTTAAACTGCTGAATGAACTTGATTTAGTCATTAGATAATTTACTGAGTAAATTCTGTTTATGAGTGTTTTCTGTATGAAGAAATTGTGTATCTAGATGTACACCAACATGGTTCAAACAAAAAGTTGGATAACTATCACATGAAAATCTTTATTGTAACTCTCTTATAGGTAATTTGTTGTGATCTATGTTAAATAGTCACTGACTATATGTATATACATGTTAATTAATTAAGTAAAAAAGTGCATTCTGAAAAACATGTATTCAAATTTGTACTAAACTTTCACAGAACCTATACACAAACTAACATACAAACAAATTAGCTGTTATAGCATTTATCATTTGATTTTTAATAGTCATTTAATACATTTCCTATAAGAGTTATTGTATTAAATGTACATGACTCCTTAGTGATATTTATGACAAATTTATAGACCTAATTGACCGAATAGTTTTCCAGTATGCCAAAACAAGCCTTTAGGGAAATAAATCACAATATACTCACTTGGCCACTTGAGATCTTGTTTCAAAATCAAGTTTTTTCATTGATGTTAACACCTCCATGCAACCAATGTACTGAGGAAATAATAACAAGAGATTGAGACAAGATTTAAAGTCACTTGTGCTTGTAATACCCTTAAAACTTATAACTCATTATATCCTATATATAATTCTTGTGTCAAAATGGTGGATACCATACTCCTCCGAAACATCTTCATTTTTATGAAATTTTATATGCATATTCATTAGGTCTAAGAATCAGCTACTATCTATTTTTCATATCCCTAAGTGATAAGGTTAACATTTGTTTTGTTTATAATGTGGCATTAAATAATACATACAACCCTAAATTTTCACCCTTCTACCATCAACCCCTATTTTTCAATAGTGATATTAATTTTTATTGCAAAATAATGATTGCCAGGACAGCTAGTATATACACATACACAGGTAAATAAAATTAAATACACATTTTAAGAGTATGATATTTATATACATTAAAATATTTAAATTAGAAACTAGACATATATTAATTTGTAATCTACACTATTTCTTTATGGAAATTAGTATTGCTTTTGAGATTCTACACTTGCCATAAGTTCTTTGAGTCTATGAATGAATGCTTAACAAACATTTAAAATATATGATGCCTTACAGTCAATGTTTGAGTCTCTCACATGCACACATGTCACAATAAAAAAGTTACTGTTCTTGAACTGTTTACTTCAAAGCCAAATTATTATTTAAAAACAAAAAAAAAACATAACATATTGTTTTGTACAATGATTTTAATAAAATTGTATGTTGCATCTTACAATAACAAATACTGCAACATCAATTATGGTAAGTTAGTAATTTATCTACATGCATAACAATAATAACTGGTGTCTATGTTTGAACAATATGGTTTAGATTTGAATAGACGTCACTAGTACATCCTGTCGAGCAATGTGTACCCATGTATGCAGCAATGAATATATTGAATGTATAAATAGAGTTCATACCCTGACTGCGTACGTGATCCCGTCACTAGCAAGGACAGCATCCGGGTGCAACCAGCCTCGTGCTGGTTTAGCTACAAACGAACCGCTATCCGCCATATCAAGAATTTAATTAACTAATATACCAAACAGATGATATTTTTCACACTTCGTCTACTTGCAGTTATTTTAAATGCACTTTCATCGTGATTCAAATGATTAGTACATTCATGGCATTACTGTAGTTCATTCTATTGTAATTATAGTAACGTTAGTGAACGGCAGTTATGTAGAAATAAACTGTTATAGAAATTTATGATTAAAGTTAGTAAAAACTTGAGAACGAATTTCTTGCATAAAATAGAAACAATAGGTAAATATGAAAATAGAATATTGACGCATGAAAACTTTTTGACAATTAATGTCACTCATGTCCACAGATTAGAAATGCTACTCATTCTGCATTTATCTGGATAGATGGCGCTATTGTATTATTATGACAAAAACATTTTCTTATCATTATTATTATTACCTTTACCCTAAAAAGAGGGGACTGCCCACCAGTGACGCTTGACGGCTGTATTCTGCCTCATAACAATACCATTAAATATTTGGGTATGCATCTCGATAGACGACTTACTTGGCGTGATCATATTAAGGCTAAATGAGAACAGGCAAATATAAAACTTAGAGACATACACTGGCTAATAGGCAGACAATCAGCTCTAAGCCTGGAAAAATAAGGTTCTTATATTCAAATCCATCTTAAGGCCTATATGGACATATGGTATAAAGGTATGGGGATCGGTAAGTCATTCCAATATCGAAATAATGCAGCGTTACCAAAGTAAAGTGCTAAAGACCATATTCAATGGTACATAAAAAACAGGGAGGTGCACGACTACACAGAGATCATAACGGTGCACGAAGAGATAAAACGCTCCTGTAAGGCTTACCGGCAAAGACTTCAACACCAACCCTTTAGCAACAACTCTCTTGGACTCTAGGGATCTGTATGCAGGCTGAAAAGGTCACGTCTGGCTACGATTAAAAACAGCAGATGTATATAAAAACAGGACCACATTACTAGATGAGGTAACAGAAAGCGACAGATAACGAAAGCTATAAAATCTGATAAAAGCTAATTGGCTGATCACAGATATATAAATTAAAAAATATATATATTATTATTACATAGTATAAAACAAAGTCGCTGTCGCTGTCTGTCCGTCTCTATGTATGCTTAAATCTTTCAACTACGCAACGGATTTTTTTGTGTTTTTTTTTTAATAGATAGAGTAAGTTTTATATGTATAATAATACATGTACACCCGTGTAAAGCCGGGGTGGGTAGCCAGTTACTTATAAAATGTGTCAGTTTTAAGATTTGCAATAAATATTCGGTAATTTCGAACATATTATTTGCTTTTATATATATTGAAATTAAAACATGCTCTAAAGTGGTACAATGAACATTGATTTTTTGTCGCCAATACAAAAGCAGTCCTGGCTAAAAAAATTCTATTCTTAAATACTCATTTTCGGTAAAACATGCTGCATCGACAATAATGCTGCTATATCTCCGCTTACATATACGCTGATCACATATGACTCACGAAATATTATGATTTTTTTTATTTCACATGGAAAGATTAATACGTATCAAAAATAAAAAGTATTAGGTGCATATTGGATTAAAATGTCCTGTTGTCGTCAACTATCTAAAATTACTAGATACGGTAGTAGAGTAGATAGATACAACCGAGATTGTCCTAGATTTTATTACGTAGATGAGGCACCAGCGTATAACATTTTCGTAGGTAGCATGTGTAGGATTATAGTATAGAAATTGTCATTTCTAGTTATAGAAATTGTCATTTCTAGGTCTAACTGATCTGTCGGTCAGTTAGCCCATAATGGTGGTATTAGCATAAAATTATCACGATGCCTTCCGGGAAGATCGCGTGGAGGCTAGGCTTAGCTTAGGCTTTTTGTTAGTAATTATTTAATTGCTGTGACTGTTTTGTTTTATAGAATCTAAAAATTATTCTCTTTACGCCTCCGCGTTTGCGCCTGCAGTGTACGCTCGCTTCAGTAGAGATGATATGGTTTTATAAATTTATGTTTTTCCTGTTTTCATTTGAATTACTTTGGTGTTACATATATTATATATAATATTGAAGAAAAGAGAAAACAAAATAAAACAACGAAGTTAGATAAACGAAACAGAAAGAGAGAAACAAAGAAAACTTAAGATAAAATTTTAAAATATAATTAACAAACAAAAGACTAAAACAATAAAATTGTTGGTGGTGTTGTTGATGATGATGATTATTATTTGATTATTATGATTGGTTGAAGTGTTTCAAATTGTAAATAATGTATGAAATGCGTGATATGAAGGCATCGATGGTGGATTAATTTTTGATGATAGATGGAAGATGGAATGGTTCGGAGACTCGAACCATGGGACCAAACCTCGGGCACTCCTTAACGAGATGCTCCATAGTTTGTGGAGCATCATCGTTGCATTGATGAGGTATGATTTGCTGTATGAGTGATCTGTGAAAACTGGGTGAAATAGAAATGGAATGTATCACAAGCAGCAGCTCAGCATAGCTGCTGCACCACTGCTTGGTATATTTGCAATTTTCTGGGTTGTTATAAAGTTCCTCTAGTTCGCCGTTGCTTAACTATAGAAAGTGATGTTTTACATAACTGAGGGGGATGAGTACTGTTAGTAGTAAAGAATTAACCGAGGATAAATGTATCATACAAAGCACGTAATTCTAACTTTAAGTAGTGGAGCATCATGATATAAATACAATCATAAAATGTTAGTTAGGTATGTTATATCGGTAGTGACCAAATGGAGATTTATTGTTGACTCAATTGCCTACTATTTTCATAACATTTTTTAATTATATAATTAAAAGTACCTATAAGGAAGATTTGTGACTCAATACTTTAATAGAAATACAATTGAAAACGTACACGTTTACATAAGTATACAGTTTCTATGGTGTGATAAATCTTAATATTATTATTTTGAATGTATTAACATAATTTATCTAAAATTTTTGTTATATATAATGTATCGAGTATTGTAACAGGACCATACACAGTAAAGACCATAATTAATATGTACAGTACTTGCATTACTGTATATGTATTCTATTATAATATATTTTTGTAATTACAAGTTTTTAATAATAAGAAAACAAATTGCAGGGTAGACGTAACTAAATATTTCAACGGAAAACTTGTGTGGACTGATATACAATCTTAAACTTTTTCATCTGAAAAAGTTGTTTGTTAATATTTGAAGAGACGTCGCATAATTTATGACTTTGGCCAAATAAAAAAGCATGGCAGGAACCTGTTTGTTTTTAATAACGTTGCATGAATAACAAAGTTAGGCCGTTTAGGAATTTTGCCGTCCCCACGGTGAGTAAACGTTTATTTTTATTGTCCAAATCTACCCCCGCACATTAACGTAATAGCTGCCAGGAGAATTGAGCTACGGCATGTTTGTTATTACACCAAAATTTGTTCGCGAGCGGCGTAAGACTATGTACGTTTACATATACCTGGTAACCTTATTTTGTATGGTCAAGTAATCACCTTTTAGAAGAAAGACGTATAATCAATTGATATTAAGTTAGTTAAGCATAACTATAATATAAAGAAACTTAAAATTAGGCTCGTTTTAAAAACATTGCATCTACGTAGAATTTCCGCCTTTCGCGGCGGTGAAAATGCGCCCACCGTAGCGGCGGTGTGTAGCCGCGTAGCGTCGTAGCCGGCAGATTGTAGACACGCGCGTGCGTCAGTCGGCCACACTCGGCCACCGCCGCGTGTCGCTTCACTACGCCCGGCATGCAACCCGGCGCCGCTTGTTTCTTCAAAATTCGTATACATCACAACCGCGCGCCCCTGTAAGTACTAAACTTTACAAAACAAACATATTTAGAATTTATACACATAGATTAGAGTATTAATTTTATATCTTTAATTGATAATCACCGACCGGATATTTCTGTTTCCGCACGTGGATCCATATTCAGCCAGCGCTCTGGCTCTGCCTTCCCGACGCACTAACAAATGAGCGGTTCGTTCGATAGCCCACTGCCCCTGTGAGAGGCTTCCAAGTGATCCCTTTTGAAGGGTTGTGCTGAATTCAGATTAATACGCTTTGTATTGAATGTTGGGTGATTTATAAAAGGATATTCATTGCCGGTTTCTCTGTCGAATTTGTTAAGGCTTCTATTAGTTTCTGGGTTTGTTATTAATTTGAATTAGATTTGAACATTGTTGTGACATAGTTATTCTTGTCTAGTTATGTTCAGTAGTTTACCTAACTACTAACATATTTTGTAATCGTAGCACGTGTTCTGTGTGTTTCTCAGGAAGCACGTAGACGAAGTAAATTGAGTTATACGTGATTTCTCTCTCGCCCCTTCGTGGATTAAGAACTTCTCCTGGCCTTTCATCTTTCATCTCTTGACAAATTCGTTTATGTTGTTGTTCAAGATAGCTTTGGTTTCTTCTAACTTAATTTGGCAAATTGAATGAGAAAAATATTCCCTAAAATTTTCTACAAGGGGTTAAATGCTTCCTTTGTAATTTATCAAGTTAAAACTTTACCCTTTTTTTGAATGAAATTTTTATACTCTGTTTTGATTACAAATTTCTAATACTTCAAAATTTAACTAACAAAAATGCATTTCAATTTTAAAGTAACGCAATTCCTTAGTTATACACCTACTACATAATTTTTAAATTTAATATTACTACTAATGTACTATTTCTATTATTTTCATGGATCGATGCAGTACGGTACGTACGGTAGTACGGTATTTTCGGTTACAGCTATGATAGGCCTAATCGAAAACTTGTTATTATTACTTGTTATGCAATGTACAACAAGTAATAACAAGTTTTCTAAGGTTTATGTGTCATTTTAATTATATTATATGAAAATAATTTTGGTACTTAATTTAGTACCTACTACTAACTATTCTACATATATATCTACTAATATTGTAAATGCAAAAATTATTCTGTTTATCGGTCTGTCTGTATGTTGTCTTTTCTGATGTAATTATATTTATACGAAGTACAGAGGCTACATTTAGTCGTGTAAATAAATGTTCAAGAAGATGAAATAGGAAGAATAATTTTGTATGTAAAATTATTCCTCATGTAAAGCATACAAAACTCATTACAATTATAGGTACTTTTTGTAAGAAATAAGGAAAAGTATGTAGATTTCTTTAGACACTCGAATTTCGAGAGAACTCTTGAAAAACTACGTTACTGAAAGTCTTTATTAATTACGCAAACGAAGTTGATGGAATCAGCTAGTCTTCGACAATATTAATGTAACAAGTTAGGGATGAAATGTGGATTTTAGCAAGATAATGAGGGTTGAGACTGCTCATTTATAGCGTCTCGGTTCGTCACACAATCGCCGGTGTCTGGCAGCGCGCTCTAGCCCGTTATTCTTTTCTTTCCTTGTCGTTTTTTTCACAATTCTTACAAGTCTCGGCGAGTACACGAAGCTGAAAGCGGCTTGCAATTAGCCTGCAGACAGTCGGGTCGCAACTATGTCTTTCGTGAAGAATTATTTGTGGTTTATGTGGTTTTAAATATTTTGATATAATTTTCCTTTTTTATTCACGCGTATCAATTGGTTAGATCTTCAAAATGGGTTACAGTGATAAAGTAGGTTATGATCCAATATTTGAACAAAATACCCACAAAACAATACAGTAAAGGCTAATTTAGAAAAAATATGTCCTAAATTGCGTTGATGCTTGAAACATATACACTTGTTCAGTGACACGTTTGCACCCAGAGCAATACTCATTTTTACAAGCGATCATAAATTAAATTATTTTTAAATACACTAAGTTACTAAGAAATATTACTTCAATGAATAAACAATTCTGAAAATTTTATAAGTATTTCTTAATACTACAGCTCATCAGCTACATACAATCAGCACATATATCTTTAAAGTTGATAAATATTTACATGGCATGTATTAATTTAATATACTTACTTGGTTTTATGACTGTTTTTATATACAACACACCATGTATAAAAATATGCCAACATTTGAAGTTCATAGTTTCATTTACTACTTCATAGTTCCCCTTGATTTTTCTTGTTCTCAAACTTCAAACTTAAAATCAAAATAATATATTAAATGTTTGACTACATAACATGTAAGCTAGCTATTTAACACATAGGCTAAAATAGGTTTAATTATTACTGTCCTATTTTTTAGGCGCATTGACAATTCTGAATTCCAGATTATTACTTGGAGTTAAGTGAAATATTCTCGTAGATTATATAGTATGTAGAATATAAATTTGTTTTCGATGTATATAATTATGTCAAGCAATTCTTTCACATAAGTAGAAAAGATCGAATTTGATGTGTGGTAATAAATATTGGTACAACTACGATATAAAGCGATACTATGTGTGAGTAAATTGAGGGATAATAATACAGTTTCTCCAGTTATGGACGATAGCTGTTTCATTTTCCATGTTTACATCCCACGGGAGCCCCGAGGCACATTCCTACATATAATGGAAGTATAGCAGTATATACTAGTGTCCCTTGTCTATATAGAGTTCCTTAGCCATCACAAACGTGATAATAAAAAGGCGTGTTTTGCTGAAATATATTTTTTATATTAATGACGCACGTATCACATTCAGGACGTAGATAAATGTACTCATATATATGAGTTTCATGTCAGTAATAGCAATAAAAAGAAGTCACTACCGTTTTTGAATATGCAGAAGTTCTAAGTAGGTACTTTCTACTTGCAAAATACGGCGTTGCGTGAAGCGTTTGAAATTATTATCCTTATTTACATATTTTGCTAAATTTGTAATGAGTTTCGTGGTTCTTAAGCGTTTGAGAAGTTCGTAATGATACTTATTACAGATATACTTTGTGTAAAACTCAAGAGATATTTCACATCTCTTAATTGGTTAATTAATGTAAGACTTACGTTGTTACTCTTTGCCTGTACAAGGGGAGCAACCCATTTATGTCCAAGTAAAGCTGATAATCATTTAGTATGGAAATAATTTGAACATAGAACTTTATCGCATTTATTAAGTAATGAATATGTTTTTAAATGAATATAGAAAATTGTATTAATCATACTAGTCATATTCTACTGCTATATATTTGTCTTCTACAATTAGAGCACCCGAAATAAGAACTTGAAAAATTTTTAATAATTAAAGTTCTTCCTTTGTCGTCTTTTATTATATAGCCAATGAAATTGTCATATAAAGAGAAAATAGATTAAGAATTTTTGCACCTAAAACTTAAGCTAGATTTAGAAATATCTATACTGATACCCATAATATACGAACGAACAGTCGAAAGTACAGACTTGTCAATTTTCTTCTTCTCTTGCATCACTGAAGATAGGCTGCATAAATGAATATTTAATGTAGTAATCAAGCTCCGGCGGCAAGTGACTTTTGTTTTGTTCGTAGTTCATTTTCGTATTTCAGATGAGTATGTCTTGTCTATAGAGTAGCTATAAAAAAAATGATTTAGTTTTGTGTGTCATATACAGAATAAAGTATCATGGCTATTATTGCTTAAATTAGTTATATATAGAAAATAAACAATGAATAAAAATATAATAATGTAACAATTAAAGTACGCGAGTAGTTTTAATCATGTTTAGTAGTTATAGCAAAATAATATTCTCAG
Source organism: Achroia grisella (assembly GCF_030625045.1). NCBI lineage: Eukaryota > Metazoa > Arthropoda > Insecta > Lepidoptera > Pyralidae > Achroia > Achroia grisella. The sequence continues at coordinate 595,423 of NW_026712791.1, forward strand.
GAAACTTTACTTATGCATTTAAACTAAAAGGGAAGGCATTTTGTGATCTCTTTCGCAAGAATATCTGATTATTTTTAGGGGAAAAACAAACGTTTCATAAGTGATTGATGAACATTAGGTACATACAGTATAACACGAATTTATTTATTACAGTGAACTCAAATTTTTAGTAGAAGCAAATAAAAATTTTGTGTATATAAAAAAGTACAATTAATGCGATGTAAGTGGCATAAAACCTAAAAATTCGAAATATTATTGGAGTATGTTTCTTTGATAGAAATGGAAGTAATAATTGATTGCAACGTTTATCATAGCATTTTAAACCATTAACTACAAACTAAGTTTCGTAGTTAGCCTCAGCATGAGAATAAGTATTTCCAGTTCGTCGAAGTTAAATTGCAAAGTTACTCTGTTCAACTGTACTATTAATATTTCACTGTAGTATTATGTATCGGGTATTTTATTGCCTTTTGGATGTTGTCTTTCACATACTATTCTCTATTTTTTTTCAGACAGTTCTATACCAAAGTTCTATATTTAGCCAATCCTATTTATAGTTCTGAGTATAGATTAAATTGAGCAAATATTATTTTTTAAGATATTTCTTTTTCTATAGAGATGATCAGAAAGTGTCTGATACATATATTCTTCATAATAGTATGCTAGTTTAGAAGTATGCAATTACATCTTCGTGGTAAAAGGTTTGTTAACCACACTATCATTACTACTGTAGGTATTTACTCGTGCTCTTCTTCTCCGCTACTATCTACCGCACTTTGTCGTAACGAGTGTTCCCTTCATAAATAAAATCTTTTACTGTATTCATGTATTCACTAAAGTAGCTACCTGAATAAACTCGTGTTACATAGAGAGGACTGTATGCAACAGGTTTTATGTACGATCCCTTTTATAAAAATAGCTGACGAAGCTTTTACGTTTTATCGATTGTTTTTATAACATTTGCAACTTATTTCTTAATTATCTGTTACTGAAAAAGAAAAAAAAATACTTCATATATTATTCAGAAGACAATTATATTTATTTGTCTTTAGGCTAAATCCTTTAGAGGGTAGATAGAGAGATTATCCTTGGATAATAATATCTTTACATAATAATATTAATTAACTCATCACACTTGCCCCATGCATGAATACTGATTACCCTTTTCGGATATTCTTGACCCTTCATCAGATAACACAAGATCAATCCGATAACGTTAGGTCAGTCTGGACCTTCCTTAGCAGCTGCATCCTTCCGCTTCGAATGATATACACTCTTTACCAATCTTCTATTTGATGTCTATTCCCTATGTCCGAACACAACTGTACAGGTACAGCAGTTATTTGTTTATATTTTTACTACTATTATTCATTCCTGTCTTAATGCATGATTAGATATTTTTTAAATTTTAGATGTTATTTGTTGTGTAGCGCGGTATCACCTCACCACTGTAGCATTATTTATGTGTTGAGGTGTCACTATATGATGTATTGTTTATTACATATATTATGTAGAGAGTGAGTATACCGGTGAAATAATTGTACTATTTATTGTACATTATATGTGATATTACATGTGTTGCATTGATGAATTAAAAAAAGGAGAGCAATACTTTTACTAGATCACTTAGTCAGCCATATTCCCGGCAATAGAGAGTTTTATATTCATATAAATTTCTTAGTCGTTTTCATCTGAACACAGTTTTATTGATAACCACGCAATGGAAACTTGACCAATTGTACAAAGGACGTGTTCCGACCGCATCGTGGTCCGTTATAAAGAGAGGTCCTTTGTGCCGAAACCAAAATATATTGCTGTACTTTCCAATTTATTATTCATTCGGAGAAAGCTCGTAGTAGAGTCATTGAACGATTTTATCGGCATTTTATTTCGTTACGAGGAACCTTTTTTGTTTAGCGTTTCTTTGTGTAGGTATCTATTATTGTAAAAATGTTGATGTGTTATTTTCTCTGTAATCTTCTAGAAGGTATTTTTTTTCAATAATGTTTTTTTTTTGGTATGGAATTGTTCGAAGAATGGTTATGGTAGAGTTTTCAGTATTGATTTGGATGAGACGAATTATAGTAGATGAAAAGAGTAAAGTAGAGATTAATGCGTGTTAAAGGGTATTAAGTATATCTAGATGGAAAATACTCTCTAAATACAAGATCCCGGTGTTAAAACAGATTTAAATACGACTTTTCTACTTGCTTTCGTTAGGGTTTCAATTTGCATGTCATTTTATAACAAGTTGATGTCAATTGTAATTAATTTATATGGACTTAGGTATTAACTGTGGTATTTTAAATATGTACATGTACTTCTGCAGTACAATAGTCAGGGAAATTTATAAACAATGTTGCTAAATTTATCGTCTATAAAAATAAGAACACACGAGCTAATATTGTTTACAGAATCAACGTTTCCTTAAAAATTTTAACATTTTCAATCGATATTGAGTGCCTGGCTCATCAATAAGTCAACACTCCGCTGTAGACGTGCGCCCTTCGCACCGCATCCCGTAATGGATTGCTAATATTAGCTAAATCTCGTAAGTTTGCGTACCCAACCAGATAAGTCCGCATCATCCGTCTTTTCTGCAGCTTACTATTCCCAGGACAAATGTAGGAGGGTGCAAGCCAGTAGTGTAGATGTCTTTAAATTAAACGAGTATCTGGTAACAGATTGATTTGAAGAGGGATCATTCGATACCTATTACATTGAACGTATGTTGCGCTTTATAATAATTTTAAATGTATTGAAAATTAGCCAAAAGAAAATATTTGTACGTGTTATAAGTAATTCAGATTATAGAAATTATAAATGAAGTAAGGAAATCTGGATAGATGGATGGATATTTGTTAGTCTATCACGTAAAGTTACTAAATGCATTTTGATGAAGCTGTACAGTAACATAGCTTATGCATCAGAATAGCTTATAGGCATAATATTTTCATGCGGGTGAAACCGCGTGCGCAGGTAGGAACAAATATAATACGAGTACTACAGTGATCTACATGTAAATAGATCTTGTAAAAACTTCTACCGACTAGCAGAAACATTTTCGACAAACTATCTTTTAGTATATAAATAAAAGAATACATATACACCTACTCATGGTAAGTATTTTCCTAATGTTTATGGGTGGTATGTGAATACATTGTAATACAAAGTTCTTAGTGAGAAAAGTCGAACAAAGTTACACGAACGTCACTGCCTGGTGTAACCATTTCTAGAAAATATAATATATAATTTTGCCGACTCTACTATACGGTGTACTTCACATACGATTTTTTTAACATGTGTTTACGGCAATGCATGCATACTAATTATGCACGTTTGATGGGAAGATAGATTATATCGCGGGGACTAAGCTACCCTTGCTCTCCAAAAGTGGACTATGTCGAGCATTACATCTAGTAAAAAAATGTTATTTAGTCAACTATGGCGACAATTATTTGGCACCTTTGGCACCACCAGAATTATGATGTAATATCAACAGTAAGAAATCTTTATTCGTGTATGAAGAGTCGTGAGGATATATGTATGTATGGTACTTAAATAGGTTATGCTTAGTATTATCACTACTGTATGAAATGAATAAAGATACGAATATAATATAGAAGAATAGATAGGAAAGTAAAGATATAAAACAAATTATGAGAAGAATTCTCTGATAAACGGGCGAAGTGCCTACATTCTCGCTCGAGTTGATTGATAGGATTGGAGAGGCGGAAATAATTGCTTAAGATTTATTATTAAATACTTATTACGAAGAAAAAAGTAAATATCAATCTAGATTGTATTACTGTTACTACCTTTATACATTTGATGTATAATAATAGCACAGGTAACACAATATTACATTATTTATTAGTTAAGTTATTTATATACTATCATAGTAGTTCTACTAGTTATTTATATTGTTAACCAAGTCTTAGCACGTATTATTTTGTGGTAAATAAAATTTACCTCTATCGACGTTAAGACCCGGTTAACACTATAAATAGAGTGTCTAAAACACAACAGTTTAAAATAACTAAAAGTTGGTATTATTAAATATTCAAATGTTATACCAGTCATAAAATAACTTGAGAATGCGAAGAAGAGTAACGTGTTGTACTGCTTTCTAATAATATGCAATATTCATAATATATTTTCATTGCACAAGACGTCGTGTGATGTAAATGAAGTGGGAGGGTGGAACTGCGCCCTTTTTTACGAGTAAGCTACAGTTTTCTTGAAATACGACACTGCGAGGGTCCGCAGACAGTGTATTGTGGTTCCCACTATCGGCCGCCTTTTCTCTGAAATAAAATGAAGAGACGATAAAACATTTTATGCCACTGGTTTTGTTTGTATGAAAACGTGAGTTTTGATGACAGGGAAATTTTGAATAAGCGCGAAACAATTGTGACGTTTTCGTGAAAAGCAAGCTTAGATATGTTTAAAGCAGTTTTCTAGAACCCATTGTTAGTATACATATTCGCGTTTATATATATATTCTGCGCTCCATTATGCGAATACCGAGGGGGTAAAAGTTCCCGAACAAACGTGGGTGGTATTGTTTGTAGTAATTAAGACTGAACTCGTGTTTCTTGTCACATATTTCATCCATCCAGCAGGCATTCATCGTTGTATACGAACTTTGACGTCATATTTTACATATTAAAAGAAAAGTTTATATTAAAATAGAATACATTAGAGGTTACATAATACATTTATTCATTACAATGTTATGTACACAGTCTATAATCGTAATATAACATAAATACTTAGTCACAGGATATCTAAGTACTTCTAAATTTGGGCAGGCGTAAAATTTTACACCAAATTGCGCAACTCACCAGCCGTGAGCACAGCTCATAAAACATTATTGTGTCTCTATTTTTCAGTACTCCCTAAAAAACTCGTTCAATGGCATTGCTGTTTTCTTCCTTTGTATACGAGTACAATACTAAAGTAGAATACCAACCACAGCCTTTTCCTTTATCACTTGATTCATTTTGTAGAATGTTTTATAAATTGATTATTTATAAAAATTTAGTTTCAGTTGTAAAATTTGATTATTCTTTACCATTCAGTAACTGTAATAATATGCCTTCAGGACAGCTGCATAATACAGACCTGATATGGTAGTCAGAGTCATTGTTAACTGTCAATGTTGTTCTGAACGCGACACTTGATATGGCCAGATTTTTGAGGGTAGATTTGAATCCAACCTAGCAGGTGGTGAGCCTACCGTTGTCTCTCTGATTCATTTTGTTTTATTAATGGTGTGCCTAGATCAACATCGGAGAGTCAGTCCAAAACATAACACTCAACGTTTTCTCGTGCCTTAATAGATATGAACTTACGGCGTTTGGGGTTTAAGTCGGGTAGTATATCACTAGGACATGATGTTCTCATTTCAGTAATTATTTTTATTTTTTACGGTATGGTTACTCTTTATTACTTAGTATTCACGGTCAGATATACCTATCGGACCATGAATACAAAGTAATAAAAGTTTCAGACGAGAGTATTCTTAATAGTTGAAAGTTTTTCCACCCGCCTCATAACTTAACTTTATATGCAGGTGCCGGCGGCGGCATGTTGGGCGCGCGGCTCAAGTCATGGATGGAAGCGCAGTTGGGGCGAGCGAAGAAGCGTAAACAAAAGCAGTCGCGGATAACCTCGACAACCACGACTGGACCTCTCCCCCCACCTCACCTTTCGTCCCCGGAGAGCGCATACAGCACAGGGTATTCTACAGATGGCACCTCACCGGGCGCGCCACCGGCCACGCTTGCCGCTCCGCTCGTGGCGCCCCCGCCGCCGCCTGCTCCACCTACTACACACCTATATCACGAACCTGCTAAGGTTAGTTACTGCTGGAAACCTATTTATAGTTTCTATAAATAAATACAAATAAAAATATAACTTGCATGGACTTTGAATTTAAACTGCCTGTAGTAGACTGTACTGTGGTAACTTAACCATTGAAACATACCCTTTATATATGTTTACGACATAAAAAATATTGGTAGATCTGGGATTTATCTACACTAAATAAAAGCTTGTGGAAAGAACTCGCCATTGGATGATAATGTAGTGTGACTCACGACGCTATACCAAAAAGGCCGTCGAAATATCTATAAAATATTTCATGTCCAAATTATATTTGACTAGCTGCCACCTACAACCAAATCTGCTTTATTTTTTTGAGATAAAAAATAACCTATTCTCGTGATATAGACTTCCGAACTGAGTTTATATACACAAACAAACCATCACGACTATTATGCTTAATGGAGTAGTCAGAGGCATTGTCAACTGTCTATATTGTGGTGAATGCAACACTTCACATGTACAAATTTCACTCGGTATATTTTTAATACAACGTTGCAGAGTGCGAGCCTACAGCCGTTCAAATTAGAATACCTCATTGTTCGTTTGATATCGGTGTTACTTTTAACGTTGAGTTGTCAAAAATATAAATTGACACAAAATTTCGCTTTGTGTCGACCGTAATTAGACTAGTAAACCAATACTAGCTACTAATTTTGTGAACAAGTAAAGGCCACAAAGCTCTATCGATTTGGTATGTCACATACGAGTATATACACATATCTTACTGAAATACTATAGTTCACCAAGAATTCAAAATTATGCTATATTCAAATCACGTTTCGGAAATTCCATTACAATGTCGATTTATCGTAATTGGGTTACAGTAAACAACTAAGCAGAGATACAGCATCTATAGGTTCCTGTTCCCATGTGTATACTACGGCGTGCTTTATATTATTAATTAAATAGACCGGATAAATTGAGGGGAGTCGACCTTTTATCTAAGCTAAATAAAGCCCGCCAGCGGCTTATTGTTTTAATACCTTTGTATTTTAAATACATTATAACGATGATTAACATTTCTTTTAGAATGACGTGCTTTGTATGAGTAAATATGACCTGTTTTTTATTATTCACACATAAGACCATTCATATATTTGTTTTATTTACGTGTGTTTATTTTAAATTAAAATATTCTGTTTGTAATGTAGTAAACGGAAGATTTTAATAAAATGTTAATGAATGCCATGAATATATAGGACATATTATGCTTTTTGCCACCATCGTAATATCCATAAGGATTTGTATTTGAAATTATGTAGGTTTTTTAATAACATTCAAATAAAAAAAAGCATAAAAAATAAATTTAGACAAGATAAAAAAATAATGTCTATTACAGTTTAAGTTATTTTTTTTAAATAGTTATTGCTGTAATCATATAAATAAAAAAGAAACAGAATTTATACATTTATTATACTAAATGCATTTTAAATAGTATTTTTTAAATCCTTACATGTAAAATAAATTGATCAGCAACGGTATCATGAAAGTTTACAAATAAAATCCACTAGATGGCGCTGATATCGAATTAAAACTCGCTATCATTTGTTTCTGAATAATTTACTAGTATATGTTGCTATTGACAATGACAACTTCCTTGTCTTGGGGAGCATAGTGTACAGTGATCGTAAAGTGAGGACACTGATGCTGACACCCATACATTTATATGTAGCCCGCGCCCGGCTGCCGTAAGGGAGTCCGAGCGCAATTTTTGACAGGCCCTCTTACTTCACAGAGGGCTATTTTGAATTAACAAATGCTTAGTCCATCACTAAGATTACTTGATTTTTTTAGAGAGATATCGACATAAGAAAACATCGATGTTTTGGTTGTTGTGTTTAGCGGTTGTTTTTTAAGCTTAATGCTTGGTATTGGTTTACTTTGAATTTAGAGTTTTTGTTTGCAACTCCATTTTTTGATTCTTTTTGTTCAGTTATGTTTTTGTGGATGTTATCAAGACATAATTTCGACGTATTGATGTCACTGAAGATTTCATATCAATTCTATAATTAAGGACGAATCGGAGCTGTAATCATTGTCTTTAAGTAACAAAGTAGTAGTATCTTAGTATATATTTATGTTACACAGGTACGAGTCCATTATGATCGAATAACTCTTTACGACGTTTTATCGCTCCGTGCAATAGTACCGTCATCTATTCCGATTATACTAAACAGATATCTAATATATGATTAATGTGTTGTACTTTATGGGCTACTTACTCTACTGCACTGTGCATCATAAATTTAAATAACAAATTATGTTTCAATTTTTCAGCGGCGATCTAACGCGTCTTCAAGAAAATGTGTTCCAGAACCACCTATAGTATGTGCAACGCCATCACCTCGGCCGCGTTGTCGAATACGTACAAATCCCTGGCTGGGGGCCACCTCCCCTAACCGCAGACGGCCACAGCACCTGGTGCATCAGCAGTCGCTTCAGTGTCCACAGCTCCCGCAGTTGCACCACGCCCCGTACTCTCTCGATTCATATCCCGCTAGATATGGTTCAAGGTGAGATTCACCTTTCTAATTAAAATTTTGAATAAGTGACAACTTATGTATTTTGTACTAATGTATTATTAACTTTTTAATATATAAGAAGTAAATAAAATTATCGGGCGTACTATAAGACTTATTCACTTAGGTGCGGTAAGACACCTAGGCCTACTTAACTTTCTGTATACAGATAAATAATGTAATGTAAAATAAGTAAAATTGGTAAAATAAGTGTTTACAATTTTGTAAACATAGAACAGCTAGTGTAGTAGGTATATATATAAAGGTATAGGAACATTTAATCGCTAAGAACAATATTACATTCAATGTGTATTTTACTTTTTTCAGGTCTCCTCACTTATCGCCACATTTATCTCCGCATTTATCTCCACATTTGTCACCACACATATCCCCCGAGCCCCGCTCACCATATTATCGAGGGGGAGCTTCAAGTGACGAGGAATGTAGAGGAATGAAAACAAGAGGACGAGAGACAGCTATCCTGTCAGATGCTGATGTGGATTCAGATGGAGACACTGGGCTAGACGGTGGGGATGAAGATGACGATGATGACACTGCGTCACCAGGAAGGCGGCGCGCGAGGCGAAGAAGACCGCCCCGGCGACCACCACGATCTGCTGGTATGATTATGTAACAGATTCATCATTCTTACATGTTTTAAAAATTTAAACGACATAAAAGATTTTTCTTATTGAGAAAACTACTTCGATAGTAATTAATTTTAATAAATAATATTAAAATGATGGATAAATATTACTGCTTTTTATAAATATAAATATTAGAAGTGCCGTAATAAAATGACATATCGCTTACGTCATTTCCAAATTCCAAATTTTCTTAACCTCATCATCTGCTTCTTCTTTATCCATATCCATTTACTTTATCCATTAAATTATTAATTCACGACATTTACCAAATTTTAAGTGAGCATTACTAAAATTTATTACCTACTTTATTACAAGCTGCAGATCTGTGTCTAGTTAAGTAGTAGTGTAGGACCGCATAGATGTCAAAAGTCGAGACGAGATGACGTTGATTGAGGTAGAGCCCTTATTTGCCATTCAACATGAACCTTATCATACTCAGGGGATTGGTGTCTGAGCCTGGGGTAAGCGGCTAAATAGCAAGCTTTATAAATATGAAAAAAATTGCACAGGATATATTGGATTATTACCGATTACTTGCACAGTACACAATGTAAACCCATTACGACGTTTGCTGTAAAAAACATTTGATCGACAAAACGCAATCAAGGTTCTTGGATGTATTATAACTCAAATTAAAATTCCATTGACCTTCCAAATAGGTTAGACAAATTTATCATTGGTATATTTGATACTTCCTCGATACCTATATGTATAATACAATGTTTTTATATTATATTTTTCATGAATATATTTATTGTTACATAAAATAATAGATTCTAGTGAAGTAGACACAAACAATGTAGGTCGTAACCTCGTCAGAGAATATAATTATGTTTTATTATAGGTAGTTAAAAAAATACAGTACCTACCTATGATTTTTTAAAATCTAAGTTGTTACACTAAATAAATAGTAACATAAACTGTGACCAACGATGCGACGTGGGTTGCAAAATAATGAACTTATATTATTCTTGCTCTATTTAGAGAACAAGATAAGTTGTATTAACTATATGTTTTCCCAACTATACAAATAAATATTGTCTTTGACCTTGTTATGTCATATGTGGAAAGTTATGTAAAAGGATCCACCGCCGCGCTGAATTATAAGCAAGGGTTAAGTTCTGTTTTGATATTCGTAAGTTCACAAATTACAAATGTCAGATACGGCTTTATGTTGACTAATTCTACGTAAAGAATGATACAACTAATAAAACTTGAAGATTCATAAGTTGACAGTGTAATAAAAGATATAATTTTTGTTGACAGTAATATGGTATTAATCTTATATTGAAAATTCTGTTTTATAAAGTGCGGTAACTTGGTACGTCTAGAGTCTATTTGAACTGTAACTTAAGTGATAAAATGTATAATAACAAAGAACTCTGTCTGAGTATTTCGCTATTCAAGCTAAGTCTAAAATTTTCAATTTATAAAGAAGCATTTTTAAATTCAGTCGTCAAGCAGTCTGCTTTGTGAGTTGTGTTTTAATTATAGAGTGCAGATTAGGCAGTGAAATTAGAAGATAAGAGGCATGACGTCTTAATCCTGTGGAATGGTATCGCGTAAGTGGTATCACGGGCTACGGGTGTGACATGATAACGTGATGTCACTGCTTACTAATGGGAAAAAATCTGACGGCCAACCTGGTCCGTCAACTTGTTTATCATTCTAATTAGTTAAAAAACCTTACAAATCATTTAAAGATAAGTACAACTCAATCATTCTTTATCTTTTTTTAGGGGCAACACCACCTCGTGTTCGGCGCCGTAATCATGCGCCATCAGCTCCTCCAGTAAGAGAAAGAGATCCTTTACTCGAAGCTGATAGAGAAGCTGAAAGAAAATACCGCGAACTTATTCGGGAGGCTGAAAAACTATTGGTGACTGTTTCGAGAGCACCTCTTGAACCGCCACATAACCCTCGCATCAGGGAACTAAGAGCTACTGAGGTATTTTGAAGGTTTTTATGAGAATGGCATGTACATTTACATTTACTGATAGCAGATAAAATTGAAAGTTTTCGATATGGGATTGTTAAATGTTTTAAATGTTTTTTTTAATATTTCAATTAGCTACCTAATAAGGCAGTTGACATTGATATAATTTGAATACCTACTTTTAATAATCAGTATAATTTTTTTATTAGTTTTGAGTACGAGTAATATCAGATGTACTTTCAGTTCACACCAAACTGCATGTTTATAAATGTATATAACCTTAACATATTAGTGTAATGTTACAGTTCATAATCATTTCCAGGTCTCGTTTACGAACCTATTTTATAGTAATAGACAATAATCCGAGGTTCCATATTCAATAGTCGTTCAATTTATTAACATTTATATTATATATACCTTAATGCATTCATAAATTGGTTCCATCAACAATTTTATACATACACATACTTACGACAAATTAATTTTAGAGTATCTTAATTCTATTTTATATCAGCTTCATAGATTTATTCAATTTTGTTTTTGTTTATTAAGCTGGAAGAATAGTATTTGAACTGTTTGATTCATATACTTGTTAAGTATGTGAAAGTGTGATTTATATTGATTCTAATAAGATCGAAGTTCTCAAGAATGCAAGTATATTCATAAAAATGTTGACCGGCCAATTTACGCACCTAGCACACTACACCCTTACCTTACCTTATGGTGTGGTTCTGGTTGTTTCTACCAGGTAGAGGCCCCTCGTCGAAGCCCCGAACGCACCCACATTACGAATTTCATGCGTGCAAACTCTCCCGAGCCAGCACGCCGCCCCTCTCCTCTAGCGCGGCGTTCCCCGCTCGCCGCTCCGCCGCCGCCACCAGTTGCGCCCCGCCCTAGGCAGCCGCTCGATGGTTCAGACCGGCCGCACTCTGAACCGCCTAAACGAAAGGCATATGCCCGAGATGAGGTCAGTGTCACTATCCTGCCAATAAAGTTAGGTATTCTCGGCAACCAGTCGTATCATGGTTAATTATTTTACAGAGTCGTCGTATATTTTTTGTTAGATAAAATCCATTTGATGTGAATTTAAACTCAGCAGAAGCATATTTAATTATAACAACACTTTAATCTATGTATTATGTCTTTATTTGAAGTTTATTAATTAGATAGTAGATAGATAATTCACTTTTGTACATGCCATAGTTCGCTTTTTATAAGTTTTATTACTAATATGTCAATATTAAACATTTTGTAGTGCTGTTGAATACTACAAATTAAATAATAGATTATTAATTTAAGAAAAATACATTTTAGATAATCACATCTACATAATGTTCTGATTCCAATTAAACTACTAATACAATTATTTGTATTTAAACAAATAAACTTGGATACTTTAAATACAATACGCACCTCGCACAGATTCTTTGAAGATGATTCATTGAGTTCATGACATGCTTACAACTAAATCAATATTTATAGTTAGTACACATTCCGTCAATGTTATTATCTAAATGACTACAAATATAGTAAACAGAGACGTAAAACGTAAATCACTTGATTCATTACATTTTAATAGCGGGGAATGTTCAGTCTGTTTAATTGTTTATTGATGGACGTAATATATATCATACGTAAGTATGGGTGTTCACACGGATGTCTACGTCATCGCACAATTATGTTATTTAATTTAAAAATCAAAATATACAATAACGTTACTGATGTTCAAACACAGCTATCAGCTTATATGTACCATCTTCTTGTAATACCAATGTGTATGAGAAGAAAATAAACACAATATACCTATGTTAAGTATGGAAATTTTATTATTTTATTGTTTTCGTTTATCGCGACATTTGCACTTACTTCATAAGGAAGTATATCTATACGTCACAGCGTATCGTTTGGCCCAAAGGGTATAGTAATTATATACCTGAAATCGCACTTGAATTCTCGTGTTATAAAAAATGTATAGGCATATTTTACAAATAATAAAAACAAATTTAAGATAAGATAATATTACATAATATTATTATGACTCAGTCTCTATAGGATCCAGTTGACATGTGCCAATTGTTTACAGGTGTTGCAAACGCTGGAAGGGCTCCGGAAAAGTTTACAACAACAGTCGGCGCTGCTTGCCGTGCAGCGCACCCGACTGGACTCGCTCTAGCTCTGCTCCTGACCTCTCCCGTCCTGCCAAACCCTAGCTGTAGACTCTACATCCTTTACGTCACGATTTGTAGTCTGGGCCGGTTTATTTGAGTCTTTACATGTTATTTATTTTAAATTAAATTAATAAATACCACAATGATATTTTATATGTGGTTTACCCCTGTGGTCTAGCCGTTAAGCACGCTGTCTTACCTCCTGTGGTTGCGGGTTCGATTCCTTGTATGGTACGAACATGTGTCATGCATGAGTATCATTATTTGTAGGGAACTAGATGTTTTCTATGTATATTATGTATATTCTTACCAAAAAATATACTGAAATACATTTATAAGTTGTCTAGTACCCATAACACGAGCTCCAGTTAGCCTGATTCTAGATGACGTGTGTAAATTTTCCTGGATAATTTTTATTATTTCGTGTCTATTTAATTTTTGCACTAGTTTTTAACAGTATATCAAATAGAATCATTTGGATGAAATTAAATCCTATGAAAGGGTATAGCTACGGCTATTTACCAATAACCCAATCTACCTTAGGATAGACAATGGAGACTCTATCCCAAATACTACCTACTATATATTTTTAAAACTACCATTATAATACTTACACAGGCATGTCACTGGCATTCCGCAATATCAAAGCATAAGTGGCATGATGGGGATCACATGATGACGTCATGTCTGTGACGATGTCCAAGTACGAGTGTATAGACGATGAAATTCATAGCTAATACAGTTACATAAAAAAGTTTCTGTTTTAGTCAATAATCATTAATAAAGTATTTTTCGTGGTAAGTCAAAAATAACCGGCCAGTAGTTCTTCCATTTCTCCCTATCTAGTCCCTCCATGATTTCTAGTCTAGTTTATATTGGAGTTAGATTAAAAACAGTGTACATGAATAAATACTTATTAGGTAGTTAGTTATCCTTTTTGTATTTGTTATTTTAAAAAATATACATTATTTTGTTTATGTTACCAAATATCAACTGTAATGTTACATACTTTTATTTATGATTTTGTTTAAATTATTGTCAATTATGTACATTGTCAATTTAATTTGCCAATTTTTTTAATTTCATTATGTACAACCTATACGGATTTTTTATTGAGATTTGCTTACTAAATTTGTTTTTTAATAGTTCCTATGTATTGATGTGACAATGTTTTTAACTTAATTCCTTATCTATTATTATTATATAATGTTTAGTGTAGTAACCTACTTGTTACCTTTTCGTATAGGCGAGGCCATTTTTACTATCTTCCAATAGTTATTGTAGCGTCATTTTATTAGTAGATGTTTTAGTCGATAAGGCTGTAAGCTCGTAGTAGAATTTGGGGTCTTTGTTTCAATTTTCAATTTATTTCAACCGTATTTTAATGTGTATAATTACTAAGGAAACATAAAACATATAAAATTTCAATGTTAACAACACGTAAAAATATTAACAAGAGATTGTTTTAAATACTCAATTAACTAAGAAATACAGTTTATTTCTTATATTGTACTAAAGTGACATAATGTTTGATGTTACCTTTTGTTTTGAGGTAGGACTATGACAAATAATAATTACATTAAGTATTCTATAGTTTAAATGTACCCCAATTTCGGCGAAAGCAAAGCCACATACATACAGGTTAGATGTTTTGAGTAGCAGTGTACTCGAGTAGCGCCGTAGTATTAGCACTAGCGAGCGGTCTCTAGCTATAGGGTAAGGAGGCAAACTGTGCCACGGCGTACTAAGACTGCGATATATTATCTAATATACATAATGTTTACTCGTTATATCATACGCTCAGTGGTTCTTTGGGACTCATTATTTTGCTCTATTAATTATTTAAATGAGTAAGACGTATAAATAAATTCCTTTGCAACGGACAACAAAGGATGACAGTATTAAAAAAATCTCACTTTAATAAATTCGCGTGCTTTAATAAATAATGCGCTGAAATGAAATGGTGTGAAAAAATTAATTATTTAAAATTCGAATTGTCTTGGAGTTGGACATATCTAATAGAGTTTCGTCAATGTCGATTCTTAATTTAAAAAGTTGGTTGAAAATTTTATTACGATTAACTACGTATGTAGTAGTATGTACCTAAACTAATCAATTTGGTCGTTAACAATTTATAGAGTCTATAAATATTTTGTTGAGATATATGGACGGCGTAAGTGTAAGTGTTCTACGTTCTTACATTTTAGTTTATTCCAATTAAAGTTACGTATATTAGATATAAAAAGAGATTGAAAAATGTGTTCATTAAAATATAATATTGATTTTCTTCTAATTTTCTGGTTGTTTACGTCCCAACGGACGACTGAGCGCTTGGGGTGGCTACACATCGCCACCCCATATTTTTGTTAGTGCAATTTTGGGGGACAGCGCGGTGTATGCGACCGTCCCTCAGCTGAATGTAAATATTTACCCATTTACTTGTTTATTGTAAGTATAAATAAGATTTATACGTTTAGTTGAATTTTCATTAAAATATTACATTGAAGTTGTCTTTTATTTAAAAAAGATCAAAGAAATCACATTACCTACATGTACATACACAGTGTCAAGTAAAATAGGTAGTTATATTATTTGGGGTTTATTGAAAGAAATATTTTAATATTGCAAATACAAAAAAAAAGGATTATTAACTAATTCCATAATGAAATTAGGCATTTACCATATGGTAAATTTACCCAAGTTTCCAGTACTGATAACGTCAGGGAACGTTCGTTTGAGAAGCTAACGTAGGTTAAAATATTAAACTAATTAAATATTAAATTTTTAAATTAGTTTTGATTATTTTAGTCTCTAAAAGCAATCGGAATGCTTTTTTTTGCCTTCGCCTTGTGGACACCTCGCGTCTTTGATGCGGTTACTACATTTTGTTGATATGTATTACTAGATGGCGCTGTTAACCGTAATCTTTATTTAATATTTACACATTATTATATAGATACTTTGCTTCTTTTAAAGATATAGGATAAAGCGATGACTCCAGTGATTTTATTTTAATATGAAATATACATATTATTATTTGAATTTGTGTATTTAAATATTTTATTAGTGTTTTGTATTTTGCATAATGTACCACTAGATGGAGTTATTAAGCATTATATTAAATGAACAAATTTTTCTGTAACTATATTTTGAAACATTCGGATGTCATTATCTATTTTGTTTTACGATAAAAATCAATAAAACAAAGTAGTAAAAATTAAAAAATAAAGTAAAGGAAAGTGGAGGTGCTGGGATTTGAACCCAGGACTTTCAGCATGCGAAGCAGACACTCTACCACTGAGTTACACCCCCAGTAAAATAATTTATCGAAATTATTTAATACTATCTCCAATGAACTGTTATGAAAGTTAAATTCTTAAAAAAATATACTTCTCTAATAGGTATATCAACCCAAGTTGAATGCTAGATAAGCATTACTTAGTGTTTAGTCGCTTAGTGCCATCCTCTTTCCTTGACAATAGCTAATAAGTTTACCTACCTATCTTCATTTGATTTGCACACGAGAATGTGACTGGAATTGATATTAAACTTAAGTAATAATTTAAAACAATTTAATATGTCAGGGGGGTTTCTTGTTTTACAGAGGTATGCTTATTAGTTAGTAGTAGGAAATTTCTTTACTTCTTTGTTATGTTACTATTGAACATGTCTAATTTGGCGCATGCGAATTAAAGTTATGACTTTGGTAGGTGGTACTGAATTTTACACACTACAGATTTTATCAATGTATCTAAAATTAAACTAACATCCTAACTAACTTAATGGCCAGCAAAAGTGGTTCGTGCACTTTATGGTAAAATGTAACTGTCACCTAGAGACAGACATACACGAATAGCATTACAAATCACGTGACTCCCGTGATACTCATGTATCTATGAAACGTCATGCTTATATCTTGTACATAAGTAAAGGATATAGATAGATAAGATATATCTACATATATATATATATCCTTTACTTTCACTGCCCTACTTTTAGTTTGTAACAGAAATATATATTACAAAGCAAGCATCTTGGTGGCACTATATGTATTATTCTGAAATTGTTTGTGTGTATTATTAGATTTAATTTAAGAAGAAGTAAAAAGAACGATTAATGGAAAGAATATTTATAATTTATTATTTTATATGTATGTCCTATTATTACTGGCCAAATATTTTTTAAAACTAATATACGCATAGAGAATAATTACTTATTTTTTTATTACTCACGCAAAAATTTTATTCTACACTAGTATATGATAGCCAATCACTTGTGATTCAAAGTCATTCGAGTAGAATAGATGCATCAATTTTATTGTTATCTTATTAAAATACAATGGCACATTCTATATAAAATCGATTATTAATGTGATTGTGGGTTTCTTTTTGACATGAATTAATAGATATAGAATAAAAAATCGAATTAAAAAATATCTTAGAGATAGATTATTAAAATACTGAAATCGATTAATGTACTACAATATATTTTTTATTGAATTATATTCGATTTTTTCCTTTATCGACTATATTTTGACATCCCTATAATTTACAATTATTGTGAACACGATGGTAAAGCGTGAAAGACATCATCGTATGCGTGCCCACGTACAACGCACAGACGTACCGTTTTATTATATTATCAGACATATTACAAGTTTAACAATGGGTACAAATTGACCACTTTCAGATATAAATTAGAGAATTGATCGACTGTTTATAGTTTATACTTGTTTGGAGTAGGTAATATCAATATCACGCAATATGACAAAGTTCATGTTCAGAATTAGAGGTCCCATGCCGACATTATCCTTGTAATATATTTGTATCTCTATGTGTGTGTGTATGTTTAATTCCCTATAGATTCGTAAAAAAGGTAAAATATCACAGTGAAAATTTATATTATCATAAATTCTTTATATATCTTATGGCATTGCTGATCTAGGGGTTTAACACAGTTCATTACTTCTGATGATCACGGTTTCGATTACTCGCAAGGTACAAACGTTAGTGTTCATGACTATGATTTTTTATCGGTTTAGATTTATCTATGCATATACATTTGTATATTTCGTATATGTAAAAAAAAATTGCTTCTATTTATGTGTTTAATAAATAAGATGTCTTGTGTGTGCCACCGACGTTTTTTGTAAGAAATTGCTCATAGCGATAAGACCGCCTTTTGTTATTACTTTCTACTTACGGTTTTTCTTATTATATTTCTTCTGAATGCACAATGAAGAATTTATTATCATTACATAATTGTCTATTGTCTTCCCATAATACTGATTTTACTATATGTAAAGATAAGATAATGATAACCTAATCACGTATCACAAAAGTCCCAATATTAACAAAGAACTAAAAAATCTAAGTATTATTTGTATTGGGTTATTATTTATATTGGTAATCGTTTTCCTTTAGTTAAATTATTGTCCACATGTTTATTATTTGAATATCTAATTGAATATGTTTAGTGCACCTTTTGTTGTTTGTTCATAAAACATTGTCTTAGATCATCGGCTGCCCTGAGGTTGCGTTGTACATATTCTCTTAGGTCGTACTCAGGTGGTACCATAAACTCAAAGAGTAGCAGTCGCATGCCTTGCATTTTATTTTTAAATTCCATTGAACCACAGAACATATATTACATACACCTCAATACTGTAAGTATTTTTAATTATTCTAGTAAAAATCCAATAGCGATATTGTTCTCTTACATATTACATAAAAATATACCATAACGTGGTAGAAAAACAGTCTACCACGAAGTACATAACATTTTCAATTAATTAAGAAATATTTTTAAACAGTACAGATAGGACTTTCAGATTAATAGTTTTGCAGAAGAACTTTGAATAGTTGTACATAAAAATCCGGAAACTCTGGAATATTAACAAAAAATACTCATTTAACTTGCTTTATAGGTTAGTTGTTTATGAAACTGCCTGACTTACGATACTTGTATCAATCCCCGCCTACAACAGAGTCATTGCACAGTTAAGACTACATATACCTACTACTCGTATCCGTTTCTATTTATCTGAACATTTTTACTTAATTTTATTATATAGATATTTAGAAAAAATGCAAATGTCTAATAGCCAAAGATGACCATAATATAAGAAGAGAACAAATGAAAAGATTTTCTGTCATATCACATTACAAAAGATTTTAAATTTGATACAATTTATACACTGATCATTTTCCATTATTATAATTTTCTATAAAATTATTCGTTATATCATCTAGAAGGCGAGTGAATTGGCACATTTTGTCATGTAATTTCGTTGAGAAATCATTGCAGTCTTTCCATTTCACCACAGCGAAATGATGTTATGCAGTCTATAACTTAAGTAGACTGCAAGTTAGCTTCATCTTTGTATTTGATTATTTCAGTAAATGTTGGAAAAGTAAAGAGTAAAATATCTAGAAATCTGATATAAGTATCTAAGTATATCTGCCATCCTGTAAATAACAGCCGAAGACATTAGAAAACAACTCAGTTTCTCACGTATAACATCAGTAAGATTTGTATATAGATATATTATTGATTAATTTTGATTAGTTTTCAATGTAAATCAACATCGAATTACAATCAAAATAAATCAAAATTTATGTTACTTTATTACACTCCTTATAATAGTTTTATACTTGTTATATTTGATATTTAAGTTTATAGCTTAGACTTTACTTAAACTTAAACATTAAAGTTATTATCTAATCTGATAAACAGGAAACGTGAATTAGCACTAGGTACCTACTCCTGAACCCTTTAAGCGTAAGTAGTTATTCTAAGTTAATTAAGACCTCGTATGACCCTACTTGTCATGTAAATACATATGTTTTTAAAGTAATTTAACTTAACCTATTATTTACTTATATTTTATAGAACTTAGCTCCGTGCTCAAAAATAAATATATTTGAATTGAATAGAATAGAAATACTTTTGGATTTCGCCCATTCAATCATTGCTGTACCTATGTATGTAGAGAATACAAGTTAAACAGTACCTCACCATACCAAATTATCTGAAATAGTGGTCTAAATTCAACCATAATTATGTTAACATTCAATAAGACTATAAACAAATAATATTAGTCTATTCTCAATTTGACTATAGATTTTAACACTAAAAAAAGATTAAATAAACACACATGTGTGTGTGTGTCAAATACATATTAAAATGTATTAGTAATGTCTTTTTTTATTGATTTCATATATTTTTATGCATAATTAAAAAAATATATTAACATTTTCCACTCCTTCTCTACATAAATTATAGGTATTATATTCTTCTTCTTTAAAAATTACAAGTGTGCGAAATTTGATAAATGATTTGATTTGATTTTATGTTTACAAGTAATCCTAAGCACTGTGAAAAGAAATCTACCTTTTCACAGTGCTTAGGATTACTTGTAAACATAATGACTGAAACTGTCGCTGTCAAAGAAAAATAATATTAAACGCAAATATTTAGTTTTTTTGTAAATTGGTTTTAAAATACTTGTTGACGTTTCAATTACAGAATTGCTTTGATAGCTGTTGTACTGGATCATTGAACTTCTCAGTTATAAGTCTTAGTATATCAATAAAGACCTGTGTACATGCGGTCGGAAAATGAATATGTTTTTTTAATTCTACTACAGCATGAATTTCGATTGTTAATATTTCATGCCTAGGAGTTTTTTTGAACATTTTTTTCATTTGTCTGAAATATTGTACTTACTGTATCTACATATAAGTTTACTCTTCTATGAGGAATATTATTCCTTCATTTGAAATTATATTTACAGTTAGACTAATTTGCTACAAAATATAGATAAAAGGCTAAATTACCTTTTCAATAAGCAAGTCACCTCTTCTACATATAACGTTCCGTTTTACGCGTTTGGTTACGGAATTCTAAAATACTGTTTTTATAATTATGTGTGTTGTTTCATATTTGTGATAACAACAGGAGGTAGATATGTGCATTGTTCATTAACATTGTCATTCTAATTCAGTAGCAGTATAAACTGGTATCTGGTATTCAATTAATTGAGATTTTATGACGTACAAGACAAGACATGACGTCAGTTAGTGGGCTTTCCATTATAAGATTAGTAGATAGGTACTAATTATCTACCAAATTGTTTTAATGATATAAGAGTAAGATGTAAGAATTTTTTAACATAGTTTTTTTATTTGTGTCTTTACGATACGTAGGTACCTATCTAAATACAAAGAAGATGAAGACTTTATTTTTAAAATTTAGAGTTTAATACTCTAACACATTATGGCTCTACCCGCCAGAAATTGAAATACCATTTTTATCACATGGATGAATGGCGGTCCTCCACCATGCATTTTTCTAGAAACTTATTTCCTCGCATAGACACATTGTGGAATAACCTCCCAACAATAGCATTTCTGAACCTATATGATATTGAAACCTTCAAGAAAGGAGCTTATTCGTTCTTAAAAGGCCCGCAACGCACTTGCAAGTACTGTCAGTAATGATTGGCCGTAATCACTTACCATGAGGTGAGCTGCAAGCTTGTTTGTCCCCTATACTATAAAATAAACTTTATAAAAATAATTTGGAACGTAATTCAACTCTGTTATTAGCGATTTTATGACGTATATGTTTAATAATGAAGAAAATAAAAATAAAGCTGCGGAATATGTATACTATTCTTATACATATTGTTAATAAATGGACACTATAAATGCCAGATTGTATTGAGAGGTGATAAGAATTTAATTGTGACGAAATCAGTACGAAATGTGGAAAACGGAAGTGACCACATCGATTGTATCATATCAAAAGTAATATCAGAGGAGTCAAGAAAACATACATATATATACATAGTCGAATTGAGTACCACCCTTTAAATGCAGGTTTAGTGCTTTCAAACTAGATTATACCCAGTCATAATTTGAAATGATTCAATAGTCAGGCATCGTATGATCGCCTGTGATTCAATTTGGATTGTAATTGGATCGCTTTACTAGTAAATCGTTGTCGCAATTTAGAATGTTCATTCGGGCAATATGTATCGCTTAATAGGGATGTCCACGCATCCTTTGTATGCATCGTATGATGTGATGCTTTCCAGAAAATCTCTTGTGTACTTGTTAACATTAATTCCTAAGGTTATGTAAAGGTTAGTCTCGAAATTAAGGCCAAGGATTAGTGGAGTTTAACAGAATAATTTAATAGAATTTACTGACGTTCTGATAGGGATCGGAGGAGGCTGCAAATATTAGTTTAGGGTTAGGGTCTTGATTTGTTAGTTTCAAAGTAAAGCTGAATAAATGTTTTTTATTCTTATTCTAATTTTTTTATTTATTAAGTAAATTGTGAGTTCACTGTAATATGATTATACTCTTTAAATTTGGGTATTTTTAAAGTAAAACGATATTTTCAAACAATGCAGTAAAGAGACCGGGTGAAAATGGTACTCCTTGTATTTGTATTGTGGGAGAAAGTAGTGAAGTCACTGAAGGTCATTTTCACCCCTAAACAAAGAGCTTCACTAATTTCTAATTCATTTTTATTGGCTATTTTCATGCGACGTTATTAAGTATACCTATTTTTATAATATTTCGACTATTTTATACCTTCTATAACAAGCAATGAAAGGTCATTTCTGTTATAAATCGATGAGGGTCGATGTCCGTGCTTAGCACTCCATCCGGTGCGGAACGCGGCGCTAGATTGGTCACAGCCGACCCGCATACAAATATTATTTTCTACCTCTCAGTACTTGAAACAGTTTCAAAACAATCATCTTATTAATATTTCATCGCTTTATGTATTTATGTATTTATATAGTCACATATATTTGTTTTAATATATTAGTACTATTAGTTTAGTATTCTTTTTATATATATCTTATACTATGTAGATTTAGTAACCTTCTCTCATTAATATATTAACTGTACATTGTAATATTATATTTATATATTTACAACTCAACGCACTGCTATTATCCGCTAAATACTTCCACTGCTACAGCATTACATTGGCTGAAAGAGATATCAATGTAATGTGGGGATTAATCTTCTTTAATAGGATAGGAAAAAGTCCAGCCAGTCAGGTTTACAAACAAAAGACAAAACATACAACAAAATATATTATTCAATAATAGCACAGACAACATAATATGGTGTAATGGTAAGCATGAGGATATTCGTCTGCTAATTGTAAATTAGGTTGAAAGTTGGTATTCCATTGGTATTTCCATATCCCCACAGATAATATAATTAATAAATATTACATACTATTACCACAGATAACATAATATTACATACTATTACAAATATGTCAGATCATAAGTACTTATTATCAGTTGGTTTAGAGTTTGACTACAAACACAGAGTTCCAAAATATAGATAGGTACCAGATACCTTTACAAAAACGTATTTTTTTAAAATAATCACAACATTTACCTAATGTTAATTAATTCATTTCGGGTTACAAACCTTAAATGAATTTACTCCTATAAATATTTAGTAATTGACGTTAATCAAAATAATTATATGCGAATATAGAACGCAATTTTCTGGAATTGGCTAATGACGCACGAAAACAAGGAATATACTTTGAACGTGAACCAATGAGTTAATGGTATGTATTAGGTAATAGAATAGGCGCTAACATTGACTTGCATTATTATTCTAACAGTGGTCAGTAATGTAAATGAAATAACTTGACTAATTAACACTTATGTGTAGGTATGAATGACATGTCACGATTTAACCCTAATGGAGGGAAAGATCGTCTCACATTCTCCATTCTTCATTATGGACTACCAGACCAGTCTGTTCGTCCTCATTCTGTCATCTTTTACTGGTGCCTCGAATACTGCTTGCGCCGGTGTATGCACCATTCTATATTTATCTAATAAAATATATAGGTAGTAATATAATATATGTATAATATATAACTAATAGTAGTATATATATAGACAGCTGCAATTAAAACTATGATTGTATTTAGTAGGTATAAACAGGTATTATTACTGGATACTACAAATCGAATAAACACATGATAAATTTATATTTGAACTTAACAACAATTTGCAGAATTTGCCAAACAGAAAAGTAAACGCCACTACACATCCTATGTGGCTGTAGCCCACTCATGTATAAACAATATATCTCCTTTGGATAGTTTACACTATATCCTGAAGGATTAAAAACCATCGAGTATATCCTCCAATTCTTGTGCCTGGGTCTAGGTAACGAACTTTGAAAAAAGGCGAGCACAATAGATCCATGGAGGACGCATTGCTACAGGTGCTTAGCACCTGACAATAGCCCAAAACCCTCAATAAAAAATACTGGCAGCTGCTAGTATTATATATAGAACTACACTACTGTAATGTAAGCACAACATATTGTTATATAGGTTACTAACAGTTTCCCACGATATAGTTTGTTTCTTTTTGAAATAAAAGATAACCCGTGTCCGACCTCGTGATTTAATATATAGTGACGTCAAACTCCATTATGATTTGTCCAATAGTTTAGTAGTGGAATTGTAATAAATAGACAGTCAGATAATCGGTTGCATTTATGGTATTAGTATACATATATGTTGGTTCATAAGACGTGTGGCGCGCATTACATTGTCCTTAATGAAAGGTCGTGTCTAGCACAGGTTCCTACTATTCAGGATTTGTCCTTACGTTTGTAGAGGTAAATAGAATATATTAGAAAATAATGTTGGAGTTGGTAATAATATTGTTTGCTTAACTCATTTAGCAAAACATTATTAGTACATTTAAAAGTAAGCTTATGCGTTCGTATAAATATGAAAATTAATTGACGATTGTATAATGTATGTGTAATGTCTATAGTTAGACTTTTTATATACGCAAAAGCTTGTGAGTATAGATGGACTGATAGAGGGATGCATTTTTGTTACTCTTTCACGCAAAAACTACTAAACAGATTGATGAAACTTTACAGTGCTACAAATTGTATGCTGGTGGTGAAACCGCAGGCATAGCTAGCAAAATATAAAACTAACCGTTCATATTAACAAGCCTTTGCGTTTATATGTGGCTAATACGTAGCAACACCTACAAATAATTTGTTTTGTTTGTAGTTTAAATTACACATCCAAATGTATGAATGTTATTCAATGGTGCTTAAACGGTTGGGCGGATGGGCGGAGTCAAAATAAATTTAGTAAAAAATTCAGAAATATACATGTTTATCTGAATATAAACGGACGGCGCCATGAAATATAGCTTGTACTAAATAGATTTAAAATGCTATAGAATAAAATTGTTTTTAATCTTTGACCTTAATTGTATGCAAAATGTATGATATGTAGGTACCAACTGAATAGTAAGTATGTACTGGTTTTTAATTAAATACTTTGTGTAACATTATGTTGGTTCTCGCAAAAATAATGTACATACCTACGCCTGGAAAAATAAGTTGAGTTTGTTATAAGGTCGTTTTTAAGATAAGGTTCTAAGGGCAGTCAATAATATGTGTAGACGGTAATACTGATTTTAATACAAATCAATCAATCGAACCAATTGAGATAAATATGTTTTCTATTTGTTTTTGTTTTAAAAATCTTGGTTTTATTTCAATACATTGGAAAATTGAATTAAGAACAAAACTAGGTTGAATTAAAATTTACTTTTATATCAGATTCAAGCAGATCTGCTTATCGGACTGAAATTAAAATATTTTATTTAAGATTCAGAACACTTGTAGGCATATGACAAGACAATACTATGTTCAGAATAACATTTATTACTGAAATTTGCATGAAACAGGAAATTTACAAAATAAATGCATTTGATACTTAGTTACGTACTACTATTTTAGAGTTAGTGCCTATTAGTATTAATAACACAACTGTAACATTCAAGAATATATTTGCCTATATCCTAACTTTTTAAAAACTTAAATACAATCCCGCTAATTTCTCAATAGATCCAGTTTAATTTACTTTTAAAAGATTTTGATCATGAAGTGAGAGTTTGACGGCCTTAGTGGTCTAGCGGTTTAGCACACCTTATTACTTTCGATGGTCGCGGGTTCACATGGTACAAACATTTGTATTCACGAGTTTCATTGTTTCTGGTATCATGTGTATCATGTATGGGCGTTTTCTGTATATATTATGTATGTAGTTATAAAAAAAAATATTTATGTTTTATATCAGTTGTCTAGTAAACATGACTTAAGCTCTACTTAGCTTGAAACTAGGTAGCGCTTCGTCAGTTGTCTTGACATTCTTTCAAGATCTCTCTCTAGAGAGAAAAAAATCGCAATTCATTTATCATCGAAAGGTAACAAAACCCATTTTTATGTATCTGGCATGGCTAACAAACTGCCGTAATAATATTATGTCCAAAAAATAAGGTGACATTTGAATTTTAACTGTGTGCGTCGAAGCATTTGGAGAATTTTCCTTTTTTTTAGGTTGGTAGTACTGTCAGTTACATCTATGTCGAATTTATCTGTCAAAATATTAATTAGTGTTTGAGATACGCATCGTTTTGTGAGCTGCTAAAAGTGAGTTTTTCGTTTTTTGCGATGTCGAAATTTGTTGAGCAAAGATTTTGCATAAAATTTTGTTTGCGGAATGAATTTTCTCCTGCGGATACGTTGAGGATGGTGCAGAAAGCTTTTGGTGATGAGGCTATGTCTAAAAAAAATGTTTACAAGTGGTATAGTGAGTTCCAAGCCGGCCGTGAACGTGCGACCATCAACCTCAACTGACGAAGCTCACGTCCAACAAATCAAAGATTTGGTATTGATAAACCGTCGATTAACGATTAGAGACCTTCTCTCTCTGTCAATACCATTTTAAAGGATGTTTTGTGCCTCAAAAAATCTCGACTGGTACCAAAAACATTGAATTTTTGGAAAAAAGGCGTCGCGTTGAATTGTGTGAAACGATGCTTTCAGACTATCAGGACAAGATGAAACGCATGATTACATCTGATCAATCGAGCGAATATCGTGCCAAAGGAGAGCCCAAACCAAAAAAATCGCGTCAAAGTCGCTCAAAAATAAAGGTCATTTGACTGTTTTTTTCGATTACCGTGGTGTTGTGCATTACGAATTCCTTCCACCGGGCCAAACAGTCAACAAGGAATATTATTTAAACGTCAATATCTAAAAAGGCCGGAATTGTGGAAAGACAATTCTTGGTTTTTACACCACGATAATGCACCGTCCCATACTGCACTCATAATTCGTGATCATTTCGCCAAAAACTCAACCCATATTGTTCCGCAACCACCTTATTCACCTGATCTGGCGCCGTGCGACTTCTGGCTATTCAGCAAGCTCAAAAGACCGCTCCGGGGACACCGTTTTGATACAATAGAGGAGATTCAAGCCGCAGCGAAGAGGGAACTGAAGGCCATCCCAGAAAGTGACTTCAATCAGTGTTTCGAAAATTGGAAAATCCGTTGGTATAAGTGCATTGCATATACTTTGAAGGGGATGAAATTGATTTGGAAAAATAAATAAGGAATTTTCTAAATAAATATAATGTAACCTTATTTTTTGGACACAGTAGTATATGATGGAAAATGACAACCGTCACCCCTACATATAGGGTTGGTAATGAAAAACCGAGTATATCAACAACTTTTCCATAAAACCATATATGTAAATTATTTTTAATACTTTACACGAACTAGGCATCAACTTCAAAATAGTTTTTCTAATTTTCATTTTGTGTTTTGAAGAACGTGCTTCACTTTAAATGAGTATTCGGCCTCACTTTAGCTTGCTTCTTTTTTATTAACAGTATATCACTTTCTATAACTTTGTTAACTTAATTATACTTATTTTGTGTTAATTTAATTGTCTTAATTCTGTTTACATCTACATAATGAATTACAAGATGTATACAAGTAATGTTGTTAGGTACTATCACGTTTTAAATTCACGTGTAAGTTCAGGTATATCATTAAGAGGTTGTACAGTAACGTTGTTCAGGATTGTTTACTTAATTGTAGATTGGCACGGTATGCATAAATTATTTAAACAGCATTGTCAATTTTATTATTTTTTATATTGGTTTTTTTATAAGTTTACGTACAAGATGAAAAAATGATAATGACTTGAAGAAATGTATTATTAACAGTATTATTTTCTATTCATAAATTGTGGGGTCCATTGGTATCATATAAAAACGTTTTATTGGTTTTTAAAAGAAAAATAATCTAGTCACAGAATATTTACAAAAAAAATGTTATTATTTTAGCAATTGTTCATATTAATCAGGGTTGCTAATTTTAAAACATTCAGTCCCGTATGAAGAACTAAAAAATATGATAAAATTAATTTAGCTACTACTACCTACTCATACGAGAACTTTCATATAAGTTGCATCCCCGGTATTTATGAAACTTAAACAAGAAAAATATAGATATTTTTAAGAGGCATTGTTGGTCTGGGAAAAGATACGATTTGGACAGACACGGTAGTAAATTATCGTTTGCAAAAAAACATCATATATGTATACGCAGAAAGGAACGATAAACACAGAGCAAAAAATATAAACATTAATTTTTCTATAGTTGTAAATGATAGTTATACTTTTAGTATAGACTAATAAAATAATATATATAATAAAACTACTTGTTTCATTATATACTAGCTGTGCCCACGGTTTCACCAGCGTGAAATTTATAGCCTATATGTTATTCTGATGTATAAGCTATATTACTGTAAAGTTTCATCAAAATCCATTCAGTACTTTTTGCGTGAAAGAGTAACAAACATCCATCCATATTCACAAACGTTATATTATTTTATTAAATTGGAGACATCGTTTATAAAACAATTTGATTAAGCTCTTCTATTTATATAAGCTCATGAGCCTAATAACGATTTTGTTTCCTATGTACAGTAAAGGTAAACTATTATTTTTTTACTATATGTATTCTTATATTTTTTCTTTTTTATTTGTATTGGGAATTCTCCGGCTCCCAGTATAAAAGAGCAAAATTTATTTTTTTATTATCCTTCTTTAATCTTTAATACTATAGAACTTATACCTATTTGTTATACATTATTGGGTATACTTAGTATACTACTATTACCTGATTAGGCCCTTATGCAAGTCCATATGTTTTGACCACTGAAATCACTCATATACGGAAGACGCCGTGTGATAAAATTTTCCATTGATTCAACGAAATCACAGCTCTATTTTGCGGTTGCGTTATACGTATCTTTTGGTTACATCTTTACATAATATTTTTAGGTCAGTAGGTGAGGTTATTGTTATTTTTAGCAGTAGAATAGGTAGAGTAGTAGTAGTATTTTTTATTAATAATATTTTTTTTTTCTTAGTTGTAATAGATTACAATGAATTTTGGATGAGACTATTTAATACGTACATATTATATAAACATTTTTTTACTATAGGTAAATTCCATACGAACTGTTATTTTAATTATGATATCAAATAATGTTGAATATCTTTTTATTGAGGTTCCCGTTACTATTCATTCGTCATTCTAACAATTACGTGTTTGATAATTAAGATAATTATCTTATCAGTAAGATCGTCGTTTACACTTGTCATTTATTACATATGTAAGACCCACATTGCATAGTATAGATTTTAAGAGCTTTCTTAGAAATAAGTATAGGCGTATGCCGTACATCAGCTTTACATAAGTATATGTTTATTTTGTTTACATAATTATTTAAAGATACAAATCCTGTTCTTCCGTACACTCTTCATTTTAGAGGATGTTATGTTAACTACATGGTTTATTTATATTATTAAACATATCACAGTAATAGTACATATAAAACATCCTTTATTATTAACACTGCACTAAAACCTTAGCCTATAAATAATATTTAATGAGAAGAAGTAGTAAATACTTACATTACAAATTACGATTTCCTGTGAATGACGTATGATTTGATGCTATAATGATGAAGCGATCGTTACATGTTTTATAAAAATTGGAGTGAAGAATAAAATACTTACGGATAATACATACAACTACTAATCCCATGATTTTTTATTATAATCTTGACAAAACTTTCAAAACTTTTAGTAGAGACTTGATGAGTTTTCACTTGAATATACCAAAGGGAAGAAATTCAAGTGAAGAAAGTACGTTTGCGTGGGTATCTCATTTATCTATTTCTGTTGCTAAAATTGTATGTTCAGATTAGGCAATGAAACTACAGGATAAGGAGCGTAACATTTTAGTCTTTTGGAATGGCATGTATGGCAGTGGTATCGCAGGTGTCACATGATAATGTGATCTTTACAGTGCTGCATGTAATATATGCGATGGTTACCATTTATCATCAAGTGAGCCGTCAGCTTGTTTGCCATTTGAATTTAATAAACAAACGTGGTTTGTGGAAAATCAAGGAGATCTACTAAATTCCGATGTAAACAAATAGTGCTACAGTAAGTAATAATACGTTGCACTGAACAAGTTGAACGATCAGTTTGGCGAGGAATCCGAATTGTATACAAGTTTCCTTATAGGGCTTTATGACGTCAAATGTCAATTAATGCGTGTTACGATTGCGAAATTATAAATACCTATAGAAGAAGGAGAGATAGGAAAATTATATTTACTTAATATAGGTAGGTACATATATACATAAACGCATATACATATCAATTTCAACACTCGTATCTCTCTCACATATCGTCTTTCATTCATCACCTTTACAACCTAACATTCAGATCCCTACAAAACAACACATTTGTATACCTTTAGTTTCAAGGGGTCCTATATCTACCGTGAACCTATCGCCATTATATCTATCCAGACCTATTCTGATATCATCTAATATATAAAATAAAAACTCCAATATTACAAAAGAAATTTTAATCTGCATAAAAGTGGCAAAGATGTTAATTAATTTTGGTGAATTTATGGACCACGATCTAATAGTTTACCATAATACATGATACTTTTTCATAATTCAGAAAAAGCCGTAAGATACAGCCAAACTAGAATAGAAACTGGAATAGAAACAATAATTGACAGTGCGCAATCCATACTATATTTGGTCGTCATGCGTATTCATGGTTCTATGTATGGTAAAATGAGCATGTTTTAGAGTTGTCGTAGGCACATTGCATATTTTTTTATACGCTATACTCGTATTGTTTGCAAATATATATTTGTGTTATGTTAGCAAATATTTTAGTTTTTTATTTTATCTTTAAAGTCCGTACCTTGTCCTTCCGGTTCAGTCTACTCCTTTTTTTGGACTCGTTTTTATTTTTAGACACTCCAATATTTATGTTTTTAATGACATCTTTCGCACTTTGTGTCTTCTTTAAATAATTATAGCTGTTATTATGTTTGGATGTATGTCTCCTTCTTCGTCTGATCTTTATCATCCCCCTGTTTTATATACTAATAGGCACATAACATATCCGTCTTTTCTTTGGTCGTTTTTCCATTTATATTCCTCCAAGTTCATATCCCTATCTTCTTTAAAACATAGGTTAGTTTGGATGATAATTCTACGAAATATGTCAATAGTCTCTACTTAAAAGGAGGTCACTTAAATATTTTCGCATCTTAAATCTGACTATTTTGAACTACGTTGGCATAACTGTATAGAATGTTGGAATTTGAAGACATCTTTCCACACGTAATGTAACAGACAATTACAACTTGACTTATTAAGATCAAGTTAAATAACTAACGTAAATATGTATTTACATGAGGACGATGTTCCGGATGCCTTTGCAAATAGTGGCATGGACATGTGAACTTTGTCTATGGTAAATATTGTACATTTTCTTCCTTGTAAATTAGTTTTAACTGCGCATAGATGGCTGTTATGAACTGCGAAGTTTCTAGAATGTTCTATGAGAATGATGTATTGTTTCTGTAAAGAAATACATTCATATTAAATTCTAGTTATATAGAGTGGTCACATCTGGCCAACCCCAGAACTTTAATAATTCAATTTTGCAACCAACACTCTGGTAATATAACACAAAATAATAAGCTTTGGTAGAGCTTGTACCGTAATAATATGCATAACTATTCTGTCTCATTAATTATAACTATCGCCTTTCTTCTTCACTTATTAATTGCTAGTATGCTGAGTTATATTTTGAAGGATATAATAAATATGGTAGTAAAATTACTGGGCAATGTATCTGAAACTTTGTCTACGCCACAGGACAAAGAATGTGGGATGATGCGATGCATTTTTCATGCAGGCAATTCATACATTAAGTTTTGGCAGCTTTACACTTTCTATATATAATTGTTATATAAAGACTGTGACGTTATTAATCTGTAACATCATAGTAGAATTCCACCAAACATAATTTAATTGAAATCTCAGCAAAATGTGGTCAAGTCCAATATAGTTTATATTTGGAACACATTCATTTATTCTATGTATAAGTAGCTACTCATGCATACTAATCATGCGTTTTATCTTCTTTTTATCCAATAAACATATTACTGGATATACATTTTGTGACATGAAACCATTATGATTATTCCTAAAATAGCTAAAAACTATATTTATAATATTATGAATCCCTAATAAATATCAACTAATTATGATTAATATTTTTTCTTATTTTTTAAGAGTCAATATACATTTATTTTAATAGAATTGATGTATTTAATGATGTAGGAAATCATGCAGTTACTCTATTTATTGTCCATAGATATATCACGGACATAACAAAAGAATACTTGAGGTCTACGCAGTCGTAAATAGCGGTTAAAAATATTTATTTACGGTAACCTTCCTTCAAGTTGAATCCACAGCCTTCACTTGTGGTCAAGGAGAAAGTACATACGGATAACAGGTGTACACATGTTGCTGTCATTAGCTGTATTTCCCTGTTTTTCTTATGGCGTAACGTGTAAATATGTAGTGATGGACTTTACATATTGATTGTCAGTATTATCTTACTTTTTTATATACACAATTATATTAGTAGATTATGAGACGGCTCACCTGATTTTAAGCGGTGGTAATAAATTTATACATGAACACCGTTATTATTTGATCCTCGATACACCCATTTCATTGCCATTCAAGAGGACTGAAATGTCATATCCTGTAATTTTAAAAAATTGTGCTGTTCAGCGCCTAATGTAGGTGAAATAGGTAAGTACGCATGTAGGCTACTTTGTAGAAATAGATTTTCTACAAAGTAGCCTACCAGCGTATTATTTTATATATTTATTTTTTTAATCATGACATAATTATAATTGTGCAAACAATCATTGTATCCAATTTTGTACTCAGTTACATAACTGTGGATGCAACTAAACTAAAAACTAAAATTAGCACTAGAATTAGTGTAATTATAACACAATGCCAGAATTATGAGCACACATTGCTTCCTAATAACATGTTTAGTTTTGTTTTGTATTATGTTGCTTTGTATACTATAACATTTCTTTGTTCTTAATTTTATTATAATGTATTATTTTATTTTTAGAGTTTTAAAAATTTGATTTTTTTGCAGGTATTCTAAGGTGCAATAAACATTTTGAACAGAAACTGGACCAAACATGGAAAATTTAATAGCCAAATTATTGTCTTTTGTTAAGTATATTTGTCTTCAATATTTATTTATTTAAACTTTTATGTACCTACCAATATACAAAGAATGGTAGATAAGGCAAACAAAAATTACTGTAGGTAGTAATTATTTATTTTGGTATAAAGATAACCATTAACGTCTTCTTTTTTAGTATTTGTTTTAATATTTATAATTTAATATTCGTAGTATATATTAGTTGAAACTTGCAAGTTCTTTTTGTGTGAAAAAAGGTATTATTAATTTTTTTTATTGGATTGTTTAAGCTATTGTCAGGTGACTGTAGCACTTATAGTACTACCTACATAAGTCTATTGTGCTCTCCCTTTTCAGAGTTCGCTACCTACCGTACCGTCAGGGACAAGAATTGAAGGATATTCTTAGGAGTGATGGTTTTTATTTCCTCGGTAATAAGTGAAAATTTTCCAAAGGAGATATTTCGTTTATCCATGAGTGGTTGTACCACATAGGATGTGTATTGGTGTTTCCTCTTCAGTTTGGCAGAATCTGCAAATTTTTGTTGTGCATAGGCCTAGTTTTGCCATATGCTTGTTTAATTTGCAGTGTCCTGTAAGGGCCCTAGTCATCATGCATATGTTGTTTTTACTCAATAGCAGTAGTCTATGAAGTATTTTGTTCGAGTAGCCCGAAAAGGTGACCTATGGCCGTCCTAGTGATATAAACAACTCATTTTCGCGTCTTTTATTAAATATCATTCGACTGTTTAGTAGTAAAAAGCTAAAAAACAGCCAGTCATACTTTTGTTCATTATATGAATTTGTAGGTATATAGTTGTGGGTTGTATTTGCAGTTAACTGCTAGATATCAATTTAGATAGGCTCACCATATTAGGTGGATGGGTTTTATAATTTATTCTGGAAACTTCTTCGTTCTAAATTTCGAATACAAGACGGTTTAAAAAAAATTACAATTACTCAATGTTTGCAGCGCTATTCTTACTGACTCTTAAAATAGCAACCTTATAAAGCACTGTGTCGAAGTTTCTGGGCTCCGGGTTGAAACATTAACATCAACTGCAAGTAGTCGACTACTCCAGTAACTGGTATTGACGCAAAAAACGTATTGACGTCAAACTCAAGTCAACACTTACTTGTATCCATAAAGAACATTAGGCAGATTGTATTACAGAAACATCTCGATATTTTGGTATTTACCTGATGTTGACTTCTTTAATAAATGATATTGTAGAATTTGACTTATACCTATAACCTTTTAAATACTGCGTATTATAGAATTTTCTACATGTAAATTAAGTATTTTTCTAGGCAGTTTTAAAAAAGGAAACGAATATTATGTACATTCTATTTATTGTTTGCAATGTTATATCACTATATGTTATCTAAAAGTTATCTGTGTGGGTAACTCTGTATGTATATTTTATCTTAGCGGAGCTTGCTTTAGAAGCTATGTTCCGTTTGAAGGGTGAGATTATCGGCAAAGACAAGTAGCCAGTGTAATTAAGATTGATACTCGTATAGCATGGCATCTTAGATACGAAAATGATAGCGCATGTATCAAGGATGTCACATGATACGTACCTAGTGGTATACCTATGTGCCACGGTTATCACTTACCATCAGGTGAGCTGTTAGAAAAAAATTCAAATTTTCTAATACGGGTAGTTATATTTAT
Organism: Achroia grisella; assembly: GCF_030625045.1. NCBI lineage: Eukaryota > Metazoa > Arthropoda > Insecta > Lepidoptera > Pyralidae > Achroia > Achroia grisella. Next base: position 630,797 of record NW_026712791.1, read on the forward strand.
CTTTTAAATATTAAAAAATATTGTTTGTTTATTTGTCCTCTATGAGTTTCTGTACTATTCATCTAATTTTGATTAAACTTGGTGCGATTTATTTATATATTTAATATCATATGAACAATGGCGTCAATTTAAATATATATATATATAACTGTTTAACATGCATTTAAATCCTTAAAAATGTGGTTGAGACAAGCTTTCAATATATTTCATGTAAAACTAATGATGTTGCGGGCAAAAACCCTAGTGATAAATGAAATAAATAAACGATGCGTCATTTCCTAAGTAACTCATACTTGTTTGTAAGCACAAGTCAAGTTTATCAAATGGTAATATCGGTTAGTCTTCAATAGATGAGGGCAAATGGAATAATACTGTTTCCATTTGCTCCACAGTTGTTTGTAACAGTCATGATTATTTTATTCATATACTAAAACACTCGGCTTACGTCTTCCTGACTTGAAAAATAGTCTCCCAACGTCTAATTATGTCTTCAAACCATGCAGAAACCCACAACAACTTATACACACAAAATTTCATGTAAAATGTTGTGTCCAGTCTAACGGCTTGGCCGTTTAATTGACAAACACATGCACAAAAAAATTATAAATATTGAGATATATATTTCTAGGTGATTCTTATTGATGATCCAGATGAGGTAGTTAGAAGTATAGTATTATCAACTGTCGACGATGTATTGAACGCAACACTACATATGGCCACTTTTTTTATACTACGATGGTGGCGAACAAGCATACGGGTCGTCAGATGGTAAATGGTTACTGTAGCCGACCCTTAAAAAATCTTAAAATCTGACCCTCTTAAAATATCACATGCTGTAATCTCGTGAGAAAACCTCAGTTAAGTAAATTAATATTTACATCCAACGTCTACTACAAGAACAAGCTCCTCCCGTCTCTCATATTAGTGATGTTTATAATCTTTGTGTACCATCATATTTCTGTCAATTATAAAATATATTGTTACATAAAGATTTATTTTGGTGTCGGCTATTTTTGAACTCACAGTGTATTTGACACTTTTACTGATTTTATTTTATTATCTTTTTATTATTGTTTATCAAGTGCACATATGTTATAATACACAAAATACTAATAGTGTTTATTATATCAGTGAAATATAATATGCAAGTGTTATTAGATTTCGATTAAATAAAACATTTTTATTTGGAGACCAATGACAACGGAAATTCAGATCGATACGCTAGTTACCCTAAATGGCGTTCCGACAGAAGTTAGTGGGGTTTTTAAATAAAAAAATAATGGAAATAGGTGTACAAACCCTGAGATTTCTAAGCCATTTATAGTTAATTGAAATTTTCTAAATATATATAATAATAACAACATACTCTTCAGCCGAATCACGGCCAGTGATAAGATTAATCTTAAAAATAAGGTCATCTGTCGTAATCTGTTAGTTACTTACCTACTCCAAACATCTACGTTCAATATAACATCCGTGACAGACAGGCCTCTTCTATATCTATTTATATACCAGGTCACACGGACTGTACGGCTTCAGTACAGAGGCCAGAGACCCAAATACCAATGAACCTGCATATAGCACTTACACAAGTCTTTTTTGCATCTGGCTCAAGGACATCCCTTGAGCCTAAGTACCTAAATAGGATTATATTAGGCTTTCAAAAGTTAATGCAAAATATAATATATTATAAAACATTCAATTATATTTTTAAATCATTTATTAAATTGCACTGCTTTATTATCTTTGATCAGCGCGATCGTTAGCTGGTAGAGAATGTCATTAGGCATTAAGTCCGGGATGTATACAATTTAGTGTGCAAAAGAATAACTATATAAATAAATATATTTTCGCCAAGGGTGGAGAAGGACCTATATATTTTTTTAATGAAATTATGCCTTAAAAATCTAGGACAATGACAGTTCATCCTTGTCTTTATCTCTTTATTTGAGAAGGGCGCAGTATATCATCCTCTCGCGCTGCATCTCTATAGACTATCATATCTGAGCAGCTCTCCATCTGACAAAAAAAGAATGGATGGATCGTGTGAAAGATGAAATGTATAAAACATTTCATCTTTAACAGTCCATCCATTATTTTTCTGTCGTCTTCTCTCTTTCCATAATGGCAGTCTATAGTGTTAAATAATAAAAGAACAAATAAAAGTAATAGATAGTAGATTTGTTTTGCATGATCATGGTAAGATCATGGTAATCGTCAACTGTGGACATATTATAGATGTCATATGGATACCTAGTTATTTTGTATTTTTGTTTGCAATTCTCTATATATAATAAACGAAGGCTTGGGAAACACGTGATAATTGCTAACAAAAGATTTTTTTACAATTCAACGACTATTTTGAAGTATCTCATATCAATAGAGAAAAACGAATTGACACGAAACTTCTGAGAAACCGCACTTCTTAGTTGGTTGAAGTAGTTATTTTCCTGTCGTGGCGGAGACGTGGGAGTAAGGCGAAAATGAATGACGCGGGGGTGGTTCACCCCACGTGTGGAGCCGAAAACTTGTAGCCCGTGCCCTGCAGACTGTAAGGCTGACAAAAGACTTGACGTGCGGAGGCGTGTCATATTAGATTTACTATCTACTTATTATTTATCACTATGTTTATTTATAAAATTTCAACAATAAAAGAGAACAAGTCCATTTGACTATATCTAATCATTGAGGTCGCTATGTTAATACTTAATTCTAATTGAGTTGAGTAACTTAGCCGGGGTTGAAGTCCAACATTTGGACTTTGTGGTGGGCCCGTTTTATCGCCGACTCGGCGGTGAAGGTCGTTCACATACTTAAGTCTCACTTAAAAAGCAAAACATGATTTACGTTATCAAAGATTTGTTTATATTTTAGATCTATTTTTATTCGCTTTGTTATTTATTTATATAATTACGGACTTTGCCATTTATAATTATCTAAATGTAGATGATAATTATCAACTAATTTGGAATGCAATGCAATAAGCATTGCATTCCAAAGTATGGAAGGGACTGATGAAATATATTTAATTAAAAACCAAAAAAACCTGCGGTTCATAATAGCACTGTGATTTAGGCATTTTCGGGGATGACGAATCAGTGTAGATAAAACCCAGCCATATTAATTTAACGAGATAATTAAAAAATAGTTTCATTACTAAAATACTAATATTATAATGTGACCAAAGAGGATAGAATTAAACTGGTTTGTCCAGACGCATTCTTACAGAGGAAAATATATGTAATATTCTATATTTTATATATCCTTGTAATGAAAATAATTGTAACCTAGTAGGTATGTCATAGTTTGATTTCTCTGATACAAGGTACAAGGCGAAGAAATAGTTTTAAAAAGTCTTTGGTATAGGTATTATAATTTAGATTATAAATATTTTTTGTAGTAATAAAATACATATAGTATATACAACTACATAGTTACATAGTGATAATATGGGTTGGTACTATCCTAAAGTATGTCTATAATTCGTAATGTGACATACGGTGATATGTAAAATATGTATAGGTACCTACTTAATAAATAAATAAGGTATTACATATATTTATACTTTATATATATTATATATAATAATATATTACTCGGTTAAATCGCTTTATGCGCAGATACTAGTCAGAGAATAAATAACGACGTACAAATATATATTCAACGCAAATTAGTATTGTGAAATTATATTTCGTTCTTCATTCTTCAGATATACAATTATATTAACCAGGTAGTCCTTTTATCCTACATGGCAACTCGCACGATTTTTAGAGGTACAATCGATAAAGTTATCGATATACCCCCTTTTTATTTTTATTTTTATTCTTTTGTCTATCCCTGCATATTTCTCGTTTTCTGTTCATTCTTTTTTCGTGCGTGGCAACGAAAGCACCTATTCTTAAGTATCTCGGTAAAATAAAAATAATCATGCCGAAAAGGTGTGCTCAAGAGAAGATCGAACATTACAATCGAAAAATCAGAAAATTAGAAGAAAAACAAAAGCGGAAGAGAATTCCGAGAAACGTAATTTCGACAGACTCAGACGAAATCTCAGGTTAGTAAAAGTTCAAATTACTATAGTGTACAAGTCTTAAGTACATTGTACATACATTGAAGTACTTTAATAGCTAACCTGCAGTACTTCAATACTATGTGTAAAATGGGCCTGGAGGTTGACTGCGGGTCATCACGACGGTACCTTACACAAGATTATTATTTCAATAATCGTTATTACGAAGGCCCAGAGGTTGACCGTGGGTCATCACACGGGCTAATTAGTAATCATACTAATTTTCGTTAAATACGATGAAATAATAGTTACCTTTTCTTTTCCCGGGAGGTTGATCGTGGATCAACACGATGGTATATGTAATCATGCACCTAGAGGGCGACCGCGGGTCACCACAAAAGGTCATACAAACTTATATGATTAAACAAAATATAATATTAAAGGTTTCACAAAAAAAAAAAAAAAAAGTTTATTGTAGTAATAGCCTATTACAAAAATATTTATATTCGCTATATTACACGTACACTAAGCTACCTCAGTTGTACACAACTGAACTTATTTTTCTCGTTATTTTTTAGATAACGAGCCACGAGTCAGTAGCGAGGTAGTAATACCGGCTGCTACTCCACCAGAAACAGCCGCAAACCTACCTGAAGCTGAGACATCTAATCAAGATGCTAGTGAGACAGTTCAAGATTCAACCATAGTTCCCGAACTAGATCCCGAAATACTAATCGCCTTAGGCGAAGCAACGGATGACTCACCAAAATATGGTGAAAACATACACGACAATCTAGCTCGACTATGGCAACCTATTCTCAAAAAAGGTTTGAACAAAGAGTCAAAGGATAAATTATTGAAACAATATTTAATCCCGGCTAACTGTACGCTCCTTAAAGCCCCAAAGCTAAATCCAGAGATAGCTGCAGCTGTCTCGGACGCCGTCAGAGGACGGGATAAAAGAGTAGAAGCAGTTCAGGATCAGCTGGCTTTAGGGTTAACCGCACTAAACAGAGGTCTGTCGATTCTCCTGGACAATGATCAAGATAAACTCCAGGCAATAAAACTTATAAGTGACAGTTGTCGCATTTTGTGCGATCTACACTTCGTTGAAACTCAAGCTAGGACGAAATTCGTGACAGTCGGCTTGGAAAAGTCCTTCCTCAAGGTCATACAGGACGTTGACCGAGACGAAATGCTCTTCGGAAGCAGCCTCCCTGAAAAAATAAAAGCTTCAAAGGCAATAGAAAAACAAGGACTACAGATTAAAAAATCCAGTCCCATAGTTAAAACCCAAACGCCCGCTTCACAACAATCATCTAGTCGTACGGCCTCCCAGGGAAACTGGGTGGCCCCTCCCCGTTATCCATCGAACAGAGGAGGACGAGGGGGGGCAAGAAGGGAGTAATGACCAACCGCAGAGCTCCTGTTTCGAACGCACCAAAAACTTCATTCCAGACGAGACAACGTGCCCCAACGCGTCATTAATTGAGGTACATGCTGGCAGAATACAGCATTTCTATAATTGTTGGCTTAAAGTTACAAAAAATCCCGTAGTATTAAAATGGATACGTAATGGATACCCAATCCCGTTTAATAGGAAAATCAGCCAAAATTGCACCCCCCGTAACATACTAAATTCAAATAAAGAATTTTCAGATATGAGGGTAGCGATCGATAAATTGCTAGAATTGGGGGCTATAACATCTTGTAAACGAACTAAAAATGACTTTACTTCTAGTATTTTCTTAACTCCAAAACCAAACGGAACAAAGAGATTTATCTTAAATCTAAAACCACTCAACGAATTCATTCCAAAAGAACACTTTAAAATGGAAGATCATCGAACAGCAGCAAAATTAATACCTAAAAACGGGTTTTTAGCAACAGTAGATCTCAAAGAGGCGTACCTATTGATACCTATACAGAAAAGTCATCAGAAATATTTGCGTTTTATCTTCGATCAAACATATCAGTTTAAAGTCATGCCGTATGGCCTTTCGGTAGCCCCGAGAGTTTTTACCAAAATTATGAAAGAAATAATTATCTATCTCAGACAGCAAAGGCTTAAATCAGTTATTTACCTTGATGACATTTTATGTATAGGTAACACTCGGGAGGAGTGCCAGGATAATATAAATAAAACATTAAAATTACTTAAATGTTTAGGTTTTGTAATAAATTACGAGAAAAGCTCCTTAAGGCCGCAACAAACTTGCAAGTTTTTAGGTTTTATATTTAACACAGTAGATATGTCTATATCACTGCCCATAGAAAAACGAAATAACATAAGCAATCTAATCGATAGATTCCGTTCTTTACAAAAATGCACCATTAGAGAATTTTCTCAATTAATTGGAGTTCTAGTCTCTGCTTGCCCTGCGCTCAAGTATGGTTGGCTCTACACAAAAATATTAGAAAGACAAAAATATTTAGCGTTAAAACTTCACAACAGTTACGATAAACAAATAAAATTAACAGAATCAATATTACCAGAATTAGAATGGTGGAGAAAAAATATTATTTCATCCACCAACACATTGAGACCAGACGAAAATTTCGTAATGGAAATTTTCTCTGATGCTTCTAGAACAGGCTGGGGAGCATTCTGTAATGGTGCACGTGTAAACGGCTCTTGGACAGATGAGGAATATTTGTTTCACATTAATTATTTAGAACTCTTAGCTATATTTATGAGCTTGAAGTGCTTTGCTCGCGATATGTCCCACTGTTCTATACTGTTACGCGTAGATAATACAACAGCTATCAGTTATATTAATAGAATGGGCGGCATACAATTCCCACATTTAAACGATCTGGCTAAATCAATTTGGTGTTGGTGCGAGGAACGTAACGTTTGGCTTTTCGCGTCGTATATTAATACAAAGGAGAATACTATAGCAGATGAAGAATCAAGGAAACTAAATTTAGACACGGAGTGGGAGTTATCAGATTGGGCATTCCAAAAAATAGTAATAACTATTGGAAACCCGGAAATAGACCTCTTCGCCTCTCGCACCAACACTAAATGTCAAAAGTATATATCTTGGAAAAGGGACCCAGAGGCTTTTATGGTAGATGCCTTCACTATTAACTGGGACTCATACTTCTTCTATGCTTTTCCACCTTTTTCTCTTATACTCAAATGTTTGAGAAAAATCATTAGAGATTCGGCAACGGGCATTCTGGTTTTTCCCTACTGGCCAGGACAAGCCTGGTTTCCACTTCTACAAGACCTATTAGCATCAGAAATCATTACATTTAAACCTAGTAAGAAGCTTTTACTATCACGTTTCAGACAGCTGCACCCTCTACATCGCAGCCTTACCCTGGGGCCGCGAAGCTCTGCGGCTCGCCTTTATCAAAAGAAACACACCGTCGGTCGCACTAGACATTATGGTTTCTTCGATTGCGGAAAATACTCTAAAACAATATAGCGTCACATATAAAATATGGTGGCAATTCTGCGCAGCAAAAAACATTGAAACGCTTAACCCTTCAAACAAGGACGTGTTAATTTTTTTAGCAGAACAATATACAGAGGGAGCTTCCTACGGATCGGTAAATTCACATAGATCCGCTCTGTCTTTGTTATTAGAGAATAATATAAGTTCAGACGATCAAATAAAACGTTTATTAAAAGGTATTTACAAACAAAAACCCCCGTTACCAAAATATATCAATACATGGAACCCCCAAGTAGTTTTTAGCCATATCTCTAACTGGTTTCCAAATAAAAATATTACATTGGAGAAACTGTCAAAAAAATTAGTAACCTTACTTGCTCTCTGTACAGCACATAGGGTACAAACAATTTCACTGATCAAAGTTGATAATATTAATAAGAGTCCAGAAGGATTTAAAATAGTAATTACAGACATTATTAAAACATCTGCAGCCGGAAGAGAACCACCCATCTTGTTTCTCCCCTATTTCTTGGAGAATCCAAACATTTGTCCTGCAACAGCATTAGAAGACTATCTAGATATTACCTCGGATTTAAGATCAAACACAATAGAAAATCTTTTACTCACATACAAAAAGCCTCATGGAAAAGCTTCAAGTCAAACCATAAGTAGATGGATTAAACAAACATTATTAGAGTGTGGTGTCGACGTTAGACTGTTTAGTGCGCACAGCACACGACATGCATCTACTTCAACAGCGAACTACGCAGGCATCTCACTGGATGTAATAAGGAAGACAGCCGGCTGGACTAATTCCTCTCAAACATTCGCCAGATTTTACAATAGACCTATTGTAGACGAGGGTCTTTTTGCAAAAACAGTTGCTTTTCAACCATAAGATTAATAAGGTCAATTTATATACTTAATTTATTAGATCAGGATGTGATTACCAATAATTTAATGATAACTCTCAAATTATATTTATTTTCTTTCAAAAATGATAATCGCCTTTGTTATTATTATTAATATAAAAATAAAACTTTTCTAATTATTTCGAGGATTCATCTCTGAACATCTACCTGGTTAATATAATTGTATATCTGAAGAATGAAGAACGAAATATAATATATGATCAAACGAACTTCTGGAGTGAAGTTCGATCAATATTATATGAGTCTTCATTCTTCAGATATATAACACCCCCATCCCAAATCCCAGAAAAGTTTTATATTTGAGTCTCTAAAATATGAACAGAAAACGAGAAATATGCAGGGATAGACAAAAGAATAAAAATAAAAATAAAAAGGGGGTATATCGATAACTTTATCGATTGTACCTCTAAAAATCGTGCGAGTTGCCATGTAGGATAAAAGGACTACCTGGTTAATATAATTGTATATCTGAAGAATGAAGACTCATATAATATTGATCGAACTTCACTCCAGAAGTTCGTTTGATCATATATTATAGTGGATAATAAAAAGAACACTTTATTCTCCGCTGACAAATCTGAAATTTCTTGTCTATGGTCGTCGTCATAGGATAATCCTACATCTATGTTACCAATGAAACCAATGTTACTGTACACACACACCTAATACAAAATCGATAGAAAAAGAAAATCAATTTCTCCTTTTAACATCATTCGTTAACCTCTGTTGTAATCCTGCAAAAAAGGGAATTGTACCCTTAAAGATATATAATTCAGATATATTCAGTAGCAAATAAGCAATGTGCACTAAATTTCTCTAAATCTATATAATATATTAATAGCGCCCGCCTCGCCCCGGTTTTGTTTGGTTACCTAATAACATATTATATTAAAAAGCACATATCCGTCTTTAATATTGAACCTAACAAAGAGTAATAAATTTGGTCAAGTATTGTTTAGTTTTACCCATAAACAATTTTTTATAATAATAGTAGGTATAGATTATTTTAGTGGTGGCACTTTAAGACTTTAATGTGGAAATTAATTTTTTTTGCATTTATTTAAGCTTATACACATACATCTCTTAAATAAGTTTATTTAAATAATTATAGAATAGGTTATTTTGGGTCGTTTAATAAGAGTAATTTTAATTTAATCTATACATATAAATAAAATTGGAATATACATATAAATAATATTGTAATATTGAATTAACCGTTTTTTACTATATGCATATGAATATAAATATATTTTTTTTTATAATTTTTGTCTATCTGTTTGTCTGTTCCAGTTAATTTCTGAAATAGCTGGACCGATTTTGACGGGACCTTTTTTGGCACTACCTGCCAAAAAAGGTCCCGTCCCGGTCCCGATGTGATAAGGTGTAACTTATACTACTTTTATTTTAGAAAAATAAACTTAAATTCCACGCGGACGAAGTCTCGGGAACAGCTAGTAAGCTTAAATAAATACAAATAAGTCACAGAAATATTTCTTAACACAGATCACGTATGGGCAATGGTAATACTAACATGATACTAAAATTGCCGAAATAAACTTATTCCGGTCACGATTATTCCATTGTTCATGAAACTTAAATAGAAATATATTTAACCATAAACCATCGCGATAATGTAATATTTTAATAATAATTGTTCACATTACTATTTAAATACTTAAGCGTATATATGTAATTTATATACGGTCATAAATAAGATGTGGTGACGTTATATTATATACGTTATGAATTTACCCAGACAATACGGAGTGTGTAGAATACGTACAAGTTGACAGGTTAACTTTATTAATTTATTTTTAATTTTTGAGTAAAAAAACTTAAAAAATTGGTAATCTTCTTAACGTTTGAACTTTTTTTTAACCGTCTATTCAAGGAAGAGAAAATTTTGTTTGTTCGGTTCCGCTTTGGGTTTTGTGGAACAAAATATATATAAGAATCGCGTTAATATTTTAACAAAAGGTAACTATAGGTCTGTACGTACTTAATTAACTATTTACCTAATTTTAACCTTTTGGAAAAGCTGCTATTTATTTCGTTATTAATGGTCTAAAGAGGAAACTTTTTGACTTGCCAAAAAAAATTTAGGACAATGACTTCGAGAGCCATTGCTCTCGACATTAACAGACTCGAAACGTGTTTTAATGCTCAAACTTGCTACGTGACGTGACATATCTAGGTAAATAAAAAAATGAACCTTTGTCGGCACAAAGACCGGCTACCCTAATGGTATACACTGACTAAGCACTAATGAAGAATACAAGGGATAGATTAAGTTTTAGATTACATTAGTTGCCCTATCATGGGAAATTTACAAGAAGTAGAACGAGAACTAGAACATACGCGCAGGTCGACTGTGAGACAACATTGTTTAATAAGGAGTAACTATTTGTAATAGAGTGAGACGAGAGATGTTTAGGAATATTTGTTAATCCTCCTTATTGTGTATGCGACAATGATGTTTATTAAATAGCTACTTAATTTTCGCATTTCAATCGTAAATTCTGAAAACATATTACAATGACAGACATACAATAGGCATCAATTATACTTAGATTAGACGATAGAAGTATGAAAATTTGAAAATTGAAGTAGAAATAATTTTATATTTTCTTTACATAATATAGTGCTTGTTTGTAAGAGATTTCTTTAAGCGATAAATCCGCCTTTTGTTAAAGACATTTATACAAAGTGTTATATTTTTATACTAATTTTGTTAATGAGCCATAAAGAGTTTTTATTATAATTAATAATAACTTATTATTGTTATTACATACTTACATGAATCTAAATGATTTGAAATATTTTCAGTCAGTTTATATTTTGAATCGATCAACTTGGAACAAACGTGTTCATTGGCGTAGGACCTTGTTATACCGGTTATCGGCACCGCGCCCCCAATTTTTGCTTAGTGAATTTATGTGAATTATTTAATACAACCAGTTCAATCGAATCCGTTTGTGCTGTATGTATAAATTATGCTATCTGTCTAAATGTCCTTACTGGCATTTATCAACACACAGTCTAAAGCAATGACCCGTAATTTGCAATTGTTATTATTACTTTCTAATTTATTTATAGTAAGACTCTACCAGATAGCTCATTATTTGTATTCCTTTTTTATTAGAATAGTGTAGACATTCTTAGCATTTCATTGAGTGTTGGGTTCCCTTGTGGCTGAATCCTGAGTAAATTTCGAGACCAGTGACATGGGTTAAGCGACCTCATTGCGAGATTGTAGTAGTCTTCTTCCACTGACCATAACCTGTAAGGTCACTGTAGAATGCAAAAGTGATCACTCATCACCTTAGTACAATGACGAGGAGACGAAAACTTTGTAGTTTTTATCTCAGGTGTGTGAGATATTACATGTCGGTTTGAAATGAGTGGATATCTGTCAAAATATACGTTGAAAGTAAAGGTATGTGTGAATTCTAAACATAAGGTACTTATTCGATTAGTTAATATGAATGGGTGGGTCTATACAGTTTCAAGGCTTTGTTCAACAGTAATGTCATATATTTTATTGTTATGCCCATTCGCTTTTGTTATAACCATACGAATATTCTATAATACTATGACTTTATATACAGGAAAAAATATCAAGTGTCAGTAATCTGTTACAAAAGACCGAGTGACGAGCAAATATAAAATTATCAAAAACCTTTTGTGAAACTTACTTATACATAAAAACATAAATAATAGAATTAACTATATATTATGGCAAATAAAGGTTGCACTAGTGTAACCTAGTCGAAACGTCGAGTTAAGTAAATACCTTTATTTGTCATAAAATTATTCCTATTAAGACCCGATTAATAATTTAAATAATGTATATTAAACACGAAAGTTTAAAAATAACAATAGAATGAATGTTCTGTAATCGTATCTATATTAAAAGATTATAATTTCATATATCTTATAACTATGACACCATACATACTACTTCATTTAAAAAATCCTTTCATCATCTTACAAATATTATAAACGCAAACGAAAGTTTGTAAGGAAGTTTGTTACTGTACCACACGAAAACTGCTGAACAGTTTTTGATGAAACTTTGCTGTAATATAGCTTATACGTTAGATTAACACATAGGTTTTCATTTAAAAAGATATTATATACAATGGGCGAAATATAATAATAAATGTTAAGTAAGTGTGATGACGACGAAGTTGCGCGGGTTAGCTAGTAATCTATCTATAAATGCAAACAATATGAGAAATACATTAAAACAAATTTTAAACTTTGAAATGTCTAAATATTTAAATGAGAATGTATAATCCATACCCATCATTACTTTAATAATTTGCGTTTATGTGAATATTATCTTAGATTATAAATGTGAAAGTTAGTGAATGCGTGAAGATATTTATGTTATCCAATCAAGTTTAGACGGTTGAATGGATTACGAAATTTGTGACACGGATGGATCTCATCCTAGATTAATATATGGGGCGCATTGTTATACTAAAACGAAATAGTAAATAAGGGGAATTGTGGATTACCAACTTATATATACACATTAGAACATCTCTACGGAACTCTATGTATAAATATATTTCTATCTTGTATATATTTCTAGAATAAATAACATTGTTATTTCGCTCATCTTTTTTTGTCTTCGTTGATACCTGATAACAAATAGAAAAACAAGTAACATTGTCTCGCAAATTTAAATATACATTGTATACACGAAATTATTTCTCGTAAGCCAGTGAGACTAACACTGTTTTAATAAAATGTTGTACAAGTATAAAATATTTTTACCATGTCTATAGCGTACACGTACATATAAAGTTTCTTTATATATACATTAAAAAACAGATCTAAATATGATTTTAGTATGGTAACATTGGTAGAATGTGGTCCTCGTAAAAAATTTCTTTACTAGTCAACAGTTACGTATCGGGCGGTTTTGTATAGAGTTATATCTCGAATCCTGAGATCGTTTTACTGTTTTGTTTCCATATAATAACAATAAAATGACTCTTACAAAACAGCTGTAACAATGACAAAATAATGCATCTATAATAATATATAAATGATAAGAATACTGCATATTTTATTTACTTATTCGTGTATTAAAAATATATTTTTAATTGCCAGCAAGATAAAAATTATATATTATTTGTGTGTATAGTGGACAATTAATTTGTGTTTCATTTATTATTCATTAGACGGAAAATTTATATATAAAGTTGTAACTAGATAGCTAAGTTCAGATGCTCCCGAGTTATACTTATAACCAATTATCTGAAAGTTTCCTCCTATATATCTTATAATAATAGTAAATTCTTACCTGTTGACCATTAATAATACTTAAGTACAACATAAAAGAGTATGCAAACAAATATTTAACAGGTCACAATACATATTGCTCCAAAAGCAATTTCTATATATATGTATTTACATATGAACATACATATATAACATGTACATATATACATATATAGCATATTTGTAATGCTTCAAGTGTTAAGTCCGCCATATATGCTCTTACCTTTTCTGATATTTGATTTAAAGTTATATAAATAAATAAACAACATTGTTCAAATATTGTATTTGAGATATTTAAAACCGACTCAAAACAGTATCAAAATCTGCAGCGGTAAAGACAAAAGGTTTGTAATGACCGTAATACTTATAAGTTATGCAGTATGATATCGGTTGTTATTAAACAGTATAGGAGCCAGATATTAGACGTTAATTATTTCTTAATTAACATTTTTCCGCTAGTTTGTAAACGGAAGAATACTGTTTGCAACAACCACTCTCTAAATGAACTTGATTAATATTCTTGAACAAAACAAAATTTCGTGTATTTGTTTCTATTTATTAAAATGGTGTCGAAAATCATAAAATTCTAAATTAAGCCTTTAATGCCAACATTAAAATTAAAATGTCTTTCAATTCGTCGCGTCGTAGTGCAAAATTCGAGTTTGACGCGCCCTGAATGTAGTCTGACGAGTCCTGAATAGTGCTGTTGGATATGTAACTAGTATCGAATCTGTACCAAAGTACTCTCTCGTTATTGTAGTTATTAGTTACTGCAGTTAAAGTATTTACTTAGTTTCTAACGAGAATGAGAACCTAATGAGAATCTCTGTATTCGTGTAAGATATTTGATCTGAAAAAAATTATGACTATTAAATATATAGTTATGGTCACAAAAATACAAAATCAAATATTTTGGGTAAAAAAATCAAAATTATAGGGATCATCATTACTAATAAAAAATGATAATGATGATTAAAAGCAACTAGTAACGTAATACTGTAGACAAAAAATGATGACGATGATTAAAAGTAACTAGTAACGTAATACTGTAGTAGTATTTGGTTTAGTAACAATAAAATACGCTTGCTCAACTTGTCGTTATTTTTACAGCACTAGTCCTGAATGTAACGTCAACAACCTTTCGATGCAAAAACGTAAGGACCTGTTCATTATTGCTGTACTTATAAAATCCAACAACAAAACATACATGTGTAGGTACGTACAAAATAGCATAGGAACATGTCGAACAAGTTTGGAGTAGCAATTGCCTTCGCATTAACGGTTTTATAAAATTCCACTGCCAGAATGGTGTTCTATTGTTAGAGCTGATATTTTTATTTCTAAACATGCAATATGTTGCAATTCTAACTAATGTAATATTATATATAGAGAGTAAGTAAGAGAGAGCAGATTTTGTTAGGATGATAGTAATCTACGCAATTATTGTACTAATTTTAGAAATTTTTTGATTGTTTGAAAGGTACATAATTAAAGTAAAATAGACAAAACATTGTCTTAATGCATTTAAGTTTACAACATTATGAGAACCCGGGAAAAACTGGGGCTGAGTACTAGCATGATGTATAAATATTCGAATGGCTTTCAGATTCGATAAATAAACTATATCGCATTCAATACGTAGTTAAAGGATTGCTTATTTTTATAAATGTTTATCATGCACTAGTTAAATACTAAATATGTACCTGTCTATTAAAAGGATTGCGTTTCATTTTACCTATACAGGTGACTTTTGTCGCCAAAGTCTCAAATTATTAAGTGAGTGTCACATGTAATTAGAGATGTTCACACTTGCTTAATATCTACCTATAAATGCTTATGCGAAACCAAAAGACATTAAAATAGCGTACTTGTAAAGAATATAATGTAGATCGTTTCAACGAAATTCATAAACCGGCCCATCTCAGTTACAGGTCTCAATTACAAGAATGTTTCTTATGTGTACAGTATGTTTACTGTCCATACAAGAAACATTTAAGTATTATTCCGCAGACTCAACCTGATATTATGTTTTAGCGGAAAAAGGTTTAAGTTGGATATTTTTAGAACGTGTGCCTGTCGTTATTTCTACGTACAAGTACTCTATAGGGTTTAGAGGTGAAGGAATTTTTACTAATGTGGACAAGTTGCCCCATTGCTGACAATTAACTAAGTTAGGTCGACCTCCACGCGGTCCTCCCTGGAAACTATGGCTGTTAAGCCCACCAGTTTATAAGCATTAGCGTAGGTGGCTGTAAATTCTGCAATGTATTAAAAAAAAGTAAACAGTAAACGTTTACTTTTTTTTAATACATTGCAGAATTTACAGCCAGTAGTACCTTTACTTGTTTTTATTAGGATACTACTACTTTTTCTTTATAGGATACTTTTTTATAGAGGCATGAGATATTTAAACAAAGTGTGAAGTGTAATAAGAACTATTATTAAACAACCATATAATAAACCACCGCACCGCAACGGACTCCACAATTAAAATATATATTTTCTATACGACTGTATATTACGGTATTTAACCTTACTAATACTGATGTAATGCTGTATAGATATCTTTATTATTTTTTTTATTTCGAATTACGATCTACATGGCAATTTATCTCGATTATCATTATCTGACCTCGATACATAGGAAGCCGGAACATCAACTAATGTAACGGATTTTTTCTGTCATGAAACTATTGACCGATATCGAGGTCGGTTTTTTGTTAGTAAATTTACTGTCCATGTCTAGTCTAGTATAACACTAACATAGAGTATTGATTTGGAGTACCAGTTCAATATCACGAGACCCTGGAATTTGTATTAAATTAATTATTTTCAATATTTTTAATGCAACAGAGAAATATCGCGATCATCCATGTAAAACTTGAGTGAGTCTGTTTTTTAAGTATTAAAGAATTATTAGGAAAACAATAAGAATTGGTAGATATTAGTATAAGTGTAATTCAATAAGTACAGTGTGACGATCTATGTAAATCTATTAAAAACCTACCAATGAGGTTACATGCTCCTTAATCACAATGGTAAAACTCAAGTCCTAATTGTCACAAATGTGTTTAATGTATACAAAAACATAACTTTTGGAAGGAACAAAAGTAAACAACTAACTAATACAATTGTTATCAATCAATGCATTAAAACAAAGCATTGTCAGACGAAGTTTGCATTTCATACAAAAATGAACAAAAATACTATTTCATTTCTATATGACTATTTTTGCCATGTCATTGTAAAATACTAAAGTTGTTTTTAAAGATATATTTAGTAATAGAAATAAAATATAGCCTGTAAAGTAAAACAAGTAGAGACAAGACTTTATTTATACGAATAAGATATTTACATGAATATTAATAAAAATCGAAATGTACCAGTAAAATTTATTTCCTATATTAATTTTTATTATTAATAAGAGGCTTCTTCGCCTCTTTGGGATTTCTTGGCATATTATGCATTATTTAGCGTGTAGAAGATGCTCGCAGAAGAGATTATCCACTCCTCTTTTGCTATAATTATAAAAAAGGAGCGCGATCTAATTTTGTGACTTGCACAATGAATTCTTGTAAAATACTTTATTGAACTTGTAACACTAAATAATTAAGACAGCTATACAAAAATGTAATAGTTATACAAAATGTGGCTGGAAGAAATCCCTTTCAGAGTTAAGGGATTAACCTTAACTTATCCACCACCTACTTATCTTAACCACCCTCGCTTATCTCTGAAAGAGATCTCTTCCAGCTAACCTTACTCTACGACAGAAGTGGTAGTTAACGGGCAATGGTATTGCACGAGAGTTGTAAGGTGAAAAATACACTATCCTGTAAAAAATAAACATTTATACATACATTTATACATTATAATTAACTATTAAAATTATGTATTTATTTATTTACCAAATGTATTAATTATGAACTAACATTCATTTATGATAAATAATTACTATACTATAATTATAGTAAAATTTATTCTTCTACCTATTTAAATAAAATACTTTGACTTTGTATATTGTGTAAATATTTAGTATTATTTAAATTGAATATAACTTTAAAAAAACTGGTTAAATTATAATTATAGTATAATTATATTAAATACTAGCTGTTCCCGCGACTTTGTCCGCGTGGAATGTAATCTTGCCAAAAAAAGTCCCGTCAACATCAGTTCAGCCATTTCAGAGATTAGTCGGAACAAACAGACAGACAAAAATTGTAAAAAAAATGTATTTTGGCGTATGTACCGTATATTCATATGCACGTAGTAAAAAACGGTTATTTCAATATTACAAACAGACATTCAAATTTTATTTATATGTATAGATTGATGGATTGAAGAAGTTGATGGTAAAAATAGCGGCAGCATCCATTCAATCAATTTTATTGTAGAAGATCTCACTGAGTATGAGTCATAATTACTATCGAATTGACATTGTTGTTATCGATTGACTCATCATTTATCTATATAATTGATTAGGTTTGGAAGATGTTTATATATTTCATCAGTTTATATACTACATATACTCTATAAATATAGTAATCATCTTTACCTAATCTAACCTAACGAAAAAGTTCAATGTAAAAAAACGACTCATATTATTTTTTATATACTTTATCGATTATCAATAATAAACTAAAGCTAAATTATTTTTAAAGAAAAATTTTATTAAGAAAAACATGCATATCATAATAATAATAAAAGAGACTATCCAGAATATCTCACAAGCCCCAACTTGTGTCAACCATAGCAAAGTTTGCACAATAAGTACTAAACAACTTACAGATACATTCAGATATTTAGCATTTGTAAATATGTACATAAATATACTTATAGAACATGGAATAACACCCTGACTAATAATAACAATAGTCATGAAAACCTACGTAGTTTATTTTCACACAAATTGTCACTTATGTCATAGGTCTACCCCATGCATATACATAATTAAGTTATCTGTATATTATAGCCATTGAAAAAAAAACAATATTAGATCAACAGAAGTTAATGTGTTGTCATAATTATGTTTGTCATGCTAAAATTTAACGCAAAAATTAAATAAAGGAAAATATATTGTTTCGTGTAAATATAATGTACATATTGCTGTCTCAAGTAACTTAATTAGGACATCATGACGTTACTTTAGATGAACTTGACTTATCGATTGTTTATTTTTTATAGCGTGCATGGTAAAAATAAATGAACAATCGTGGAGACAAGGTGATGCGTGATCATATCGTGATAGGTTCGGGGTGTCATCGGATTATTATGTTCTTGATATTGTTTACAAATATTAATGTTCGTATCACTCTGTAATCTTCTATATTCTAGTATTTTTCCTTCTTGTGTGACGTTCGAGTATTGTGTAAATGTGAAATTTAATTAAGTCTCACGTTTCGATCACGCGGACGATCTCGGCATGAAAAATAAGTGTCCAAATAAATCAAAAGTATTATTTTATTTTTCCCTACATTTTATATACACAATTGATCATGACAAAGCGATGTAATCCTTTTCGAGATTGAATTTTCTTTGGTTTCAGATTCTTTTAGTAAATGTGTTAAGTTACAATGCAACAACTTTTACTGACAATAATTTTATGGCGATTATAGTTTTGTGTGGAAATAAATGAAACATTCACACACGTAAGAAACATCTTCTAACTCCTTTGATGTCTATGTTCTTTATGAAAGTATATTATAAATTTTCATTTTTTATAATACTATATATATATCGGACGGTTACGGCTTAGTGTAATAATTCAAAAATATCTTTTTTGGAAGGAGTTTTGAGTTAGTGATTTTTAGTCAGTCTCATCATTTTTTTAATATAAAACTTTATCAATTATAATATTAAACAGATCCCTAGACGACAGAGAGTTAATTTGTAATTATAACATATCTAAGGATAATTAACTCGGTAATTATATGTATAAATTATATTACTATCACTATGAGCGTGCATCCCACGTGGACCTATTATTAGATAATTGTGTGAATAAAATCACGACATTATTGAGTGGAAGATAATATTATCACATTATTGAAATGTGTATAATGATTCCATTTATTTGATATTGTGGAAATTGCCGATTGAGTTCAAATAGAGCGTTGACCGCAGGGTTGTCACTTATATCTTTCTGCTGTAAGGGTGTCAATAAAATATTAACAATTTTCTCTTTGTGTGTAATGTTTGCTGTGTATTTCTCTCTGCTGTGATATTTAATAAATGATAATGGAATGATACTACTCCTGTATTTTACGCTGATAGGAAACCAATGAAGGATAATAATATGAGGATGAAGTCAGGCCAGTTGCATCTGCAGTTGACAGATCGTGGCGAATTTCCCAGGATTTTTTTATGTATACGTTGATTTGCAGAGTGATCGGGGTCGTTTGTAATGGGATGTCCCATTACAAACAACCCCCTCTCCTTCTATAACGTAATATATTAGACGTAGTAGTTTCTTCAATAATTTGTATTTAACGAATTTTATTAAGATCTTCTATTCTTATATTTTCTCATTAGTACATAATATTTGACATGTTTGATTTCATACGCTTAATACGTCAAAATTCCAGTTACTTTCTCTTTATATTGCATTACGGACAAATTATCAAAAAAATCTTACCAACAAAACAAAATATTGCAATCGAATAGTGAAATAAATAATTCGTATTAACGTCATCAATAGAAACCTTCGAATTGTAGTAGAGCGTAGTTTTTATAATAAAAATTTATGAACGGATCGGCATTACATAACTCAATATGACCGCTGCGTGTAATGTTGGCCAATAGAAACTGTTGAGCAAATGGCCTCGGCGAAATGTATAGCCACGACTACAACCTGACACTCGGACGATCGAATTTGCAATCGTCTTCATTCAATTATCACCTTTATTTCTTTGGCAATAACAACCACAGAATAATTAGGTGACAGCTGAGATGACATTGTCTACTAATGAAGTTTTAATTACAATGGTCAACACTTGACTTGATCTAGCTGTGCTATCTTTGATGAATAACATACAAGCGAATAGTAATTTTCATATATTGAAATATTCCTATTACTAGTGCAATAAATTAGTGTTAATTGAGGGTAGGGGATTGGTAGTAATGAGGAATAGTGACTCCATTTTTAATATAGTACTGGGTAAGTACGGTCGATCTGGAAAACATCGTGATAAATTCAATACGTCCTGATTGAACTGATTTAATGCTCACCCTATTTTTATCACTGGTGTCCCGTTAGTGTACCTATACCATTGCATAAACATTTATTGCAGAGGGAAAGAAGATTGTTAGTAAGGTTAACTAAGAATCCCAGCAATGTAACATGTTAGGTTGCCCTCCATGTGGTGCCCCTGGAAACCATTGTGGAAAATTGTCATTTGCCAACATAGGCTAACTGACCTGATTTCATGCTCATTTTTACCTCTTCCACTGGTGCTCCACCAGCGTAAACTGTTAGCGCAGGCAGGCAATGGGTGACTTTTATGAATGATAATAGAATGGGGTCCACCATTCTATTATCATCCATAAAAAATCACCCATTGCAGAAAATATTTAAAAAATAAAGTCTTTATCGAAAACATGAAACGAAATATAAATTCTTATTTCTATACATATTCTTATTTTTAAAATGAATTTTTTATCCATGTCAGGTTTCTCTTGGTATACCTATCAATAACGTTAGCACATTAATTCTACGGTTTTAATTCATCTGCTACAAAATTAGTTGAATAAAATTAAAAACTCTTCTTTACTCTTTCACGCAAAAACTACTGGACGGGTTTGATTAAATTTGCTACACAGACAGATCACGTCTTACCCAAAATCTCTCAAGAAAAGCTTCAGAATACATACTATTATTTAATATAAAATAGTTTTATAATAAGGACTTGGTATATTTTTTTAATATGCTTGCTAATCTCTTTAAAAGAATATAAACATTATTTCCATTATATATAATTCTCCCAGACAAATGTTTCTTAACAAAAATGATTTTTACCGAGTAACACAATAAAAAAAATAATTAAAACAACATTGGTTTCAAGGGATTTTTCTATAATAAAAATATTATTGTGATGAAGGGTTATGAAGCATATAAAATATTATAAATTATATTAATTTTAATAAAGAAAAGTTATCAAAATTAATATCATTATTATCAGTTATCGAATGATATATCTTCTCATCAATATACGACGATCATCACACAACTCTGATTATATAAGATCCGATAATAATGATTGGAGGGCATATACTACTTGTATTGAGATATCGCTTTTCATAGCAATTGCCAAAGACACAAGCTGCAATTTTATCATTAAGTAATAATATTATCTGTCTTTTGTGGTTATTTTGTAACTGAATCTATCAATAGGTATCCGTATACACAGAATAGAGAAGTAAGTATACATTCTGCGTGAGATATATTTTATCAGATTCATACAAAAAAGTTCATGCCTATTTTTCGGCAGATCAATTAGGAGGACAATTAATATTACATAAATATTGAATCTTCCAGATGCATTTGTATGTTAGTGCGAGGTAAACTTTGGAACTGACAGATGTATGTCGTACTGTATAGTACGACAGTTTATAGGCATATTATGTAATTATGGTTTAAACGACGAACGAAGTAGGGACAGGCCGTTAGTTTATCTATAATAATAAACAGAGAGAGAGCGGATTTTCTTATGAGGAAAGTAAACATCCACGAATTGAGAAATCGATGCAGTTTAGGAACAAGGGCAACAGTTAAAGTAAGGTAAGGGTAGGTAGATAGATAGTCGAGTAAAGACACATTATTCTAGAGTGACACAGACTGTATATTATGTTAATAGGAGTATATACAATTATACGTAATATACAAAATTAAAAGCGGTTGCTAAAGATAAACATTCGTCTTGCATTAGGTAAATATAATTATTTTCGAATAATAATTATTATTTGTAATATATTGTGATACATAGATTTAAACTAGTATAAAAATAATATTATGTTCTCTCTAATCGACCGGAAGGTATATAATATTGAATTTTAATAGTAATTATAGATAATTGTTGATACTTATATCCCGTCTATGTGATTTCTCGGCTTTATCGGGTTAAAATTCCCTTTATACGTATGCTGTTACTTTTATGTGTGGAATGATTCAGGTATATCGCATAAAATGTACTTACAAATTGTAATGACATGCAATCGTCCATACCAGTCGTACTCATTCTATGATTGCAGTATCCGGAAATGCGCGCGCGTTTCGTCACTGTAGCAAAATATCGCAAATGCGACATTCACGCGATGCCATCAATAAAAAAATATAATATGACCATGGTATTACTCAAAATGGGATAAACGATGAGTTATTAGAGTTGAGTGATTGGAATTCAAGTTATGCTTATCTAGTAATGTGGAAATAGGAAAATGAGGTTAGTTCCACGTTCCTGTTTCGACTTGAAATAATTATGTCGAATTATCGGTAATTAATTTTATTATGTAATGCAAGCAATTCTCACCTGTATGCCATAACAATTTCTCTATACAATATGCTTGAAGAGTTTGCAAAGTCAGACTCATGCAGAAATTTGCTATTTGTTTTATATTTTAGATGATATTTAATGAGAATAATAGAATAAGGTCTAGAATAACAAAAAAGGTCTTTTTAATTTATTTATTTTAAGATCTTTGTTATTATTCTTTTGTTTTTATTCTATTATAATATTTTACGAGAAGGAAATGCTTCATAATTAATGCATGACAAGATAAATATCAGCTGTCAAATTTTTCACGTATGTCATTTGAGCTGTCGTCGTTGGGTCGTGTGATTGAGTTTCTACATTTTAATACGACTCAAAGTCCACGACTACGATGTAGGTGTCGAAAGGTAACGACAACATATAATATAAATACGTATAATTATGTATACTAATATTTACATTTTTTTTTTCAGAAACATGATCGCATAATTTGGAGGTACGAAGGTTCAATGTCATTATCAAGGTAACGTTTCGTCTGGTAACGAGCGATACAAGCCCAGAAATATTTTCGAATTTGTACTCTACTTTTTATAAAGATGCATTATTTTGACAGTAGTGGTAGACTGTAAAAAGTTATCTGCATGGGGCCCACATTTTCAGGTATCAAACTGCTTGCTTGTAAACTGTGTATCGGCTGTAGGATGCCATTAAGCAGTAAAGTTCGGGGTAAGAGGCATGACATCTTAACCCTTCAGAATGGCAACGCATGAGTTACATGATAACCCTATGTCCGTGGTGCTGTTCATGTCGTCTTGTTATTTGCCATTTCAATTGCGTAAAAAAACTAAAAAAAACGATAATACGTTAGTGACTCTTTTCATATTCGTACAGAACTTTGTAAAATTGTGCATCATTTTTATATAACTTACTATTGCTGGCTCAGACTTTAATGGGCTTATTAAATTATATTTTATATTACTGCTAAGAAACCAAAAAACAAAAATTTAATTGTACATAATACAAAAAGAATGACGAGTTGTTTAAAATTCTGTGTTGATTTTAACATTTATTTTGTAATGTTTATACAGTGGGTATTGTGACGCTAGAAAAAAATATCAATTGAAAAGCAACAACTGTTTCTACCTATTTATATGGTAATCGCATTAAACACTTGAAATTGATGATCCATGTCAATCAATACTAGCTACTATTGGAGATATTTTCTACTAGTAAATATTAACGTTATAAAACTTATTATTTGTAAATTGGAATTGAACAAAATTTAAAATATCATGTGAACTTTTCATAATACGTTAGTGATAACCATCAAAATTATTTGGTATTGTTGATATACCGTACAAAAATTCCAATAATGTTTTTGGTTTATATTATAAAATTATTTTACTACTTCCCCAATACTTGAAACAGTTTTTCCATATATCTTTGATGTAAACATAGCGATCAGTTTTATTATGTACACATATATTACATTTTATTATATATGGCTATAGATGTATGCACATGAAACTATTCAATAATAATGTTACGTTAACGCCATGGCATAATATCGACTGATTACACAAATTAATTGCCGGTATTGGTACATAATTTGCAAACAAACACCGTGGATCGGGTAACGCCAATAGTAGCGTGCGAATTAAAAATTAACCTTGTGGTGTGGTATTTGTATTGGGTGTGTTAATGATCGGTTGAAAGGCAAATTGTTAGAGGGTATAAGTTTGATATCATCCGTGTTTTGTATACACGTGCTTAGACCAGAGATCCCAAACTGATTGATTACATAAGTAAATAAAAGTATAATTGTATATCTTTTCTTATTAATTAGGTACACTTTATTAGATTTATATGTGTAATAAAAGAATAGAAATATTAATAAATTTAACGAGAGCGTGTTATTATATTACTGTGGAATATTATTGTTACTATTGTATTATTTGTTCTTTGTTTTATTTAAAAAATATTTAAATGTGTAGGTTGTTAAAATTACGTACAGGATTTATTATGTAAAATATGCACTATTCAAATATTACATAATATTTACTCTATAAAAATCCCCGCTATTATAGGTGTCTGTAAGCGATTGTCATCCTACATGTACAACGGCCAAACAAGAGGCTAATTGCGGAAAATAGGGTCCATACAAAGCGATTCTCATCAGACAGGCCGTATGCTTGTACCTTGTTGGTCGTATAAAAAATATACTTTTCTTCTAATACATACTATATCACAGATCAGAGAATGTTATATATAGACTGACAATGTATTATTAATGTAACCAGCATTATATGGCTTCTACAATAATGAGACCAATGCCGTTGATTGCTACCAATCGATTTCTATCAATCTCCGTTCTGAGTGATAATAGCGTTTATTCAATGTTATATTACTACAATGACAATTGATTGCTATTTTCTAAACGTAATTCGATTCTATTTTTGGATTACCTAGTGTAAAAGTCTTAGGGGCGTAAACGCCGTAAATTTGATAGACAATTTTGGAAGAAAACATTTTACGTTATACAAAATATTATACATCACACTAGAAAAGTGGAGATACAACGTGTATGTAATATATTCCAAAAAACACACTACATTATTTATAATAGCCAGCATTATACTTTCATCACAAGAAACCCAAATCGTTTATTTTCTTGCGTCCTTTTTAAGTAATATATTATAAATGTGAAAAATAATAAGTGCTTTTTCTAACTAAATCGGTATTAATACTGATACTTATTTTTTTATTGAAAATATGAATTTTTACGTAGGGTTTTATTATATAGTTCGAAAAAATGCCTATGTAAGCACTTTGAGTAACTATTAAAAAGTATTCGATATGAGCGTAGTAGCTTCTCTGCGCACATAACTAAAAGAAAGAAGCTAAGTTTTTCTAAAACCATAGTGAATTGTATCAACTAAATGTAAAAATAAATTTAATGTTTAGTAAAATATTCAATGTTGTTAGCATTAATGCAGTTTTTCATACGAATATACTAATTTTAATAACATTGATTCCGCTTCTCCGCGATGACGTCGGACACATGTTTTTCAAACAGTCTACGGTCTCTTCCGACTATGAAATGTGGAATTTTAATCAACAAAAAAAAACTGACATGAAGCTGCCTTAAAGATTGTCTGCAGATTGTATCATGAGTACTATGTTTTTATTTTCACATAAATATATATTGTCATTAAGTTTTAACAGCAAACAAGCTGACGGCCTTACTCAAGTAACAAGACTGTCTTGTGAAGCCCGTAGAATCTTCATTTGCAAGAGTTGCCATTCCTATAGCTAATGTTGTTACGTTTACCTTACAATTTCTGTTTCAGCGTTTGTCCCTATACAAGTTAGTGTTATCATGGTACTATGATAAAACTTTCAGTGGTCTATAAATAATAATAAAAACAATTCACACAATGCCTTCTAGTCATAAGCTAAGCATAGCATTTGTTATGGGGAGTAAACTACAAATATATGTATATACATATTTTATGTATGCGTACATAATATAAATAGAAAAATAGATCGATACAAACAATCATATGATGAATGAAGATTATGAATACAAATGTTTGTACCGTGTAAGGATTCCAACCCGTGACCACAGGAAGTAAGGCGGCGGCGTGCTAAACCGCTAGACCTACGAGGACGAGATTTATATACTGTCATTTACTTATGACAATTACATATTTATATTTTTTTATGTAATAGGAATGGCAAGTAAGCCAAGTAATTAGGTCAAGTGATAAGACGCAAGATGGCAACTGTTGTTTATATAAGTGTGGTACCCCTTATGGACGATTAAGAGGATTACACCTCTTTATCCGGTGTTTTCATTGTCACCCATAGTCCGAAATACAATTTAAAAAAAAAAAGGTTGCTTGGCGGCAGAAATAGATCAGCTATGTCTAACTACACAGACAACTTTCTACAAAGTCTATATCGCATAAACGTATATCATTATATCTAATTTATAATGCTGTGGTATATGGACGATCAGGCAATTATTAAAAAATGAAACCATTAATCTAGTCATCGTACTGCTTAAATCTTTTCTATTGCAAGCAATTTGAAAGTCAGCGAAATTACTGGTACTGTGTCTTAAAATGTGAGAAATGATTGACAAGTTGGCAGTCGTACTTTCAGTATTTCAAGTGTGCATGGACACGGGCAGAAATACATATATAGACAAAGTATAAATAAAATAAAACTAAACGTTTTATTCTGTAGTTATTTATTAATTCTGGCTATATGGTCCATATTATAAATACTTTATAGACTATATCCTATATATTATACGTACAAGTGACATATTAATAAAATATAAATTGTCTCTGTGGTCACGACACTGACGACGGTAATCTGTCACGGTAGCCAATACACCACCCCCTGGATCTAATATATAATTATAGTTATAGAACCTAAAAATTTGTAAGTATGCTATGACCACTGATAGTTGGTGCTATTCGAGAAATTTCTCGTAATAGCTTTGAACTTTCCTATTTAACAACCAATTTCCCGTTTATAGTATTTTTTTATTCTTACTCCATCGTCAGATACAGGAACAATAGATTATTATTTACATTCCACCGGAAATATTCCACTGTTGGACATAGTTCATAATTAATTAAATTAAGTGAAATGACATTGAATCTAAAAAAGGCACAGAGTTTAGTTGGCACTAAAATTTATAATTTGCAGAATATCTTATCATTGCGTTATTTATATATTTACTATGATTACTATAAACTAATATTACCATAACTGGGTCTTTGTAATGACTGTTGTTAATGTGGATTATTATCATTTTATTGTTTCAGTGATTACATAATTATGTAGGTTATAAACGTAATTTATAATTAGTATAGCTAGCTATAAATTATATTAACACATTAAAAAGTTGCAGCTTCGTTTTCTTCATTCAAATTGCAAACAGAGATTTGCTCGCATTAAAATATTTTTTAATAAATATTTATTGGAAGAAATGTTTTTGGCAATAACACCACCTTATTGTGGACATATATATGTATTTATAAATATTTCCGTATAATTTTTCTCTTTTCTGTATAATAAAAAAAGTATATTCTATCTATCTAAGTTTATAGGTAACTCTCTGCTTCACTGCAATAGTTTTTAAGTAATAATAACGTAATGTAGTTAAATATATTGTCAAATCACCATTATTTTTACATCACTTGATAGAATTTATTAAAATACACTTTAGATGTGTAATGAATAATATAAAATGACCTTAATTTTTTATGAACGTCGTGTTTTCTCTTGACGATTTTCTTGTTCTGTCTTTACCAATTTGCTTGCAGAACTGTTTGCTTATGCAATTTCAAAGTTTTTGTAATCTTTCTAGAATAGCGTAAAATTATGTCTTTTATAACGAAATATTATTATACCATATGAATTACTAATGTTACATTCCGGAAGACTTCATGGGCCAAGGACAGACATTATAATATTGACTGCAATTAAAATCAACAAAGTCATTTGCAGGCGGACTGTAAATGTCCGGTCCACGCTTTGTGTTAACTACCTAACTATTTAATATTCAAGTCATCACCTTCTTTGCTCAGATGGTTACATACTGAAGTTATAGTTTAATACTTTTCTGTAATAAAAAATATATATACCACATTATAACTATTGTGTGTATTTAGTCGCACCTGAGCTCAGACGTCTCGCACATGCTGCCATATAATTTCGCATTATCTACATCTTTCGACATCATCACATCACACATCTCACATCACAGACAAACTAATTTCTCAGGTTTAATCCTGAGAAATTAGTTTATCTAATACGAGAGCGGACTCATTGCAATATTATGTACTAACGTATGAAAATTCTATGATTAGCAAAAAGAAAAGTTACCGGTTCCTATAAGTTTTATATTACGATGGTGCAAATTAAGCACACAGTCCATTTGATGGTAAACAGTTACAGTTACCTATGGACGCCTGAAATTCCAGGGGTGTCACGTGTGTTGTGCCGACTCGACCTTTTTCTATATTTACTACCTGTTAAACGCAACTTTCTTGCCTTTTTTTTATGATAAAAGATCCTACGTTTTGATAGGATGTTTACGTCAAATTTAATTCATTACTGGTCAGCCTCTTATATGGAAAGGTACCAATTAGATTGACAGATATGCTATCGCATATATGTTGTTAATATTAGTATGGATAAATATAAGTTTCGTCACTCTAAAAAACATACGATAAGAGTCGTAAATAAAGAGACGAGTTTCGTCGATTCTCTTGGTTACCCATTGATAAATAATATTAAAAATAAACCAAGAACGAATCGATATTATAATTAGTACAGTATGATATTACGCAGTGCGAGTACTACGACCATTTGTTATCCGCATGTTATGATTTCAAATACCTACCGGTCAGTATCTGCCAACTAAGGTTGCGTCATATAACATGCATACTTCAATTACGCGTTCGCTGCACTTAGTTTTTTTATGGATGTTGATGGAATTGAATGGATGCTGCCAGCAGTGTTATTGTATTGAAGAAGAAATGAGAATGAAATTAGGTCAAATACTGCATTGCGGTAAATTTACTAGGAACTTATAGTAACAGTGTATCTATATTTCTATGAATTGCGCTTACGTACTAAATATATTAAAATTAAATTATATTAACAATCATCTTTTCCGCCTAATTTAAGTAGGTGAGGCTAGTTGCTTAGTATTTTAAAATATACGATAAAAGAATAGATTTGGCTCATTAATTAAGACTTATGCAAATCATCGTACTTTTTAAACCGACTAATTTTATACTTTTTGGAAATTTGATACGTATGTAGTGGCTGTTACTTCTCACTTGAAATACATTTTTAGAAATTAGAGACAGATTTTTTATTGTTTCATATTTTGCCCAGTTATGAAATTGGCTAAGAAATAATCCAATGGTTTAAATATAATCGAAATATTATTAATTTCAATAGGTAATATTTGACGGCCTCAGTGATCTAGCGGTTTAGCACACCGCCTTACTACCGATGGTCGCGTTTTCGATTCCTCGCACGGCACTAACATTTCTATTCATGAGTAAGATTGTTTGTATCGGTCTGGGTGTTCTCTATGTATGATATATATGTATTTACAAAAAAAAACTATGTATTTGTATCAGTTGACTAGTACTTATTACACAAGGTTTAGCTAACTTAACTTGGGTCTAGATAGCGCTGTGTGAATTGTCCTGTGATTATTATTAATAATTGTAACTGCGTTATATAATCAAACCTCAAAATACAATACGTAAAAGTTGTTTTTACTAATTATTTAATATTCCGGTACATATTGACGTTATTATTTGCAGGCAGTCAGATGTTTTACTTAATGTGTCATTAGTCGATACAATACACTTGTAAAGATGTTAATTAATATAGGTACGTACGTATATAGTATTTAAAAGCGCACGCAATTCTAGAAGGCCTGGTTGCGACATAGTCTTTGTGATTATTACAGTCCGCTCGGTAGTCAGTTCGCGTTTTGTTTCAAGTTATATCGCAATAATAACATAATTGTCTAGTTTCTTTGTTTTGTTATAAATGTGTAAACTGATCTTCTTTATTACCTACGAGTATTACATAATACGTACATTTCCATATTCCATTTTACATAACGCATACTTCATTAAAGTCCATACTATTGATTTCCTTTGTCTCAAATAATATTTTTGGCTTCAAACAACTTGCTAACACATTGTTCACTGGTTCTAAGGTTATTTTGACAGGGGTTTACTGTATCTAAATATTACTACAGTTTTTAAGATTAGCATAGGGATACTATGAAGATTATAATGTATTTTAAAGTGTATATGATGCACCTATCTTAAAACATAGAAATTATTTGCTGAGTATTCATCTGTTTCATCATTTCTTCGTTAGGTTGTTGTCTTTTTAATTCATACAATAAACGAACGGACGTGATCTTTGAAATATTAAATTAATAACAAATAACTAGTACCTACATAAGGACATTTTGTGCCATAAAAAACAAAACTATTGTTTGTCAACCATGACAAAATTATATGGGACCAACCCACGAACTCAATACCAAACAATAATGATATATCATATTTTGTATTTTTTGATACGAACGTTCAGTAAGTAGTTTCAACCGTAAAATCTGACAAGCTTTAAAAAAATACTAAATTGAAGTTATCATTCCATATATACAGCATACAATTTTCATTATTATCCCCTTCAAATTTGTAATAAAAACTGAAAATATATATGAACAATTTATCTATTACAATTGCGAAAAAAATATCATAATTAGAACAATTGTAGCCCATATAAATGTATTACAAAAAATTATAGTCCAAATGGGAATTTTCTACTTTTTTGCAGTCAGTTCAAAATAGGACACTTTTAGCTTCCTTGTGACGGCACTAAGTGTAGGAAAATTACAATCATCGCATGTTACATGTGTAATGAACTTAATGAAAATGGAAATGATTACATTAAGTACATGTCATTTACATGAACGGTCCAGAATAATAATAATCATTGTTGTTTACGTTTATATTGGCTGAAATATAACACAGAGCAGACAATAGGTAAATTAAAATTTATACACAGTTAAACAGGAGGACAACCGACCCGAAATAAGAATATTTACTTTATTCATCAGAAAACTTAATCTGAGGTACAGTTTATCTATGACCTCAACACTAGAATTCATATCATACTTTCCAAGAAATTATATAACATCTCACAAATTCATTGTTTGCGTGGGATTATAGTACTAAAAGATGGAAATGAATTTACGACCCTTCTAGATTGCGTATATATATTATACGCAACAGATTTAGAAGAAAATAATAAAATAAACAAATAATAAAAAAATTATGTGGTCTGTGCTACTAGTAGCACAGATAACATAAGAAAGGCAATTGACGATCTGATGGCAGGGCTTTAAATTACACAAATCATAGAGAATCTTCTGTCAGTTTACACTTGTAGAGTGTAGAAGTGATTGAATACTGTACAGTAGATATTAAGTAGGTGTATAGTTAAGTTAGTAAACACATATGACTTTTTTATATTCTTATGCGCCTAATAAAAATATATCGGTAATTTAAACAATTTTGTAAAATAATCAATGTATGTAAGAAGGAATACTTGAAGTGACAATAATGAGATTGACCAGGGAGCTACAACTATAAACTACTTGTAGCTACGTACGTCCAAATAAAATAAACAAGTAAGTCTCCAAGTAGAACTCAGACTTCGTACAGCGTTTATAATTGTATATTTTATTTTTAGGATATTTATTAAGCCCGTATTAATAAATTTCGGTGCTCAAAGATATCTGATGCAATAAGTCATGAAAAGTGTCCAAATAAAGAAATTCCACTCGGGTTTGCATATCTCTATGTATAATTATCATATCTGATAAAGGTAATTTCAAGAATTATCGTAAGAATCAATATTAATTATTATCTAGGTTTGATAAAACAAGACTTAGGGGCAAACGTCTAGACAAATTAGTGCAGTGGCACGTAGACCTTATGGTATGTATGTAATAGATATTATAATAAAATAAGTGATGTGGTAGAGACATATCCGGTACAGACTTCCGCGATAGACATAAGGATATAACGATGGAAACACATCGTATTATAGTATTATACTTTACATATTACGTTACATTTAAAGGACATCTAGAGCAAATATAGTGCGTTCAGATAGTTTTTCCGCAAAACAATTAGTAATAATCCATCCTATAATAATCTTATTATACAACCTTTGAATAGTCACTTTTATACTTTTCTGCTCATTCAGAGTATGAAATCAGCCAAGAAGTAGAATTTATCAGTCAGTGTGTACCCAACAGCCAACTGCATATAGGTAGATAAAACTATGTGAATATATAAAGTATTTTAATTTCCTATTAATGAATTGCTTGAGTATTCGTAACAACTCCTTTTTACGATATCCTAGAGAAGAAATTGCGTAGGCGATTTATAAAACATAATGAGTACTTATGTACTAAACAATTAGCTCTATTATTATTGACTATATATGTATATATATATAACATATAGGTATATAAAATGTGATGCAAAAGATAAAGAATTTAGTAATTATTACTCATCTTATTATCAGTATGTACTCGTATATTTTATTATTATTTTGAATAATATTAGGTATCTATATTTATGTATGGACATCGTTATTAAGTGAGCTTTACAGTTACCCAATATGCTTACTTATGAAGATTACATATGCATGTGTACACAATAATTAAAAGAAACACTATTTAAAAATTTACATATTACTCAAATAATCTACTGCTACTATGTTAATTCACTATTATATTTTTTTATCATACACAATTAGGTAATCTTTTCTGAAGGTGGTAATTGTCCCTTATATCCGTCGGTAGGTTTATATATTATACCAGCTGTACCCGCGACTTCGCAAGCGTGGAATTTAACTTTATTTTTCTAATATAAAAATAGCATAAGTTACTCCTTATTATATTACCTACCTATATATATTAACAATATATTTATTACAGCTACCTGCCAAAAAAGTCCCGTCAAAATCGGTCCAGCCATTTCAGAGATTAGCCGGAACAAACAGATAGACAAAAATGTATGTAATACTATGTATGTAATGTATATTTATTTGTATAGATATACATATATATATAACTGCTGCAGGTGAGTATTCGTTACGGTAGTGTATATAGACTGTTATATGATGCAAAATTGGCTCATCTTAAATCAGATAGAGGTTAAGCAAATAATTGTAGTAATATAAAATATCATCTTAGACAATTAGTTACATTGTAAACGAATGATGTTATTTAAAATCACTTCTATATTTGATATTATAAATAGTTTCCACAATTTTGTTTATGTAATGTAAAAGATGTTTATTTATATGGTGTTGTTGTTGGTGTTGATGTATTTATTGCCAATTCAAACACAAACAAGATTACTCTAAAAATAACGAATACATAAATAGTATAAATAAGACTTAGGACAATAATTTTTAGTACAGCCATCGCGATTCTGCAGGATTTAAGTATAATAAATATTTTTGTAATACAATAATAGAACTAAAACCACTTTGTCTGAATGAGGGAAAATGGAGCGTTTCCTTTTTCCCGCGTAAATGAATATCGCCATAGATTAATAAAATTCGTGGAATATCTGTGCCACTCATTATAACCGTACGCAGTCGTCTAAGTATCAGTATGAACATTCCATATTCAAAATTTGTAATACCAACCGGTTAGGTTTTACGTTGATATGAGTATGTCAGGCTATTTTAAGACAAGATTGTTCATAACTTTTAACCATTCAGCTCCCTTTTTTATTTGTTTATTACCTAGAGTTCAACGGCTTTTCCAATAGTGAAACGATTTTTATAATATTAATACAAAGTTATTATAATCTGCGGTATTCCTAAGCTTACAGTAAAAGGAAACATCTTGACATCTAATAATAGAATATTAAATGTGAACATTTAGAGTTACAATCTATTTCAAACCAACGACAAAGAAAACGATTCGATCCGTTGGGTAAAGCCCTATCGATTTGGTTTTCCCGTGCGTTCAACACGGACTCATTAGTTTGATGCAAACTTTCATCGAAATTCATTCAGGTTACAGTAAGTAAGGAAATATTTTAGAATAGATCTTTTGGTGGTTGGTTCATTCATCACTTACTGTATTTTTATTATTAGACTAGATGTATGATTATTTTTTATATTAGAAGAATGAATATGCTTTAGGTGCTAAAAATAAAATAAAGCGTAATAACAACTGGATTGAAATGTTTTAAGAAAACTGACCATTACCAAACCGGTTAGTTATAGTTACGTCGTAAAATCATATCATATTATTATCGTCATTATTTACTTACTGAACCCAGTTTTTTTCAGATCTTAAAGGTCACAATAATATATATAAAAATAATATTTCTTATTAAATAGTAAATTAATATAATCATATTGTTATAATGAGTTTGTTAATAGTCATTACTGGGGATGTGAGCTGCATCTTGCAGTTGTACATACGTGATCCCGAGGTTTCAGTCATATCGGCAAATTAAAATGTAATTTTCCTGCCATATCTATTTCTTGAATCGAAACAAATAAGTATACGCACGAAAGAATACCCAGGATTGTTTGAAGTATGAGATAAGGCAGTGAAACTACAGGTTATGGGGACAAAGCAACGTGCTTGGCGGCTGATATAAGCGACGTAAAATCAATCAAGTAGACTATATAGTCTACCTTGTATAAAATCTTTTATACCTAAATAAAAAAGTTATCCATAACATTTGGAATAAAGTTCACATGAATTAGTAAACCGAAAAGAGAATTGTTTTTTATATTTAAAAAAATGTCCTTTCCATAATGTAAATAGTTTCGGTATATAAGTTTACTTTTTTGTAATTGTATATATGACGCCGATATACTGTATATGTCAATTGGAACAGACTGGAAAAATTTATAAACGAGTGGGAATGAGGAAATCATTATATTACTATGTACATATAATGAACCAATAACATAATAGCTGGTAAGGTACAAGTGAGTTGCATGTTATTATGTAGTTATTTATTATTATGTCACTTGCTTTTTCCTATTGCATAAATAAACATCATTATATTAGATACACATGCTTTATAGCAATATCAATGCACGTTTTAAATAAAAAATATCAGTAAATAGTTTCAGTATTTAACCTGATGCATGATTTTTGTAAAAAGGACATGCACTATGTAGAGCAAGGGTCTCTCAAAGTAACCCTGTCTGTGTGTTACACCTTCATGACTATACCAACAACACAAACAACATAGTATTACATAGCATAATATGATATGTAAATTGTACATCCAATAACTAATTGTTATACCTCGACCAGACACAGTCTAATCACTCTCTATCGTAAGGTTGCCTGGAAGAAATTTAGCAATAAGGCCGCCTATTTTATACCTCTATAATATACCTCTGTATTATAATTAAGTCGTTTTTCTTTTTATATTTGTTATACATATATACAATTACATAATTTATGTAATTGTTATATCTTTCTGCGAGAAGAACAATAAAGTGTTTTTCATTTAATGAAGAAATGAAAAACAATCATTCACTCATTCATTCAGAATCAAATCTGATGAATTTTGGTATAAATGTAGATGGGACTTAGAAAAAGAAAATAGAGAATATATAAATTGTATGTAGAATTGTAAGTGTTAATCACACTAATAGGAGAGATGTGCAATGAGAAATATTTAAGAAACAGGAAAAGTTAATTAAACAATCTTTTTTTAGTTTTATTTATTTTATTAATATTAACCAGTACTAGTACCATAGACTTTACAGAGCACAACTCCAAGCCCATGATATCTCCCATAGATTGCTATATTAGAGGATTCAAATGTAGTATGAAGATAATATTAATATGAACATATTAATATGGCCGCAGACACCTGTAGTAATGGAAAACTTGTTTGTAATTAAAACAATTTTTAACCGACTGCGCCCATGACCTTGTTAGTTAACTTGGACATTTAAATATGTAATTTAAAAAAGTAATTTAATTTAATTTTACATATAACAAAATTATTTTCTATACAAAGAATGTACATTATATACTATTGTAAATATATATATATATATGTATATCTAGATACTTATCTATGGCACGATTATACTTAGAGGTCGTCTATGTTAATAAGTTAGTGTAATGTAGTAATTATATTTTGTTATCCTTGTACACTTATACCATTATTAATATGATTATCATTGATATATTGATTAATGTCGACCTTATGAAATAGTATTGTCATATATTAAATAATACTTATTGATAATAGTGCCTGCAATAAAAAACAATAATGTTTTTATTTAATACGCATGTTGTCTTATAAATTTAGTTACTCAAAAATATTTATTTGGCACTATAGCCAATTCCAACATATTTTTAAAACAACATAAATATTGCAACTACTTTTTTCATATTCAAGAAAATAATTCAGAAGAAAACTGGTTATTATATAGCTAAACTTAGGTTTATAAGATTTTTAATGTTCTGTAATAGGGGAATATTTCTCTATAGCAAACAGAAATCTGGTGGTTAGGAAAAGATATCGTGTAACGTACCAAAAAATATTGCACTGTGAACCTACGTAGTAAGTAAGAAAACTGTTGTTTTTTTTCTCAGTTATTCCAACAATATATTTTTTATCAATTTGTTAGGTAGATATTTCATCTACTAGAGTTGATTATGAGGCATAGACAATTGCTGTAAATGTATAGTTTGCTTGGCGATGGTTCTAAGAAACAAATATTTAAAATAGATGTTAATATTGTTTTTAGAGTAGATTTTAATTGTGAAATAAGCAAACCCAACATTGTATTCGATTTAATGAAAGCCGCATGAGCCAATAGCCTTTTCCCAGTGTCTGCTAACTTGCGGCGACAAAGAGGGAGAGGTTAACCGGGTTAACCTAACCTTCCTATGAATATAAGCCGGGTCGGAGTTGCGTAGTATCGACATGTTGCACTGCGCATGCACCAACTCTAGCCGCGTGTTGCTCGAAGGTTCTCGAATCTCATCGCCCTCATGCGATGACGTCAGATTACGTCACATGAACTGGCCGTTGATGTCAACATACTTAAGAAGCATAATTATTATAAGAAACTATATTACAATGTCACTCCAGTGAATAAATTTATGAATCAAACGAAAAATGTACCAGAAGCCAATGCTTTAATTTTTTGCAAACTTTTTACATTTGAAAAAGAATAATAAATATTAAACTATAGTTGTGCGATTATGTCACATTATATGTACTATGGAACAGGTGCAATGATTATAACTGTGTAACTTACATTGTAGCTGCAACTGTCTAACTAAATCATACACGCATCTATTTCAATCTGTTAAAATTATTAGCAAATAGCTTACATAATAAAACAGTAGTTGTATGGATTCATAATGTACCCAGTTACAACATAGTAGTAACTCCGTTTACTAGATGGCCTATATTATAGCGTGAATTTGATTAGTGGTTGATCGAAAAATATTCTTAAATAAGTGTTATGAAGTTATGACATATTAGTGACCAAATTAGTAAATTCAAGGTTTAGAAATCTCATTGAGATAGGTCGGTTACTGAACGACAGATGATAGACGAGTCGAGGACTCTAAAATACAACATGCAACACGCATAGCTATCGTTGCGTAAACGCAGCGAGCTCTGGCCATTGAAGGCCGGCACACGGAAACTCTGTGTGAATCGCAAATGGTTACTAATTTCATAGCTAATATATAGCCACAGTTGCTCAGCGAGCCGTGGAGAGGGCTATGTTCAGAGTTTCGTTATAGAATCCAAAATAAGCAAACCCACACAAAATAAACAAAAAATATGAAAATATATTCCTGAACAATTGCTCAACAGAAGTCTTCATCGTGTGAACTTAAAAGCCGGTTGTTTATTGAAATGACAACTGTTTGAGAAGAAAATTCTTCTATTACATACAAGGTGACACGGTGTGCGGTGTTAAATTTCTTTCAAATAATTTGAATGGTAGATAAGCTGACGACTCACCTGATTGAAAGTGGGCTATTTGGAATTTTAATATTGTGTCTTAAAACACATACCTGTAGTAAATTTATGAGCGAGGCCGATGATCAGAAATGGACTTCTTCTAATTCCAATTGTATTTATACTGCTGATAGGGATGTTCATGCACTTATTCATAAGGTGCAACATACTTAATACATTTCGTAAGCGT
Source organism: Achroia grisella (assembly GCF_030625045.1). NCBI lineage: Eukaryota > Metazoa > Arthropoda > Insecta > Lepidoptera > Pyralidae > Achroia > Achroia grisella. Next base: position 669,741 of record NW_026712791.1, read on the forward strand.
ACGTAAGTACAAATTATTTCTTAATCATTTGTATCGATTAATTTCCTCGTACACTTGACATTGGGTCGTAAGTTTAAGTAGGCGAACATTTCGTAAGGTGTCTACGAGTTTTGAATAGACAATAGCGATTTATATGAAGTTCAGGTGACGTTCTCGAGGTGTGTATTGGGACTCTAATTTAAATAACACAATCCAAAACCAAAAAACCATATATATGGAAAACAGATGATAATTATTAGCAAAAATTAAGATCTCAGCAGCCTATCTGTTATTTAATAACTTGCTCGGACTTCTTAACTCATAAAACTCAAATCGACAGTATGTATATAATATAAAGGGGTTTTTTAATAAGTACTATTTAAGCTAGGATTTCGATTGCATTGTAAAGAGGAGAGATAGTTTTTTAATATGGTTGTAAATATTTGACCATTTTTATAAATTTTGTCGTAGTTTCCTACGAACCGATAGACCACCGACATCATCAATTTTCTAAATTATCAAAATTTCTATATTATCAACGAGAAATACAGTTTGTATTTCACGTATCAAGTTTACAGTTAGCGTATAGTAAAGCAAGTACTTTAATTATAAACCATTATTTAAGTACCTAATCAATTGCTTAATTGTTTTTGAAAATTAACAGATAATTATTATGCTGCTAGTCTGTGGTAATGAACGCTCTTAATGAATTCGCATGGTCATACTTGACCTTTTAACCCTGGTTATGACCATGAGCATTCTTCTTGGCCTGTTATTAAAAATATATGCAAGCATGTAAATGTTTATACTCATATACACGTTCAATATCTTTGTAAGTTATAGACTGAAGATTTTTGTAACCATTGTTCATATATTTATTGTATAAAAATTATAAATAATAAGTGTGAAAAAAGAGAGCAAAAATATTGTAAGACTGTGAGTTAATATTTGGAAGGTGGTTTGGGTGAATAAAATTAAGTTTGTAGGAACCATTACATTTGTATGAAAAATTCCTTCACTATTTGAAATATACTTTATTCCTGATAGCATATGCTTAGTGTTATATAACCAAATAATATTACATAACCGATGCGAAGTTTGGACGTGCCGTATTGCTATGGAAAGAAATATGAAGTCACAATAAACAAAATTTTCAACTACGTATAAATTATTACTAGCTATTAACTATTTCTAGAACTATCAGTATGGTCTCTATTGACGATACCTTTAGCCTTGAGCATTCTTAAAGAAGCTAAAATAACGATTATACACATGGTACTTTCGGCAAGTTGAGAACCGTAAATTAAAACAAAGTACCGTAAATTGAGAAATATAATACGCACTTATAGGTATGGAAAGGGAATTATTAGTAATGTAGCCTGATGACTCCATTACTATGTACCATATCAGGTTGATTTCCACGTGGTACCCCATGGAAACCATCAAGATAAATTCCCGATGAATTTGTCATGATAGGCTAACTAACCTAACCTCATGCCCATATTATCATCCTCCACTGATGTCCCGCCAGCGTCATCAATAAAAGTCATCATGATTATAATCAATAAAAAATTACATTCCTATATGCATAATTATATTATTACCAATTGACGTATGGGATCAATTTTAGGAGTAACTTACTAATCGTTACGTAAACGTAACGATTTTCTAATCGTCCACCATAGTGTCACCGACTTCAATCGCGATGCAGATTACTTAGTAAGACTTGTTTGGGTTCAAGGGTGCGATACGACATATACAAGTTAATTACAGCATAAACGACGAGACATCTTTAGTACTCCGTCCTCTAGTAATGGTAACGCATATGTATTATGGGGGTCTTGAGATAACGTAATATTCATAATTTATATTTTTTATAGCATACGCGACAAACGAGCGCACATCGGATTGTAAGTGATTATCCCCACCTATGAGCACCTACAATACCAGGAATTGCAGGTTAGTTGCTGGCATTTTGGGGTGGAATAAGCACTTACTTTGAAGGTGTCAATATCGATTTAGGAATACAATTTAAAGGTGATTTTACAAAGGTCCGGTGGAAAAAGTATCTCGAAAAACACCAATCATGCAGTTATAACGTAATTAATAATGTCAATGCAGTTCAGATGATTATTACCATCAAAATTAATAACTAATGGTCTCACGATGTATTTTTAGTATCCGTTGTGTTTATAGCCAATGTTCCGAGTGTGTGTGTGAGTGAGTTTGCTTACAATTCCAGTTAACAAAAAAAAGAATATTTTAAATAAGTTAAATACAGTTGTATATTCTGAAAGGATTGATATATTAGTTTATTTTTGTTCCTGTTTATATCTATTTTCGAATTCCGGGTTTGTTTATATAAGATTTTGTAATTGATTGCACGGAGTTGTAGCGCAATACCTAAAAATAGATGATTTTTTTAAAACTTTGCTGCATTCCATCTTTGAATCCACTCACAGTGGATCACACTGTTATTACTTCATAATGAATAATAGTTTCGGAATAAAAATATATACTAACGAGAAATTTTAGTTTTTTATGTACTGCTTCTAGCTAAAATTCTACGTCTTTCTGCATTTAATTTATATAAATTACCACATAAAACATTATAATAGGTACTAAGTTAATAATACAAGCTTTGTAGAGCCCCAAAAAGATGTGAATCTCGGATTTTTCATTGTATACCTATATTTAGTTACCGCAAAAATTAGATAGATTTACTTTTTTTTTTTGAGGATAATAGATACATAACAGTTGAATCATATAGTAACTGATATTTTCAATGAAATAATAAAGTGTATTTATTCTGTTAATTGGTTATATAATTCTTAATATATTTAGGCGGTAAACACACATGAAATTATAACGGAATTCCGCTTTCCGATGTTTCGTTAAGTAAATACCGACACTGACACTGCCAAGAATGAAGTTACATAGTCGCGATTTACATTACCAGTTGAAGTAATGTTGGATCTCCGTCGTATTGCAGTAATGACCTGTTTAAACTGGAAATTGAATTTCCGATGAAGTCAACAATACTGGTGCATCGTGACATTTGTATGGTGACGTAGGAAGAGTACTGTTCCTTTCAATCACAATTCTTTTCCATTTACAAGCCGTTGTAATTGGCGGCTACGGGAACAAATTAAGATTATATTGGAATTAAACAAAGGAAACTCGAAATAAAAGCCTGTACCAACCCGTCGTTGGACGTCGTATTCTAAACTTATCTAGCAGTGGAATGACACCTTATTTATATTTATTAACATGATAAAAGGTTGGTGAAGTGGCCTTATGGTATAGATATAAATGGTTTTATTTACATATACTTACTTACTTGGCAGACTTTGTAAAACGTCCTCTTCATAGGTACCTTTCTCTGTCCTATGCCTAATGTTAAGTAGCTTGCTTTGAAAGCTATGTTTCGGATGAAGTGTGAGGTACGCCAATACCGTTACAGGTTATGAAGCCATTACTTCTTAGTCCTCCAGAATGGCAACATATACCTACAATGGTATGTTGCCACGAATGTGTCAAGTATATAGGCGATGATTAATACTTTTTTGATGGATGATAATGGTAATGGTGCACCCGCCTGCGCTAACGGTTTACGCTGGCGGGGCACCAGTGGAGGATGATAAGATGAACATGAGGTCAGGTCAGTTAGCCCATCGTGACACATTTACCAAAAATTTATCACGATGATTTCCAGGGGAACCACGTGGAGGTCAACCTGACATGGTACATTGCTAGTAATGGGGTCATGAGTCCACATTACTAACAATCCCCTTTCCCCCGCTGAACACTTAGGTACTATTAGGTGGCCAGTTAGCTTGTTTGCCATTCAATTTCATAACAATAATACAGACCCGTGGTCGGTAGTGGGACGGCAATATGAGGTGGTTTACTAAAATTTTGCCTTAAATAGGTTACGATCCATCCAAATAGGATGGATTTTACTGACTGCGTTATTAGAATAAGTGAAACTTATTTCTGATTTGCACAATGTTTCATTTAGTGAGTACTCCCTATAATTATTGTTTGTAATATTTATGCGAAACGGAACTGCAGTAGGTACCTATCTATTGCATGGTGGACACAAATAACTGAATAAAAATAGCACTCAATGAACTGTAGCCAAGTGACATACATTTATATGCTCACCGATCCTACATTTTTCTATTTCGCCTAAATAAACTAATACATATAAATGTAATTTAGTATAGTAGATAATTAAGAAACCCAAAAGTACAAAACAATGCGCGTATTGTTTATTTAATTTCGAAAGGTATTTTTGAATCAATAGACATTATTTCGCAGCTTGCTTGTTTACTTCCTTTATGATTCTCTTCCGACCCCAACAAACATTTTTTTTTGCATAAAAAAAGAAAAATTGTAATTGCCGTGATCTACCTAAAACTTACTAAAGTCCACGGCCTCTTTAAATGCGGCTGAAACACTGTTATTTTTAATCGGCGTCTATTTTGAGTTTGGAATTCTAATTGGTGAGCGATAGAGTTGTAATGCAATACAAAGAAGTTAATTGTAGTACTACTAGACCGGAGACTATGATGAATGATTATTTTCAATTCGCCATCTATATATTTTGCGTTATTAAGCAGAACCCGTGAACTTAGTGCTCTTTTAATTTACTTTGGGTAATTCATGTTTCATTTTTATAGATTTAGTATTTCAACTGTACATAGATTAGTCAGTCAATCTGCTCTTATACCAGGTATAACGTCGAATCAGCTATGACAAGCCGCTTTTATCCTGAAAATTAGTAAGTTTTCTTTCTAAGAATATAGATTGAAATAGATGGTTGAATATTTTCCGTAGCTATGCGTTCCGAGATCAACTTACGTGTTCATATGTATTAGTAAAAGTATAAAAGGAATAAAAAGTATTTTAATATTATTTTTAATAATAGGTATTCTCTGTGAAATGTGATTTAGTTTTATAACTATATCAATGTATAATTTATCTTGATCTATAGCTATTTCGTCTTAGTATATTTACCTAAGTCTTTATACAGTCAGATATAGAATAAAAACGCGAGACACTTGCTTTTTTTTAACGGTTTACATTGTTTCTTTGGAATTCTGAAAAAAATAGATCAATGATTATTGTTTATAGCTATGGATTGTCTAGAATGTTCTATAAAATAATCTGTTTGTGTATATTTTCTCACAGGACTATTACATCAATTTAAACACTTGTAAATTGTGAGTACACGGACTGCACAGGTGGTGTTACATGTATGTATATATTTATGTTATGCCGCAGTAAACAAATCGAAGTCTAGAAAAATATTAAAGTCTGAAGTCGAATCTAGACAAGACGGTTATTTGGTTTATGTCAATATTTTTTTCATTACCTACCTATTTTTATTTTAATTGATGATAAAGGAATGGTGCACCCATCTGCGCTACCTGTTTACGCTAGCGACTAGCGGGGCACCAATGAAATACAATAAGATGAGCATGAGGTAAGATCAGTTAACCCATTGTGGCAATTAAGCCAGGAATTTGATATAATGGATTCAGGGAAAACCGCGTGGAGGTCAACCTGATATGGTACATGTCTAGCAATGTGCTCATCAGTTCATATAACTAGCAATCCCATTTCCCCCTTAACTTATTTATGTTACAATGTTATAATATTGTACAAATTAGCGGTAAACGCATTACATGAGATACAAAAGATAATGTTCCTTTATGTACTCATTATTGGTCTTGGAATAATTCTAAGAACAATAATGAGTACATAAAGGAACATGAAAGTGAAAGAACAAAGCGCAACAAAACTCACACTGTCACATAAAATATCCTACCTACCACAAACACTAAGTTCTATTATGTATTTTCTTCAACACAAAGAGCATTAATGACGATAATTTAAAAGTTCATAGTGTCGTCCGAAGTCTTGTGTTAATTATTCAGTCAGTGTAAAGGATTATGTCTGTTGTTCGGTGTACACTAGGGTTGCCACCTTTTTTAAAGTACTAATACTATTTTTATTTTTTTATACCTAAAAATCTTTGGAGAATTCATCGAAAAAACGTTTCGTTTTTATAATTGTATTATGTGTGAGTATTTTTTTGCTGTGTTAACTGACAAGTGTGGGGGGAAAGGGGATTGGTAGTAATGTGGATTGATTGTCTTATTGGTAGCAATGTACCATGTCAGGTTGACCTCCACGCGGTTCCCCCTGGAAACCATCGTCATAAATTCTTTGTGAATTTGTCATGATGGGCTAACCGACCTGACCTCATGTTCATCTTATCATCCTCCACTGGTGCCCCGCCAGCGTAAACCGTTAGCGCAGGCGGGTGCACCATTCCATTATCATAAAAAAAAACTGACAATTGTGACATACCTACAGAATAGATCAACGTCGTCAATTCTCTTTCTCTCTCTCAAATTCTCGCGTGTTTTAATTTATATTTACTACTAGCTGTTCCTGCGATGTCGTCCGCGTGGAATTTAACTTTATTTTTGTAAAATAAAAGTAGCTTAAGTTACTTTTTACTACTTTCCTCAGCTACGTGCTAAAAAAAGTCCCGTCTAAATCAGTCCAGCCATTTCAGAGATTAGCCGGAACAGACAGACAAAAATGGTAAAAAATGTTATTTTGGTGTATGTACCGTAATTATATTCATATGCATGTAAAAAACTGTTATTTCAATATTACAAACAGACACTCCAATTTTATTTCTATGTATAGACAAAAAGCGCGATAATTCAATTTCTTATGATAATTTGAAGGTTTCCAGCAAGGTGGACCGACGATCTGGTCTAGATCGCTGGAAGGTATTGGATGCGAGCATCTGTGGTTGAAGCAGTTGGAGGCCTTTGTTCAGCAGTGGACATCTGCCTGGCTAAAATGATTGTGATGATGAATGACGATAATATGATATATTGATATCAAGATACATTTTGTACCATATTTTTTTTCTATATTGTACAGTACAATTGACTAAGATATAATATGATGTATTAGAGTACAAGTGGGAACCTTAGTGTATATACTCCATGTATATTAACTACACAAGTATTTGACTTACATATTATAGTTATTTTAACTTCCCAATTCTTAGTCCACGCGAATTTAATTATCCAATTATCGAAAAGCATTTAGCGATTAGTAATTTTTTAAACTCGCTTGCTTGCTTATCCTTTTGGTCTGTGCGAATTTCTGCATTTAGAAATGTAAATAATTATATATACATTATAGAAAAAGTCCCTAAAACATATTTGGATACATATTGCGCACATATGTTAAATAAATACTTTTCTCGTTGTTGGTCGATAAGAAAATTTTGAACATTATTAATTTCACACCTATTTTTTTCTGTATTTCTGTTATGTTTTCAAAATTAATCATCATTTATATTTAATCAATGGTTTCCGTTACGAACACTTACCTTACGTTGATTAGATATGTATGTATTATATATAAGTACATGATTCAGGTATTTCAACTAAACCATATTCATCATATTATGTTAGTACATATAAAAAAAATAGGAGTGTCTGTTTGTAATATTGAAATAACAGTTTTTTACTACATACCTATGAATACAGTACATACAACAAAATAACATTTTTTTATAATTTTTATCTGTTTATTTGTTCCGGCTATCTATGAAATGACTGGACCGATTTTTACGGGACTTTTTTGCCAGGTAGCTGATGTAAGGAGTAACTTAAGCTACTTTTATTTTAGAATAATAAAGTTAAATTCCACGCGGACGAAGTCGCGGGTACAGCTAGTATGATAAATATGTTTTTTTATGAATAACAATGGAATGGTGCGCTCGCCTGCGGTAATGGTTTATGATGGGGGGTCACCAGTGAAGGACGATAAAATGAGCATGAAGTCAGATGGGTTAGTCTATCTTGGCAAATAGAAATTTACCACGAGTTTCCATGGGAAACCGCGTAGAGGTCAACCTGACATGGTTCATTGCTAGCAATTGGGTTAGTTAGTCCACATTATTAACAATCGCCTTCCCCCTGGTAAATATTATACATATAGTTTAAGACTGTTCCTGAAGTTGGTATTCAATATTCACATATCATATTATCGTTACAACTATTGACATTAACCTCGGGGGTTTTATGAAAAAAACTATATTATTATTTGTAATTCAATACTATACGCGAATTTTCGCACAATTTTGCAGAATAAGCGGATGTAGGTACACTAATAATTTTCGCAGTAACATGTCAACAGTTTACTTCAATATTTCGCTAATCATCGATCTAAATATGAAGATGATGTTCTGACAGAGTTGCTTTTATATCTATTGCCTGTGCATTAACCCACGTGGGATTTCCATAAAATATCATATATTTTTATAACAATATATTTTTTAACACGTACCTGATAAGTTTGGTTGCTGACCAAGTAAAATTTTATTGAAAATTTCAATATTGTATCTACATTGTGTTTGTGCGTGGTAAAAACATTCTTGAAAAACTCATAGTCTTGGAACGCCATTCATACAGATGATCAGGATAGTATTTTAGTTTCTAGCGGATAGTGGGATGGTGAAATTTAGCAGCTGTTATTAATTCGAACAATTACTCAGAACACTCTCCGTGATATATTCGGTTGAAAATGTACAGAGATGCAATGTCTCTCCAACCAATGGTCGAATCTGTCACAAAGGCGTTGATTACTAATCATTCTGGCTGCTCGACTCTGAATCTATTGTCTATATATATAGACAGATAAAATATATCTATCTAGGTATATAATTCTTGTGAACTGGGAAATATTTTACCGTACAAACAAAATGGAACTATAAAGCTATGAACATTTGGATACATATTGCGCAACCATTTAGATTTGGAGTTTGATTGCGTGGTTAGAATACGAAACAAGTATATCCCCAGAGGAGCTAATGGGATCGATTTAGCTGGAAGAATCAACTGAAGCCTTGTAGCCTACCTGGAGTAACCGATAAATTATAATCTGTGAAAAAGAAATACGTTTGAGATCATACAAATACACAAAGCGTAAGTTAATTATTAAAAAGTCATAATTAGCAAGTAATAGTAAACAAATTGATTCATCCATTCTAATATTATAAATGCGAATGTATTTCTGTCTGTTTGTAATGTGTCTGAAATTTGTCATAAATATTTATATTATATCTTTTATCCAAAAAGCAGATGTAGCTAATCCAAATTTTAAGCAGCAATAGAAAGTTAGGTAACATTGTAGTATGTAATGCATTATAGCTACAGCAACATGATGCAATGTGCAAGTCATTGATATGACACTCCACCTATGGTGTTAAAATTAACAAACGCATCAATACATTTTGAATGGTGACGTGAGAGTTGGTAAACCAGGTATGATTCTACTCAACAGTCATGCTGAGAGTGCCAAATGGTCAATCAATTTAGCGACAATATTTGTATACCATACACAAATATATTTATTATCTAGCTGATCCAGAAAATGTTGTTTATACATTCATCATCATCAGCCCACTGCTATTAGGCCTCTCCCAAGACACGCCTGCTCTTACAATTAATTTTTTTTTTTTTTTTTTTGGTAGCTTTTGCTTCACCGGACGTTATGTAATGCATTATAGCTACAGATACGAACATGCACCACTGCGAACCTGTGCAAGTCATTGATATGACAGGTCGTCGTCTTCCACCGTTATGGGGTCGTTAAAATTAACAAACGCATCAATATAAGCGGATTTTGAAGTCGAAGTAGCGTGCTTCCTTCATAAACTGCTTGATGGAGGGCAGATTAAGATGGTGGAAACCGAACGAACCACGGCGCACCGGTGATTCTCGACGCAACTAGTATGACCTGTAGGACTGTGAGGACGAAAGAGTGCCACGCCGAGATATGGTCAATCAATGTTTTGGCCGAATAGTTCGATCAATATTTGTATACCATATGCGCCACGACGGAACCATTCGCCCAGTATCGTTATCTGAAGCCGTCTGGCTATTGTCGCACGGGACTTGGCGGATGTAAAGAGAGCCGTGTCATCGGCAAACAGCGATATTTCGACTTTTAAGTCGAAGAATTTTGGGATGTCGTTGGTGTACAACGAGTAGAGCATCGGAGAGAGGACGGCGCCCTGAGGGACGCCGGCTCGTATGGGGTGCGGGTCGGATAACGCTCCGGATACGGTAGCGATAAGAGCGATTCGACAGGAAATCTCGTACAATGAGTACTAGCCTGTGTTGATATACAGCCGTTTCATCATCATAGGACGCCTGTACCGCCTTTGGGGGACTTGGTGGCGAAGTACAGAGTGTTTTTGTGAATGTGCGTGATGTCCTTGACATGAGTGTTTGGCTGAAGACATAGGCCTTTGGAGTATATCTCTTTAGGCCAGGAGGCACTATAGCCTTGAGGACTGATAGACGATAACTGGACCGATTTATTTTTCTTCAACCACGGCTTCTTTCTGTCTGGAAATGCTGGACAGCGCCGCGTTAAAAATAGCGACGAGTAATATTAAAAGTTGGGATGGCAGACTTTTGACTAACCTATTCGATATGCCGTCTGAGCCGGGTGATTTTTTGATAGGTAGTTGTTTAACTAGCGTTTAGACCTCATCAAGCGTGACTGGTGAGAGGGATTCGGTGGGCGGGGTGGACGCGATGCGTTCGACTTCGGTGTCAATCTTCTCGAGATGACCTGGCTCGACTGGGAGCGTGCTGGGGGAGCACGTTGGACGCTAGACACTCAGCCTTATCTTCGTCGAAGAAGGCGTCGGTTACAATTACAATTAATATCGGCAACCCTACGTTTATCCACCTAGGTGGAGCAACGATAAACGTAGTGCAGGACGCAGCTAGCTGCGTCCTGCACTACGTTTGCCACCCTAGAACACGTCTACTCCAACGAGCATCGGTTCTGCGACAGGTATGATCGACCCACTGCCACTTCAACTTGCAAATACGAAGTATATTAGTATATACCTACCACATAAATTAAAGTATCCACTAATATCACTAATAATAAATGCAGAAGGAATATTGAAAAGTCTGTCTGAGATCTGAGAATGGGTCTGAAATGTGGTCACACAAAATTTCTTAAGTTTCGGAGTTTTGTTACAATCACTGTGTCTCGAGAATTTTACACATTAGAAGAGATTATCGAATAACCTTGATATCTTTGATAAATCTAAACGGACTTCGAGTACCAGAGAGTACAATGCACAGCATTTATCTCTTATTACATACTGTACTCATTTTATTACGAATAGTATATAGTACTATTACAGATAAGATAATATTATATAATATTATCTGTGTTATTATCTGTGAGTTTTATACAAATGTAAGTACCTCTGAAAACTGCACTACAAATCATTGCAACTGAAAAATTTTGGTTGTAGGGCAAGATAAGGCAGTGAAATTACTGAGGTATATATCTTAATCTTCTGGAATGGAAGACCTCCGAAGTGGTCAGATGAAATCCGTGATATCCGTGGTATTGTCCATATAAGTATTATGGCCATGGATAGGTGATGATTACCACTTACCATCAGGTATACCGTATGGTTTTTGCCATTCCAGCTGAATAAAGGGAAAATTTCTTTCTTATAAAAAAATTGTATTATAAAAGGTAACAGCAAAATATAACGAATTCTGTGGTTCGAAGAATGCAATTGTAACCTTCAAATTCTCATAAACGTTACATTGTTCTGAAAATTCTAGCAAATTTGTGTGTAGAATGGAACATCTGGTAGATATATGTAGCAATTCTTCATATTTTAATATTTTGTTAACCTAAATCTATCTAATGTCAGAAATGAAGATATTGTGTTATTATGGACAAACGACGGCCTCGTTGGTCGCGGATTCGATTCCTCGCATTGTACAAACGGTATTGTTTATATGAGTATGATTGTTTGTATCGGCATATATATTTTCTATGTGTATTAAGCAATTTTCAAATTCTGCGTATGGAATACAAAGATAGCATATAAAGTCTACGTTCTATTTAATTCGAGTGCTTACATTTCAAAGAGTCATGTCGCTTTGGAACTATTCCAATTACAATACTTTGACTCGTCAAATGTCATTCAATCGGCGATTGATTAAATTAAATTTATTAATGGGAAATTATAAAATGCCAAAAACGCAAACAACTTTGATAGCCTCTGGCCTATCAGTTAAGCACAGGGGTTTTCTCAACATTACAAAAAAATATATATGTATGATTGTTCATATTGGTCCAGATAATTACGATTAAAAAATATAAATAAAAGTATTTTTATCGGGTGTTTAGTACAAGCCTGCTCAATTTGGGACTAGATTTCGCTATGTGTATTATGAGTTTATTCAATTATTTAACCTCATTTATAAATACGAATATTTTTAACTGATCATAGTTCAATAATTAGGTATCCTATTATTTTGGCATTTATATAAACTAGATTTTTAGCTATACTAATAAAGCAGAAGAATATTTTTAATTTTTTGTGCTGTTGAATGCGTCATTTCAGAAACTACTAGACCGAATTGGACAAATCTTTGAAGTATTGGATACTCCATTTATCAGAAAGAATCCCCCCCCCCTCCCCATTTACCTCCATTTACCCATATAACATCACGCTATGACTAGTAGGATATTGTCAAAATCAGGCATAATTGAACAGGTTGCCTAATTAATAAATTATAATGAAAGTATAGTCAATGAAAGTATTTCTTCTAAATAAAGATTGTTATCTTATTACTGCTGATTAAGCACGCTGTTTATAGCAATATAAGATATCATACACTGTATTTTAAAACGTTGAAGATAAGAGATGTTCTATAAAGTTTTGTAATGTTGATTGTTGATAATTTTATAAGACGTCAGAATCTAGATAGTTATCTAAATGTTTCCAATTGGCATGTTGAAATATGTAATTCGGTTGTCTAGCGATTTAGCATACCACCATACTTCTGATAGTCGCGGGTTCGATTTCTCGCACGGTACAAGCATTTGTATTCATGAGTATGATCACTCATGAATACATTGATGTTTGTATTGGTCTGTGTATTTTCTATGTATATTAAGTATGTATTTACAAATTAATGTATTATGTATGTCATCTAGGTACTCATAAGCTCTGCTTAGCTTCTGAGTACCTAGGTGACGCTGTGTGACGCCTTTAATGTAACTAAGTTTACTTCTTACAGTATGTCTGCTTTTATCGAAATAAAAGGTAAGCTATGTCCGTCTTTATTTAGTATCATAAATATCATATCTTCACGTCAAATACCCGTTCGTAAAAAGACAACAGACAGTTACATTTTTGCATTTATAAGCTCGCCGCTTTTGGCTGTTATCTGAAAATTATTTTGCACAAACTTCTATACCCTTTTTCATCCCTTTCCAGATTACTTTTAGAGATAAAAGACAGACTATGCCCATTCTCGTAATACAATCTTCACCTCAAATTTCTTAAAATTTTTCAAAAAAATTCATCAAAACACATTTGTAAATTATAACGTTAGTATGGACTATGGAATTATAAAAGTACCTATACAACTATCAGGGTATTTACCTATTTGAAATAGGTAGGTATATAATTATTGTAACTTATTCATGCATGCAACTGTGGAAATAAACAGATAGACCTTTGTCCGGCTGTGGAACAATATAGGTTAACAACTGTACTAGAGAATAACAACTTATTAGTTACTATCGGTTCTTCTACACTAAACCTATTTAGAAATATTTCACTGTAGAAATTTCCAGAATTCTTTTTTCTGACATCAAAATTTCTTACTTGAAAAGTGCCAAAACAATTCACCTTCGTTTTAGAAACAAATACATTATTTTTTTTTTTATGTAACTTTTATAATGTATGATATTTTTATAATTCCATAATCCATACTAATGTTATAATATCCGTGTCAATCTTTTTGTTTGTTACCTTTTCACGACTTAACTACTAAAGGGATTTAATGAAATTTGAAATGCACGCCATAAGGTCGATTATACGTATGAATGATGACGTTCATGATATGACGCCCGTGACACTTATACGTTGACATTCTGGAGGAACAAAGGAAACGGAAGCACCATTCCCTTTCTTAATTACCACCGAAATACATATAGAGCAATCTCTTTGGTGGGCGGGATAGAGTTTTCCACACAAACGAGTAAACATTAGTACAAAGACTATATCGATTGAAGTAGTAATATCAGAAAATGTTTTAAATTCTAGGTACAAACCAATGCTACTTTAATCTTTGTCCCGCCGTATGCAATAACAATAATTGAGCTCCTTGCCGAATACACGCCATCATGAACATTCTGTTCCTCTCTTCGGTGGTTTTTTGTAAGTTGGTACCGCATTAAAAAAAATATTTTTCTGTAGTATTATTTTATAGGCCATGAAGGTCTTATGACTGGCCAAGTAACTGCTAAAAGAGGAAGGTATTTAGGTTGGTAACGGGTATATAATATTGCAGGAATCTATAGATTGTGATACCGGCAATTTTAAGCATGACTAAGTACAGTCTCTAGCCTAGCTTAAATTATACTCATTATACTTAGAGCAGTCGTAAACAGGAAGCATAGATTTCCGTATAATTATGTAAAGACAGTATTACAAATTTAAAATACTTGTGGAATGTAACGTGACATGTAATAAAAAAAAACAGAAAATTTATATAAATATACGTTTGCCTATACGTTTTTATATATAGGCATAGATAACATAATATTACATAGTATAGGTATTGGATATTACTTTCCATTAGGTGGGCTGTCAGCTTCTCGATCGTTGATCATTATATAAAAACCTCTACAATAATAATAATACTATGTACCTAATATTAAATTATCTGTGATAATAATACTAAGGTATAAATTTAACAGATCTCGACATAACAAAGAGTTCTTTAATGTAATTCCTTACTTTTTTTTCAGTTTTCGGATTACGTTAAGCGATAGTTAATTTTAGGTCATTGCACTAGAACGTATAAACGTTTACTTCTTAGTGTGGAATGCGCACCACATGGTCGTGTAGAATATAATTTAAGCACAGGATAAAACTTACAGCATAGCAGTATAACTCGACCCAATTGTATCAGTATAAATAGATATTGGTTGGACTTGGACTTTATTAAATATTTATTACATATATCTACAGATATTCTCTGTTTACATTTTTATAATAATCCAATGTGAATCCGTTTTAAAAAGTATTATTAATTTCAACGTGCTAGTTATCTTTAGATATAAAAATTACGTGACAAGTTGTTTGTCCGCAATACAAATGCAAATTTGATTTGCGCACATTGTGTGCAATTTGATCCAACTTGAAACATAGGATAGCTTGCAATCTCAATTTATAGTCGTAATATTATTTTATTCAAGAACCTTAGCCACAGCAACGCGTGGCTGGGTCTGCTAGAATACATATATTTAGGTAAATACATAACTTTTCACTTCATTTGTCATCAATTTGATTTTTTCCTGACATTTTTAATAGTGGTACAGCCTAGTCTTATTTTTATTTATTTAATCTTTTACGTATAAAATTGTATACACGGCAGACCTAATGCCTGTAATAATTCTCTACCAATAAATTCTTGCACATGATAAAGATACCTAAGTGCCAATTCCTGTATTTATATTCGTTGATATTATTAGAATTGATTTCCTTTTAATAGCATGGCGTGTTGGTGCATTTCAAAGTTAATTTAGGAAATAGTTTCGATCCTATCGTATTCAAAAGAGATTCAGTTTTTTGTAGGTTATGATTTCATAAATTTTGTAGAATACCAAATAATGAAGATGTGTATGAGTTTTACTTTTATGTATTGTTTGATAAACCTAATTTATTTGAAGATAAAATTGTAATTATCAGAAAACTTCTGAACTAAACGAAATATGAAATCACAAACTTGCCTGTAGAGCCAACATAGGAGTAGCATCATCTATGACCATGTGAACGAAATCACAAGTAAAGTTGATAATATTAAATTGGCAATGTTGTAGGTTTGCAATAACGAGGCAGACAACACAAGGGCATTTTAATTCATAAGAATAGTCGTTGAAGTTAAGTATATACTCAATGAATACTTCATTTCTAAAATATAACTCGTACCTACTAAATAATTTGACAAAAGTTTTTTGTTTCAACCATATTTGAACTTATGTCCTTTAGAGCCCATAAATCGTGTTTTTTAATGGATGACAATGGAACGGTTTATCCTGACGGGGCACCAGTGGAGGATGATAGCATGAACATGAGGTCAGGTTAGTTATCTCATTGCGACAAATAGGCTAGGAATTTATGATTAGGATTCATGAGGTCTCCAAGGGGAACCGTGGGGTGGTCAACCTGACATGGTATATAGCTAACATTGGGGTCATTGATTTAGTTGGCAAAATAGAAAATATAAATAATATTTTTTATAAACAAGAGTATAAGTAGATATTCGAGTGTTATTTGATAAGATTTACCTAGTTATACAATTCGATAAGCCATAGTAACATATTGCATTAGAACTATTATCATGTAGTTATTTTAATGATAAGTAGTTGTTAACTTGTATCTAGATGATAAAACTGTAAGCGTAGGAGTTGCAGTAAGTAGGCGGGCGTAGTGTCGCTGGCTCCCTAGTAACACGCTAAACTACATCTGCAGAGTAATCGATTTCTAGAACAACGCAATATTATGTGGTTCAAGGCCGCATTTACTTTAGCTACTAGGCTACGTTTTAGCACTTTTAATAATATACCTTTACGACTATTCCCTCAGATGGGGTAACAAATAAAATCTTCAAATGCAGACGGGTCGTGGACAGCGCAACACTCGACATCATCGCGTTTCGTTGATTATATTTGAATCCAATGTAATCAGCTTACCGCAGTGTCTAAGATTTTTTTATCGGTGTTTACAACGACAGAGTGACAGTCAGAAATATAAATTTAAACACGTATGTTTTTTCATGTCGGCCAGATTCGGAGTCACAAACTTTTGAAGTGAGTACCCCGACTCACGTAATCACGACGCCACGCCGACAATATCAGATTTTTACAAAATTTTGCTCTGTCTTTGCATTTAAGTACAAATGTACATGAAATATTGACAATAATGACAACAATAAAAGGACCATACACGCAGCGCCATCTAGCCTAAGTCAAGCTTGTGTTATGGGATAACTGGTAACATAGATTTTTTTTCTAAATTCATACATAGAAAACATCCAGACCAATACAAACAATCATATTCATGAATAAAAATGTTTGTGTGTGCGAATTAAACCCGCGACCATCGGAAGTAAGGCGGTGTGCTAAACCGCTAGACTACCGAGGCCGTAGGTTTATAAGTATATTAATGGCTAAATTATACCAACTTCAAAATCACTACTATCAGTCGTGGTACCTCTGCTACTCGCATGTTGAACTGGTTATATTACGTTCTCCACATAATTGAAGAAAATTGCCAATGCCCTAAAACAGGTTCAACCGAAATCAGCAAAAGAAGTAGAACGTAAGAATTATGGAACAAATTTAACATTAAAGCTCATTCTGAAGTGTTTATAAGTATATTGCTGTTCGATTGAGAAAGCCTTAATTGGAATGGTATATTACAGTATTATTATGATGTTCTGTGGTGCTAACTTATTTAAATTTCTAGCAAATTCGTTAGTACCTTAACTAAGCATATACCTACTATATAAACGAATGGAAAATTCTTCTCTGTGTTTAATTTAAAATCATATCAATAAATAATATAAATATTCCTGAACATAATATAATCAAATACCTACCCCTTTTTTATTTATTATCCTCTAAAATTGTAATGTAATGTGAAGTAGGAACGTCGGGTAAAACAGAAGACGCTGGTCCTGTGGTGGTCCGTTATACATATATATAATGTTAGCTTACTTAAATCATGTAATATTATCTTAGCTGTGTTAAATCTAACTTTGCAGCCCATCAGTAGAATCCGATTGGCATGAGATATATAAAAAATACTATATACATAATTAATATTATATATTCAACGAATGTCTATATATTATTAAGTACGTATATAAATATAATAAGTATATTCGCCACTGTATATTGTATCCCATTCGAGACACAGCTTTGGATCCACTTTCTCGGGCACTTAGAAGTACATATTCGATAAAAAAAATACAAATATGCATGGTATTTATACTAAAATTATTTTAATCTTGTTCTACAATTAGAATTAAAAAATATATAAACATATTTTTGTACTGCGAACTAGTATATAACACAAATATGAGGTAGTGTATGAGATTATTAGTAAGTAATATGAACAATAAACATATGCACAAAAAGAAATTTGAACAAGATCAAAATAATTATTATGATGGTGACTACCTGACCGATGGTCAAATTCTATTGAACACCTTGACTTGAAAAATAATTTTATTTAGAAATAAATAACTAATTTAGTTAAAATAACTTGTCAGATTACTACTTACTATCCTTAAAACATGTTAAGTGGCGATTAAATAATCTAAATCGGCGTTTCTGAGCATGTGGTTTTTACCACAAGTGTAGTGGTTGTAAATTTATTCTATCTCAATCCGGTCTGTATATGGGGAAGGGATTATTAATAATGGGGAATAACGGTTTCCTTCCTAGAAATGTACTAGTGTCAAGTCTGCAGCGGTCGTGGTGGACGTGGTCCACTCTAGTAACCATCGTGGTAAAGCCCTGTGAATTCACCACGAGGGGTTAAATGACTTGATTTCATGCCGTGCTCAGTCTATCATCTATATTGGTGTCTCGCCAGCGTTTACATACCGTTAGCGCAGATGGGAGCACCTTATCATAAAAAAAAAACTGGTCTGTATAAGGTCCGTAACCATTTCAACTTACGCAGCAAAATCTTACTGTCTCAATTTTGCATGAATCATAACGATTCGTACATTCTCATGTGGGCATTACACATACAACTATTTGTGGAAATTCTGACGAGGTAAACTTGTATACGTATGACGTCAATCCATAATAATTTATCAATTATTAAATTGATTAATGATTCTATTTTGGTCTTTATAGGGCGTGAATGAAATCCCATTTTGATGCGAAGTCTAAATTGGGAATTAAGTTCTATGATTTGGATTCCAGACAGTGTTTGCAGTCTATTTCGTCTCGTGGATTTCTTTTAGATTAATTAATATTACTATGTGACACTTACTTAATAATAAAAAAATAGTATAATGGTAATACCGTATTAAGATAAATGTTTCTCTGGCACTGAATTACGAAGAACCTAATAAAAAAAGTGATCTCATGATTGGACCGCGGCCTTCAATCTCCGCATGATGCTATAGTTGTATGATTTTCATTGTGTGTAACCTTAACCTTAGTAGCTTTTTTTGATATGGTGTAATATTTTCGTCGGATATTTTTAAATTGTTGTCTATTAAGATCGTAATATATATAGATATAAGCTGTTAACCTTGAAATAGTATATTGCTAGAGGGGCGTATACATTGATAAGTTTATATCAGTCCCTTGCTCCATGGTTGTGATATCTGTTATCCATAGTTTTTTTTAATAAGATGATAATGGTACATCCGCCTGCAGTAACGGTTTCTACTGTTGTGGCACTAATGGAGGATAAGATGAACCGAATCCAGGCCAGCCCATTGTGGCAAATTGATCAGGAATTTTCCAGAGCGAATTCCGTTGAGGTCAACCTACCATGGTTTGTTGCTAGCATGAAAATCCCTTCCCCCCGTATGTATAGTTAGGAATAATTAGGCTAAACATAAAGTTAGATTTTTTTTTTCAGGCCGAGAGAACTGGTGGCCCAATACTATACCATCTATGATATGTGTAGTTGTCTCGTGAAATAACAGCCTGCTGCAACTAACCACACCAACTAACGTTCAGACCGTGAGATCAAATTAATATTATCTTTCCATAATCCATTTTCATTCTATAAATGCGAAAGTGTGCCTATTTGTTTGCTACCTGCCGTTTATGTCAGATGGAATCTATGAAATTTTACGATATCATGATAACTAACAAAAATAATCTTTTGTCTAAAAAAAGCTGCCGAATATACGGGATACATCTTCTGTAATTTTTAACTTACAAAAATATCAAACTCCCTAAATTACAATTTAAGAAAATAAAATTCATATATAAATTTATTCATTTGTTCGTTCTTATATACCTAAATAAATCAGTAAGTAGTATTGGCGACTCTTTCACTATTTTATACTTATACTGATATATAGTTATTATAACAATATTAATTGTGTTATCATAAGTATTAATACTTATGATACTACAATTACAAGTTTCATTTAAAAAAAATACTGGTCTGTGCCTAGCCTAGAGATTTAAATAAAATAAACAGAATAATGAAAATTAAATTTATTAAATAACCGCATTTAACTTACTGAGATTCCCATACACGGTCGGCCCTATAAAACTATATGTACATCGTGGGCCGCTTAATCTATATATACAGCGCGTGCGGGATAGGCGTTGATCACAGAAAACAAATATACCCTACACCGGTGCGCCGACTTCTTCTTGATATGACCTCGTGAGATGCGCGGCGGCAGCAGTCAGGTGGCGCAGAGACCGCCTGAGACCCCGTAGATGCTTCCGGCATGCAGCTGCCGCGCGCGCTGTTGACTCCCTCTCCTCTTCGCCGTCAATACCCGAGTCTCCAGCTGCACTAGACGCATCACTTTCTGTATCGCTGATATCAGATACCCGTCTGCCTCTTTCTACATGATCTTCAGCATCCCCTGCCCATAATAGTTCAGTCTTCAAGTCATTCAGCATGGCAAACATGTTGAATGGGTCATCGTCTCCCTCCTGCGGCAGGTTCATCAGGCGGCTGGGTACTAGCACGGTCTCGTCCATGGTATTGACCATTTTGACGAACTTCTCCATGTCGTTGAGGATGCTCTGTTTTGAGAACTCCGTGTCATCGTGCCGGGCAATTTTTCGCAGAGTGTTTCTGTAACAATTAAATAGATTATGGTTAGTTCCTTTGTCACAATTGCCTGTTTATTATAGAATTCATTAGAATTCTGCATGTAGCATTAATTAGAGACATATTTTAAAACCTCTTTTAAACAAGGATAACGGGTACCTGACGGGGAGAATAGGTTAATAAGAATAAGATGTAATTTCATCTGATGTGGACCAGATTAGCCCTGACTAGACTATAGTCTTGTTGACTATGGTAATAAGAACTTTATAATTAGTAGCTTATAATTGAGAACAGAAATACTGAGATAGATGTTAATGCACAGACAGAGCAGGAAAATTACAAATATTATATAAATAATATGAGTATGTAAATTGAAAAACCTCAGGATAATGGCAATAAGGGAATTTTTCAAATATTGTATTAAGGAAATGACTACCAATGACTCATTTAACTATATGAGGACTGTAACTATTACATATATTTATGTAGTGGTCACTAAAATCTCCCAAACAAAAACTAAAATGTATTATTTTGTATATATTAATCTGTTTGGCTATAAATGTAAAAGATTAATGACAATTAATATGTATATAGGAAAAATAATAATTCTAAGAAAAATAAATACATAATAACATTATTGCAATGATGATTCTTTTAAAAATGTTTCATTGCATTCTATGCATGATTAATGTAAATTCCTAGAACAAAACGCAAAACTTTGACCAATTGCACACTTGTCAAGTGTTCCTATGATTGCATTGGTAATGTAGGATCAATGTACAATTTGTGTTATTCATTTTAATTAAATAAAACATACACAACAATAACAATTCCACTAGATTAAATGTAATATTTATATTTTTAATTTAATATAATAATTATTAAATATTACATTTAATCTAGTGGAATTGTTACTGTTGCATATGTTTCATTAATTAAAATCGATGTAAAAAAATAGAAATTTTAATTATATTCTGATCTAAATAACTATTGATCAAAATTCTATTTTAGTAGTCAAAGAATAACTTCATTTCATTGACATTATACTTATCATATTCACTTGTAATATATATAATAATGCTGTTGCTGCATAGAAGGTTATATGAATAAAATTACTGTACAAGCTGTACATAGGTTATATTATAAGACATATAACAGCTCGCTAGCAATGGAAGCATGTCAGTACTTTTACTTAATGCTCACAAACAAGAGCAACCTATGTTTGGGAGAGAATGGGAAATAGACTTCCTATATCTATTAATGCACATACATCTTCATTATTAGTTGAAACATTATAATAATGATAGTTAAGTTCCATAATAATTGTGAAAGTGTGTCCATTCATACATTCACACAATAAATGAAATACAATTTTAAATGCGAATTCAGAATAACAAATACATTTCCGATTAGCCAGTACAGTCTGCAACAGTTATAGAGGGCTAGCTAACAGCAGCTAGTTCATACATTTATTTGTTATTACAAAAGTAAGAAAGTGATTTCATTAATTTGTATACTTCATTCAATGCTATTTGAGGGGGTGTGTCTGTTCACGAGTTTGACATAATACATGACTAAATAACTTGTGTTGCATGCATAACCAGGTTACAAGTAACAATATTGCCAGAAGCATCTCATTTGTGAAAGTAAACGTCATCAAGGTGAGCAAGTGACAGTTAGACAGCACTGTAGATCTTATTAGCTGTATCTATAGAGAAAATCAAAATTAACTTTAATAGTAATATCAATTAGACTTATTTTTATTTAAATCTGTGTTTGGATTACAACTTATTGTTTAGATAATACATGCAATGAAGTTTTGATGAATGTAATGTCATAAATGTAAATTATGTTCACAAATTAATTTTTAAACTCATTATGTGTATAGATATCATTAGTAGGAAAGTATTTATACTTGTTTGTATGTGTACCTACTGATTAAAGTATTACTTGTAGAAAACTGGTTAAGCATATTACCAATGCATATTAATGATTGATTAATGTCACCTGTAGTAATACAACTACCTACTACCTACCTGATATCAAGTGGAGACAGGTAACTACTTATTTAACTTTGAATGAACAACGGATAAGGTCATAGATTTGAGTTAATGAATTTGATATATGAAAAGAGGAATGTAATGGGTAAGTGTTACGAAATGAAGGCAACCCAGTCTATCTGAGTCATGATGTCCGCGCATGTCCAATGGTTCTTCGGATAAAATTCATCAATGAATAGGATAATGACTATCATATGATATCGTCATGTGACACGATTCCAGGAAATAAAACGAAAGCATAGTTTACTTAGAATGATGTAAGTGACAGTGAGACCGTCATGGCTGATTAAATGTTTTTTTTGCATTTTTGAGAATGGTGTCATCACGTGTATCTCATTGCACGATGCGTTGCAAATGCAACACGGCGCTCAAGAATGCATAGTGCACGCGTAACCATCACCTCATAGAGCCAAAAGCCCGCAAGGAACAGGGCTGTGGCCGCACATTCCATTCAAAAATTAAACACTCCTTACCTGCTATTTTCTAATTTGGTCGAAATATCGGTGTTGAACGACATCTTCTTGTGTTATTTAAAATAATAAATATCACTGAACACTAAAACGAGCTAAATTTTACTGATGTCACTGTAAAATTGACGCTTGTAACCACGGCTTACGAAATAACGCGAACTGGCGGCGCGAACAATAAACGACCGTACGCGACAGAATTGCTTGACGTCTGATTAGAGGTGGGGAGAATCTCGCATTTATATGATGTGATCATACGATGCGGGGGAAGCGAACTTTGTTTTATCAGTATGTTGTGGATATATAATTAATACTAAGTGTCTATGTATTGTTGTGTGTATAATAATAAAAGTATTTAATGTTGAATTATTAAGTACAAAATAGTTACGGGTTTGTAGTATAAACAATGTTAAACTCAAAAGTGGCTGACTGCTTGGCAGTGCTAGGTGCGTCCTAACAATGTCACACCACATGCGAGCTTTGCCATTGGTCATTTCAAATTGTCCAGTTTTTTCATTGGATACTCAATTTGGGATTTCGCGGGTTGCATTTAAACATTTGAAAGTTAGCGATTGTGCTTGGAATGTACCAGCAAATTGATTAAATATATGTAGGTACTTATATAGACATTATAAATTTATTTACAAATTACCAAAAATTAACCCTAAATAGTTTAATCATATTCTTATTTTGTTTCGTTATACATATAAGTAGCACAATACTTAATTATAATGAATTATTATGTATTTAGGTATATGTTACTTATGTGAGCAGTGTATTCACATAGCAACAGCAGCATATTTTTTTAAAATATGTAATATGGTAAATTATAATGATTTAAATAATAAAATTTGAAATTGCGATGTCAAATAACTATAAACAAATATAATACCTACAACTGAATTAAAACATTTACTTAAATTCTTAGTGGTTCTATTATTAGATTTTGGAAATAAGAAAAATGGCAAGTGTAATTTTTTAAAAAATACCAGTTCCCGGTGTTATTTATTAAGTAACAGTATTTTAAATACTAATAAATATCGTTACTGAATAAATAATCACATAGAATTCTCTTTGTAACAAATATGCACTGGGAAATGTGGGCAATTCGATTCAATTGGATATTAACATTCCAAATATGGACCAGAGATGTAAAAAAAGTTAACAATATCTTTGTAAAAAGTTATTGCTCATAATATGAGCAATAACTTTTTACAAAGATATTTTTAATTTTGAACAGCCTGAAGTTTATAATAACAGCATTTTTAATACCATGGATTTTTATTTATGTTAAAGAAACATATATTAGTGACAATTTTGTAGAGACATATTCACGATAATTTTCAAAATTAGTGCTTTAAGATGTGTTGTCTCGCTTTGCCATCCACCGAGACATTTCTGCTTCAGGCTGTTCAAAATTAAAAATATCTTTGTTCATGTAGGTCTATTACAGACTCTTATGTCAAAACTATCATCAGTTCGGAGTACAGAAAATAAAGTGGTACCAACACAAAAACAACACCAGCAGAATAAAAAAAAATACTAACAGTGTCAGGTTGATCTACCGATCTATACATAATTAAATTATTAAATTATCATTCATTAAAAAAAATACAATTTTATCATTTCCGTTTAACTGTTTAGTAGTGAAATGCCACAAAAAGACGGGCACATTTTTAAATTTCTAATATTATTCGTTGGATACCTATGTTTGTCCAAAATATTATGATTGTATAGGTACTATGCATTGAGTAATAATAATACTAATATTATTATTCTGCTCTATTATAATAGTGTAAGTACTAATGAAGTGGAATATTCAACCGCGTCTTCAGTTCTTTGACCATTCATCAACCTTTCACCATATCTTTAATGGATTCCTTTACAGTAAGGCAACCATTAAACACAGGTGAAAGGTTTCTGGAATGTATTTTATATTTGTATTGTATGTAAAGTATACCAATTGCCCCCATTTGTGTAGGTACTTGTGTATTAATTAATATCAAATAAGTAGTTACCTAACTGTTCGATGTGGTGATACAAAACAAAAACAACACTCTATTATTATTATTTTGGTTTGTATATACATTTTTTTTATACTGTGCCTCCATGGGAGTTTCGTTATTTTGCCAATGTCAAGGATGGAACAGGCACTTTTATTATAATCTGTGGGTGGTTTTATTATACCGAATTTGTTGACAATCTAAAGATAATCTAAAATAAAGGAATATTGAAGACATCACAAATAAATATATAATAACGTGTTAGTTGATATGCGGAGTAGGAATAAAATAAATATTAAAACTACCCAGAACAATACCATATTACCATTACTTTGGAATGATAAATATGTCAGTAAGAAATACATCTTATAATACAAGCTGCTTGGCGTCAGAAAAAGCTTAGATTGCACAGATGTATCCATCTTTTTAACCAATAATAATATGATCCTTAGATAATTCACACAACGCCATCTAAGGTAAGCAGAGTTTGTGTTATATGGTACTAGATAACTGATATAAATATATAGATGTTTTTTTTTGTAAATACGTACATAATATAAGGAAACACCCACACTGATACAAATGTTTGTACAGTGCGAGTAATCGAACTCTCGACTATTTTGACTAAAGCGGTGTGCTAAACCGTTAGACCACCGAGGCCGTTAGTCATAATAATCTGACTAATATTACTTATTAGTGCAGATGGATGGATGGATGGATATTTGTCACTCTTTTTCGCAAAAACTGACTGAATGGATTTTAATATAGAACTTAGCTTTATGAGTCCCCTAATCTGAACATTGGCAGGGATGACGAAAGTTATCATTCCACTTTGCACGCTATTATCATCAACATGTTATTCGTTGGGGGTCAAGTTATCTCGTTGATATTGCGTTATCACATCACGCTGTATTCGCATGAAAGGACTCTAACACACCCACTTCACGTCATATCACCATATGCTTCTAAGTGACGAATTATTGGCGAGGTATTAGATATTTAGTACGATAATAACATTTAACAATTTATATTAATCTCTTATATTGTCAATAAACTTGTTATTATCTCATTATTTTACAGATACAGTAAGACACGGCCACGCGTTGCTGTGACTACGGTTTTTGAATAAAATAATGTAACTACAAATTGAGATGTATCTTTCAAGTTGGATCAAATGGTATACAATGTGTAAATCAAATTTGCAATCGGTTCAGTAGTTTAGGAGTCCATCGCGGAATAACAACGTGACACGTAATTTTTATATATAAAGATTAGTGTTCCAGCAGATCCTTCTTGTGTGCTTACTCAATTTAATCGTATTTTCAAACAATTCAGAAATCCATTGATTAGGACCAGGGATGTCTTGGATGTGAAATTTCGGATATGGATAAGTTTCGGATATAGGAACGATTATTATACCGGATACGGATGTTAAATTATTTCGGATTATCCGTTAGTTTCGGATAATTTCGGTTACGGATATTAATTTTTAAGTAATTTCTAAAGTAAAGTACAAATAGCCAATAAAATGGTTAAATAACGTGTCTAAATTGGGCTCCTCGCCTATCGGATATTATCCGAAATTCGGATACGGTTACGGTTACGAATAATTTTTTATATCGGATATCCGATAGTTTCGGTTACGGTTACGGTGCTCCCTAACATCCCTGATTAGGACCAGTTAAGTAATAAAGACACGTCTAGAATTTTTCATGGCAGATATTGCTATGGTGCACCCGTCTGTTATAAAGGTAACGCTGTCGGTGCACCAGTGGAGCATGACATGATGAAGAAGTCTGGTCAGCACATGATGGTGAATTCACTTGAAATGAACCGCAATGGCTTCCAGAAGAATCCGCCTAGAAGTCAACCTGACCAGGTACATTCCTAGCAATGGGACGAAAGTCTGCGATACCACAGACAACATATGATATTACATACCATTATTAATAATCCCAACCTATCCTCCACTGGTGCCCTGCCAGCGTAAACCGTTAGCGCAGGCGGGTGCATCATTCCATTATCATCCATAAAAAAAAAAACCTATAGCTATATTAAGTTAAGTAATTATTCAGCCTATTTAAAAAATCATTATTAATCACTATTTAAATATCATTATTTGTAAAAATAGTTAGGTCTAGTATCTAGATGACTCAGATTATGTAAAATTGTCAACAGTTTTGTAAATAATATTCGTTAAATCAAATTTAAACAATCAGTATTATCAACTATGCTAATTACTCAGAATTGACAATTGATCAGAATTAATGAATATATCGTATACCATACCTATAGGTATTCAAAATAGTCTTGCTCTAAGTGTTGTTTTTTTATGTAATTGAACTGTAAACAAGTTAACGGCCCGACTACATAATAGAAATTGTTCCTCGTATTTGTATACTCATATTAACAATGTAATAGTTAGTGTATTTTAACGTAACTAACTGGCTAACGGAATACACTGGTTGGACATCATTGGAGGAATATTAAGAATTACTCACTCTAGTCTAGGTCTCTGGGAGGAAATTGGGCCATTTCTTACTATAAATAATAATGTTACCCCCAAATAAACTGTACTGCCACCGTACTTTGTAATTTGCACCCGGTTAGAGATAACGAAGACTAAATAATGTTTTAGATAATTTGTGAAAGGCGAGGAATAAAAGGTCAACATTGTTTGTTTACAAGATTAGCAAATTTTGTATATGTGTGTGTATAACAAATGCGAACTATGGACTTTGCACCTATGCATTATTTTCATTAGTTTATCTTCCTTTTTTTATTATCAGTCCACGTGGTCAAGGCACGTGAACTGATAATAATAATAAAACAATGGATAATAAAAATGGTAACGTTCCCTGACTTGCCACGCCCTTGTTATGATTCCGTAGAAATAATAAAATAAAAATTACTAATATTCAAATTTTTGCGATCATTGCATTGTGCACTCGTCTGTTCTAAGGGTTTACGCTGACGGTGAGTGGTTGATAAAATGATCATGAAATTAGGTCATTATCACCATCTCGACAAGTGGGGGAAACAACCAACCTGACGAGACTAACAATCGCCTTTCTCCCGTATATTTAATGTGTATATCAGTTTAGTAAGTCAAACATTTTGAAAATTATTTAATCTCTAGAAGTTCTCCAATAATCAGCTAGTAACAAGGACTGTATTTTAAAAAGTAATTTATATCCTCACATACTCCCTTAATAATTGAATCCTTGTGAAGCCGGTGTAATGTATCTATATATAATGGACTGATTGATTTTAGCACAATCCCATACTTTCGATGTACGTGGCTCGACTCGACACCTCGCACGATACGAACGTTTGTATTCATGAGTTTATCAGGGTATATTTTTTTTGTGAATGATAGTGGAATAGTGGACCTCCTGCGCTAACGGTTTTCTCTGGCGGGGCACCAGTGGAGGATGACAAGATGAGCATGAGGTCAGGTCAGTTAGCCCATCGTGGTAAATTCGCCATGAATTTATCACGATGGTTTCCAGGGGGAACCGCGTGGAGGTCAACCTGACATAGTACATTGCTAGTAATGGGGTCATGAGTCCACATTACTAACAATCCCCTTCCCTCCATCAGGGTATATTCTATGTATGAACAGAGAAATTTCTTAGCATTCCATGGATATTCCGTATGACCGGCACCCCGGTCCATCGTGTGGCAGAGAGGGAAACACCGACTAGTTCCCGGGACTTATGACCCGGGTGTAGAAGAAAATACTTCAAGTTGCGATGTGGAAAAACGAAGTCTATGGTTTTATTTCCAATCGGAAACGAGAATATTTGCTGAATAAGTAACGCGACTTATAATTTCTTCTGCAGGTATTCTCATTTTAAAGAGAAGTAGCAATAGAACAGCCCCAAGAGAGTATTGGAGACGAAAAGCTATGTATGCTATAGTGGTGTTCTATACAACAATATCAATTAAGTACGACCCCCTCCAACCTGATGGGGCAATCATTATATCATTGTTATAGGAAGCTGAAGGTTCATGCTGGTGTCGCAGGGACGTGCCTTTGGCGTAATTTTAAATGAAGAAAGGAGTAAAATTCCTATGTATCAACACTGATTTCTTAAAGCATTACTTGAAATATGTAGGTACTTTAAAGTTTTACAAAAAACTCGAAAAATATATAGGTACTTAAGGATAATTAGGTATGTTATTTAAAAACATTAATTGCTGCAATGACACCACTCATCAAACTAACTGATTATGATGCGAACTGTCGATCTGTTGCATCAGAATCTGTTCTTCTGTGATAAAATTAATTTAATTAGTTATTATCATTTAGGTCGGTAAATAAAGCTTATTTTTGATAAAAATAATGAGTTAAATTAAAATATTAATAAAATAAATATTACAGAAATTTTAGTGCATTGCGTTATGAATTATAGAAATCATTCCATATAGACACATATTATTATGAAATATGACACATGTTGTTAGGAATGTTAAAAAAATATTATCTACCTATACATATAAATAAAATTGGATTGTCTGTTTGTAATATTGAAATAACAGTTTTTTACTACATGCATATACGATAGGTACATCTACCAAAATAACATGTTTTACAATTTTTATCTGCCTGTCTATCTGTCTGTTTGGTCCGACTAATCTATGAAATGGCGGGACCTTTATTGGCAGGTAGCTGCTACTACCACTTTTATTTTAGAAAAACTAACTAAAACTTAACTTTTTTTTATTAAATTCATTAAACCCTACGCAGACGAAATCGCGGGTACAGCTAGTGTATAATAGAAATAATTCAAGTGGAAGCTTATAGATTTATCTTAATACCTAAGTTATGTAATCTATGCTATGGTACATTAAAAAACAATAAATAGACCATAGAGATACTATATCTATATATTAGATAAAGTTAATGAAAGATGGAGCATATAATTTTACAATATGACCAATATTAGTGATGATATTTTAGATTTAGTGTTTAATGAATTCGTAAAATGTTATTAAGAAATATTTATTGAATAAAGCCCTGTAAACGTTTCTTCGGTAAATGACTTTGTAGCTTTGGGGATAATTGTTCGGTCAAGGGATTTTATATTTTAAATATATTACGGTAAACGTAGGTACCTATACATTACTAAAATGGTATGTAATATTTAAAGATAGAGACCGCCTAAAAATTAATAACAATACCACAATAAAATATATCAGTTGAGTTTCATGCCTGTTCTTCTCAACTACTTCAGTTGAAAAGAACAGCTAGCCAAAATATCTAGTTTAGCTACCATCCGGTTGGGATATATGTAATATTCCCATAACAAATGCAACATGTAGTACCTAAGTACTATTTTTGAAAATGCAATCTTCTCGGTCTTTTGGCTAAGATCAAAGTTTAGGAACAGTATGTAATATTATGTTATCTGTGGTAACAGGCTTACGGTGCACTGGGTGGTGAGTGGTAACTGTCGCCTATACTTATACATCATCATGTCATCAGATGACACTCGTAACAACATTAGTGTGTTGCCAATATTACCATTCTTGAGAGGGAGGGTAAGATGTAGGTAATGCACATTATCCAGTAATTTCACTGCTTGTAAAAGTGGTTGCTAAATAAGTGAAAGAGAGATCCACGCTGAAAACTTCATACCGTGTCCACCTGATATATTTGTTTAGAAAACATATAATATAATAACTCAGGACAATACACATAGCATCATCTAGTCCCAAGCTAAGGTGAGCTTGTTTTATGAGTACTAGACAATTGATATGAATACATGGATTTTTTTTTGTGTATACGTAAACATACATAATATACTTAAAATACACCAGACCAACACTAACAATAAATGCTCGTACAGTGCGAGGACTCGAACGCGGGAGCATAGGAAGTACAGCGGTGTGCTCTTAACAATCGAGACCTGTACAGTGTATGTACACTGTATATGTGTGCTTATTGAATATAATGTTTACTTTTACATTCCACTAATAATATCTAGCGGACTATGTAATTACATATATTATCTAGGTATTTCCACATCTGTTCAAGATAAAGTTGGTTCAATCCAGAAGAGTGAAGATAACAAAATTATCTTCAGTGAAATAATATTCACCCGTAGGTATGTAAAAAGGTCGATGATAACTGTGTTGTACTGAACTTTGTAATCTAGTCAGTTTCAACCTGACAAAACTGCAATTATCTGAACTGATCAGTAATGAGGGAATGTGGGTGTGGCACTTGTAGGTATTATTCTAAACCTTACAAAAAGAGTCGTCAGAATTGGAGAAGTCATATGACACAGATATACACCTAAAAGAATATCTATTATGTAAATTAACCTACTGCCTTGTGCAAGCAATAATATCTACATGGGCGCTGGCAATAAGGTGCCACGAAACCGGAAACTATATACAACAAAAATAAATAGATAGAAAAAAATAATGCATATGAAGTTATTGTTTGAATAACAATTGAATGTTTTGAATTGACTATAAAATAAATGTCCTCCTCTACTCTTTTTTTGTCAAACTAAGCAAGCACAGGCCTCTTAGTAATGCACGTAGGTAGCGGGGAGAGGGATTGTTAGTAATGTGGACTGATGACCCCGTTGCTGGTAAGGTACCATGTCAGGTTCTCCACGCGGTGCCCTCTAGAAATAATCATGATAAATTCGTGGTAAATTTGGTATTGGTATCTGCTGACTCACCTGACCTCATGTTTAATTTATCATCCTCTACTCGTGCCCCGCCGTGTAAACCAAAACCCATTAAAAAATCACATGTATAGGTATACCCACTCATCTAGAGGGAAAGGAGATTGTTAGTAATATGGACTAAAGATCCCATTGCTAGCAATGTACCATGTCAGATCGACCTCCACGCGGTTCCCCCTGGAAACCATCGTGATACATTCCCGGTGAATTTGTCACGTTGGGTTAACTGATCTGACTTCATGTTCATCCTATCATCCTCCACTGGAGTCCCGCCAGCGTAAACCGTTAGCGCAGGCGAGTGCACCATTCCATTATCCTTTAAAAAAAACCCCCCAACCAACTACGTACATTTTCTACATAACTAATGTACACGTACCTATAGTTCTATCTAAATAAAAATTACTGAAATTGGTGTGACGTAATTATTATGGATGGCCTACAGATACTTATCTGTATTAATTTAAGATATGATCTATTTATATAACAAATTTCATTTAAAATTGCTGCGTTATTTATGCGTGAATAAGTAACAAAAATCCATCCATCATAAAATACAATGTTTCGAGTTTCTATCATTAACAGAATATTTATAAGGTAAATTTAGGAGGCAAACAAGAAGAATCTAGCACCAACAATCTCTAATACAAATTGCTCAAGTTTGCCACACGTCATAAGAGAATGAGAGAATATGGACCTGTGTGGCAATAAGCCACTTGGTAAATTTCCTCTGTCTTATAACAATTCACTGTCATATTTTCCACTTACTATGTATTTTTTTTTGTACGTATATTACGCTTAGTTACTTGTATACTATGATGACTATTTATATATTAAACTAGCTGATCCCGCGACTTCGTCCGCGTGGAATTTAACTTTATTTATCTAAAATAAAAGATTTTTTTTTAAATAAAAGACTTTACGTTAGTCCTTATTACATCAGATACCTGGCAAAAAAAGCAGAAACAGACAGACAGACAGACAGACAAAAATAGTAAAAAATGTTATTTTGGCATGTGTACCATATTTATATTCATATGCATGTAGTAAAAAACGGTTATTTCAATATTACAAACAGACACTCCAGTTTTGTTTACATGTATAGATTTTAAAATAAATAAAATTTTGTACTTACTAATGCCATCTATTGGCAGTAGAGCAAATTAGAAAAATTTAACATGATTCGTGGACAGTGCTATCCAGTGCCACAAGCAGCGAAAATAATTCATGTAGATGTCAAGCTGATCGTCTAGATGGCGTTTAAAGTGAAACGAATATATGCAAAGATTTGGGTATAGATGTCACTACACGTAGTGTGCTTTAGTGTTTCATGAATAAAAATAATACTAGCTTACGTTGATATTTTTTATGAGTATTAAAATGAGGTAGATGTGCACACTGAGCAAGCAGGTGCTCATTACGCAGATGTTTTTTTTTATTGGTACGGACTGTGTGTGAACATAATATAATAGGTACATTCTTTCTATTTTTGTCATCAAGCAGGATGCCACTTACCATCAGGTGGGCCGTTAGCTAGTTTGCCATTCTAACTACGTAAAAAAGTAAGCAATGATGATGATCGTGATGAGAATGCAGTAACCGACGGCAATAGAGATGAAGTCAGAGAATACACTTGTGGTTAGTGTATTACGTCCCATTCCTGGAGAAGACAATGGGGGCTGGTGGAATAATACTTATGCCTGTGATAGCAGTATTCATATGCTGGCGGTGGGTCATATGCTATTAATGGGACTGGTGGAAAATAACATATTGCAGGGTGATGTCAGTTCAGGAAATCATTAGATTGATTTTCTGGGTGATGTGGAAGTCAATCTGATACAGTACCTATATTTTTTCATTTGATGATAATGGACTGGTGCACTTGCTTGCGCTACACTGAGAGATTAGATTGAGAGAATGAGCTTGAAGTTAGGTCAGTTAGCCCATCGTGACGAATTAACCACTATGATTTCCAGGGGGATCACGTGGAGATAGACCTAATATGGTAAATTGCTATAGATGGGATCACTATTAACCGTTACCACCGTTACTAACAATACGCTTCCCTTACAGTACCTATATTTTTATAGTAACAAGGGCATTGCTCCTGTTTACTAATTTCGCTTCTTCTATTTTGGAGGATTGAGTATTACGAAAGCTTTGGTGGTCTAGCAGTTCCGCGCATCGCCTTACTTCCGATGGTCGCGGATTTGGTACCTCGCACGTCACAAACATTTGTATTCGTACAGATATGCAAATCGAGCTGCTTAATTACTGAAATAGATAATTTCAATTCCATTCAATTCCATTACCGATAAGATTCATCTTTTACTTTGTGAGTAGGGCTATAGTAAATTATAAGTAGATACCATTAATTATGAGTTAGGAAAATATTAAATCACATCTCTTCAATGATCTAGATCGTATCATAAGTCAACTAATTCAAACAACTTTAGCGACTGTCCCAGAGCTCATTTGAGTACTTACATACTCTATCGCTTGCGGTCGCTAATCAAATTAAGCTCTGAATAGCAAAGATAATCAGATATGGAGGTGGACTCATGATAGATAGAAGTCGGTTGATGCTCTTTATAGCCGGATGAAAATAGAGGCAAGTGCAGAAGGCACTCCATACCCGCGTAAGTCGATCAAGCGGCTAAAAGTCAATTTCTGCTTGCCTGACTATAGTAGGAGGCTTGAGATCTGGATCTAGTAATAATTCCCATTAAGATAAAACAGGGCATCACTTTTTTAATGGATGATAATGAAATGGTTCATCCGCCAGCGCCAACGGTATACGCTGAGTATCGGTGGCAGATAATAGGATGAGTATGAGGTCAGATCTGTTAGCCCATTGTGGTAAATTCACCAGGTATGTATAACAATGGTTTCTAGGGGGAATTGTAATAATATACCTACATAGAAAACACAGATTAATAAAAACAATTATATGAACACAAATATTTGCATTGTACGAAGAATCAAACGCGAAACCCTCGGTAAGATGTGTAAGATGCTAAACGGCTAAACCTCTGAAGCCGTCACATAAGGCCACATGAATCTAGTAATATTTAGTATTCAATTTATAAAAATATCTATTCGCTACACTGTTGTATTCTGTTGTATTCTGTAATATTCTCTTATTTTCTGGTACCTAGAGATAAAAGAAAGTGGTTTCCATAATAGTAGCGCCTTTGGGATATTCGAGCGATTTCATTTGTGGCGGGATATGAACGAGTCTACAAACAAATGAGGGATGCACTTTAATTCGTCGCAACACGAGCGGTCGCCAGTAGCTTTTATGTTAGTGGAGCAAAAATGATGGAAAGCACAATTTAATTAATTTAAACGGTTTGGGGTAGGCCTACCTTTGAAGCTTTACAGAAGTGTTTGATCAAATCTGAGTAAATGTCATATAATAAATACATATATACCTAACTGGCGATGGTCATAATTTTTGATAAGTACTAATTAATTTTTGAATATTCGAAGATATATTGCTTTCAGGTTGTTAAAAGTAGACAATATTTCATAAGAAATATCCAGACACAGAAGATGGTAAAAAGAAAAAAGAAAATTGTTGTAAAAAAAGAAAACTTTTACTATGTCATATTATAGCTTTAACTATACCTTACCGTATGCCTATTAGCCACCAACGTAGTATAAAAAAAAATCCGCCTTTTTATTTATTGGAGATACCACTCATGGGTTGCCACTCCGAAGGACCAGGATGTCATGACACTTACTGTGTAATTACACTGTCATATCTCACCCTTTAACCGAAACACAAAGGAAGCTGTTTGTCAGGCTGAATTAGGTCGACAGGCGGTACCACATTTTATTCACAAAGTGTATCTCAGTAAAAATATAATAATTTTCGTATTTTGCAGATTATGGTTCTAGCCAATATATGGTATATTAGTTAGAAAACCAATTTGCTAAATACGAAAATTATTGAAACGTGGATTACTTGAAACGTTTACAAAAACTATTTATCATTTTATATGTCTTTATTTTTTAGTAACAGAGTCTATAAGTTTACTGACAAACTATATTGTGTAATAAATTATATCCTTAGTCAAATAAATAAATTAAGAAATTTTGAGAAAACCTATGGTTTTCCTGAAAATTTGTGACGTGACGAATTAACCGTATTTAACACCCGGGCGTTAGCCCGTTCTTAAAACGGGTGTTAACCCGTTTTAAGAATTATTTAGAAGTTATCAGCGTTCAGTTATTTTTTTATACATCACCTTTTTATGTTTCTCTCTTTGTTCCGAGTCTGATCTTTTAACTTTATCAAAGGATTTGGCCATATTAATATGGTCATGCATGATGGTGACAGCATAGTCTATAAGTGTATAAGTAGTCATATTTGTATAAGAGTAAAATAATTCAAAGGCGTATGTTACTTAAGTGAACTAAAATAGTCATCTAAATAATTATTTTTCCAAAGCGTTATCTGAATGAGAGAACGGAATAATAATAGAGTAAATTAATTATTCCGCCCACCGACATCGAGGGCCGCGCTACACCCGAGCTCATAAGACGGGCCTTAAATTTCCTAAACCCAGCTAAAATGAAATCGTCTTCAAGAAAAAGGGGTTTCGGTTTTAATGCCCATCAGAAAATAAATGCTCAGAGACAATAATGTGGGATTCGTTGCTTGATATAAATTCCAAATAAAAATACTCGCTCAGTGTTGAACAGTCTTATAGTGTTGTGCCTACATAGGGAGCCGTTGATTTATTTTATCGAGACGGCGCGGCCGTGGTGTTCTAGCGATGATGTGCTATACCTTAAGGCCTTACGTCTTCCGATGGTTGTTGATGTTGCGAGATCGATTACTCCCACAGTACAAATATTTGAATTCATGGGTATGAAAATTTCTATTGTTATTTACAAAATGCATTTAAGTATTTACATATATTTGTATCAGTCATTTAGTATCCATAACACAAGTTGGAACTAGATGATGTTGTGTGAATTGTGTCCTGAGTTTTATTTTTATAGCATAGGGGACAAACGAGCTTGCGGTTCACCTGAATAGTAAATAATACACAACCAGGGGGATTGCAAGTACGTTGCCGGCCTTTTTAGAAGGAATAATAGATAAATGTAGATATCGATGGTATCTGTACGGTATTCCCAACACTAAATTGGGGAGGACGCCCACGAAAGAGTTGCGAGCAGCATAAACGTTAAGGCCGGATGAACAAATAAATGAACCTCGATCGATACAATATAACTCGATTCAACAATACCTACTTGGACGTTATTATCAATGTCCTTTGTTCCTCGTTCGCTGCTTTGTCTTAAAGTACTACGATTGAATCTGCTGGAGATATTACTTGGAAGCAGCTTGGAAGTAATGCGCAGATAAATGGAAGAGAGTGCTTACGTATTATGTTACAGAGAAGAAAAACAATCCGGCTTTTACTATTTCTAAAGCACTATCTGTTGAATCTTTAGAACTAAATATCAAATGCTAGTTAATTTGAAGATAGAAAAAGATTATTTTTCAATATCGGACAGGAGTTTTATTGCTATATATTAATTTGTTTATTTGTTTCGTGTTATTTTCAATGGATACGTTGGGTTATATTTACTGATAGGTATACATAATTTCTTTTGGTGAATGGTAACACTATTTTTGTAAATATTTATACTGAACTGTATTGAAGCGATCATAAAACATTAAGTAAAAAGGAACGAAAGCACCGAGTCGTGTAAACCGCGACTGAGTGCGCGACGCCCATCGAGCCGGAAAGAAAAATATCTCGGCAGATTCATTCGATTCATCGGGACGATGTTGACACAGCTAAGTAGCACCCGCGACGCCTCGCTTCATTTGCATTATTCTTAATCTCCGTTATGAATAAAGAAAAATTCTTCGTGACGTTTTTAAGCGTTTTCGAGGTCTTAAGCGCCGCCCGCCTAATGAAGAGAGTCGGTGGGATTAGAAGGCCCCCCGCCGCCCCCGCGCACTTTCGCGACATTACACTTTTAATTTGAACGAATCTTATTATTTTCTTTTGTTGATTTAAGCCCCTGAGTCGGGAGACGGGTCGGGACGTGACCTGCAGTGGAAAAATGCGATTGCCATCTAAAGCCAACCGTTTAAATGAACGAGATTGGAGCTTAAAAAGTATAATGGACGAGGGGGGAGGCGCGCGGGGGCAATCTCGGGGGCGCAAGATGGCCGATTTGCGATTGAGATGAGACGGCCGCAACTCCCACCCCCGCCCGCGTTCTGCTAAGATCAAGCAATATAATTAAGTCGATTGTTAACCTAAGATTCACCTACTCATGCTGTGTAAATGTCTATCTATATCAATATACAATAAATCAAAAATCATTTATTAATATCAGACATATTAGCCACTTATGAACGTCAAGTTTTTTGTATTAAACTTTTTTTCCCTACCGTCCATATAACATAGGTATATTTACTCGCTCCTAAAATTATATTATAATAAAGTTGTCTTTACATCAGTAATTTTGTGATATAATTTTGTTCAGAGTATTAATTTATTAAACTTATAATTTAGTTTTATTGCCTCTTTGACAAAAGGGAATACTCTAAATATATTTTAAATTTTCATGAGTCATAGTTTTTGTGCAAAATAAATAGGCACTTAGATGATAGTGGAAAAGGACTTTGTAGCGAAAGGATTTACCCAACGCTTATGTATTCACAGTAACAGTCCGAGTCTTATACAAGTAGCACTCTTCATCTACCAAGAGAAGCTTTACTCGAACACTTTCGCAATGTAATAAAAACTTAAAGTCGCTATTGCTATAGGAAATTATACACCTTAATTAGAAAACGAGAAGGTCGAATTTGATATGGATGGAAATGTTGGTGTTAGACATGCTCGTAGGGAGGTGGTTAAAGGCTACCACCGGCGGAGATTGCGGCCACTCTTCGATGACAAACCTGATCTGGTCACGTAATGAAAAATGACAAAACTGCAGTCTCGTATCCAACCAGGGAGGAGAGAGATGTTATCATACTTACGTACCTAAGTAAAATACCTATAGGTACCATTAATGTTGAAAACGTTAATGCAAAATTCAATTATATTACAATGTATTAAATAATGAGTATTTCACCGTATCCTATGGTATTTCTTCTAGTAGGTACAAACCAAATAAAAGCGAAATATCTTCACTTATTATAATATTTATTTAACAGAAATGTATGATAAGTCAGATTATATTTATGAATTTTTGTTAGTAGGTATAAGATATAGATAACGGAGACAATGATCGGTACCGGTAAGTGAAAGAAACCGCAGCTGTCTCATCCATTAAGAGGTGATACCTAGACTATGGACTAGCAAAGAGGTCAAAACAAAACGTAATAAAGCCTTCCCTTTGAACAGTTCCAGAATAAGGAAAAGTTGGAAATATCCGGGGGTGGCGCGACCGCAACCCCACCTGAGGACCCAAAAAATATGCCGTAAACGAGTGGAGGGGGTCGTCTCTTCAGCCACGAAATTTCAGCCATACTTCCAAACCTATAATCCCTCATAATCACCTTTACAAAGCAAAGATTAAAAACGATTCTCGCGCCCCCTAGTGCCCGCGCCTCACCATCGCTTTTATATGCGAGACAGCGAAAAGTAAGATTAAATCATTATTTTTCTTAAGCTTCTCTTCGTTTTTTCTCCGCTCTAGTGGAAGTTTTTTGCTTGGACTTTTGATACGGACGATCAAAGACTTGTGTTCAAATTTACATAACATTCTTAAATAAATTGC
The DNA here is from genome assembly GCF_030625045.1 of Achroia grisella. Taxonomy (NCBI): domain Eukaryota; kingdom Metazoa; phylum Arthropoda; class Insecta; order Lepidoptera; family Pyralidae; genus Achroia; species Achroia grisella. The sequence goes on from NW_026712791.1 coordinate 709,668, forward strand.
GGGAGGTAAGGGTGGGGCAATTTAACACGAATCGCCTCGTGTTCTGTATAAACTTATTAATGCGTATTCCAGGATTGATGCTTAATGTACTATTAATTTATTCTGAGGATTAGTGAAGTGCCAACGCATAATTTATAGGAGACATTCGGTTGCATAATAAATTCGTACATCTGTATTGGCATCTAGATGAATAATGAACATAGTGCTTTGCGTAATTATTATAATGACATATTAAGACAATTCCAGATAGTATGAAGTCGCGAAATAACAATATATGTGAACACTTCCACAGGCTTAAAGTTATACCGTCTACGGGTAACGTACATTGAAATTTTACGTGTCGGCAGTGTTTACAGAAGTCACAGTCATTATAATTATGCTGTCAAAAAATTTTAAGATGAAATAAAATGAAAGAACAGGAGGGTCGATAACTTGTGGTAACAAGAGAACATTAAAATTATTATGAACATAATTTACTAGTCTTCCTACATTAGCGATATTTCACTGTTTGCTATACAGTACACACACAGACACAGACACATAATAATATAATAACAGCATAGTTTGGAAGGATGATTTTTATTAATTTACGTAAAATTAGACGGATCCGCATGAAATTAAGCACACATATATGTAGATGATATTTCAGACTTTCTAGTTAAATTAACATGAGAATACGACTAGTACTAAAGAAAGTAAATATATAACTGAATTGGTTAGGATGAAAAGTATATTAGTTAATAAGTATTACATTAACCTATAGAGGGTTCTTTAAAATATAAATTGAATAAAAAGTAATGAGCAAGCAAATTATGTTCGTCAAATAATAGCGACAGATCAAATACGTCTACCTGTTAATTTACAAAGTAGTCGATATCTTAATTAAATGTTTTAATTATAGGAGGTAAGTATCTTACAAATACCTAAATAATTAAGACGCGTCTTAATTAATGAATTTTGTAACTTCTTTGAACATATCAGTCAGACGCCATTTAAGTATCTACAGTACTTTGTTTTAGAAAGCATGTCTTTTAAAATAATTATGAGAATTTTTACAAATTTTATGATTCGATCACGTCGCGAATTATTTACTTTTGTGTAATTAGATATTTAAAATTAAGAGAATGTGAATTACTTAATACTTTTTTATACTGGTATTGAGATACAATGCAAAATAAAACATTATTATACGCGATAAATATAAAATTATTACTTCTAATTGACTAGTCAGAGATCAGATATCATATTAATGAAAAAGTTGAATTTGTATAGACTACCCAGCAGCATTACCCTAAATAGAAATGTGGAGATTACTTTTTGTTTTTTATTTGTATCACTGTTTTTATATATCTTTACTAATATTATAAATGCGAAAGTAACTCTGTCTGTCTGTCTCGCTTTCACACTAAAACTACTCCACCGATTTAAATGAACTTTGGTGTAGATAGATAGTCTAGACCCTGAGAAATTAAAAGTTTGTACTAATTTTACCCGTAAAACAAAGTAGTGGATGAAATGGAAATTCCTCATTCGTCCTATATTCCTTGCGAACGAAGTATCGGGCATAGCTAATATGTATATATTTAGATTTATAAATTCTTAGGCTCCCACTGCGACTTGATAAATGTTTAGATTAACTCCATCGTTTTGCAAATATTCAAACTCAGAAACCTTAGAATCTACATCGGGTTAGTAAACCATTACTACGTGGGGAAGTGGATTGTTAGTAATGTAGACTGTTGACGCCATTGCAGCAATGTGCCATGTCATGTTGACCTCCACGAGTTCTGCTTGGAAACTATTATGACAAATTATTGGAGAATTATTCTAGAAGCTGTCAGACCTGCCTTAATGCTCATTTTATCATCCTCCACCGGTACCCCGTTAGCGTAAATCGTTAGAGCAAGTGGGTGCATCATTTCATTATCATCCATAAAAAAACCATTACCACGACATACTCAGAGGCTATAATAAAACTGTTGATATTTAAGAGCTACACGCCATGGTCCGTTTCCTCGTCAAACTTATCTTACTTAAGCCCGACTTGGTATTTAGTTAAACCTAAGCGGCGCTAACTTGTTGTTTGCACACGTATATGGTTGTTTGATTGTTTTAGGCGCAGGTAGTGTTGAGCCCGCGTGAAATACTACGCTACTTACTGTTCTAAGCCAAGTTTACACGGCGAGCTTAAGTTTTACAACTTAGACACGTTTGTCGATGTAGTACCTTACTTATAATATACAGGTATATAGAATACACCGCGTTTATGGACGCAGCATTATGTTTGCTATTGTGACAAATTGGTTATAGTTTTAGTTTTGGTTTGTTTGGAATTTAGGAAAATTGATTATATAAATATATCAATTATTAGTCGTATTAATCACAATAATCTGATTAAACATTATAAAAGGTAAATCACTACATTGATGAGGCGTCAGTAAAATGCTCTCTTAGGTTTTTTTCGACCAAAGTGAAAATTTAGGTTAATTTATTTTGTTAATCGTAAACGTGTCACGAAAAAAATTTTTTAACTATTATTTTCAACCATTTTAAAATGTATCATATTTTTCATTATATTTTCTTTTTTGGGTTATAAATATAAGCCTTTAATTTAACTGTACTATTTCTAAGTTATACGAAAATAGAAAATTCTTTGAAAATGAATAATAGTTTCATAAATAATTAATTCGTATAACTTTAATCTACATATTTGAGTAGGTAATAACCATCTAAATAATGATAGTATCATAAATTATCCTATATCATAGTTCATATATCCTTGTTTCAGAAAGTAATACATATTACGAATTACTTTGATCTCTTTTCTCTCTTATGTATTAAACCAACATTTATTCAGGATTAAAAGCTATTATAGTATTCTTCATCTAGGAACGTAGGTATAGTACCTATATATAAAACATAACCTATAGTAAACATATTATGAAAGTGCTTTATCGGACGGTATTGATTTTAGTAGACATAAAAATAAAACGAAACCGGCGCGTCGCATAAAACTCGAGGGCACATTAGTCCCTGCAGAGTTTTAATTTACGAAGTTACTGGCAGCTACGTCGATTTCCAATAAGTAAACACAGCGAGCAAAGTCGGAGTATTTAACTTAATTTTTGAGCTTCCAGTAGGGTTAATTGGCAGAGGCGCATCGGAATGCCGGCACAAAAGAAGCACTTAAATGAATGACAACGGCACTCGAGCGGCTCAAAATAAACTTATCTTCATCAGGCAAGGGTTAAAATCATTTAAAAGCAAGGTATAGTAATTGGTAGGTGGGTAAAGGGACGTGGTTGATTCAATCAGGTGCCACTGTTGCTTTATTAAATGTTCCACTAATAATGTTATTCTATCGAGTTTTTGATAGGAGCCGGAAGTGCCGAGTCAGGGAAATGTGTTTTTGATTTTCTACAAATATTACGACATAAGGTTGAACTTGAAAATTCAAATGGTTTATATTTTCATATAGAATTATATTTATTGAATCAATTTAATTCATAATACTAGTCCTTTTAGTATACTACTAGCTTCTAATTCTATTTTGACTTATTTACACAGTTTTGTAGTGAAGCGGTTTTTTTTAATAGATAGAGTGATTCAAGAGGAAAGTTTTATATAATACATGTAGGGTAAAAGCCGGATAGATGCCCAAATTTTCGAAAATGCTTCATATTTTAAAAAAATGAAGTTTCTGGAAAATAATTAGCATGTATCTCAAAACATAGGTCTTTTATCTTCTATAAAAGCCTATTTTTGTATACATAATTAGCACTGGTTTTGAATAAATACTGTTTTATTTTACCTCTCAGAAAAGGGATAGTTGCCTACTATGGCGGATAGTAGCCTAGCGTGGAAAATGCTTCGCAGGATACTTGCCTCGAGCGGGGATAGTAACCTCGGTATGACTTTTATTTTGGATAGAAAGAAATTTATATCAATTAGAGAAAACGTTAATATTTATTTAACAGTGTTTATAATTTACTGAGATTGACAAGAGGAAAACCGGCGTCTCCGAGCTTCAATGTATGCTACCAGTCTTTTTTCATTCTCAAAGTCTACAGGATATTTTCCTAAAAATGACATAAAATACAATAAGTTCAGATAAGAAAGTAGGTATGTAGATAGAATTTTGTATTTCTATTGCTAGGTATAACACCTTTAAATAAAAAATATGCTATTTTCATAGTGTCTTTTTAAGGTTCTAGAGGATATTCCGTATATTCGAGAGATATCATCGATATATTTTTTTGTCTCAATTCTTCGAAGGCAAGTGCTAAGCGATCCTCTGCCTAGTTGCGTGGCACCACACCTGGTTTTCGCTTTATTTGTGAGGGATTTTGCTTATCTAGAATAAATATATACCTAAAACAGTGAAGTACATATTTATTTCATTTATAACAAGTTAGAGTCAAAGAAAATTCGAAACAACAGCAAAACAAATAAAATTTTGCTTTTAATCATAAAAAATGTAATATTTTTGCTTTGCTTATTAAGAAATTTTCAATAATTCTAGGGGCAACTATCCGCGACAGTAAGGAGGGCGACTATCCTTTTTGATGCGCATACTTGCCCTTTTTATTTGCAAAATAAATAAATATTATTTTGCAATAAAACATAATAAACAATGTAATTTAAACTCTAATGCATGCAAAGAAACAAAAAGTTAACTGAAACCACGATCAGTTACAAAAATATTCAATAGATATTACTTACAAATATAATTATATCGTCCGTCAAAGTTTCACCGCGTAACATTTTTGCTCATTCTGACAAAACACATACGGCTATTCCGATGGCTTATGTGGCATTTAGGCCTACGGGGCGATCACTACTTATTGTAGTAAAGCGCCAACACAACTTATAATCATAACATAGTTTTTTAAGAACCGAGGCAAGTATCCGGCTTTTACCCTACACCCGTGCGAAGCCGGGGCAAGTAGTTAGTAATAAATTAAATAAAAACAATTAATATTTACAAATATTAAACTTAGGATGTTGCAGTTGTGTTATGTTTTGGAGACCCAGGCACATTGCCTAGTCACATTTGACGGGGTTAATTTTGTAGGATACATTTCGCAAGTAATTTATATTGTTTTTTAGACAATGAAGTAAAATTTGTTAAAGTATATAGTTTTGGTAATAATAATTTGAATGTGAAATGGGTATAAATAATTTGAATTTAATAATACGTAAAGTTAGGTATATCTTTTTTATCTAACCAATTTATCGAATGTAAATAATTTTTACTTTCACTGACAATGAATAAAGAAACGGCATCTAGTCGAGTTCATTAGTCAGTAAGGTGCTTACAAAAACGGTACTGAATTAACATAATAAATCTGCGTGCCCCCATCAATCAGCGTGATGCGGCCCAGATGACTTCTTTCAAAAGGCTTCGTAAGCCCTCACTTTCATCTGGACTGCTCTCGGGAACTGCGACAATGATAATTATACTGTAATATGAAATTATTCTTTCTTCTGTAAGCGAGTATTATAAATGGAAAACACTTTTTGTGTGTTGTGTTTCAAAATTGTATAATGATTATTGATTTTGTTTCTGCTTTATAAAGGCGTAAAAAGTGTAAATATTTGTAGTGCAGCTATTTAATCCAAATGTTGGGGCTTCGATTCCCGCGCCATTCAACGCTCACATTGCATATTTACCATACCATACATCATACTTATTGATCCTTTCTATACAACTGGGTTTTTGGATGTATGTTAATAAAGTCTTCAGAAACCTTTAAACTTATGCAGTTCACGAATTTACTCTGTCTTCAGTTATTGGCTGAGTCTATACCTAATATACAGTTCTTCGACACTGGTGCTAGTGTGCTGGAGATTTCTCCTCCAAATGCTGGCCGAATTGCTTTTGCTCAGGCTTAGCCTGAAATGTTTCCAGTAAATTGATCCCTAATTAAAACGTCATAGAAAGACTAAAGAGTTGTTGGCGCGGACCGTCTTAAAATTTCTCATTTCGAGCGGTGGAGTCCGCTCATTTATGTAGTTTTAATTCCACCATTCCTTAGCTAGGAGCCGGGATCTTATTTCATTAGCCGGCCGCGAGTCGAGTGCGCCAGCCATTTAGCTTGCAAGCTACACAACATTAGGGTGGGTATACAGTGATATAAGCGACTCTATTTTAACATGTCAAAAGCATTACATGCATTTTGTCTAATCCCACCATTCAGCAAACATCTTCTTCGTCTCTGTATAGCAATATATTGTTATCAATAATAATACTATATTAAAAAATAATGTAAGAAGTAATAACATTACAGAAAACAAAACTCGTGTTATAATTCTATAACGGACTGCAGGTGCGATCTGTAATCTGTCTTCGTTTACATAGCCCGACTTGCTTTGTTGCTGGCCGACTGTTATTTGTTTATTACATATAATAAATACGTAAGATCATGATGAGGCATAAACTGTCTATTTATCTGTTTGTCTTTTAAAATATTTACATTTCACGTAAAAATAGCTGAAGGAAATATTATATATTAGGATTTTAACAGAATAATTTGTTAAATATAGGCTAATATTGAAAAATAATAAAGAAACCTCAATGAAAACAAAAATTAATTATGTAAAAACAAATTGCCAAATACAATTTTCTTAATTAACACCTTAACTAAGTAAAGACATAATTTTATAATAGACGTTGTAGACCATCAATAGATAGAGATGTACAAAAAGAAACTAGCACTAAATAAATCCACATGATAGAGATGCCTGGAGGGTATTGATTAGAAAAAGCATTCTTGGTAGTCACGACCTTCAGCCTTGAGGAATCAACAAAGAAGAAGACTAAATAAATGTAAAACGCTAGTTCCAAAAGCGTGCAATTGTTTCCTTATAGTAATTACGAGGTTATGGCCACAGATGTCATGAAACTAACTAAAAGTGGCGACGGTTTATTGTTTTCATCTATATTGTTACTTCCTTGAGATCATTTTTGCTTATTTAGTTATAGGATCATAGATCCATTTAATTGAAGACTTACATGACATTGTAGGTGTGCAAGAATTAACTTCCACGGTTTCTTTTTTCTTTTATTTACCAATCATATCTTCCGAAAACGTCCCGCTATTCCGCTGTTTCTTTAGTCTCAACCCTGTCTCACTCGTCCCGCTGTAAATACGACGAAATTGTACAGCTCATGGTAGATACTTGATCTGTTTATATTTTACTTGCTCTTCGTTCTGGTTGTTATAATTAAAAGCGACAAAATGGCGTGTGTACCAAAACAATCTCCAGACAAAATTAATGATAAGAACTTATAAAAAAGAGTGAATCCATATTTTTATTTTTCGTTAGTTATATAATAAAATGTGTTCGCAGTTTTGATACCTCGCTACTACCATAGTTTCTACCATTTTGCATTTATGAGTATGATTGTTTATATTGGTTTGGCTGTTTTCTATTTATATTGTATATGTATTTATAGCTGCTTAGCTTAGGACTAGATGTAAATTATGTAAGATAATTATTATTATTATGTCAAGACTAACGATTTACATCAATACATTTTTTGTATTTATTTATTGATTAACAAATATTTTGATATCTAGAAACCATTATGAGTGCAAAGCTCTATACCTATTGCGAGGCGGAGGGCCCTTGATTGATGTCATTTTTAATTACATTTTTTAAAGTAAAAGTAAGCAAAGTCAACAATCCATAAATCTTACTGCTTAGAAACATAATGAAATTTTCCTTTCTCGTTCTTTGTCGATGGTATTATATTTTTTATTGTTATATTGGGCTCAGTGATATCTATATCTTTATGTAATTAGGTATTGTTGTAGACGTATACTTAATGCAAGAAAATTGGCAAACCTAATATAAATTCCGTTGTATTTTTATAATAAATAGAAGTATAGACTATAGTCTACCCTTCTACACATACCTCTATAAGTATTGATTCTATACATATTTGATACAGATATATATTATTTAGAATCTTTTATAGATGAAGAAAAAGATGGATATTTTTTTATAATTCTACTGCAGCAAGACTTATTTGTTTAAAATCTGGTTTCAAAAGTCTTATAAATATTGATATTTACTTTATTTAGGCAAAACGCAATTTGATATCGGACTCTTATTTAAAACGATTTGTTATTAATATTGTATAATGACATTGGCAACATAAAACGAATGGAAGCTGTATCTTATTGCGCTGCGTCGGGGAGCTCGGTTGCGCAGCCAAAATTTACGATTGTAAATAGGGCATTTCGTTTGTTTACTTATGACCGAGTAATTCGGTGAATCCGTATAATTACCGGCATTAAGATGATTCCGGTTCCCTCTAACAAAACGAAGAGTGGAACTTAAGTAATGTTAAAACATTCAAATGTCCGCCAAAGCGGCAGCCAGCTTTTAAAGTTGTGGTTATAAATTTTCGGACTGGCACGGAGATTAAAATTGTGGGAATAGATTGTTCGGAAGCCTAAAATAACGCTCGTCCGGGTTTGATTCCTGGAGCATTCGTAGTGCGCGAGTAGAATGGCCATTCTAGAACCATAGACCAAAGGGGAAGTACATTTGCATTTGTTGATGACAATTACATATAACATCATTGTAATTTGGTCAAGTAACCCTAGCGTGTTTAGTAAAATATGTTTCAGTTAGAGAATGAGAATAAGGAAGCAATATTACAGAGTACTGCAGAATGACATCTTAGTCCCCTGGAATGGCAACCCATGGGACCACGGGCTTTAAATATGTGTGGTGCTATTGGGATTTAAACAAAATTTAAGTGGATCTATACGTGATTAAATCAATAACTGAAACTATGAAGAAATAATAGGGGATTAACCCTATTATTTCTTCATAGTTTCAGTTATAACATTATCAGATATTTTATTACATACAATAGATATCAATAAAAAAAATCTAATGACATCGTTTTTAAAATAGCAATTGTTTAAAAAGAAAATGATAACGTAAAAGGATACATGGCACATTATTTTATATGATGAATAAATATAATTAAATTAACAATAACGTTTTAAACTCCAGAAGTGAACAAATATTGACATGGAATTAAGATTATTAAAAATTATTACGTCATTGATATCGGTATCTGATGTTCTTTTTTCTAAAAGGTGTATCAATCGAAGCAAAAGACACTTATAAGCTCCCGTTAGCGATTGATCGGGAAACGGCGCCCTCAAAGGAAATAATCTGTGCGGCGCTGCATTAAAATATAAATATCGTCGTTAGCAAATCATTAGCCGCTACATTTTTCCACTGAAGGATCGCTCCGTTTCCTATCTGAAATAATATCGAGGGCAAACAGTGTGACGTAAGAAGAAAGATTTCAAGAGACTGTAGGGAGAATTTACGTTGTCGTCGTATTTTTTGATAAGATTCTTGATAATCTGCTAAGAATCGAGCGTGTCATTAATTACATCAAAAAGTTAATTACATATATCTTACATATAAATAAGATCATATGATACTCGTAATTACATATAATTTTTTTGGCCTCTTAGGTATTAAGTTTTATATATTTGTACTGAACCAATTCTTTGTTAAATAATATATTATTTATATAACAAAAAAAAATCAAATTTTTGGAATTTTTAAAGCAGAATTTTCAAAATTTTATATTGTTGAATAAATTGAGTATTGTATCCAACATCCACCATACGTATGATATATAGTGACATAGTATATTTGTGCCATATTCGCTATATTTACATAGTGTATATGGTAACAATATTTCAGTACGTATATACATAGTATAGTATAGTATATGGTAACAATATAGCAGTAGCAGTTTGCTTAGAACTGAGCGCTCGCGTGTTACCCATCTGTCTCTCAGCTACAAGCATTTATTCGCATATCGCTTCACGCGAATAATATCCCATCTGCAAATTATACGAGAGTTCGCATCTGCGCCCTTTCCGCTTTGGAAAATAATAAAGTTCCGTTTAAACGCCATTCGTATGTGAGATACAACGAATGAGGCGTAATAAAGTGTATTAGGAGAAATGTATTGCAAATAGAATGTTTTTGTAGAAGCGCTGTATCTAAAAATAAAATTACAGGTGTATTTTTATTAAGACGCTCCATAATAAAAAGGAAGTATCTTTTACATATTCTATAGGATGTAATGCGTCAGTTCGATTTACGAGAGCGATCGTTTGTCATACAAAGTGTATATTATTGAGGGTAAGAAAAATAAATATTGATTGATAACACAAACTAAGGACAATTATTAAGAACCTTTTTTTTACCCATATAGGTATTCAAATTTGGGGTGCTTTTTAGGGTTCCTAAGAGGATAAGGAATGAATTGTGTTCACACTAAAGTCAGATGATGATTATTTGATATTTTTGGTTAAAACGCAGTATGTTATTCAATCGTTACACAAATTAATGTATTTTTTTTCAAGTTGAGGTTAAACAGTCTCTTATGTCAGGTTGGAGTAAATGGTCTTATAATTAGCCATGTATTACTATTGTCACATTAGAGGTTATAGTTAAATATACTGTACATACCTATGATGAGAAAATTTCAATCAATTTTAAATATAAATTGAAATACAACAATGATTCTGAAATAATTTAAAGCTATGTCCCAGAAAGAACAGATTATACAAATAATATATATTACAATCTTACTATATATGTATGTAATAATTATTGGGAAGTTTCAGAAATGATACGTCGATACAGTAGTACATTTAGTTTATTCCTTTCTTCAAATCACCCTCCACATAAATTGCGTCGCTGTACATTCACGTCTGGTCGTCGCGGTCGCCTCGAACAAAAAAAAGAGCAGCCCGCTCCTTCCTTGTTCCCGGCCTCTTTATCTCTATTACTATTGGTGGCGGCATAATCGTGACGCCACCAACTTCACGTGACTCACTATGGCTTTTAATGAATGAAATGTAAGTAACAAATTAGTCAACCGAGTGTTCTTTATATATTGAAGCTAACAGCTCGGCCATCCTGTTCGAAGCGAGTCCCTTCGCGCCATTACGACCAGGCATGGTTATGATCAGCATAAATTGAACAATTATGTAATGTTTATTATTTACAACAATAACGCTAGCATACTCAAAACGTCACTATACGAAAATTAATATAAACTGAAACATTTATAAACAATTATATAATAGAATAACAAAGATATTATTTTCCTTAATAATAATAACAACATTTTATTTGCAAATATGGATGATCAATAAGGTGTTACAACAGTTTTGCTATATATTTCGTTTATATTATCTCATGAGGTGTGCCAATTTAATTGGTAAGTTCATACAACATTCAAAAGAACAACTATTTCCCTTTATTATATGGTAATGATAATCTTTATTAACAAATATAAATAATAATTTATTATATTTAGCCCTGACTTTCGAATTAGGCAAACCTGTGCCACAAAAGCCTGTATGTTGGAGGGGGAACCTCCAACACACTAGACACATTTTAAACATCTTAGTAAATCGTTAAATGTCTTTATATTTATATTGATTTCTACAGATCTAATCATATAAAATACCTAATGTAAAACTAAAAATGATCAATGTAACAAATAAGAAATACAGACCTAATACAAATACCCCTGAACAGTCACAACAATTCGCTCGTCAAAAGAACGAGCAAGTAACCTGCACTTTGCTTTTTCAAACAATTGCTCAGCACCAAATATTTATGATCTTGTGCGAATACAAACTTTCAAATAGCAAGATTGTCATAATTAACATTTTAATTAGTTCGGTATACCTATTTTGTAGTTGTTTAACGTCAAATAACTGTCTCTTTAATACAGACATGAAAATTAGTTAACAGTTATCATGTAAATCGTCACATGTTTTCAAGATTCCTGAAATATGCTTAGTAATTGTGGTTTGTTTAAAATATATATAATAATAATAAAATATACAAAGATATAATTTTCTCATCCAATAGAGATATTATTTTTTTCAGTCCATCCGCAATTCCGTATACATAGATGTGTACCCATGGAAAGTCAACGATTCATTCAATCCATTCTCAAGGAATTAACGTAATACTAATAGATCATTAGTCGTCGGCACTAGGTTACATTGATCTGCACACGATTGATAAATTGTAAGAGTTTGCGAAATTTTGTAGAAGATTAAATAACAAAACAAACTAGAACCCAATAAAGTAATAAACCTATAACATTTTTTTTTTTTTATATATACGTAGTTATATGAAGTGTCACTTATATTACGCAAAGTGGAGTCTATATACAAAAATGCATATATCAGACATTTGTGGGGTTCATGAACTTTAGAAATAATATATTAATGAAAGAGGTTAGAGCAATTTTAAAAGATACCAACATTCCATGGATACACCACCGTGAGGACACCATCGTGTGGCAGTGAGGGTCTCTCCGAGCAGTTAGAGACCCCTTTGCCGACGGATACGTCAACACCCTCAACCCTCGCGACTCTTTTTTTTTTTTTTTGCCCAACCAAATCAGGTAGGAACCTGCCAATGCAAGTTTACACATTCCAGTATAGAACTCACTATAGTTCTATTCAGGCCAAGATCTTTTGGAAGATCGTCGTGAGATTTCTAGTTTACTTCTCATTTCCACCATAACTATAGATTAACCGCATAGTCATATTTCGTTAATTCGATTATTAGTTCTTAATATTTATTTGTTCTTATTACATGTTTCACTCGTATTTGTTTTCCATAACACAGGGAGCTCTACCAGTATTATACGTTTAGTTTCTTGAATAAATAATTTAATTGTATTGAAAAGGGAATTATTTAATGAATTAGTTTTTCTACACTAATTGAAAAAGCATATTTATTAATTCTTAAACAAAAGTCTCAGAGAAAGATCATCTATAATATATCGAAAGTCGTCTGAAAATCCGCGAGATACAACTTAGTATTTATGTCATTTAAGACATTTATTCAAACTGAAGAATGTTTATGAATGGTAATTTCCTCAAAATTGGCAAAATAAAATTCCAGACTACTAATAGCACGAACAGTGGAAAATATTGCAAATACATTTTTTTTTTGTTCTACGGTAAAAGATAATGAATAGATTTCCATTTAAGGGATTATTTCTAACTTAAAAGGACTTAAAGGTATAGCAGAATATAAGCAGCGCGTAAAAGTTGCTTTACTTAAATAACTATTTAAGTGGTGAGACCTAGTAACTTAGATAATATTCCTATTACAGCCGATAGTTATGAGTAACTAGTCAATTTTTGTTTCAAGATATGACATTTGAATAAAAATATTTACGAAATCATACATTTAAGTCAGATTCAACAGATCGATATTACAATCGATTATTCATGTGCCTTGTTTAATTATTTCTGTAGTAATTAGAATGTGATAATAATTCATTTAATGATTTAAACGAGATCCAAAAAAATATTGAAAACTAATGGTAACCATTGATATCACGACGACCTCTTTACCAACATTAAAACAATTTATTACAATTATAGGTATACGGTATATGGTTTATAGAAATTATTTAAATAATCCCGTCTTTGTTTAAGAATGATCATATCATTATAAACCACATACATTACACGTCACTCAAGTCAGTGTAACAGCTTAGGTATTACAAAACATTAATAGACAATTTCCGGTTATTAACAGTTAACTTTAGGACAGTTTCGCTACTAAAAGATTGTCCTCCCAATCCAATTATTAATTACAAGATATTATTCAGTAACGTATTCGTAACATACCTACTGCAAGCGCTAAACAAATTCTACAGAGGACTTGTCTTGTTCAATTTGGTTAACACCCAAGTTGTCGTAAACCCATAACAAATAGATTTGTTTTTGTGATATTAACATAGAATAGGTTATCTATCTACTACACCCTTTATACTATTAGTACATACACACTTTAACTAGGGTTTGTTTTATTAAAATATTGTAATTTATATTATAATATTACTTGTTAATGCATATGCAATGACTGAGTACCTGGTGATACGTAACTTTTAAATGACGAGCTGGATTTGATGCCGTGGTTTCTTTAGCTACGCCTTCCTTCGGTTCACTTCGCAGCGCTGCCCAACGGCGATGTACTTCGCCGATACAAAATAGGACCATGAGGCTACACGATTACTCCTTTACTAGGACCCTGGCCCTCTCACCTGGGCGCTCCTGGGTAAAATCTAGGCCTCCCGCCTCGGCACTCCTGGGTCAACCCTGGCCCTCTCGCCTGGGCACTCCTGGGTACCCTGGCCCTTTCGCTTTGGTACTCCTGGGTCAACCCTGATCACCTGGACCCTGTCCCTGTCACCTGGGCTCTCCTGGGTCATTATGGTATCCACCAACTACCTCATCGATTTGCTCGGATTTTCCAATGGACAATTCGTCTCGTTCCATCACTGAAACTTAAAAGTTTAATCCATTATACACTGTTTCGCATACAATATACACATATATAACCACTTAAGTATGAACCAGTCTTCCTCTTCGTTTTAGCGGGTCTACTATGCAGTTAAACATTATTTATGAAAACTCATAAGGGTAACAATAGCAAAAGTCTATACAATATACCAGTACACAATATAACGGTCCAATTGAATATACCATAAGTATGTTTAAAATATATATTGCATAGTAATACATCAATTTTGATACAAACTGTAATTATGTTTGAGGAATTATTTCGCAAGTCCATATTCAAAGTGTACCAGCACTAAGATTGGACGTTCGTTACTACGCCCAATGGATTGATGCATTTTTTTTATTCAAAATATAAAACTATATAACAAAACTTCTATTGTCGCAGTTTACTTGCCGAATAGTCTAACACAAGACTTTCGAGCTATGTATATTCAAACTCTATTCAATGCATGATGATGCCCCAATAACGGTCGATCCGTCTAAATTCCATCACTAATAAAGAAGGTCCTAACGCTCCCAGTAGCAGTGATCAGACTTCCGCACTCAACATACGTGGTCTCAAACATGGTCTCGGTCACGGTATTTCGTACACAAATATTTTCTATTGCCGTTTAGTGTGTCAATAATTTATTTATTTATTTGCACACAAAATAAAATTACTACCATTACAAGAATTTTTCAAAAGCCTGCAATTAGTATAACACTGGATTGTAGACCCATACCACAATATACCTAGAACTTACATTTAATACGGTAAATAACGTTAAATAATCAAATATACATGGAAAATAAATAATATAGGAGTACTGTAACGCAATTAATAATTTTTGGTAGTTTATGTTGTCTTTTACATAAAAGGCTCAAATTGAAACATTCCACATATACATATATTGTAATCTGCAAATTGGCAATCCCAGATATATAAGTCTTTAATCAATGTCTGAACATTTTGAATTATTTGTGTACCATACAATATTATAGCTCCATATCTGAATTATATTCAAGTACACTAGGTAGCGTCGCGTGAGTAGTAAATGCAAATAAACTTTATCGGAAGAATGCTGCCGAATATGTGTGGTAGATGTAGTAATGACGACAGTAAAACGATAACTGCACTTGACAATGTTGTCATATGGTCCCGAAAGTTTAGCTTGTTCTCGAAAAGCACGGCCAAATCATTTGAGAGGCAATGACTCGCAAGAATCCTATCTTTAAGGGCATAGACATATTCGAATTTATATATATTTTTAAATGTTTTAACAAATTATATTACCTATGTTAACTGTATAAAATTACGAACACATCAATGAGAAAGTGAATTAAATATTACGGAGGAATAACAATATGATAGTTCGGTTGATGGAATGAACAGTGTGTTAAAGCCAACGTTACAATCGTTATTCATACTAATCGCGTTCAACAGGCACTTCTTATTATTTTTGTACCTTCAAATTTATAAACATAATTATTGCTTCTATTGATATTAACAAAATCCATTGTGCCCATTACAAGATACCGCAATATATATTTCATATATGTATATATTCAATTACCACAACCCGCATGATGGCGGGCGAACTACTTTCCAGGGAGTCCTGGTATCCTGTCGGAACCGGCCATCGCCGCATCTTAGACGTTATTATTATTTTATTTTTTTCTTTTATTTAATAACATATTACAATGTGTTAGCATTTGTACAGTTTTTACTACTAATAAATTTATCAACACTATAAAATTACTGTTCCAAAAGTAAAGAACGCAACCTGCCGTCATAAAGTTTCCCATTGTGTACCATCTTTAAGAGCTTCACAATATTAAAGGACGATTGTATAATGCTATAGGGTAGTCCATCTACGAGTATTTGCCGTATGTTTCTAGCGATTTTCACAAATATCATTACTAAGAAGGCTCTTTAAAAAAAATATACTTTATTTTCAGACTGGTTCACTTGACCCAAAAGTATAAATTATGATTTAGAGTGCATAACTTTTTAGAATTAAGATTTACGGCACAACGCATGCCATAGAATAGCCCTGGTAAGATGCAAACGTAACCATCCCTGTACGTCCATAAACTGATACTATATCATGCAATCGCAAATAGCCAAATAATGAATTTAAAAATAAAATTATAAGTTATATTTGGAACGTCACGCATGGAACATTGATTATATCGTTTTGCTGTTATATATTTGTTTTTTCACTTCTCGAACATTCCGTGGCGTCACTATTGAATTCAGTGTACAATAAATTCTAACCATTTCTTTTCTTATGGAGAAAGAAAAAAAAAAAAAAAATAAATAAAAATGTTACTTGCATTTGTAGGCGTGGCAAGAATCCAATATAGATCTTGTTGATCCCAATTCTGAAACTATTGGGAAGTTTCAGAAATGATACGTCGATACAGTAGTACATTTAGTTTATTCCTTTCTTCAAATCACCCTCCACATAAATTGCGTCGCTGTACATTCACGTCTGGTCGTCGCGGTCGCCTCGAACAAAAAAAAGAGCAGCCCGCTCCTTCCTTGTTCCCGGCCTCTTTATCTCTATTACTATTGGTGGCGGCATAATCGTGACGCCACCAACTTCACGTGACTCACTATGGCTTTTAATGAATGAAATGTAAGTAACAAATTAGTCAACCGAGTGTTCTTTATATATTGAAGCTAACATAATAATAATAATAACCCTGGACAATTAACACATCGTCATCTAGTCCCGTTGTAAGCAGAGCTTGTGTTATGGGTACTAGACTATGAGTAATACCTATATAACTATCTACTGTAAAATTATGATATGCAAAGCTATAATAAATATATAAATACAACTGATGTAAATATTATATTTAGATATTTTTTTGTAAATACATACATAATATACACATATAGAAAACATCCAGACCGATACAAACAATCATACCCATGAATACAAATGTTTGCACCATGAGAGGAATTGAACCCGCAACCATCGGAAGTAAAGCGGTGTGCTAAACCGCTAGACCACCGAGCCCGTCAATGTAGTTTATTTATACGATTGTAAATTGGTAATAAAAATTATCCCACGAATATAAAATTATCAACAAACATGGTCATTTCTGAGAACGTATATATAATCTAGCAGGTATGATAATTTCATATATTCGCGCGTCTAGGGTATTTGTTTAAGGGTAGGTAAGAAAGGGCAGGGTCAACAATAACAGTGCCGCGGCCTACTGGACAAATAGCAAGTCATAGTAATGTAGACACAAGTATTGCAGAGACATGGCATATTGGAAACGTTTTTATATATTTTATATATTATGTTTATTATAATAATTATAATATATAATATATACCTAATTGTTTTGTTCACAATGACATTAGTCAGTAATTGTTAAAAAATACTACCTCATTATGTTCGTACATAATTACTAATGTAATTTTAACATCATTTTTCATCAATGAGATATCAAATATAATTAAAAAAATATTCACTAACGACACTAATATTAACCAATGTGTCTATGTGGGCTGTGTGTGTGTCTCTTTCATTTATTTTTGCCGCCAGGCGGTTTGTTCTTTATACCGTATTTTGGTTAAATGCTGACTACGGAATAGCAACGTATTATTTCCAGCAGGGACATACAAAATTGATGCCATAGTATAAAATTCACGTCATTCAAAGGCTACAATTGTCTCAAAGCATCAGGTGAGCAGAAAACTTGAAACCAGTCTATCATAATAGTAATTTAAAAAAGTATAGCCGTGTCTATATCTTTTCTCGCAATTATATCAATCGCTTACCTGTAAAGACAGGTATTCACGCGGGGCGAATTTCCCGGAATCTGGCGATGATCCGGCGCATTGGCCAGTCTCTAGTAACGGAGATAGTTAACGCAAATCATCTTAAAATATACCCAGATTGTTGATAATAAGGATCAAATTCTTTTAACAAATTCATGGTCGGATATACTATTTAGATAATGGATGATGCTATGGTTGCCTCGATAAGATTGATCGAGTGGGGTAAGGAAAGCAGATAATCTGGGATCGGAATAAAAAATCCGTGACTTGTCAAATTCGTCGCATTCTCAAACGGTCCTCGTCGGATCTACTGATTAGATTCGGTACTTTAATACGAGAGATTGGATTTTATTAGGTTTGTTTACAGTCTACGATAGTTTTAGTCTTGTAACTGCTGGCCATGGTTTCGTCTGCGCACATGGGTTATGTTCCCGTGAGAATTGGAAATTTCTTCCTTACTCTGTTACTAAATAAAAATAGCAGATTTTAGTTGTAGTTGGTCAGTGTAATAGTTTTAATATAACTCTGGATTGCTATTTAATATATAATTAAAAACTTGACAAAGTGACAGATCAGCCATATTCAGTACAAGTGTGAAAATGAATCAGATATGAATTAAAATAATACAAGTAGTACATAAAAAGCATTATAAACATCCAGTCACCTTTTTAAGCATAATCTCTGCCTTCCATACGTTACCACTTCTTAGAAATAGTAAAACTGACATAGTTCTGATAACTTAAAAGCCTTGCTCAATTCTAATAGATGATTTAGGTAAATTAGTTCATGTCACTGTTTAATTACAATTAGCTTATTTTGTAGAATCATTTGGCACTTAATTTAATAAAAATATAACTCCATGTCTGTTATCCCGGATGAGGTGATCAGGGGCATTGTCAACTACTAACATCTTGGTTAACGTAACACTTGATATACCCATATATTGAATCCAACCCGTCTACCACCGACTCTTGGATTCGTTTGATTTGATACGGGTGTTTCCATTATCAAAGAATTAGAGAGAAATATAAATTGATATCCAAAGATTTTTGATATCTGCCAGATTTGAACTCACGATATCTTGGATGTTCGTCGGGAATAGGACGACGCTATCGCTAACCTAGTATACTTAATTTAATGCAACTATATCTATATGTGGTTTTAAAATGGGTGTTGTGGCTGTTTCTCATCGTACTAACCTATTCCCGAGTTATCCCTACAAAACTGGGCAGTTTAATGACAATGCTGTGCCATATTTGTAGCAATAAATTATTAAGGATAGTAAACAAAGGATAAGCAGGTAAGTACAGCCTTCCGACTGTAGTGAAACGCAACTATTGTGACGTTAATAGGATTTAAGGATAAGTATTTAAAATATAAACAATTGATATTGTATAGGGACCTTTAGTGAGGCCGCCTTGTAAGAAAGTGTTGAATGTAATTTTTTTTTATTCTTCGAAACCTATAACTGTAAATGATTTTAATATATGGCTACTTTTTCTTTGGGATACCTAAATGTCACTTTATATCATAACAGTTTTTACCCATAACTTTATCTACTTCTAATAGAAATATGTTGCTAAATATAGCATCACGATACAATCTATTGTCATGTCAAATTTTATTAAGATACGTTCAGCCGTTGATTCGTGAGAAGACATCAAATGGACAGACAGACACGTCTATCCATCTGGTGTCTAAAGTAATATTATTACGGATTAAAACTACTAAAAATTAAAATAAAAGGTATATACGATGACTATCTATTACAAAAAGTACATACCTACTCGAAAATCATAAATTGACGAGGATAATCATATTAACGGTAATAACACAAAAAGTTTCTACTTTTTGTGTTATTATACCAATATTCAATAATACCAATACCAATGTCAATATCCTATAATATACCGTTAATATTGCATTCTTGCAATTGATAACCTTCTCCTTTTTGAAATCGGTTGAAAATACATAGTTATGGAGTAACTGTCTCCAGCTTAAATGCAACATCTCTACTACTGGCTCAGGTAGACGAAAAGTCAGAATCCATTGACATTTCATTAATTATAATCCTTAAATCTTTTTTTCATCTAGGCTCATCTCCGATTCGCAGCGGGATGCAATATTCTTTGAGTTCCTATTAAATTTAATGTGAGTACTATAACTTCTAATTTAAGATTGAAAATAGTTTGTATCAACGAACAATGTTGTCGCGATAGAAATCCATTGCATGGGTTTTTATGTGACAATAGGATTATTGATGATTATGCGATTACGTTGCGTTTAGCTTTGGGTTTAAAAATCATAGAATACATTGCAACGAAATTCGTTGTAACTAAAGTTTTTCAAAATTTTAGTAGTTGGTAAATATAGAAATTTCTGATAGTCAGACTATTGATACAAGCAAAGTCAATTTAGGGTGGTCTCATGCTGTATAGAGTGAAAACATAAACAATTTGCGTAGAGAAACAGGTGACATTATAGAAGTCTATAAAAGTTAAATATCATTTCATTTTAGTCCACTGTTGAACATTATCAGTACCTACTGAAATGACTGATGCGGACTATTTATATACTTATTTATTATTATTACTTTATTATGTACTTAGTCGAGCAAGCTCATGCTTAACTTATTTCGATGAAAAAAAATTATTAAAATATTACCATTATTTTATATCTTTTCATCCATGTTCTATAAACCTACCAATTCTAGTCAGTCCAGTATCAATCAATCAATCTCCATCTTGGTGTTACCACCACGTTTCCCTACTATTGCCCACGTTTTCAATGGCCAGTATTAATAATTTAATAATAATAATAATCTCAGAATAATTCACACAGCGTCATCTAGGCCCAAGTTAAGCTAGCTAAAGCTTGTGTTACGGGCACTAGATAACTGTGACAAATACATAGATATATATATTTCTCGGAAATACCAACGTATTATACATAGAAAACACCCAGACCCATACAATAATACTCATATATATAAATATTTGTGCCGTGCGAGGACTCGAACATGCTATCATCGGAAGTAAGGCGGTCTGGTAAACCACTAGACCAGCGAGGCCGTCGTTAATATTTTACATAAATACCTTATTTTTAATACAAAACCTAACGATACTACCCATAATTACGGGTCGACAAAAACATGCAGTTCCTTTTTTAGTCAAAGATGTTAGAGAAAATTTGAAATTGTAAATCGAATCGAATAGGAAGTAAAAGATGGATATTGGTGATTAAAGTAAATTGTACCAAAACGGAATTTCGTTACGCCACATTCGCTACTCAGCTTCATCGATAACAAATTTATATCAGTAGCACAACGCATCTCCCTGCCATCCCTCCCGCCTCCCACAATTGTCTCAAACCACCATTGTGACAAAACTTTAAAATCAGCAGTTCAATTTACAAAGCATAATATTTTAAATTAACACTATAGGTAAACATAGTGTTAAGCGGAGGAGCGAATATCATGTCTAAAAGAAATATGTAATATATACCATCGAAAAAAGATGGATGGATTGTGTGAAAGATGATATGAATAAAATGAGATTATGCTCAGATTTTACCGCCGATAAGGATCAGTGTAAGAGGATGACACACTGCGCTAACCAAATAATGGGATAAAGGCAAGGTAATGATGTCGATGGCCGGTATCTACATTTCCTTTACCATTTACCTTTTTTTTCTATTTAAATACAGGTATAGTCATACAGTATGGATTATGTAAGATTCTCCTAATCGCCCAGTTTTTTTAGTTATATATAAGTATCGGTTTGTATTAATAAGTTATCATTTCAGTGTTCGGTACACGGTAAAGTACGAGTCTATATCCCTATAGACTTATTGTAATATTAATTTTATTGTATTTTTTATAAGAATTTTATATTGTATAAGTAGTACAATCACCTAGAACATATAAGTACTTATACTTACGTAGATAACTAATTTCATCTATAAGAAGCAAAATATTGCTTAATATTTAACAACAAGAAATTAACAATGACTTTCATAGTCCTGTTTCAGTCTATTTTAAAAATTTGTTTCCAGTTTTTTATACATTTATAATTAAAAGTAGGTTTTATATTATCATGTGGTACCTTTATTCATTATATCGACATTGAACTACTCGTTCAATTAACTTTACCTTGTTTATTTCATACGTCTACTTACAGGTGCGTGTATATCCAAATACAGCTATTGTTATGATTTGCGAGTATCTTTACTTTGTAGTTTCAATCAATGGCTTACATAAATGTTTTCTATATTAATGAAATTAGCTCCTTCTATCGGCTTTGCTCGCTTGTAGTACGTCATCTCAAGAGTTCCGTGGGAGTACAACAATCTCTACTTAGACCTCACTCACATACGTATAAAAGACTCGTATGGAAAATGATTGCTCATTTCTTTTAAAGGACGATAACGATCTTAAAGATGATTGTACTAGATGTAAAATAAATATACACTTGCTCTTAAATATCGTTTACAAAATTCAATTGGGACATAACAAATCAATGGAAAAAGGGCATTACATTATACAATAAGTTATAGGTATACGGACATTAGGGAAATATTTTTGAAATGTTTTCATTAATTAGATATATGTGTTGATTAAAACTAATACTCATCTCTGAAAGATTCTTCACCTTTTTAATTTTAGACTGACTTTAACTGACTAGTTAATTATGATAGAATGGGGATGAACTAACGTTCATTTTCATCTTATTATAATTGTTACCCCGATAGCGTTTCCATCAGTGCAGGTTGCTCTATATGACCATACCTTTATGAACAACAAAAACCTATCATGTGAATAAACCTGCAGTATAATTATTATAATAAAAATCTAAAATTAATTTGACAAGATAGACTTGTGCAAAATTTTCTGCTCGGTATCTCTTTCTGCTTAACCTACACTTATATTATACCTCTTCATAACCTAGCTTAAGATGTATTTCGGTTGTAGTTAAAACATGAAATCTTATTCCTCTTGAATGGCAATGCGTAACGCATGATGCTACAGATGTTTAATAAAGTGATATCGGTGAGGCTATATCGATGTATATCCAATAACGGTCAGAATTTTATCACTAAAAGGGAATCCATAACGCTTCCAGTAGCGCTGGTCTTATTTCTAAATAATAGAAATCCAATAAGTAACGTTGATATTCGTTGCCTTATCCATGGACTTTTGCCCAATTTCTTCGAAACCTAAGTAAATTTCATTAGTTATTGTAGAAAATATTAATAGTAGCACGTTTTGTACGCAGAGGAGTTGTAAAGATTTCAAACTCATTACACAAATATCTATCAGAAGTGTGTCAGTGCCACCGATCCGGAACGCCCATCGCGTGACGTGTTCCGCGTGATAATTGGCCGGCTTGTTGTATTAACGAGTCTCGATTCAGCGACACCTTCGATTCATTTGGTTCGTTAACATCCTACAAGCCGTAGACGGTCAAGCAGATTGAATTAAGCACGTAGATTTGGCATCAGGCGCGGTTGCTTGTCTACAGCATTTCCTTAATGAATGGTCAATCAACTCAGAATTAGAATTGTGCTTGATATATAATTACATTTTCCACTCTTTGCGAAGATTGAGTTTAAAAATTTTATACCGATGTTATTTCTTAGCAGTTCTTCTCATGTGAAGCAGCCAGCTGAAATGAAAGATAAAATAGTTATAGGTTAAGGTACATAAAAAAATATTCTAGAATATGAAAAATAGAGTTAAGTGTAAAATTATAGTACCTACCTAGTATACATGAAAAAAAATCTAGTCTAGATTATAAAAAAGAGAGTTAAGTAGATTCTTGTTTGCATAGATATTTGTGTAAACTGTTCATCTAAATATTCTTTTCCTACGCAGTTTTTCTTTTCATAAGCAATATATCTAATACTTACTAAAAATTTGGTCCAGAACTCACAAAAAAAAAGTTAAAATGAATACACGAATCAAATTGCAACTTGATCTACCAAATTATCTAGCTATAAAATCTGTTTGACCGTGTACAGGCATCCTAAAGTTTAACGTAAAGATACGTTTAATATCGACAGTATACTTACGCGAGAACGAGAGAATCTGTGTTAAACAGTGCGAGGCGTTTGCCAGTCTGTTACGTCATTATACCTGTTTGACCTCCATAAAATATACACTATTTGTGTAGGTTATTGTTAAACCCACGCATATATATAGGTTCATGTCTAATTATCTTAGATCCTTAGTAGTTATATAAATGAAGTATACGTTAATTACTAGTTTGATACGGTTTAGCCATGAGTAAGGGGAATTGGACATTTATTAATAATTCCCAATTCTCAATGTATATTATATCATATAGGAAGTAGTCATATATTTACGCTAGGTCAAAATGTATTAAAACAAAGCTTTAAGAGAGATCGCCCGTTTACACAGAGCACAGACGACCTCTCGTTAACGTTTTGTCTACTTTCTAAATTTATCTCACGCTCTCGTCGGTTCCTTACAATCATACTAAAATTATAATTCGAAAACGCTCTAAGGATATCATTCAGACGTGAGCCTTCGCAGACTGGTGGTAATTCTGACTGGTTCTAGTTGGTAGTTGCACTATTGCGTGACGTCACAAAACCGGTTACTTATCTGTGACGAACGCCGGATGAGCAGAGCCGTCTCGGATAGATAACACCGCACAATGCGGTGCGGCGCGCTGGGCGCATCGACCGGTAGGCGTGGCCGGACCCCGCCCCGCGCCAGACAGAGACCGCTAATCTACGGATAACGGATAACCGTAACCCGTAACCAGCATTGGAGGAGGTTTTAGCGAATGTCGACGCCTAGCGAATGCTATTGGTATCTCGGATATATGCGGATTAGGATGTACAAGGCGGAATTCCAAATCCACGGCTAGGTAAATCCGTATTATGTAAGGAGAACGTTTCAGCTTTCAGTAGATTGTATATACGTCGGTACGTTGTTGGATTTTCGTCTGAATGTAGGTCGCAATTCGGGTCATTTTAAGTTATTTTTAAATTATGTCTTATTCGTTTTCATTTGACGTGTTTATGCGGAGAATATAATTAGGGTATCTAAATAGGGATTGACCTAGAATTTTACTGGAACCTTGTGACTACACTATTAATATTTTTGACATACCAAAAATTTCTTTTCAATTATACGAGTACTTACATTGAAGTAAAATAAGACATTTTCAATGCATAGATACTTATTTCATATTACATTACTTAATAATAGCAGTGGAACTTCTGCAAAAAAATAGTTTTTTTTAAGGAATGTTAAACATTCTGTCTGTTTGATGGAAACTTATAAACCTTGCTATACCTAGCTACACATATCTATTGGTTTAAGTATGTGAGACTGACTACAGATATTGCTAAATACGTGGTACTAAGCTACGTATATTGCTATTCCTGAAGACACAATGCAGAAGCTAGAATACAGGTTGTAAAGCTACCGTCATCATTAGAAAATACCAGAGATATTTATCCAGATGACTTTGTATAAAGTGTCTTATTACCTATATTAGATAAAAATCTGGTATGGATATACTGTATTTAAATAGGCACTAATAAAATAATAGGTACCTGCCAGTCATTCTCGTTTTATATTTGAAAGACAAAGAATGACTGATTTTTTAAATATTGTTTTAGAACATTAGGACTAGCTGTTACTCACGACTTTTTCAAATAAGTAAAATATCGAAAATAAAAGTAGCCTAAGTTACTCTCTTTAACATAAGCTACCTGCGATTGAAAGTCCCGTAAAAGTCGGTCCAGCCATTTAAGAGATAAGTAAAAACAAACAGGTAAACAGATAAATATTTTTATTATTGTATTTGTATGTATTCATGTATTATATATACCTATCGCTTACACTTTCATATAGGTACATTTAGTGATAAGTTGATAATTTTGAATTATAAAGAGTCCCTTCCATTTTACAAACTTCTGTAAACAAAAAAATATAAAAAATATTGTAGGTACTCGTACTATACGAGGAATTGAACCTGTAACCATCGAAGGATGGTGTGCTAAAACTTCGAGCCCGTCAAATACTTATGTTAAGTCAAATCTACAGGCAATTCGGAATATAGTGTGAGCAGAGAAGACCTGACAAGAAACTCTGTTCCTGCTGTTTTCAAATGAAATTGTACAATATCCTTATGTTTGAAACTATATAAGTACGTAAGTATCGTATGTAGCTTCAATTGTCTGGTAGAGGAAGCGCTGCGGGAAGTTTGAGACGAATCTACATATTTTACACCTTTGCATTTATAAACCATATAGGTAACTACAATGTAGTACAGTCGGAACAAATAATATAAACAATTTCATATCAATTTCGTCAAACTTAAGTAGTACCGAATAAGGTAGGCCGGTAACACATTAGCAACTGTCATCATTTTTACGACCTCCACGTGGCTCCTCCTGGGAACTAACGCGGTTAATAAAAAGTGAACCTGACTCCATTCTCATCTTATCATCCCCTAATCGATCGCGTCGATCCAGTGATTAATGCCGCTTTCGTTGTGGTGACAACTTCAATTGGTGAGAGGGTTGTTGTGATGATAATGAAAATGGAATGGTGCTCCCGCCTGTGCTAACGGTATAGACGCGACACCATAACTTGATAATATGAGAATGAAGTATGTGAGCCTATCGTGGCGATCAGGAACTAACCATGGTTTTTATCTTGATGTCTTTTTATGTATCTTTCAAAATTAAGATTCATTAATTTCATCATTATTGTTACGGAAGGAAGGATGGACTGTATTAAGGCTGGTTAAAAATGAGACACGTTCTTAGGTGAGGTAAAATAGCTGTAATCAGCTCGCTAGCAAAAATATAAAGACAATATGGCATAAGAAAACAAATAGTATATAAAAACAGAACGTCAAAATATAAAATTCAAATATATATAAAAAACATAAAAACTATCAAAAAGGTTGCCATCGGCAACATCCTCCCCAATTTAGCTGATGGGCAACCGCACCAGCTTCTTGGGAGCTCAACGCAGTGTTCCGTCAGTGGTTTGACATCGATGAGACTTGCCAGGGTGGACCGCCATCGTTGCCAGTGTGGACCGCCGAAACTCTGCCTTTAAGTCAGCTACCTCGAGGAAGGTTGCTCTCTAAAATTAGGACCGACCGACGTCGACGACGCGTAGGAGACTGGGCATTTCTATCAGTCCTTGATTTTGGTATTAATTTTAATGTTCTTAAAACCAGCGTACACAAGGGAACATCAGAGACATGGGTCAAGGGACGTGAATTGGCTAAGACTTCTGCATCTACAATAATAATACTTGTCAGCATCCCTTCAAAAACTCGTAGCGTAAATGCAATGATGACTTCATGGCGCACTTAACATTTCTGACAAGGCGTTTTCAAGTGTCACCCATAAACGGTGCTACAGAAGGAATAATGCGTAAAAGGTGTTGCGATTGCCTGCTGCATATAAATACTGTACAGCTTACTCAATGTCTCAGGAACTCTCACAGTACTCAAGGCTGTGCAGTTATCCCAAATAATTTTGTAGTAGTGTCCCTCTTCTCGCGACGACTCAATATTGCAACATCTATTTTAATACCTCGAGGTGTTGGCAGACCACAGTAGCTTATTGCTACTAGCTCTTTGATGCATGAAGATACTTGGATCTAGCATCTCTTCAGTTGTTGAAGAAGGTGTGAGGTTTCTTGAAGCTGCCGACCTCGTAGTTTGGTTACGGCTGCCCATCAGTTGTGCCGAATTTAATAGAATAGAAACCGCTCGCGTGTCTGCGGAAGAGGTAGACATTTTAGTACCTATTCCTGTCGGGTCTAATTTAAAATTATTTTTATTTAATTTGTCTATTTCTAAAGTGTCAGAAGTTGTTACATAATAATTTACATTAACTTCTGAATCCGTCCCTGGTACATTATTTGACGAATGTGAAAGACCAAAAATGACCCAACCCAATTTAGTTAAGTATGCCACGGGTTCAGAGGGACCATTCTCTCGAACTTGTGAAGGAAGGGATAAAAACCAATTATCTATACCTATAATAAGCATCGGTTGTACATTTTCGTAACAAATAACATTTTTCAAATCTGATAAATGAGAAAAACTTTCTAAGTCAATTGTACGTAACGTCTGACGTGACACACCCAAACTAGTAATGGAACGCACTCTACGTAATTTAAAAGGGTCACCGTCAGCATTACGCCCTTTAATACATATGTCGACAAACTCTACCTCAGACTGTTTTGAGAGCCCCCCAATGCATTCAACCTTGAGGCTAGCCTTTGGTCCAGATACCCCTATAGCATGAGAAATCTTAGAATCAATAAAGGTAGAGGTCGAACCATCGTCCAAAAGAGCGAATGTGTCGATACTACCCTTAGGGCCGCTTACTGTAACCGCTACTACTTTTAACAAGGGCCGTAAAGTCCTAAGCTCATTGAAAATCCGACCACTGAAAGAATGAGCAACTGTCTCTTTTTCATTTGTATCGTCCGTCCTCGTTGATGAACAACTCGCGGGAGTCAAGGAGCTCTGCGTTCGGGGTTGGTCTTCCTCAGGCACCTCCTCTATAGTAACAAGGTTATTACTTACAGAGGACTCCGACACACCCGACGAAAAATGTAAAAGTTTATGATGTTTATATTTACACCCAGAAATATTACATAAATTCCCTCTAGTACAATATTTATATTTATGTAAACCTTTCTTAAGGCATCTGTTACAAACTTTTTCGTTTTTACACCACTCAAATCTCTTTTGAGGTGTGAGAAAAAGAAATTTTTTACACATATCTATTACATGACACTGCTGACAATAAAGACATATTAATGTCTTGTCATGCATATTATCAACGTTGTCACTCAAAGAAAATGTACTAGAATGTGATGAATTTTTCATTTTAGAATTTATTTTAGAATAATTATCGAAAGAACTACTAGGATGATTATTAATTATGCCAAATTGTAATTGAATATTTACTTCCCTAGTCAAAAAATCTGCTAAAAGTTCAAGTTTTGTTGGTGAACCTACGGACGTGTTGGAGGTGAAATTTTTGTTGGAAATAATAAAATCTATCCACCGTGATCTCATTAGTGGGGTCAATTTGGATAATACAGAGTTAAAAAGTTCAGGAGATTCTAAATAAGCTTTGTTTTTCAGTAATTTTATAATTTCGACACTGTTACGAACGCGACAAGCAAGAATATGTAAATCTCTCGATTCTGTGCCTAGCCTAGGAAGGGCCCGCAGTGTATTCACTTCATGTAGTACAATGTACTCTGGTCGAGCGAACCGCATTTCTAGCTGTGCCATGACTGGCGCAGGGTCGTGTGCTGTCACCAACAATACGGCAACGGCCTCTCGTGCACTACCACGTAACGCCATGCCAATACGTGCTAAGTTTTCAGCAGGCGTGTACGAAGAGGCTGACTCTTCGAAAACTCTTTTAAAAATAAACCAATCTAAATGTTTACCATCATAGGGAGGTAGCCGATCATCCCTGTGTTTTGAAGGACGGTTAACATTCGTTAAAGCTGTTATTGCATTTGCTAATAAATGAATATCTGACTTACCTGTGTGTGTATTATTTTTACAACAAATATTACTTTCCGGGTGCTGATTTGTAGTTACTATTCCCTGAGGACACTGGTAACTACACTGTGCCGATGATTCAGCCAGCACCGCATTAATAGGACCTGAAGATTGAAGATATGTAGATTGGGGCTCTGAAAAAGTCAAATGTCTGTTAGTGAATTTATTAGAAACAGAGACGCGATCCACAAGGGCAGACGTACCGAGGCGCGAATAAGCGACCTCCAAAACAGGGGTACGACTGCGGGGATACGTTGTAGAAGGTAGGAAATCCACAAGAGCCGAACTACCGGTGGCTTGAATACCAACAGGGGCAGTACGACTGGGAATGACCACCTCCCTAGGCTCCGTTGCAACATCCACACATTTGTTGAGCCAACCCTGGACATATTTAATAGACGAACGTACGCTACGTCGACTGTTACGTTCATCTTCAGCTTCAATCTCAGCTAGTTGAGCGGATAGCTCCAATTCGAGTACCTCACGTTCTCTTTGTTGTAATTGTCGTTCTCTCTCCGCTTCTTTTTGTTGGCGCTCCGCTTCTCTCGCAGCTGCGGCTCGTTCCAAATCCAAGAGCTTTTTTGCATGCTCGATTTGAGCGGCTACGGAACGGGCTCTGACAGTGGAAGATGAAGTTGTGGAACCTGAAATAAAAGAGCGTGCTGCGCCCGTTGTTTCGAGCGGCGCGCTAGGTTCCTCACCAACTATATCCGCGGAGGATTCCGCTCTTGGCTGACTACTCTCACCCTTCGTTTGGGAACGTGTCTTCATGTCGGAAAAATTTAGAATTTTTATTATAATGTAATACTAAAGACGGCGAAAGAAAGGACCACAATGTTACGGAAGGAAGGATGGACTGTATTAAGGCTGGTTAAAAATGAGACACGTTCTTAGGTGAGGTAAGATAGGTGTAATCAGCTCGCTAGCAAAAATATAAAGACAATATGGCATAAGAAAACAAATAGTATATAAAAACAGAACGTCAAAATATAAAATTCAAATATATATAAAAAACATAAAAACTATCAAAAAGGTTGCCATCGGCAACAATTATCATTCATTCATTTCATCTCACCGATATGGGTAGATCACCAATACCATGGTCTGCCCTTATAAAAATGGCTTTATTTCATTTCAGAAATCCATTGTACACTGTTCTCGTACAGTCAAACCTTATACCAAGTGGAGGCGAATTGAGAGGAGCTCTGTCGTCAAGGAGGACAACGAAGATATGATGATATGAAAGCCACGACCACTCTGTCAAGAGTATACGACTAAAGAACAATAATAAGACTAAACTCCATTAACTGAAAATCATTCAAATCTATTCAATTCAAATATATAAAAAATATAAGCAAATAAAGAATAAGAATCTTAAAATTATATCCCGAAAACGTTTTATCTGTCGTAATCTTACTCTGACACACTTTGTGGCTCAACTAGATTAAATCTCAGTATTAAAATATCTTCGCAAATAACACTTCATGTGACAGTCGAGAGTATTTCATAAGGAGACGAGTCAACATTTGCTTTGGTATTTATGATCTACCAGATAACACTTCTATGCAGCTTTGGTATAAAGATTAAATAGGTATATTTGTTGAATGCACGTTTAGTAATTATTCAAATACATATAATTAGATATGATCTGGTAGTACAGTTTGTTCAGTCGATTCTTAATAATATGTAAACACTATTTTGTCATAGTGACACTATTAAGAACATCGAACATTTTTACATATTAACAAAATATTTTTATTGTGATGCGATTCTTTCTTGCGACGCTGAATAAAATTTATACATTTATATTTTAATAAAAATATATGTAGTTTCAGGTATTTGTTTATTAGACAACAAATTATTTAAATAGCAAGATACACATTTATTAGGTCATCAATTTATGTTTAGAAGATTCCTATATTCGAGATTAAAATATCTGTGATTTTTTATTTCACAGAGATCTAAAATCAGCATACAATTTGTGTCATAGGGACAAATATGACATAAATAAAAATGAATAAATATTTTCAAGATTTTTTTAATACCTATACTTAATTATTTTTTTATTCATAATCTAAAATAATAATTCCTTTTTAAAAATAAGATTACAGAAATTACTTCATTTCACTTACACATATTGTTCTTATTTTAAATCAGCACAACTAAGTATTTAGACCTTAAACCCTCATCGTAAATTGTGTTTCAACATTGCCATCGATATTTTATATATAGCACCGTTTAACACCTTTGTACTACAACGTTGATATTTTATTGTATATACCTATTTCATAATATTATATTATATCTATATATAGGTCATATCATGTTGCCTTTATGGCGTTATAAACTTATAGTTTGCACCATATGTCATCGATATTACTTTGGGTCTCGGTTTATAGTTTTATGACTTTTACCCTATTTGGAAATATAACCGCAAGTGAGGAATTGTAAAGAATTAAATTAAATAAATTAAAAGTAAAAAAAAAAACAAAGATAATACGTCGATATGTTTTTAAAGTAAAAGAGGGCAGTACGGTAATTGTTGCGGGAATATTGGTAGGAGCTGAAGTGGTTCGAAAGGGAAATAAAGCATTTAAGTGATGCTGCTTGTGAATAAATCTTACTTATATTATAAACGCGAAAGTTAGTGAGTATGGACGGATAGATGAATAGATTGTTAGTCTTTCACGCAAAAACTACGGAACGGATTTTCATGAAAATTTATAGTAATGTAGTTTATACATCATATAGGCTGTAAATTATTATTATTTTCCTTTGAGGAATATTTTTCTTAGATTTCTTTAGTCTATTTTCAGACTAAGGGAATACGTTATGCAGCTATAGACATATTTCGTAATACTGTTCATATATTGGGTAGATATAGGACCTGTAAGAGAGTCTGAGACTGAACAGTTCACTATTCTAGACCAGTCTTTCTATATTATGGGGTATATGGCAAAATAGTAACCTACATATGGATGTTATTACGAAACGTGCCTCTAAATTTCAATTGAAATTATACTTTTATTATAAATGCGATTTTGAGTCTTTCGGTCCGATTTAAGTCTGTCTAGACGGCTGAACGGATCTTTATGAAATTTTTGCGTGAAAATACGTGGACTGCATTGCGAGTGCTTTATTGTTAAGGTTTATAAACATACATGTGAACTTTTAATGACTATATTAAAAAAAATATTACTTTTAAGCCTACTTTTACGTGCAGAATAGTGGCTGCAAATCTGCAAGTATCCTAATTATATATGAGTATCTTTCAATAGATACTACGCAAAGAAGAACCTATATCTAGTTTTGTAGTCAAACAAAGCGATGACTTGACTAAAAGTTCTGTAGTCGAGTGAACTCGTTGACGCTAAAAGACAAGAGCCGATGTGTTAATAGTAGACAGTTATGAACTGTCAGTGTTTACTCGGCTTTGTGTGTACTTAAGAATTAGTAGGTTAATATTTTCCAATGTATCTACTCTCGATTCATGAAACACTTTGAACGTATTTTATCGAACGAGTTTCTCCATTGTAATATATTTATTTTATGTCATACTCCCCTGATCTATTTATTTTGTTAATTAATGAATTTAAAAAATAGTAGAAAGAATATGGTGCATATTCTCGAGCTGTTTTTACGTAAAATCTTAACAAACACAGTTTGTTTAAACAGACAAACAGATAGTTTTTGAATGTTGAGGCTAATCATAATATTATTCTATAACTAAAATACCTACATTCAATCTAAAAAGATACAAAATGTGATAATAACGTTAACGAATATTACGACTGCATAACACTTTCTTTTTTAATTTTACGCAAATTATTTATTGGAAGCAATTTTTATTCTGTGCAGTATTTTTATAGCTGCGGTTTGTTAATTTTGAATGAACTTTGATAAATTTAAACTTTTTATTCATCTCGTGCTTTGCTTGCAAGTACCTTTTTTCGTTGAATAAATATTGCGGATTTTCAAAACAAATTAAAAGTTAATAATGTGTTGGTGAAAGAATTTTTAAAAGTCGTTATACGTTTGTTCATAATTTTACAACAATTATAGTTATAACACAATTACCACATTACAAATTATTGTTACGATTAAGATCTGTATAATGAATTTTGTACTATATAAACATACTTCAGTTGCATGTTATGTAAGTATATTACTCTTATTATATATGGCTGAAGTGTTTCTAAGATCTATATTCTATAACGTAACATCCGACATCCAGAATTCAGAGAGAACCCTCTCAACTCATTGTTTATCAATAACAAGTAAACAAAGAGTGTTCTGTATAAAGCCTCAATCGTTACCACTGCCCCAAATACTGTGACTGTCCCCTCCTGTATCCTCGCTTCCTCTTAATTAATGTTCTATTTGTATTGTATCAAATACTTACGTAAGTACTTGGTAAAGGGATGTGAAGAAATGTCATGTGTTACCCACACTGAGATTACTGCATAATGGCAAATATTATAGTTTGCGATGTATTTAGGTCTACGTTAATATTGTATTAAAATGTGTGCAGATTATTAATATAGTTAAACTGGTCTTGACACCAATAATCTTATGGTAATAAAGGCTATTTTCCTCTCCCGACGTTTCGGATTAGTTGCACTAGCTGTGGTCACGAGTTGACTGGAGTAGGTAATAGGAGCCGGTATTTTGTTTAACTACCGTCACACAAACGGGATGTATTTTGATTGCCTGTATAGTACTGTATAATATGTACTGACAATCTCACATATACACATTGTATTTTATAAATGCTTCATATGAATAAAATTTTGTGATAACTTCAAATATTTCTAAAAAGTTTTATTCTCAAAATACCTATATACCTATGTTTATAATTCTGTGACGCTGCCCAAGTGCAAAACAACATAACATTCCTACATGTGAAAGAATTTAAAACAGTCTTTTTTAAGTATATTCATAATAATATACAAATCGGTCCTCTTGATAATATGTTTCAGAAGGAAAGGTGGTGTAACATAACATAATCTGATTAGTATAAGAAGTCAACTAGTCCTTTAAACTTTAGTACATTTCAAACTACGCCATTAAATATAAGCTTAACTTTAATAATGTAACGCAATATTACTCCCTTTTTTACCAGCACGACCGCATCCCCCATAACAATATTTCAAATATCAACAAGGGAGATCATTTCGGAAGTTGCAGAAATTAAGAAAAATTAACTTTCCCGGAAGGTAATGTCGGTTAAACGTTCGCTAACGGCCACGTACAAAATTATATGAAGCCGCGACATTTTTTCTACATCCCCAGCAGACGGGAAGCCACTGTGATTTATATAATGAATAAAAATGCTTCCTAGGACGACGCCGCCATTTTGCAAGGATATTGCAATTAGCCACCTTGATAGCTTTTTAAATTATAAAATTAGAAGCGTATTGATATTTAAGAGCCGAGTGCAATTTGAAAAGAAATTTGTCAAATTAAGTTAAGTATCTGTTTTGTTATATGTTCCTGATTACAGGGACATATCACATTAGTATGAAATAATTAATATAATTTCTTGTAAACGTACTTATTAGATATTTTTATGTTCATTACACTTACCTATATGATTTCGTTATCGAAGTATGTAGTTGCCAAAATTCTGGAGCAGAATTATAAAAAAAATATTAAGTACTTTTTCAGTATTAGGTATAGGCTACAAATTTTTGTCATTTAAAATTGTAATGTGTCTTCCTATACTATTGTGATTATGTCATATTAGATCAATATGACATAATCACAATAGTATAGGAAGATTGATACCTAAATGTAGCGTACACTGTTCAGCTATAGTATTGTTACTTATTATATTGTTAGTTATTGTTATTACATATTGATATTTAGGTATTAAAAAAAATTGAAAACTCACAACAAATTAAACTGGTTTTAGAAATTATTTGTCATATCAGTTTTTCTTAGATAGTCAATAGGAATTATAATAATATGTAATATACCTAAAACGTATCCATCTCTATGAATGTTTGTAATTGATCTACATAAAGAAAAGGTAAATAGAATATGTGATATCAATGTGTTGTGTATATTCATAATTACACATATTATTATGTATTCTATGTATTATAATAAGTATTTT
The DNA here is from genome assembly GCF_030625045.1 of Achroia grisella. NCBI lineage: Eukaryota > Metazoa > Arthropoda > Insecta > Lepidoptera > Pyralidae > Achroia > Achroia grisella. The sequence continues at coordinate 745,566 of NW_026712791.1, forward strand.
AGTATTAATATTTATGTATGTATATTTATACGTTAAGTATTTTTGTAGACCTAATCATTTACGTTTGTTCTTTCTGACCATTGCCCATCAACCGTTTCTGTTCTTATCTAATGGTTAGCTGGCAGAGAATATCATATGGTATTAAGCTTGCCAGTTTATATGATGTTATAAGTGCAATAAAAGAATATAATATAAAATAAAAGAGGAAATGAGAATCATGCTTAACAAGGAGTCCGGGGGTTTAATACATAACATAACAAAACTCCCGGTTTCCTTGTTAAGAAACATATATACTTAGTTAATTAGATACTTATGTTCATAAAATGCAAAATGCAAACATTGTTTTTCAATTGAAGTTGCTTTTAAAATGTATAATTACTTAATGGATCATTAATATCGCTAAATAGTTACCATATTTAATTGCACGATGCACTAACAATGAACTCAGCATCCATTTTGCTTTAAGGCGTGATCATCACGCAAAATTACATGATCAACTAAGAACTTGCATAGACAATTGAACAGTTGAAAAATATTAATTAAATAAAAGAAGTTGTAAGTATAAAAAAAGTAGATGGTACATAATAGATGTAGGTATTTAATGAATAAAATTAACACAGCAATAATAAAAAAGATTTGAATCGGAATAAAAAACTCCCAATAATAAATCTCAATATCTGTAAAAAGTTGATAGCTACCAATCGCCAAACTATAGACACAACAATATTTTCACGTATATACTTATCTAATGAATATCGAACGATCATTATCATTTATTTAGGCTACAGAGTAATAAACGCAACGCTTACGCAAACGGAACGTAAATAGCATATCAAAACAAAAACGTTCTGTGCCTAATCAAGATAAAACCCCTCTATACAGCAAATTAGGCATCACACCGTAGCAATCTGTGAATTACAAGTGTAAATAATCCAGAACGCCCAACCACTGTGGGTTGGGCTTTAGAAGAAAAAAAAACTCGTTAAAATAGCGGCTTAAAAAAGAAAAGCGCTGAAACGGGAAGGCTCGGTCGGTATCGGTTTTTCTCGTTGCGGGCGGTTCGCTGGGCGGGGCCGAGTCAGTAGCGCGCCGCCGGTCGGCTGGGTCGTACGTGTCCCGTGATTGTTGACGGTGTCCGCATCACCGTGCACATGTTGAGTGATACTTCGGCATGTCGATGTCGTGAATTGTAACAAGATGGACTTTCAAAGTGCAATGGAGACGTTCGCGGAGGCGTGGGCAGCGGCCAACACTGTCAAATCAGAGGGCCCTAGTGATCTGTCGCAGGTCAGATTTTTATATTATTTCATTTTTAATTAATGACGTTTGTTTTTTATTATACCTATTTAGGTTCTAGTCATAATTATAAGAGATAAGACACGCGACTAAATATATTTAAATAATAAGATTACTGTAACGAATTTAGATCATATGTAAATAGTAAAATTATTATTAGATTAGACATTTCCGAATTTTTATACATAGTTTTATATGTAGTTATTTGTAACAGCGGGGTTTGGGTATAGTCGCCGTAATGAAAATTATGAACGGAAATAAATTATGCAGTGTACTTATAAAATATATTATTAATAATATTAATACAGACGTACCTACGTGCGCAGTTTCTATTGTAATATCGAAAGAAATGAATGCTACATCGACTCATTAATGCACTTGGACAATAAGTCGCCAAGTTCATCTGATAACCATATAAATTTGCATTTAAAAATAATGGAACCATCGGCGTGTTAGTCAATAGATTTTCAGAAGAATCGCCAAATCAGCCTCTTAAAACAAATTTCTACCCTAATTGTGACAACAATTTAGTTTTATTTGGTCATTAATTGATACGATTACCTAATTTTGTTGATATACATAGATAAGTGTTGACACTGACAGATTTAGTTAATGCGGGTAGGTAGATGTTTATTTGTTAATTTTGTGTTTATTTGTTACTTACTTAATTAATTTGATTGAAACATTTTCATTAGAAAAATACATTTTTTTATTAAAATAGTCATTTTTGGTTAAAAATTGATATATAATCAGAAATAACTGGAATAAGAAGGGATAAGATCATTTTTGATTGGGTGGACTCTTCATAGATAGTAGTATTCTTAAAATAATATGAGTATGATATCAATTTTGTTGTACTTACATCAATACTAATAAAAAAAATCAATACTTGTTATAATAATTTATGTGTACGGAGTTAGGTATTAAAATGATTTAATAAGTAAATTACTATAGAAAGTAACGTACTAAAAAAATATATTAATACAGTTAGACATATCTATGTGATGACTAGTAGGTAACTAGTTAATATTTTTTATACTAATCATTATAATATATATCGAAATATCAAATCATTGTTGGTATACCTACATAGGTATTTGTTGTTAGTACTACTGTAATATCTAAGATGTATTTGTTAAAGTATTTCAATCTTTACGCATCGCGCACTTAATGTTGAACTGTATTAACTCTAAATTTACAAGTTTTGGAAAATCTGCTTTAATGCTTGACTACAATGTCGATTTTCCAAAATTTGTGATTTTTATTTTTTTATTTGTAATGCAATTTAGTATTAAATATGCGTTGTATTTGATTGTTCTTACTCAATCGATATATTAGATCATTATCGTCATTACACATCTTAATTTTAATCAATTAATCATTGAGATATCAGATCAGCCAGATCAGTTTATAGGATTAAAATAAAATGATTAACAAAAAATTATTACTATTAATACAAGGACGTATAATAAATAATTATAAATATTCTAATTTATGACCAAATTGTACGCAGTATCTTTTTGTTATTACTCTCTATCTTTTCTATTCTCAATAGATTCATTAGTAAAATCTCAAGTATTTTATCCGTACATAAAGTTCTAGACTAAGAAGTAATTGTCCTATGAATATAATACTACTGATGGACACATATAAAAACATTTATTATGTAATTACACACTATGTGCATAAAAAACAAAATTAAACTAGGCATATCAGTCGTGTAATCTTATCGGAATTCAAACTAGATGCTTCCGTAGCTTATTACTGTCAAATTACTTTAAACAATTATTATTACGCTACCGATTAGCTAATTAGTCGGTATATTTTGAACTAGGTACCAGTTGCCGCAATATATACCTTATACCTATATATCTACTTATTCAAATTATAGCATAAATCCGTAAGATCAATCAAATTCATTGAAAAAAAAGTTGTGCAGTCAGTAAGTATATAATATGATCTAAGAATAAATATTTAGGTATTTTCGATTTTTTTTAAATTGTGATTATAAAGGTTTGTAACGTGCTAGTACTTATCGTACCAGCGACCGTTGAAAGTAAGACGGTATGCTAAACCGCTAGCCCACTGAGGCCTTATGCAAATATTAAGTTATTTTCTTTGTGAGTAATATTTAACAACAAAATTAAAAATGTTATCTTACTTTGTTAACTAAATGTATTTAGTAAAATACTTAAAAATGTTTTGATGGAAATTATATTTAATAACAAAATTTATAATGTATCCAAACATTATAAATGTATATAATAATATTATATGTAATATTTATAATGTGCTGAAATAATATTAAATGTATTTTAGATATTCTTACTTACTTTGGTAAATATATGTATTATGCATAATACTTAAGAATTCTATTTTCAAATTAAATTAGGTATACAGTAAATTTCAGGTATTTATTGTATACCTAGGTATTATGACGCCTCATAAATTACTACAAGAAACCACTCTCAGCCACCTGCCTAGATATATAATAATATACATAAGAAATAAGCATGGATTATATAGCGTAGCGGAATGCAGAGTGTATTTTTTAGCATGGAAAATAGCTGCAGCTCATAAATTAATGTGCAATGAAACGAAACCATACATTCGTGTTCAGTTAAAGGAAATATTCTTGTGACTTGCGACAGTGTGAAGTTCACGAAATTACTGGATAAGAATAAACAGGATAAGGGTGTCACATAATACCGAGAGGTACGGACCTCTCGGTATTATGTGACACCCGTGATACCAGTCAGGCTGAGGACTAAGATGTCACGCTTCTTATCCAGTAATTTCGTGAACTTCACACTGTCGCAAGTCACAAGAATATTTCCTTTAACTCTTGCTGTTCATGTATATGCTACGGTTACCATTAGGAAAGGATATCTAGATCCATTAGGAAACCATTCCATTAGGAAAGTGAGCCGTTAGCTTGTTTGCCTTTCCAAATATATAAAAAAGAGATGAAAATAGCAGTTTTGTATTGCAGATTGGAGGTATTATCTTATAGGTTGATTGTTGCGACCTATGTCCATTATACTGTGAACTATGAAAGAAACATCAACCTTCATTAAAACTATTTTTATCGCATAATTTGTCTAATTATCTATATAATCGAAATAGTTGCAGATTATTTCGATAATAGCATTTTAAGTAGACAACCTATTGACTATTGGGAACCAGTTTCTTTGTGGTTAAATTAAACTATTTAAATTAGGTGTAGGTAATTTGTGTGCATCATTATCGTTGTGGCCATTAATAAACATATTAAAAAATACAATATATTCTGTAGATAAATCCAAGATCTGCCTATACATATATATATATAGATACCTACTTGCAATTTTAATTGACTTAAAAAAGGGAGGTCAAAAATTTATAACCTAGTTTGTTGTAGGTATTCTTACACATTTGTGATGTAAAATATGTCATTTTTTATAATAAATGCTTACCCGAGATCTTTCATTGCATCATCCTACATATTCTAAAAATGTATGAAAACTTGTTAGCATATCCAAAATTATGTAAAACTGTATTAAAATCTCATTAAAATCTGTATAGATCTTTTTAATACCTACAGTTTGAGCCAAAGTCCGAAACTAAGTTGTACATGGCATCGTCTATATTATCTATTCTACTTCATGGTCGTGTGAATAAAAATAGGCAATAAAGATATTCTCAATCGGCTTACATAAAAGGTATTATATACATTATATATTTGAAAACAGTAGCGTTACAGTCAAATACTTATTATTATGATAGTATCGAAATTGAATTATAATCAAGTTTTCCGATTAAATCGATTGTGTTTTATAAATATTCGCCGTACCTTTGAGTTAATCCATTATCGCGGATTATTGTTATGCCGATAAGTCCTACATTGCAGTGCTGATATCGTGTTGCGTATAACGTAGTGATAAGTGTATCGTACAACAGTTTATTGTAGTTTTGAAAACATTTTCTTTTATATTTTAAGTACGGTGGGTGAACTATGAAAGGCCTCCTTGTAAGGCCTAATATTAAAAATTGTACGTACTTATTGCTTGCATAGGAGTCGCGGTAGAATGCTAGCGCGACCCCATGACTCCGGTTATGGTAGCTCGGAGGTATGATAGTGTAGTGTGTTAGTATGATGAAACTTCTATAGTCCACAAAGGAGTGAGAAATATTTAAATATTTTACAATTAAAAAAAAAAAGGTTGAATCCCAAGTTAATTCTACTTATTACTGCATTGTGAGTTCGGACCTTTGTTTTGTTGTTTATTTGTTATTATGCTCTTCCATGATCTAATCGTTACCAAAAAGATAGTAATTTCCTGTATAGCAAAGATTTTCCGTAGAACAGATACATCCCCGATAGAAAATGGCGTCTGTAACATATATACACGAACACCAAGGAATATAATATCTTGGGCATAGACATGACTCGGTAGAAACTCATGCCTGAACGTGTTTGTTCGTGCAAGTATTGATTATCGAACTCGCTACCTTCGGAAGAGAGGCGGAGTGTTGAACCGCTAGACCATGGAGACCGTTATCATATAACCTCTGAAGACTCCTATAGACGCTGAATTTACGAATTATAGTAGTAGATATAAATAAAATACAGAAAATTATTAAGTTCCTACTAGTATATACCTACAGTTACTATCTTGAGGATACTATCAAAGATAATTCATATAGGTCCTACTACTATATTAAAAACTAATCTATGGAAGTTGTAGTAGCAGATTTGTAACTTTAACTTTGTGGTTTATTTATTTTATTACTCATAATTTTAATGAAAGAAGACTTCCTTCAAATAGTGGTATTGCGCACGGAAGTACTACGAACAAGTAGAACAAGAGATAAAAGACATGTTTTTGAGATAAGTCTGTCTACCTACTACTATGTATCTGTGAGATTTATAACAGTAACCAGGTATTATAATATAATCTGCTGCGCTGATGAATTTGAGCATTTTTACCTTAGTAGTACCTATTTAAATATGCGCAAACTGCATTCTTGTTATACGTCACACCACAGAATTTAAATATAAATCATATTTATATAATCATACCAAGTTAAATCATACTACCGCTATAGAGGCAAAAAGAAACCGATGTGCGATAGTATGCAACTTATAATTGCGTTGTTTATTTAGGTACCTACATCTATTATCTCATACGTTTCCCACACGGCTCGCATCTGTTCCCTATTCAACGCCTAAGCAATTACCATACAGCTTGACTATTATGATAGGTAGCAGTTAGCAACATTTTTCAACGTAACCCGAACACCGTTACTGATTCTCAGTGATGACTAGATGTTTCGAAACCGAAACAAAAAAGGGTATACATGAGCACAATTACGTCTCTGATGGGTAAGTAGAAAGTGGGCGCGTGCCAAGCCGGACACCACAAAAAGTGTGGTGAGGTTATAGTATATAAATAATCCGTGCAATTAGACACGTACGTCGTATCAGGTGAAATATTCCGTGGTTCAATTTGCGTTGGAGACCGATACAATGATCGGTTCGAACCTAATTACACCGCCACGCGCGACCGTTCTCTCCGCGGACCGTGCGGAGCGACGCATTAAGCGGTATTCACACTGTAAAGGGACCTAGGGGTTTAGAATTCTAAACCGGGACAGAAGATTTCGAATTCTGGATCATTAGCATTAAGTTATAATTTTTATATCAGAAATTATATTATTGATTATATTATTGTTCTTTAAAAGTTATGATGCAGTTATAATTTTTATCGTGATGTTATCATGGCTTCAACAGAATATCAGTAGTGCTGAAATTTAAGGTGACATGATCCCCTCTTTAATTGCTGTAAATATGTACTTATTGCCAAAAGTTATATCTTTATATTCATCCTCTACTCCGTTCTGCCTTATTTAAATAAGAAAAATAAAAAGTTTTAAATAATTTTAAAAACAAACAACCTAATAAAACATGTATTGTCCCGGCCGTATGTCAAATTGGATAGAACTGAAGGCATAAGCATTCTGAACAGAACAGGTTATCCTCAGCTCAGATATATTGTACATATATGAAAAAAAATCTTGTTCATGACAGCGCCCAGATATAGAGGTGTGTGAATGGTACTTTAGCAGTCGCCGATACACTTGGATTATTATCTTCTCTTCTCGTGCATCTAATAATATTAGTCTGTTGTCCGCTTTATCAACTATGAAAGTTCATTATTAGAGTTCAATGTTTGATAATAAAGCAACCAGATGCTCAGATATAATGTTTCCAGTTAGAAATATTTCATTAAATATTTTTTTGTTCGTATAATAAAATGTCTTAGTGTTACTCCGTAGCCGTACCGAGTCGTGGCACGCGCTAGTAGTCGCTGCCTGCATGCGCCTGCGCCACCACGTTGTAATAGGCTCCATCTCGCGGATAAAGCGGCGACACCGTTACCTTTCTCAAATCACGTACACTATTGTAATATCCAATCGCTCAGAAATGAGATTGCGGCTAACAAGTTATTTACATTGACGTTTTAATATGGGTACCGCCTGAAAAAAACTATTTAAAAATGTAATTATAATGTGGTGTCCGTAATAGCCGCAGTGTAGCACCGGCGAGTCGCCTTTGTGACGCAGCTAAGCTCCGAGATTAATTTTGGCGCAACAATGAACCAGTTTACGGTTAATAATACATGTCTTAATAAGTATCAGTTGCGATATTGTCAATTTTAAGTTTCGAAAGCGAACGTTCGATGCGGAGCTCCCGGCGTTGTGCCGATAGGATCTTTATTACGGCTCGTTTTTTTGGGGGAAAAAATATTAATGTAGGGGATCGGGCCGGACGGATAAGTAGTGGAGATTGACGCAGTGACGCGGGGTCTGTGACCGGGTGAGCTGATGCGGCCTGCGGGATGGAGAGAGCAAGGGAGGGGGGAGATGCCGGCGAAAAGCCGCGAGGCTGCATTGCGCGGGAGCAGCCAAAAACTAACCATAAATTACTGGCTACTTGCCCGACTGCTGACGACGACACGCGCTGATCTTTTTTACTCGCCTGCGATCCTGTTACAACGCAAATTTCTCACGAACATCAGATTGGACTGGCATATCTTGGGAGATTGATCGGTATAATGAGCTCCGAGATTTATGATTTAGATGAAGAACCTCGTCAATATCCATAAGGAAATTTTGTCCCCAAATGAAGATGCATTGGTCTTTGATGTAGGTACGTTTGAATTCTTTTTTTATATAATTGGGTAATTTCGCTCATGAAATCATAATGAGGATTAAGGTGGTTGTTCTGGAATTTTGGTAGCCCTCGGCGGAGCAGAGATGAAACAAGAAAATTTTACATAAATTACACGTATACCTACATTAATAAGTAGGTGGTTACGTGGTTATACTCAGTAATCACTTTCTATATATCGGTATTACATTTCTATTGCATTAATATTACTTTTTATACTTGTAAAATATACCTAACAAATACGATAATTCTAAATCTTTCGCTTTTGCAATTTTGAATGTAGCGAACCTACACAAAAATAGGCTATGTACCTACATTATTTAACTTATTATGTTAGTGTTTGTTATTTATCAACTTACAAATTCTCGTAACAAAATTGTTATGTCTGGTTTGATACCCAATCATACATACCAATTAGATATGGTTTCGGAAATTCAGCAACTTAAGAAGTTTTTAAAAAGACCCAAAAATAACTTTTCGTTTAATTATTTAGTATCTTTTTGTCAAAGTGACAACGTAGCAAACTGATCGTTCATATTTTTTCTTATTCTACATCATCAGTCATCAGATATTCATAGTTATATTTTCTCTTATTTTTAATAATAAAGTCATACATTATCTTTTTAACTATTGAAGAAAATTACATGTCATAATAGTTTAATGTCATATAGGTGACCTACCAGTATGACAGCCAGAACGAGCCCTATAGGTACAGAGTGACTGGTGCGTGCAACACTTATGGGGCAGTTGCATATTTGTGGCGTGTTAAGTTGCGTGTATTCGGACTGTCTGCGTACTATCATGTCATTATCGACAACATTGTAATTAACAAAAACTTAATTTACCTATCACTAACTTTAGTATAAGTACTGAGTAATTAAACCGGCTATGTACTTTAACAATGAACTATCATCATTCACATCTATCGTCCACTTTCCATAATAATGAAAATAATGTGGCAATGCTCTTTTTTAATATACTTACATTCTTGGACATACATCAGACAAAGAGTGCCCGCCTTTCTCCAGGGGAACGCGACGCGCACTCTAGCGATTACCCACTTTTTTGCCCCCCTCATTATGCAGATTCTGACGAAAAAAGAATAAATTTAATAATACGCGTTCGTGTGCATGCGTTATCGAACGCACTTGCTTCTGATAATCTGCGCGCGCCGCACCGAGCAATTACAGTGCGGAGAACGGCGCCCGCGCACGACACGCCGCGTTCCAAAACACAATTCCGTTTTTAATTTCAGTTTTGCAATGTCCAATAGTTTCGTCATTTAATACGTATTTAAATAGGTATATTTTGTTACTTAATCCGTTGCAAATGGAAGGTCTATTATAGGTCTGTTGGCGTAGTACTTGACTTCGCTACTGTAATTGAAATGATATGGCAATTTCGCGTAACAATAGATACGTTACAGTTTAGATATTTATTGACGTAATCAAACATACTTTCTAAACAAATGATTTAGACGTACATAATTAAAATAACAAGTGCTTATGTAGTTTGTATGAAATATGACCTTATACAAAACTATTTCGTTCACAACGTATATTTATCATCTTCCTCCATGTATTATCTATCTGCACAACACAAGTAAGTACGTACGTACCTAAACAATAACCGATAGAAACACAAATAAGGTACCTGCCCCTGTAAACCTAGTCCATGGTAATTATAAAAAAGTGAACTATTATTTTATTACTTGAGGCATTCTTATATACCTTTATATTGTTATCATACGTATTTTGAAATTGAAGATCCTAATAATGGGTAAAATTGATTCTTCTAACCAATTTCATAGATATACACAATCATTCCTCTTTTTAATAGAAATACAGACAGGTATAAAAATCGTATAAAGAAAACTCATATTAGGGCAGTTTAAAAAATATGTAATATAGATTTTGAAGTAGGCTTCTTTTAATAAGAATTTATTTTATACTAATAATTATAATGGAACTACTTTGTAAAAGTCATGCGTGATTATTCATACGAACGTGTTTTTGCATGATGCATCGTCATTGGCGGGCTTAATGTTTTAGATTAATTCGACAAGATTGAGTGCGTCTTAAGGAAATGCATGTCTTCAGGTTTGCGGTGGCCTAATACGGATTATCAGCGCACCTGAGGTGTGCAATTAATAATGAACGGGTGGGGCTCTGAGCGTAGATCTGTATAAATTTTGTCGAAGATTAGAGCCTGAGTGGAGCAATTTCAAGATGGTAGTTTATATGTTTAGAGCATTTTCAATAGAAAATGCTAATAACATAATATTTATTTTTCTACACAAATTATTGATAGATTGTAACAGAGCCATTTGGAAAATTAATGATAATGTACTTTGCGGAGAACTGGTGCCTGTAATATGTATCTATTAGAACCTGTGTCAGTGGTCACCCCCCAATATATCTTACGCTCGAATAGTTATTATTTAGTATTTATATATAGTTATTATTTTTAATTATTACGCACAGGCAAGTATTAAACAATAAACATTATGTCTAGAATATTTTCAATGCATATACTTATAGGGTATCCCAAGCCAAAAGTCTAGAAACGTATAAACTGAACCAATTTCACCTGGATATTTGATAATAAAATTTGTTATCTTCATACTAAACTAATGATTATTACATTGATGTTTTAAAAACGATTGTCCTTTGCAATACTTGTTCAGTTTTATAAATTATAAGTAAGTTTATTAACTAGTTTTCAGTGATATATATATTTATAATATCTTTTGCAAACAATTTGCTTTTGAAATATAAAATCTGAAGTTCATCCGCGCCACTTCCCAGGAAATTCCCGCGTTTACGATAGCACTTAAAATGCAAAATTGGGTAAAACACCAATTAATAAAAAAAATATGTTTTCTTTACGATAATATAAAGAGCAGGAACGATCAATATAAGGCCGACAATCATAACAATTTGTCCGTACAAATTATTATAGATACCATTGTCGCACAAGCATAGATGCTACTTATTATTGACATGGTGACAAGTATCTTGAAACTTCATCCAAAATTGATTCTTAAGGAATGTCGTTAGTAACTATTATAGCTTAAAGTGTTATAATATTGACGTGTTTAAAGTATACTAGGTAAGATATTATAAATTTATCGGTGAGGGTTACGTAGTGACTGTTATCTTGTATGTTGTGTGGATACGTGTTAATTAAAGATTTTCTTTCTCGAAAGATTGTATTTTTTATTGTATATCTAAGATTAGCTCTTACAAGTAACCATTATAATATAAAAATTAAAGCGACCACTTATATTCTCTTATTTATTTAGACTTCTCCGTCTGTTCAAAGTTAGCAATTATGTACCTAATAAATAAAAACGATAAAACTATATTCAATTAATATTCTAGGATACAATAAAACTTTTGTTTGTGGTAATTTAAAATTTATAATCTAAATCATTGATCTTTTCGACATACACAAACAAAAACTATAATAATCTAAACCTTTAATAATCTTTTTTGTTGTTAATAAAGAATATGTAGTAACCAAAATCTACTAACCGATGCTTTTTATTTTATTTTAAAGATAAATACAAACAATTATTACAAAAAAAACCAAACTGAGATATGTCTATTTACAGTTAAAGAATCATAGGTGCTTAATATTAGTAGAACCAACGAGTTCGTAGTCGTATGTAATCTGTTTGTTTCTAAGAAACAAGCAAAATTTCAAGTAGAGCAATATGATATTGCTAACAATTGCTACACCGAAACTGGTTAAACTGTTTCTGATGATTAGCTCACAAAAAAGCTTAGATAAATAGACAAAAATTCTAAAAATAATTTCATTGGGTTCTATTACGTTGATAAAGTGCACAAGTAATTGTATTTATTATATGTTCGTATGTATTTATTATGTGTATAAATGATTAAGTCAGTATTCAAATTGTTTACTAGATTGATATGTGTATGAAAAATTATTGTCGCACTAAACGAGGAACCTATTTTAATAATGAAAACCATTCCTTAGGCACCTGTTCTCCTAGTACGGCTATATAAGCAATTTACTTGCGTAAGAATGTACCTCAGATATTTTATAGTGCTGTTTGTTGTTTTCTTTAATTGATACTAATATAAATAATCGCCAAGTGTGAGACGACATTGCCATACCAAGATTCCGTTGCAAATAAAATTTAATGATATATCAAATTTTAAGGTATGACCATTAAGATAAATAAAGATTAGAATTAAAAAGTTTAGGTAGTCGTTTTCTTAATTATATTATCGGGAGTACCGACTGTCAGTTAGATATAGGTTTTGATAAGCGGCAATATGGAAATATTTCACGGACCATATCTAATAAAAAAAATTGTAGATAATAATGTCTGATGGTTCATTTTATTTAACAAAACAACTGATTGAGGAAATGCTAATTATGATTATAAAATTGACGTTAACGTCAAATACTGTTATGTTTTTAATAAATAGACAAAAAGGAAATATATAAAATAGTATAAGGACATCCTCCCCAACTCTTTTGTTTTGACGTTTTTACTGGACAATTAAGCCGAATGCATTCCGAATTGCGGAGACAGTATGTCGATTGTTGGTTGCATTGGCATGACGCGAGGGCAGGGTACTGGATCAAGTCAAAAACAGCCAAAAACTGGCCCCGCGTCTTAGCCTTGAATGGCTTAGCCCTCTGGACACGAGCAAATAGCTGACGTGGCCCGCAGGCAGCCGCGCCCTGCATACACAATGTGCGGATGGGAACTGAGATGCAGTGGAGTAATATTTTTATTTATTTTATTACTTCCTACTTATACCCTGTTTTTTAATAAAAACTAAAACGTCCTTCATACCTTTTTTGACTTTTATAGTATTTTGTCACTTTCTTTCAGATAAACAAAATAGTTGCTAAAAAAATTACAACAGAGTTCAATAGGTAAAACAAGATCTATGAGACGTTTGGCGTTCATATGTATAAGAAGGAAAATCTTTAAGATAATCTTTTTTTCTCAATGTGTCTATATGCTTTTAATGTTAAATGGCATCCTGTACCACTTAGAAAGTAATTAAGTTTCTTGGCATCTATATGTTACGCTATCAAGCTGTATCAGTTAACTAGAACGTCAACTGATACGGCTTGCCGGACTGGACATGAGGGTTATTGATAAAAAAATATGACGTGTAGTGGCAAAAAAAGTACCTACATGACTAAATGGTTTTTACTTTGCCTTTAAATTAGTTAAACGAGATAACTGTAGCATATTAGTAAAATATACGTATTATTATTTTTTTATGAAAGTAAAACTTTGTACGCTGTCAGTTTTATCGATTTGTCAACTTTTTATCGATTTCGTGGGAGAAAGAGGTGGTGTTAGGGTGAACGACTGGGGTGGTTACAATGAAATTTTTGATGACCCTGTTGCTACTGATAATATAGAAGATAGTTACAATTTTCTATTTGAATTTATCAATGGTGAATTGAACATACTTCCATAAAGTCCTTGATTTCAATTTCTTGTTATATTTAAATTTATTTAAGAAGTCAAGGTTCAATTGGTTTTATATTAACAAACAGTGAAAATATGAACTTGTTTATTGACAGAAATATAATTAACTCTGTTTATTATACATTTGCTGTTATTTTTTTTAATTGGTGACATCGTTTACGAGTTTGTCCTAATTAAAGTGTTAAAAATAAGATACGAGCATGTGTAATCATTTTGACAAAGATATTTTCGAGTAATAGAAATCACAAATTAATCTTTAACGAACTAATATAAATTTAGTGGTGTATAGATCTTCTTATGTTTTTAAATTATATATGAGCTCCACGACATCACGTTATCATGTGACTCCCATCCTCCCACTTACTCATACGTTGCCATTCGTGGGACTAAGTTATCATGTCTATATAATTTCGCTATTTTATGTCACCTTTCAACCGAGACAACTTACAAAGCAAGCGGCTTAGTTTCCTGACTGACGTGACTGTGAATGAATTACGTGAGGCTAAGGTATCCACGAATATGATTCTATTTGAGTCTATTTCGGATGTATTATATTGATATATTCGGATTTATTATACTGATATATTATATTGTCATAACAAAATATGTCACAAATTCGAGTTAGACTCAAACAAAATCATATAATTTCGCTATTCGTTGACGCATATAAAAAAAAATGGCGTCTCTACGGCTGTCTGTAGCCAACTCAGTAATGGAGTATTTCGTATTTGCTTCGTTTTTTATTTTTTGCCGGTTCGATTACGCGAACGCGATCTCCTCATCATTCTCGGCGAAATTCGGGAGCGTCTCACCCGTCCAGCCTCCAGATATTAATTATTGATTGACGATAAAGTAGGTATGCGTAAATACTGAGCATTCGGTGTAATTATAAATTATCTGCTAGAAGGCGTGTCGATCTCGTCCAATGTGAGATTCGTAATCGAAATGCTATCGATTACAGAATGAAAAATATGCTCTAATTAAGCTGCAAGAACGGTAATAGAATGTAGTCTTAAACACGCTACCGATTTTCATTTTAATGGTGTTCTTATAATTTTGTAATTATAATTAGTAATACTAGACACGAGAGTATATTCTATTCCACAAAAGTAAAATCGGACTTTAATTTATATCGAACCAAGAAGTCCGTAAACAGTTTGGAACAAAAAACGTTAAAACAAAACCTATTCAGACAAAATATAAATATATTCTATTTGAGAACTTCCTTCAATTGTTTTGTTACACAAATTTATGTAAATAAAAATATTAATAGCATAACGAATTTACTAATTCTAAGCTTACGTAATAATATGAAAATATAAGAAAAAGAGTGACGACAAAATATAAATAAATCAATTATAATCAACATGGCAGCAATGAAGAGACAATAGGTGGGTTAATTACTAAAAAACTGCTTTGAGCGGCGCTCAGCTGTCGCCGCGCTGCGCCTGCGCCGGCGCAACCTGAAGAGCTCGTACAAAACCGTTCCAACACCCCATTTTTTAATCCACGCTTAGCGAATTTTACGGAGCGACTAATAACAATATGAACATTGGACCTATTTTTTTTTTAAATAAATGATTAGTATAAAGACTGAAGTCCTAGGAAATGGAATGAATTATTTGTTTTACAAATATCCGCTACATATACGTTTAACCTCCCTTTATAAGTCTTATAAAGATTATGATCGACGATTAGACATCGGTTAATATCTATTGCATTTGCTATAAACGCATATGTACACTGACCATAGATTAGGTAAACTCAGAAACGTTGTATCTGACTAAATCTGGAAAAGAATAGATTTTTTTTTTACTACTACAAGATGTTAACAAAAAAGTCCTACCTGATGAAAATGGGTATGTCGTTATAGATCTCTTGTTAATTTTCAAATATTACACCGTAGCAATGGTGCAACAAATTATGGGAACTTCCTTAGGCAAACCTTTTCCGAATGTTGTTCATTATTTTTCAATTAGCGGTCTACCTCTGTGGGAAGTTGCGGTGACTCAGGTCCGAAGTTTTCGCGGTGCTACACCAAGTGCGTGTATTGTGCTTAAAACAAAGGGTTCCGGAGCACCACTCGAGCTTAATTTTCGAGTGCGAGTTAGTATTTGAATTGGTTATAATCGTGGGATAAACAATGGGGAGAGTGCATTGGTGCGCGGCGACACGCCCAAGCGCATGTGTGCGCCCGGTACTACTTAGAGCGTTATGTTGAGTTTATATTAATTGTATTCAAGTTATAGATCAAATGAGAATTGTCGATGAAGAGGTTGTCGATCCGCCAAAGAATAAAGGTCCCCTAAATTTTGCTAATAGTAATTTGAAAGAGGTCGCAATACAAATTTGTGTGCAGATTAATGAATTGAGCAAGAGTTGGTTCATTTATACAAAAAAAATTATATGATGCTTGCTATAAGCATCATATAATTTTTTTTTTATAAGTTCGTTAAATCAGTTCAGCGTGTTATTTTTATATTGTCTCAAATTGATTTGTAGAAAGGAACCAATTTTTTTTTTATTAATAAGGCATGAAGTTGTTGTTCATAATCAAGTAAAAGTATGAAACTGAAGAATCAACCCTATGCAATATAGTATTTTTAACGTAATGTTAAAGTTTTTGTATCATACGTTCCTGTTGTAATATAAAATTTTACTGAAAACTTGGTTTGATGAAGAATACAATTTTACCTATAAAGCTCATATATCCTCTGATAATTAAAGTATGTAGAATACATTAGTGGACGGAAGTAGAAATGTATTCAATGCAGCATGACAGGAATTTATACGATAGATTATCGTTTATGTATCGGAAAAACATAGCAATTTTGCATAGCAAGTGCTATGTAAATGTATGAGAACGTGTAATCCAGAGGGTGGGGGTGAGCGATGCGAAACGCGTGAGCAATCATTACGATCGACGACTCCTGCGCAGGGAAATTACGGACACATGCACACTCATGAACGAAATGACAAAAGACACACAACACACACAGACACAACTTACCTACTGAACATGAGATACAACATAGATAGTGTATGGGTATTACTTGCATCTAATCGCTTATGATCAATGAATATTTGCACGCAAATAAATATGAAATTAAACTCACCTTACACACATGCACATTAATAATATTTATAAATTTTAAAATTTAAATATGGAATTGTATGGTTGTTATTCAAATTTTAGATTATTAAAAGTAAATGTTTGATTTTTTAATTTCGAACATTTGGAATTTAATATAAAAATTTTAGAATAAAAAAAGTAAAAACATTTATTTTATTATTCTTTTATTTTTGAATTTCGAACGGAATTACATTGAATATATATATATTTTTAATTGGAACGATTTGGAACAAAGAGGTCTATGTGTGCGCCGTCAACTTGTCACGAACTCTCACGCACACGGCGAAAGACAAAAAAAATTTTGAATATGAATACGTAATTGTTTTGTAGAGGAAGTTGCGGATTCGAATGCAACTAATCGTTGCGTGCACGCAATGTTATTTAATGTTATTGTTAAAAAAAATATATTTATATTCGTGACATTTTAATTTGGTAAATTTACTTTACTTTATATAGTAGATATTTAAAAGAATATATATAACATATCTAAAGACGTTATTAGAAATCGTTTGTTTGTATAATTTTTTTAATAGGTAAGATTCAAAAGTATTGATTTTATTTGTCTTTTAAAATATATATTTAAATTAAGTAGTTAGTACCTACCTAACCATAGAGAAACTAATTGTTAACTTGTATTACAAAATGAATGTACACGAATGTCTTATCTTTTCGACATCTGAATATTAATCACAAATTATATCTAGATATGTCTTAAAAAAAGCAATTAGTTTACAACGCGTTAGAAATTGCAATACACGCATCGGAATTAAACAATTAATTCACCACCCCACATTATCGGCCGACGATCATTATAAAACACATCGAATATAACAATCAAAGCTGAGCGTAACAGTAGCTGTACGATTATTATAATTTACGGGTAGTTAGGAAATACGGTCGCGCAATCATTCGCCGATTCATCGGCGGATGTATACATGATCGCTATCGACTAATATAACGGTTACGCGGCAAGTTTTCGCGAAAAAAAGCACAATTATAATAATGATCGTCCTAGTATGGGATAGTCAAGTTGAATATGCAAATGTAATACTAATTAAGAGGGAAATAATTTCAATGTTACTTTGCATGGTGCTCACTAGCGGAAAAAACGGTTTGTGCATGGAAAGCCCGTTCATTGTCACTGTACTGTGCCGTTTGAGTTGATCGATCTATTGACAACCGATCAATTGAATGGTATCTTTTTGTGGTAGTACCTACTATGTTACTTTCACCCTTCTTGGAATAAAAGAAAAGATTGTCAAGTGTTTAATGCCGTTTAAGCTGTATGTAATCTATATTAATGTAAATATGATAAATGCGAATGTGTGTAAACACGCTGTCTGTATGGTATGTTTGTTGACGTTTGACTACTAAACATCTGAACGGGTCTTAATGAAATTTGTAATGATGTCGCGTATAGTGTAAGGTAAGTATTACCAGAAGTTACTCACAACCCCGCCTGATTTTTTTGGGATAAACGTAAGCTTAAGTCCGTCCTCGGGATACGAACTATGTTCGTTTGATTTTCACTGTAACAAACAGATATACAGACTTTCCTATAGGACTATAGTACCGTGGATGACCATCAGAAGTAAGGCAGTATGCTAATTAGCTATACCACCGAAGCATCTTATAATATAATAATTTTAATCGATGAATACTAACGCATTTGGCAATATTTTATTTTATAAAGTCATCTACGAGATATCTTGATGCCAATTATATCAGCCGCCAATCAGCTTTCTAACATCATAGTATTCTGGAATGGCAACGTATGAGGTATCACTGCTGTCACATGATAGAATGACATTAATGATGCTGTTCACATGTATATAGGCGACAGTTGCCACTTAATATAACATGGAACATCAGCTCGTTTAAGTTACAAAAAAAAATCAACTGTGATATCTAGCATGTTTGCATTGAAATTGATAAGGGTATATCGTTGCCTTCAAGACATTTTGAAACGACTTCGAATATTTGATTTATCGTAACGTCATTGTTCTCCAAATCTGAAGCAATGCATTTCTTGCGAAGGATTTTTAGCCCGTTACGCATTATAGGTCCCTTGTTTGTCAAACTGGGCTTTTTAAAGCGGCTTAGCGATGAATAGAGGGTCGGAAAGTAAAGGGTTCTTGAATGCCAGTTATCGCAAGCTTAATCTTAGCCAGCAAATTAGGATTAATTGAACTTTTTCCTTTTAATTCTGAGCTCCTTTGTATTCATGCGTAATTCGTTCAACATGTTACTCTAGGAAATATATGGTGCTGCAAATACGCTACGACGCGACTATTATTTTTTAAATTTTATTTTATATCTATACCTCTATAATATTGTTTTAAATATGATAGTAGGCCTGATGGTTTTCTTATCACAGATAAACAACTGAAGGGACTCTAATGAAGTTTTGATGTAAAAATAGATTATAAAAATAGATAGAGACGTTACGAGGACATACATCTAAGAACGACTATTTTTTATAAACAAAATTGAAAAGAATAGTGCAGACGAAGTCGCAAGTGATAGCTAGTCTATATTATACAGTTCTAATCTACTGACATTACTAAATAACTATTTGACGGCACCGTCCTTGTAGTAGACTATCCAGATCTGTTTAAGTGAAATAATAATTAGATAAGATAACAATGGCTGTTGTTACCATTTACTTTAGTGCTACTGGTTCTACTTGCAAGTGATTAAGATTCGAAGATGAATGGCCATTGTCTGACTAGTTTCAAGGTCAGACAATTGTTTAAATAATTGTACCCATTTATACTTATATTATTTTCTGACTCTTTTTACTTATTTAATAACATATTGCAATTTTTATTGCACGTATATAATTATTATTGTTTGTTCTAAATTTACCGGTTATGAAATAAACAAGTTATTTAATAATTTTATTTATCGGTCTTTAATATCATTAAAGATTATAATATTATTAAAGGCACAAGGAGCGTAGGGTTGTAAAATTTTAAGTTTATCGGTCCTGAAGTTTTGAAAAAGTAACTAAGAGACGAGCATACTTTCACCTTGATAATATAATTTCTGCCAGCAACTTCGTCCATATGTCCTTAATTAATAACTTGAAAAATTTACTGTTTTTTAGTGTCGTATCAGCTCTATAAGATTCCATTTGAAAGCATCCAGTTCTGTATTAAGGGGGTGAGGGGTGGTTTAGGTATCTATAACCCGATGGCGGTTACGGGCTCTCAGGTGTGACGCGGCGGAAGCCCACTATCATTAACCTACCCACATATAGGTGCGTACTCACGCACCCTCACAGATGGGCTGTTTACGCAAAATACTTTTGTGTGCGTGAACATATGAACAGGGGACGTACTAGGATATAGCTTCTGTTATGAATGACCAAAGTTATCTTTACTATTTAAGCAAAATTTTCCCATAATTAGATCTTTTAAATAACAAAATTGAAGTTTGTTTACACAAATCTTTTAAATAAAAGCATTTAATAGACGTTTTTAATATGATTTATCTAAATATGTATATATATGTGTTTGATTGTAAAAACACAGGTTCTGAAAATGTTACTTAAATACCATTATTATATAAGAGTTATGATAATAAAAGAGAACTTGTTGTACTGTACAACACGTTTTATTAACCTTATAGTTCGCATATTTGCAATTATCTCTTAATATTAATAATAATAAATAGAATCTAATAATAAAAATGATAAGCATAAGTAAGTAAGTAAGTTTCATTAAATATTTACAGCCCAATGGAAATTGGCAATTACTTAATAATAAACTTAAATTATTTTTTAATTGACCTAATCACAGACTGGATAAAATTTAAGGCACTGGATGTAAAGAATGTAACATGCACTTTATTTAAGTTGTAAAACTTTAAGAAGTATTAGGTATAATCAATACCCTTAAAAATATAATTCGTCTCTGTTCGAACATATCCATGGATCCGGCGACACACGCTGCTAGACACCCGGTGGACAATAAAATGTGAATTCTACTGCATATTAAAATTTTATTTCGTTACAATACATTATTATCTTGATGAATTTTTGCGGAATAGTTTTTTAGACAGCGTGAATTTATTTTTATAGACAATATTTCTAAATTTAATTTAGCAAATATATTGATTATCTACTCTATGATTAAATAATTTTAATATATATATAACATTATCTTTATAATAAAGTTTGTGTATAATATGTGATAAATTTGCGATATGAGGATAATTTCTGAGAGGAAATCTAGATAATTTTTGTGAGTTATAAGAATACTAAAATTATTACATTTACAGAAAGCTACCATTTCACACAATGTATTAAATATTATTTAATCTGCTAGTCCACTGGAAACTAAATCCGATCAAATGACATTGGAGGACGCATTTTCACACCTTTTTATATTACCTTAAATTGTACAGTAACAAATATGAATTTAATTTTTCGCGTTCAATAAAAATGTTAACTGATAATCTTAGCGATTTATTTAGTTTATTCTTTATTATGTTGTAAAAGAACAGAAACTAAGAAATGGATTAGATAATGAGATTAGATCTAATAACCTGCATTCTGTTTTAAAATAGAATAAAAAATTATTTAATATGGTTGGCCGTACTATAGGTGTAGGAAGTGTATACCTATGTATATTTAATTCAATTTTTACCTCTAAAAACAAGTATCAAAGATATTATCAATAGCTTGTATCTGCGGGGAGATATTAATTCACTTCGCCACTTACGTAAAGGTGCAAGCAATTAAACATCGATATCCCTTGTGGTATGCAATTACACACTTTATTTTCACCTAATTCTTCCATACACGTGTATTATGTTCATTATTGTTGTCGTTGTCTGTATAAAAAATAATATCATATTATATTTTTGTATATTTAAAAAAATATGATCGATGTTTTATAAATTATCGTTATATTATAGAGAAAGAGTGAGAGAAGAAAGGAGGAAAGAGAAACAATAGACACAAACGGTGGAACGAGTACAATCATAGATGTAGTAAGGAAGTGTTGTCACAAATTAAAAAATATCTTTTTGTTTATTGTATAGTGATTAATTCATAAATATATATAAGCCGTTAATATAAATAGCGGTTTTAGACACCCATTCTGGTAAATCAGGTGAGTTAACAGATAGTCTAGAATTCACCAGGAATTAACCTTGTTGGTTTCCAAAAATTTTAAACTTTTACTTGATAATAATAACCTTAAAAAATCCACACAGTGTCATCTAGCTAATCAGTTTGTGTTGGGGGTAGTAGGCAACCGATACGAAAACATCAATATATATTTTATATATAGAAAATATTCAGACCAATGCAAAAATCATACTCGTGAATACACAATGTTTGTACTGTGCGATAAATCGAACCCGCAACCATCGAAAGTAAAGCAGTGTGAACCACTAGACCAGAATGGTGCAACAGTTTCCAGTCCTGATAGTTCTCTCCCCACCTACTCCCTCTGACTATATGACTATATGAAGACCATTTGCCTACTAACGAATAAGCCTATAAAGAAATTACAGATGGACCAGTGATGTCATGGCGATGGAAGATAGTCTTAAACCGTGGGGTTACGGTGTCAATTGTCAGTTGGATGACTTTAGTATAGCCGACTTGTACCTAGTAAAATGTCCATTAATCAGCACTGATTCTAAATATAGGCTCTTATGTTATAGTCAATCTCAGGCTGATGTCAGTCGTCTTGATTGCGGCTGAATGGAAAACTATTCAGGACTCATTTCGGTGGCAATAAACTAATGAATATGTGGCTTATTATAGCAATTTCAATAAATCACAATAGACTATTCGATGGTTTTACTGGTTCTATTAGGTATTTAGACTGTCAATGTATTTAAACTTTAGTAACATACCTAACAAATGTTGGTGACACTGGTACACTACTCACATCTAGAAGTAAGTATAATGTACAAATTCGTTTGCATCACACTTACTTGACATTTATCATTATATTCGTCCCAATTTACATATTTTAAATTATAGCCTATGTATTTCTAATCTAAATGTGTAAGCTTATATTACTGTACAATTTCATCAAAATCCTTTCAGTAGTTTTTGCGTAAATGAGTGACAAATATCTATCCATCAATAATCAAAAACTTATTATATTAAATATAGTAATTATAGGGGTCACTAATAATATCCTTCCGCGTATATCTTAATATTTATTCTATGATTGTATGGTGTTTTTAATACAATTTATAATAAAAATAAAAATTGCAATAATTTAATAATTTGAAAGATTTAAATTATATTATATTATTTCTTTTATTATTATTTATACTTTATATTATATTAAATAATATAATTATATTATACAACTATTTCAAAGACAAGAGAAACGTATTACAAATTATGTATCAAATTAATTTTATATGTACATTTAGTGTAGTGACTGACTCCGTTTGTATATGTAATCTAATAAAATTATCCTGTAATCTCTATCATAATACAAACATTAGTCTAATAAAAGTATGCAAATGTATAATATCAACTTTAGCGTATGCTAATAAGATCGTTTATGTTTTGTTTCACGCTGTGAATAGTTTAGTTAAATAAGGACAAGACTACACATACCAGACTAGTACAAAAATGACATTCCAGGTTTGTTGTGGTGTTCAGACGTATGACGGAGCAGATGGCAGGTGTAACTAACCCTAAGCATAAATGTAAAGTTCAAGTTCTTGTTGGTGTTAGAAATGCGAATGATAAATGATTGTATGGTTTCACGATTGTATGAATAGTGAAAAAATGAATACTTCGTATGCAGCAGCGGATGAATAATTATGTGAAACTTATTATGTATTGGTATGTACTTTGAGCACCTTTGTCAATAAGTATTTCGATATTCTATATTATACAGACTAATAATAACACTGTCGCTCTGTTAAACCGCTGAACAAATTTTGATGAATATTGGTATATTTGATTGGACATTGGCAAAGGTAAAGCATTGGTAAATTTTCTTTTTAGCGAAAATAAATCTTAATAAAAACTAAACTTTATACGAGAGAATAACTTTTTCTATAAAGTCATTTACTATAATAAAAAGACTATAGAAAAAAAATACTTTCTTGCATTGATAAAATCTATCTAAACTAATATTATAAATAACGAAAGTGTCTTTCTATTTGTCCCGTTTTCACGACTAAACAGCTGAACAACTTTGAATAAATTGTAGAACGAGGAAAATAAAATAAAATAAAGATGTTCGCAGAAGAACAGAATAGTACAAAGTTAGAAAAAATTATGAGCCTAAATATATGAGCCAAAGTGTTTAAAAAAGTTTGTCATTTTTCCTACGGAACCCTACAAAATCACTAAAAGCAGCGTATAAAAACCGACGTCAGTCCAATGAGGATTACTTTTTTAGTTTATTTACTGTACAGTACTAATTAGTCATGTAGTCCAATAAACTACCATTTATCAGTTAAAGTTATCTGTATAGGTACCCAGTTATATCTCCTTTGACGTGGTCTCAGCCGTATGATTATAAACATGCGGAATTAAAATGTACTCATTTGTTTCGTAAAAAGACTGAATTAATTAGTTTTAATTGTTACCTACCAGTGACTGTTGACTCGACACGTGATTACAGATTAATTATTAATTTCTACATCTTTCTTTGTCATATTACGTGTATATTTATATGTAAGACATTATTTTCAACCAATTTTAAGAAAAAGAGGCTCTCAATACGATCTTATGGAGATGTCCATCAAAATGTGACCACAAATTGTGACATTGGACTGGGAGGACTTGGAGTAGTCATAAAAATATGAAAAAGATCTTGAAATCTTGGAGGGATGCCACCTCTGGTAAAGGTCTTAAATTTTGTGGTGTCCCCTATGGATGGGTTCTAATGGTGGGAAAGAGGACTAGTGGCACCATTGCTAGAAATGTATGGTATAGGATACCCCACGCGGTCTCCCATGGAAACTTTTGGTCACCGTATTAGGTCGTGTAATACCCTCATTACCACCATAGCCACCCTACCTGACTTCATCCTCTACTACTTACCACTAGTAAGTGAAACATGACAGTAACCTTCATCAGCATACTGTTAGCGCAGCCGAGGGCATCATTCCGTATTCATTGAAACAAAAAAAATACGAACGGTATTTAAGGCGATATCTTCATTAATTTTGTTCTTACATTCGATAGTGTTTATTTCATATTATTCCAAAAGTACTTTTATCATAATTAGAGTTTTTTTTTATTAATTTATCTAATCTATACACATCCTAGACTAGTCTTTTTTAATCTAAAATTTATACTTGCCTTCTCAAGAAGAAGAAAACTTGATATAGCCTCAATTGCGAAGTTATAAAAATAAATGCTTAAGCGAAGTAACATCATATATTTTAATGTCAATTTTATACACAACAATAATTTATAACGTTTATTAACTTAATATGCCACATTAACTTGTACTACATGCCATACTTGTTGTATGTATGTACGTACAGTCGGTCTCATGTGTTAGCGCCTAGAACAATAGATTACTGGTTGTCGTTGGACAATCGCTCAGTTATCGCGGCTGTGAAGCGGATGTGATAGTGGTAATAGCGGTTTCTACCGTACAGATAGATTCGTGTGTTATCGGCCTTATATTTGTATAGGGTTGTCACACTTACATTATATGTTATTTGTTAAATTATGACTTGTAAAATGTTTTATTTACATAATACAATAATATACCTAAACAGTGAAACTTAAGTGAGTAACTAGAGTAATATAGTTAGTTTAAAATTATAAAGATTCTAATATTGTATAGATATCAATGAACTCATTAAAGAGCAATTGACACTTTATTTATTTTATTCCAGTTAGCAAAGAGAAGCCGACATTACAAATGTCTTCATGTTGCTATTTATTTTACATTTTATTCAACATTCATAAAAGGAGTTTGATATATTTTCGTTTTATGATTACATATATAGGTAGGTATTTTTCTATTTTATAATATCACTTTCTCGTATTTAGAGAACGCACATAAATCAGTTAGTGTGGATATCAGTTATATCTTACAGTAATATAAATTATTGGGTTAAAAATAATTATATAATGTAAAACTAGAATATTGATTTTGATGCTCCAAATCTGATCTATATTATTACTCACTCGAATAACAAGCACCACACCAATAACATGGATCCACAAAATTGAATTGTATACTGAGCTGGACGCCAGGGGAAAAAATTTTGATACAAAAACCTTGACGTTCATTGGTGGCTAAAAATGAAACGTGGGTCACAAAACTGTATTATTGCAATTCTATACGTACAAATAGGAAATAAAATATTTATTGATGTTCATTTTGTCAACCCTACTCGTTTATGGGAATTTATATGGTAATGTCCGGATAACGTACGGAATTGTTGTGTATTAGGCAATATGTTTCAGTTTTGTGACCAGCGTTTAATTTTCCATTAATTTCTGAGCAAAATAAGGATACAGCCAGAAAAAGCGTATTAATAAGTTTTATAAAGAAAATCAAAATTATAAATTGCAATATAAATACATTGTTCAAGTTAATATAGATTTTATAGTACTAGCGGTAAAGTTTAAAATACATTTTAATGGTCTATGTAGGCGTGGTGGGAGAATGGGAGTGTATTGAATTATCCGTAATATAGTTACTGGGAAACTTAGCGTAGGTTGAAGAAAAAAAAAAAAAGGTTGAAGATATCAACGTAAAAAAAATATTGACTTCAATGCAAAATATATCACAATAAATATACAACATACCGTTACGCCTTGCTCTCGGATGGGGTAGTCAGAGTCAATTATTGGCGTCATTGTGAAGGCAACATTATTAAATGTTATTTCAACACATTTCGCTGGGTATATTTGACTCCAATGAGGCTGAAGGCGAAACTACCGCCGTCTCTCTAGTAAATTTTGGTGCTGCTATTGGAATTTCCTTTAACGTGAAATCAGTTAGAAATCTTTAAAATACACAATATGTTTTTGGAAATCTTCCAGATTTCAACTCATGACCATTTATTTGAATGTAAGTCAGGCAAGTAAACTACTAGGCACAACACTCAGAATAAATATTTTTATAGAAACGGCACGTACAATATTATTTCGATTTATTTTGCACATCAAATGTTCGATTTATTATCGTTACGTATATAAATTTAAATGAACTTAACCTAAAAAGATACGCATCTGATTACTGTTATCGATATTTTTATAAATTATAGATACATTTTCTGTCGGTTCATTATTATTGGACGTAATTAGGACTTATAATTCATACTTGCCTAATATCGCAATATAATTTCCTAGGAGATACAGTAGTTTGTCGTGGATTAGTATTTCTCTTCCCCAACTTAGATGACTGTGAGTTCAAATCAGGCCGGCATCAAAAAGACTGTTTGTCATTTTATATACCTGGCTAAAAAAACCTTGAAATATCAAGAGCGAAATATGGGTATGCTAAGTTCAGCCAGACATCGACATTTGACAATATTTTTACAGCTTCTAGAAAAGCAGTTATAATGGTATTATATTTATATACCATTTCTTATATATTGTGTGTGTGCGTGTGTGTGTTAAACAATAAATTGTCGTTAAATCTGTATAGGCGAGAGCAGCGTCCGGACCGTATCAGTATCAAAGCTAGCTATCAAAGCTCGTAGTAAAGTTCAATGCACAAAGTGCATAATCGTAATAATCGGTGGCCGGAGCCAAATGTCATCGACCCACTTATCTCATCCGCCATCCCTTTTACAATTACAACAACAAATGAGTAAGAGCTGCGTCGATATGCGCTCACGCATTGATACCGATGCATAGGAATAAAATCTTGTGTGAACGAACTCTAATCTGTTCTGTGGCAGCTTCCAGACTTCCAGAGATGAGATGGAGCGTGCCCGTGCATTTGATTGTGTGTACAGTTATCGCTCCTTTCGATGATTTGATGTCTTCGTGTATAGCATTTATATGTTCTATTACTAATTTATGTTTGTCCATAACTGGGCAAGTTTTCATTTCTTAGTAGATATGGCACGTACTTGATGTGTGCGAAATAATTCGAAAAATGTATCAGTTTACCAATTTAGAAATGAAGAATTAATAATGTAAAGTCTTAAACTTGCTTGTCATGATTAAGTTATTGAAATGTTAAATTTAATCAATCTTATGTTTCCATAATAATGCACCATTCCCAGTTGATTATATTGGAAGCGGAAAATATACATAGTATCGAAATTTTCAGTTTCTAATGTTGATAATAGTGTAATAAAATAAATAATTTAAGAAATATTATAAGAGTAGTTGTTTTTATAACAATATGTAAGTATACCTAAAGCAATTCACTGGTTTAAACGATCTATTTATTCGGTATTATTTGGTTAGAATTTTTTTTACACTAAATCTGCTGTTCCACGAAATTCGTATGAATTTAAAATAAACTTAAATAATTGTGTAAAATATGGTCATTGTTTTTGTTGTAACTTTCAAAGCTTCTTGTAGTCAAAGTCATCATAAATTTTATAACTTGCCCATGTTAAAGAAAGTCGGCACCTTAATAGGAGTTGTAGCATTTTTTACAGAAGTGAAACAGGTAAATTCTTTTGTGATTTTGTCCTCGTCACGTTACCGTTAAACTGCTGATCCTGTTTATTGTCTAATATTGACGTAATGGGATAAACAAAGAGATATTCTCTTTCATTGTTAAGTCTCATAAAATACAGGTAAGGAAGCTCACAAACATTTCTTAAATTGCTTAAAAGAGTAAAGAGTATATGTACGATACGATCTGTCATTCGATATGTTGTGTCCTTATGTCGGATCTAGATCGTACAGTCTTTACTCATACAGGCTTGTCAGCCCTTTTCCTAACTCATCTAAAGTCTGCCAGAAACAATTAAGACGACCAGCACTATAAATCGAGTCGAGGAAGAAAAATGAATATATTTGAAATTAATCTAACACATACATATTTTGAATTTGGAATTATTATTATGAATATAGACCTATTAAGTTCATTAGTGATTTCATTTATTTAAAATATATATAAAATAAAATAAAATATTAATCATAGATACATATTTTAAATTTAAAAATAGTAGATAATAATATATATTGTAGGTAACTAGAAAGTTTATTATTAGTTATTGGTAATTTATATTATCTAATTTTATTTACTTCCTGTAGGCTAGTATAATTTGTCGATAACATGTCTGAATCACATTTTTCATTATGCAGTCATTGAAAGCCCAGACGCACCCGTCATGTCAACAGCCTAATATAGTCTGTTTGTCTGTATGCAGTTTACTTAGAATCTGAACTGCCGAATAATAAGTGCATTGTGTGACCATATAAGCCTCGCTCGGATTAGTGAGGAGAATACTTAACATCGACGTGAAATATTTGCAAATCAATTATTATTTTTATCGACGTTATAAACAATGTTATTAGTTATGAAATACTATTTGTTATCTTATTATTTAATTATCTTTAAGTTACTATAAAGTTTCCGTTTAATATTTCCACATATTTGGCTATAACCTAGTATTCATAGATGTTTATGATAACATGATTGTTTTTATGGATTAAAAATAAACTCTTATAACAATTTCAATGATAGAAAAACGAATCTGATGCGGCATCTTAATCTAACCAATAACGGTCTGTCGGATAACTATTATCAGAGGTCCTGATCGAGGTCAACGACTCCATGTGAGCATATCGACACATCGAAAGCGGCGTCGGGGCGGCGCGCGCCACGCACTTCCGACGCGACGGATTTGCCGGAATCGGCGCGGGCGCATCAAACGGACTTGCAAAATTCGGAGGCGCGCGCGTGAATCCATTTGAATATTTTTTTTCGTCGCCGCCATGAGAATGGCGGTTGCCAATGGACATCGATGCACTGTGAGTGCACACGAAACTTGTTATGTTTGGGCTTGGTGGTCTGGCGGTTTAGCATACTGCCATATTTCCTATGGTCGCGGGTTCGATTCTAACGCTATACAAACATTTGTATGATTGTTTGTAATAGTCTGGGTATTTACTTTGTATATTGAATGCACTTATATGTTTAAATATATTATTTTTTCAGCTGTATGTACCCAAACTACA
This sequence comes from Achroia grisella, assembly GCF_030625045.1. Taxonomy (NCBI): domain Eukaryota; kingdom Metazoa; phylum Arthropoda; class Insecta; order Lepidoptera; family Pyralidae; genus Achroia; species Achroia grisella. Next base: position 775,816 of record NW_026712791.1, read on the forward strand.
ATCTCGGCTTAGTTTAGTACTAGGCAGCGTTGTATGAATCATCCTGGGTTATTATTATTATTATCATAATCGTCTTGTGGACCGGTATCTCAGTAACAAACCCTAAGTATTTTTATGGCTCATAATCTCAGGATGTAAACATGGCACATTATAATGATATCTTCTTATTAAGAAGAAATTGAAGCAAATATTATGTGGAGCGCACAAAAAGGCACAATTTAATTACAAAACAATGTCGTCTCTCGTTATCTTTTTTCTCGGATTCAGTGCACCGAAATTTGCCAAGTCTGAGCCCACACGGGTTTTCTTGTTACCGACCTCTCACGTTTTTGAGTAGCCGTAATATTTAAATTGCCGGCATAGCTCCCGCAGGCATACCTTGCATGGGAATGCACGCCGGCGGTGGTCAAAACTCGCTTTTACCGAATACGTTACGTGGTTGCCAAACGCATCAGCACTAACGTTTCCTTTCTCGTCTAACGCGAGGGTAATGAACGAAGCAGACAAAGGGACGGAACATGCAAAGCTTGGGTACATTTTGCTGGACATCGTTATGTCAGCAAACGCATCCCGCCTAAAATTTTGCATGGATGCGGCGCGCATGTAAAAATGTAGTGTATGGTGTCGCGCGGCCGCCGGCCGCGGCGCGGCGTAGCCCCATCACGTACTCGACATTACCTGTCGATGCATATTAATCGAGGAGGAAGTTTTGTCAACAATATCTAATGTGCTCCGCGAAACGTCCGCGGTCTCATTGATAACTTTTTTGTTCATATCATGTTTCCAAAGTTCCTTTTATGCGGCAGACGGCGCCTTATTCATAATTGCAACATTGCATAATTTATGACACATCTATCAAAACAATGGTTTGACTGTTCACCGGTTGTAATATTCTATGATAACTCTATTCGGTCATAAGTGGTTTAACTGGGTTATTCCATTTAAATCGTGTACTACTTGAGTATTAATGAGTGATAATCACGATGGTAAATAATCTTCTAGTCGATTATGAACAGGTTTATTCTCGAGTGTAATAATAGTGTAACTTTATAGGGTTAGGTAAGTACCTACATTGATTCGCGGAGTGCTATTAATCGGTTAAAATTCTAGTCTTGCTCATAATAGTTCGCTGCTCTTCTATGAATTAGTTCGTTCGCTAAAATATATTAAAAATACTATACTTTCTAGGTTCTAGTACTATTATAGTATTTTTAGGCTGCAAATATGCGATATTTTTAGGAAATAACAAAGTAAATAAGTATAATACCATTTCTTTTACATAGACTATATTGTACGTAGTAGTTTATCAAATATATTAATGAACTGAAGAGCGAGGGATCTGAGCTAGATCGCGTATTTTGTAGCATTCTTTAGAACTAGTTTGTTTAGGAACGGCAGAAAACTACAAAATTCAGTGAAATTAATTACATCATTATTTAAAACACAGTGGTTTTGTAGTACCTACTTAGTTGTTGTAGATTGTAATTAGATATGTAATTATGTATTATATGCAATTTGTGATTAAAAATAGGTGCTTGATAATAATCACGTACATCGTTGCGTGTTTCATGAATGTAATTGATAATTCAAAGTATTATACACAATTTATAATAGGTACGATTATTTGAACCTGCAGTGAGAAGAGAGGAAGTAATGAGGGAGGGAGCTAATGGTCAGCCGGCCGCCATCTCCCGGACTAACCCAGTTTTCACCGCTGGAGATTCGGCAATACAAATTTATACATGAAGATTTTTTTGTGTTGGTCACATTGGAGATTTTGATCATTCGGTCTAAGTCGGAGTAACCAACCAGTAAGGTATTACGTTATATCATCTATTAATTAACATTAGTCATCATCACCATCATCAACAACCAGTTTTTGCTCATCATTATTTGCTTCTTCCTTATGCATGAGAGCATTTGGGATCGACGTAATCAACCTGATTTTACTACGATAGTAAAATAGTTTAGTCTTGTTTATTAACATTCCGATCGCCAACGTTTTCAATAAGTTACGGTGACAATAGTTTATAGTTTAGGCGACAATAGATTGACATTCAACCAATTTCGTTCGTGACAAGCCAGCATTTTTTATGTTATTTCTTTAATCTATCATTTTGAGCGAGGAAGTATGCTATGGTTTGCGAAGGTAGTTTGGATAACTACCATATTCTTATTTTTGTATTATGTATGTAGTCTTACTAATATTATAGTGTGAATTTGGATGGATAGATAGATGCTTAACTCTCGAAAGTAACACTATCACACAAAAACTTTTGAAAGGATTTTAATGAAACTTCCCAAATATAGCTTATAGATCAGAATAACACATAGGCTATCATTTTCTGGCGAGTGAAACCGCGGGTATAGCTACTTATCCATAATCGAAAGCTTCGTATTGTTAGTCTTTAATAAAATGTTGGTGCTGTTTATCGATACTACAGATGGTGGTCGTTTTATTTATGTAGATTGGTAAATCAGCCTATGGTTGCCCGAAACACTAGGTGTTTACGAGCGCGTTACCGATTCTCAAGAACCCTCAATATACTTAACTATGTTGAAATTCCTCGGCTGGTACATAATTTCAAAATATGAAAGTGCGGTTTCAGAGAATTGGTGTAAAAATATGGATTTACTCTCATTATTACAGTATTTGATTTGTATTATATTATATGTAGACGACATAAAAAGTATTATATAATTTCAAGAGTTCGTAATTTAAGCCATTCGCTGATTCAATGAATTCTTTTAAAAACATTGAAATAAATGCGTGCCTTTTGTACAAATACCGCGCTAGATAAGGCACGTTAGGGATTATCCGACCAGTAAGATATGGATAAGGTAACCTCGATAATACTTTAATTACTCGCATTATTATCGGCTTGGGTTATGGATTACCGTGATTATGGCACAGATTTATTATTTTGTTATCGCGGTTTATTGTCGGAATGCATTTATTCAAAGAGATTGTGGGATTAGTTTTTATTTTTGGTACTGTATATTTTCTTGAATACGTCAAATGATTAGAGGTTTATTAATCGTATTAATATTTGATTAAAATGAATTATTACACGAAATTATCGAAGGATTTTGTTATCTTCATATTTGGACTGAGGTATCGGTTATCCTATTTATGTTTCTTTGTATTTGTTATTCTTTGCGATAGTTTCGGTTATGTAACAGGAACATTATACTATACGACAATTTTGAAATAGATTTATACTTTATACTTATTATTAAAATGTTATTGAAGTCACGAGCCAATAAGTTACTTATCTAAGTTGTAAATATACAAAATATGACTTGGATTTTTCCGCAACTTTGTTGCGGAAAAAATGAATTTCATAAATTTAATGAATCAGGTAATGTATGAATGATAAATTGTGAATACTATATTTCCAACTAGCTACAAGTTCAAATGATCAAATGATCCCATTTTAACAATTTTATATTATTAGTAAAATCTTTAATTGACATATTAATTATTATAAATATCATATACATATAATTAGGTACCTAAACGTATTCTTTATTGACGCACAATATAAATTAGCTTATTTAACTAAATTTACATGAAACAGCTATTACGTGCAACTGTCGAACTAAAAATATGTATTGTAACGGTAAATTTTGAACTGAACCAAATCACATGTACATGTGTATGTACGTACAAGTACATGTAGCAATAACAGAGCTCTCTGAGCGATCACACTGATTGCTCACATGTTAGCGAAAGCCGAACAAATTAAGTTAGCACATTGAAGACTAACCATTTGTTTCCAATTTGTGGGCCGTTCGACAGTATGCCCTCTTATGTTGATCCCGTCCAAAAATAGTGCAAATGACACTAATTACGACATTGTAGCGGGTCCGTGTTAATGGAATGTTCATACTTCTCTTGGAATTAACCGAAAATCGTATTTACACCTTAGTAGGTACGTATCTATCCATGTGTAACAGGGAAAACGTGTTAATAAATGAGAAAATGTTTTAATGGATTATTTTAGAAATGTTCAGCATTCATTCCATTAAGATTTAAATTATGTATAATATTTTTATATAGATATAAATTGATATGTCATACTCTTATATATATATTTCATTGATGCTAATGAAATGGTGCGGTGTACCTGACTGCGCTAACGGTTTGCGCTGGGGAGGAACCAGTGTAGGATGATAAAATGAACATGAGGTCAGGTCAGTTTGCCCATCGTGATTAAATAACCAGGAATTAATCACGATGATTTCCAAGGGGAGGTCGATCTAACGTGGTACATTGCTAGCGATGGGTTTATTAGAGAACATTACTAACAATACCCTTCCCCCCCATATCATACATATTGTCTGGAGTATGAAATTATTAACCTGTCATAGATTATTTTTTATAAAATTGGTATAATGAACTAGCTTACGCAACGGCCCTGGCTAAGCTTACGGCCCAACTGAGTTTTAACTTGGTCTCTACGAGTTTCTTGTACACATAAAATATCGCATTGCATTTTTCTGCAAGGAGAATGGATTTGTTTTGTGAGAATTCCTCAATGTTAATTGAGATCGCGATTTAGTTTTCTATTGTGATGGAGATTTTTTTTTCTGGACGATAATGAACTGCTGGAACCGCCTGCGCTAACGATCTATGCTGGCGGGGCATCAATGGAACATGATAAGATGAGCATAAGGTCAGGTCAGGTCAGTTAGTTCATCGTGGTAAATTTACCATTAATTTATACTGGGGGAACCTCGTGGAGGTCAATCTTATATGGTACATTGCTAGCAATTGGGTCAACAGACTGTAAACTAGGTGGGAAGGGGATTGTCAGTAGTGGACCTATTACTCTTCCCTCCTGGTGAGAGGTCAGTCTAGACACTGCGTTACTATGTCTAGGTGCGCCGTGTGGAGCCTCCTATTTGGTTCACCCAATATGGTTTGATATATATATATATATATATATATATTTAGGTAAGTATAGATTTGATATACACATATTAGGTATGTATACTTACAGTTCAACCCGTCGTACATAAAGATTACTTATTATTATATATAATAATAAGTAATTTTAATTTTTTAAATAATTGCAAGTAGTAATATACTCGTTATTTATTTATTTCAAGTAAATAATTGATATTGCCACGACATATGTACATCGTTAGTGGTATCATTGCAATTTTTTTTGTATTATATAGGTTATATTGTGTATGTATAGGTATCTATATAATATAATAATTGGTAAACATATCAAATAAATGAATTGGATATAACTACCTTTGATTTATTATCAATCAAGGCCAAAAATGATTATATTTATAACGATTTCCGATTTAATACAAATATTTATTTGAATATATGTAGCGTGAGAACGACAAATTGATCGGTTAATATGTGGTTAGTTATATATGCCATTGATAACTGGTGTGTATTTAAACAAGTTGTATATATACATACAATATATATCTATTTAATAAATAGTATGTACTTTATAATTTAAATAATGAAAACTATTAAAATTTTAATAGATTTTAAAAAAGATTAATTTAATTACCTGTGTTTTTCATATAAGCGTCTAGGCCTGTTACGCATTATCTTCACCAACGGTTTTACCAACTGTGTATATAAATTGTGTAATATTAGATGACGACTTAGTGGTTATGAGGTTACAGAGATATCAAAACAGAACATATACGGGATGCAGGAATGATACAAATCCTTAAATCGACGCCGCTAAGCAAACCACGGATAAGGGCACGTCTCGCTCCCTATATGGATTAAGGTGTTAGACGAGGCTCCTGGCTCAGTAGTCAGTGTAAACATGCCCTTAGGGCGTTTGTCCGATTATGCCGTTCGTGTAGATTTTGCCTGGAGCTGAATTATGTAACGTTGCTAGTAGTAATTCTCATTTAAAAAATACTTGCAAATAGGTACAATTTAGCTTGCATCTGTAAAATGGAATTTTATAGAATGTTATTCAGACTACTACTGGCAATGTTTTCTAATAAAGAATGTGTGAAATTAGGTACCTAATAAAAAGAAATGCGCCATTTCTAATATAGACCGTACTTATTTTCTTAATAGAATTAATTCGAATGATGCATTCGAATGACATTCAAATTTTTCCAATTAAATCAGTCACCATTATATTTTAATTTACATAATTTTAATTACAAGTTCAATTGTACGAAATACATAAAGATATTAACACTTAATTAAGGATTGTGATAAAAATACTGTAAAACATTCAGTGATCATATTATAATTCCAGTATATTCTATATACGTTATCAGACGTTTCATTAAACTGTAGTATTCCGTAGAAATGTTTACATTACGTTGTGATGTAACGTATTTAATAATTTCAACACAATTTTAAGAGTATTATTGATCAGTTTATTGCAAAACAATTTGATTTATGATCCATGAGTTTCCACTATCGTGACCTCACATTAAAAATTGGAGACCTTTATCCGATAATCGGGCACATAAAGTCTTGTGATCTGATTCTATAAACATGGAGAGGTCACGGCTCGCTACACTAATGACGGAACTGAGTCAATAGTTGTGATAAAAATCATACATTAACTGACAAAATCTGTGTCTTGTGGTAAATAAATAATTAGATTTACGTATTTATGACATACTTGTGTGACGACCACACACTGTGGAGAGTCTGGAAATTAGTAAAGTACCAATTTGTTCAGTTATATTTGGTAATGCAGATTATTTATTTCTTACTAGCGGATCCGACACATTGTCTTGTCTTAGTGAAAGTGCAAACTACCAAACAAAAGAATTTAAAATAATCGCTAAATTTCGAAAATGTACCAATTTTCTTAATTAAAATATAAAAATTAAAGAAATAAATACATATGTACACGTATGCTGTATTGATTATAATTAGTACAACACATTGTTCATTAAGTACTTATGAGGTAAATTAAATACTATTAAAGTTTCTTTACAATGCTCACCAAATTATATGGTTAAATTGGTTAAACTATCAAATTTAATCTAAGCTTTTATTTGTGAAAATAAAATTTGTATAAAGCAATTATTTGCAAAAATTGCTTGAAATCTTTTTCCAATTGAAATTTTCACAGTGATTATAATTGTAATTGTAATATATTTTTTTTTTATAGAAAATTGATTACATTTATAAATGACAATAATACATAATATATTTACATAAATACTAAAGTAAAGACCATTTAAAGGTATAAAGGTCTTATTATTATTAACATGTACTTTTAAGCTAACTACATTGAGTAGGTAGTACATACTCCTTTATTCATGGATACATCTTTAACAATAATCGAACTCTTATCTCTAATATGCATGTCAATTTATCTATTTTTAAATGAACTGTTGTTGTTTTTGAACGTTTAGTTTAATGATCTCTCCATAACATTGTTTCGAGATCATAGAATTCGTCATAATTTATTCATCATCGTCATTAAATCATGGACAGCACGGACATTTTTATGATGTGAATGGAATTGAGTTACTTCAGAAATTAAATTCTTCAATTGGAGTTGACATAGTGTTTCCACTATTAAGTGGAACAATAAATTTTAATATCGGTTTGCAGTATGTCTATATATATATATATATATAACTCAAAGGTGACTGACGTAGTGATCTATCAACGCACAGCCCAAATCACTGGACGGATCGGGCTGAAATTTGGCATGCAGGTAGATGTTATGACGTAGGCATCCGCTAAGAAAGGATTTTGATTAATTATACCCCCAAAGGGATAAAATAGGGAATGAAAGCTTATATGAAACTTTGTCAATTTTACATACATACATGACATAGGCAACCCCTAAGAAAGGATTTTGATAAATTCCATCCCTAAGGGGATAAATTAACGTGAGTGAAGCCGCGGTAAAAAGTTAGTTTATAATAAATCGCAATAGTACCTGTTTCTAATAGTTAGAAAAGTTTCTTATATCTATTATAATTATTCACAGCAGATTTTATATATTAACATAATTAAATAATGCGTTGTCTAACAAAATTTTATTGGCGTCAAATATATTTGCGATGAAGACTTAAATAGAATTTTATTTCATATTAGTTTTCATTCTGATAATAAGCATGTTTATTACAAATTACTAGGTTGATATTCTCGATAAATTTTATCAAGATATTCTATATGATTGCTAATGTTTATAAATTCTAATTTATCAGTGATATAAATAGCAATTATTTCATTGCCTATTGTACAACATGAAAACTATGAAAATATTGTTATATTCTTTGATGAAATGCCATAGATCTACGAATTCTTATCAAATAATATTTAAAAATGTGTTCAACCAAGAAATTTTATTTTTATTTTAGATATGTTATGAAATCACTGTTTTCTAGGCATTAGACTTATTACCTAGATAAACTTGAAAAGCCAAACGTCAAACGTTATCAAAATACATATTTTCATAATTCGTTTGTTAAATAATATGATTATATGCATGTGTGTATTCAAAAACTAAATAGTATAGAAACGTTTATTATATTTTATACTGCAGTATTACAACTTACAAGTTGAAGTGTTAAAGAATATTTTTATGCCGTTCAGAGTGTAGATGAAATTTCGTATAGAAAACATACGCATAATAAGTTTTATATACATATTTTTTAACCCTTCATCATGCAAAGCTAATAGAAAGTATTATAAAGCTTTAAGAATAAAATTCTAAAACTGTATTAGTTATTAAATATTATAAACAAAATATCTGACTATATTTTGTTAAAATATATTTGGAAAAACCTGTGTATTAGGTACGACGCTTCTTGACAGCTCAAGAATTAAGAGATAAGCCCTCGTGATGAACAAATAAAGACGTTTCTAAATGTTATCTCAAATAAATATAGCGGAGCATACATTAATCACGGCTCAGTACGATAGAAAACATCATTAATACCAAAACAAATGTTACTATCTGGCAGTTTAGGTGCTTGTTTGTCTGTCACCATTACGCGTAGCCTCTGTATTCGATGAAGAGATTAGTATGAATGATAATGTTTTACGGGTATAGTAACTAAAAAGAAAATATTAGTTACTTTATATTATATACTACATACATAACTGTAGATAATTCATATAGGTACCTAGTGCAATCTAGCTATATTGCATTATCCGGGCATCGAATTTGCCACCATTGGTAGTTGAGGCAGTAGCTAACTATCGCAGTAAAATAAAAATACATTCTATGGTGATAAGAAGATATAAAGAAATAATAACCAAGCAAATATGAGTCGAAGTTGCTTACGTAAAGTTCAGGACAAATAATGAAATTTTATATTTTGAATCGACAGCCTAAATCATTAAAAATATATTTTTAATATCAGATAGTCATAAGTACAAAGACATTTATGTCTATTTAATATTATCAGAAACTAATCTAAACTATACCCTAAATGTTAATTAATCTTAATTTTTAAATTTGGAATACATATATTTTAAATAGCTTTTAAATTTGGAACGCGAGTAGACGTCAAATGTACTTATGTAAATTATAATGTCATAATAGTGTGATCTAAATTGAATGATATACACATATTATTTAACTTTATACGTCCATTCATGTAAATAGTTCCCACATTCTAATTATAAATTAAATATTACTACGGAAGTGTATTAATATTTATCAATGAACGCTAGATAAATGCGGTGTACGCGTATTATCTGGTGTCACTAATAAATGTGAGTTTTAATACAAAATGCGTATTGCGTATACATGCATACATAGACATATTTGTGATAAGTAAGTAGGTAGAATAAATGTACTACATTAAACACATGTGTAGCGGGTAATACTTAATGATGGGTCAGTTTTTTATAAAGTATTATCGTATTTGTGACTGTGAAGTAATTTGTGAAGGTGACGGCAAATCATGTCGATTGAATCATCAAAATCAGTTCATATTGTCAAACATATCAAAATAAACGAATAATATACACATTCAACATATAGATTTAAATTAAAATTTACTATATTTACAAATAAAAGCATGTATACAATTATTTATATTCTGAATAGCAATCGAATCCAGTTCCCACTGGGAGGTGTTAAACCGATATGTTACTATGATTGTCATAGAAATAGTTATTTGCCACCATCGTAGCATAAAAAAAGAAGTCGTACACAAAATATATTGCATACAAAACATTTAAAACAAGAGTAAGCTTGTTGGAAGCTCTGCAATCGAAACAATTTATGTTTACATATGCATTGCAACTGAAAAACCCCAAACACCTTAGTAAATACAAATCGCTCAAAACAAATTGTAAGTTCGGCGAACACGATCGTTGTAATTGTGGTACGTGCTAGCTGTGATTGCAGCAAGAGTTAACACATAATACATTACAGTTTGTGTCACAACACAATCAGGTTCGGAGGACGAATCAGGCGTCGGAGCGTAATCTGGGTTAACAGGGGTCAAACGGCATCACAAATTCCAATACGATATTAGACGTATCTGTGGCGCGAATCAACGATTCTATGGGTAGCAAGCTATATTGGCTGTTGGCGCACTTGCGTTTGATTGATTTGCCTAAAACCTCGATTTTCAGTTAACGCTGTTTCTATTCGAAAATCGAACTAACGACGATGAAGATTTGTTATTTATTTGAATCATAAAACAACTTGTATGTTGTATTTTGAAGGGAAATCTAGATAAAAAATATAATTAAATATTTATGGTAAAATAGACTCTACAATATTAAGCATAGTCCAAAAGAATATGTTTTATTATATGTCGTTTTTTGAATTATGCGTATAATTTGGTAGCTATATGTCATTTTTTATCATATTGGCTGCCCTTTGGTCCCCGTTGCCAATAAGTATTTATTTAAAAAAAATGTTTTTATAATTCAATTGTTATCTAAATACAGGGATATCTTCGCCAACTTTGGTCTTGGTGAATGACTTGACTTAATTTTACGAACTTACCCAATACTTGTTTAGTTAACGTCGCACCATCCCTATTTTTTCTATATTTTATGTAATCACTGTCAATTTCTATAAATATTAATTTAATGTACAGCACTAACCTTATTAAAAGACGATTCGTGGCGAGATTCGCCATTGTGCGGTCAACTCGTGTAGTAACAATGTTCAATGAATGTAATCAGTGTAGCTCATGAGCAGTTTGTGTCGACTGACGCAACTGCCCAAGTGTCCAATTTGAATCTCGACTCTTCTTAAGTGGTTCGACTTGTCTTAGATCAAAACATATCAAAGTTTATTCCACTCATTCCGAGTCCTCACTATTGGTTGAACATTAAAAAATCCACTTACAAATTTACTAGATATATACTGGTATTCTATATCTGTCATATCTAGGATTGTCTTCTTATTATTTCCTATATTTAAGCTTGCATAATTTCATACCAGCTTCTGTATTTAAAACCCAATAATCCGCCACAAATTAAATTTCCTTGTACCACCATAATATAAATTGCAATCTACTGGGTAGAAGAGGATTGTTAGTAATGTGCACATTGCTAGCAATGTGTCGGGTTGACCTCCACCTGCAAACTATTAATGAATTCATGGTGACTTTACCGCGGTAAGCTAATTCTGACTTGATCTTATGTCTATCTTGCCATCCTCCACTGGAGCTCCGGCAGCATGAACTGCTGTCTTAGACTGGTGCGCCATTCCATTATCATCCATAAATATCATATAAAAATACGCAATCAACTTCCAACTGAAGTATATCAAAATCTACTTCAAACTTTAAGGAAAATAGCATTTACCGACCTAAAAGGCCGATGTTCTAGTAGGATCTAAAAAGTTACAGATGCTCATCAGTGGCGAAAATCACTTACTATCAGATAAACCATACACTCGTTTGCACGCTATATCTGAACATACAAAAATTAAAAATTATTCTATTGCTGAAACAATTGTATATCTTAATATTCTCTATACATTGGCTCGTTCATGTATCTGGCAATAACATACCTATTGTTGCCACGTTTTTCCCATGTGGAAATACGATATCTCTTATATGGGATGTGTTAAAGCGTTAAAATTTGGCACATGATTTACGAAAAGTTTATTTCGGAATAGTCTCAGTAAACAAACTTACATTTGTTCTCCAAATTCAAATTGGTATTATTTTACGTTCAAATAAGAACTATATTTAGCCATATGTCTATTTTGAATAGATTAACATTCTACATAGAATTGATGTTTTGTCGTTGTCGTTTGCTCGAGTTTGTTGTTAAGTGAAATAAAAATACTACTTAGTTTTATTTTTAGTAACTACTTCGTAGTGTCGTAGAAGTGTTAATGAAAAAGATCGAACCTTAATAGGTATTGTATCGAGATGTGGTGTGGAGTTATGTCTTGTCATGATTTTCATTACGTTATCATTATTTATCAATTAACGGAAAATAAAACTGACAACCTATTCTTTTTTATACATATTATAAGAAAATTTAGTCACGTTTAGTCAGTTCGAGATAATTTTAAAAACTACTCGATGGATTATTTTTTGATTTTTATTTGATTTAATTTTAAAGAAACATTTAGGTTTATAATTTTCTCACTATAAATTTCTGTAGCTAATGAGACATCAATATGATGTCTCAGTGGTCTTGAAATTGTATATAGTTTTTCTTATTTGATGACTAACCCGCCTCAAACGGAAACAGATACAATCTCTTCTTGACGATTTTTCGCACAATAATATACATACATTATAAATAGAAACCTCCTGAAAAAGAAACTCTGAATTGAAATCGTATCTAAATCCGTTGCGTGTCGTAGAAAAAGTAGCGAAGAAACAGAAACTTTATACTATTTAAAAATGCCTCCGACTTGTCCTTTGCCTTAAAAGGAAACTAAAATGTAGTTGCTCATGGAATAAAATTAAAAAGAAATCTCTGATCCATAAATGTAATGATAAAAATAAGTTACAGTTACGTTACAAAAATATGTGAAAATGAACGGTACGAGTTTGTGCAACTATTTATATATTAGTCGCACGTTTGGTCGATGCATATCGCCTGGTGCATACAAAATATTATATGCAAGTGTACCGACATGTTATAGAGTAAGGGACCTTCCACACTTATACGAATTCACTATAACACCACACTATATTAAATAGGAATAAATAAATAAAATATATTAATATTAATATAGATAGGTACCTATATTATTATTAGTTTATTACATATTGTGATAGTTCTTGTTTATCGATCATTAAAAAACTACTGACTAAGCATTGAAATATTCTTATATAAATATAAAATATAAACGTAGGTAAGTAATTATATAAATATAATACTTACCTACGTTTAGATAATAATAGATTTTATATAAATACAAATAAAATTAATTTGAGAAGGCAGCTTTGTTATTCTAATTTGATAGATACTTTCGCACCGTATCACCTACTATCTGCTATTGTAGCGACTAAGTGTCAAGATACCTTAATTCATTAAAGTGCTGAACTTGGTGCCACGGGATTTTGTTTTACTGACTCCCATGAATTACGTGGATCAATTCGCAATAGAATTGAATAGGCATTATGTGCCCGTTACTTGGGAACCATTGTAAACTTTATTTACATCCAAATTGTCTTTAGCTAGCAAGTTCGTAACACTTTGATTACTATCTTTGAAACCGTGAATGAATATTAAGAAGCACGATCAATATGGACGTTATTCATTTGTTATACAGTGGCGATTACAAATATGTCTACCAGTTGTCTAGTACCTATTTTATAATATAGTGGGGGCCTAGGTGGCGCCATGTAAGTTTTACTGTATATATATATATATATATATATATATATATATGTATTTATATATCTAAGAAGAGGCTTGTATACCAACAGTTAATATTACATTATAGTGTGATCTGAATATAACACTTTATTACTATGTGTTCACGGTGCACCTTTTAAGATTATAATGTACCTTTTATTTTATACAGAAAAATATTTTATGAAATTGTCATATTGGTTCCTTTATCTGTCCTTTATAATAAATTACTACTTCTTCTTTCCATAATAATAATATAGTTCCATCACCCACAGTAAAATTTATATACGCGCATATAAGTAAGTACCATACGAATAGAGAAAAAAAATACTTTGTTCCAATTACAGATTTTGACTCAAAATTTACTAAGTTATTTTTACGATGTAATAGAACAAACGTTTCATATATTTTTTTCACAAATCTGTTTTATTGTATCCCATTATACAATAAAACAGAATTGCAATTAACTAAAAATAAATAAACGACAAATGTCGTGTATGTTTGTATTAACAATTTAGTTGATTCCAGTTATGTCTTGTTGCAGAACCTCGCATCGGAGTTACGTCGCAGCAAGACGCCGCCGCGGAGGTCGCCGGAGGAACGCGCGGCTCCGCGTCCGCCCTCCGCTCCGGTACACAATGAGCGCACACCGCACACGCCCCCCAAAAAGGAGGTCTTTAATAACCTCTTCAGCAAAAGCATATCGGGTGAGTTCTAATAAAATATAATACTAAATAAACAATGTAAAGTTCTCTAGTAGCCACCGTGGACCGGAACACGCAGCCTAGTGGTAAGGTGGACCGATCTGGTCAAGATCACTGGTAAGCGTTGGATGCAAGCAGCGTAGGACCGATCGTCGTGGAGATTTTTAGGGAAGATCTTTGATCAGCAGTAACGTCTTCCGGGCTGAGATAACGATGACGATGAAATTAATAAATATTAATAACATAAAAATAGTAAATTATAGTTAATATAACATAATATATTGAAAATAAAAATTTAAAAATGTTTGTTTCTTTAAAAACAATTCGAATACAATAATGTAGTGTTGATCTGATGAGACATAATATACATAGAGTAAAGGTATAATAATAAAGGTACAGTAATTAATGTTTTACAAAATTCTTTTTTAAAAATATATACTTGGTAATGGATATGTGTAAGGCCATATCTTCTTATTATATTCATATTTCCTTTACTCTATGTATATGATATCTATCGTTCAAAAATATGTTATTTATATTTGTGGAGGCATTCCTTAAAACTAAAGCAGATGTCTTTAAAAATATCTTTAATACGGTTTTCAATTAGACTAAGAATTTCATACAAATGGATTTTTTTAGTTGTTCGTGCTAGATTCATGTCAAGTAATTATACAAGACTTAATTATACTAATAAAAGGAATTACATATCTTGAATTTTCCGCTTAATTATAAAATTATTTACGGCTAGGTACAAATTACTTCTTTTTGCTATGATTAATACTGATATCCCATTAATTTATTGTATTTAAATGGACTGTGTACTTAATTAAGCTTACTTAAATAATTTAAATTCTTATCAGTAGGTATACGTTTTTTTTAATATCTACCTAATTGGGTTAACTATTTGAACCCAGTGATCCGATTATAATAATTGTTCTCGATGATGTTCTTTTTTTTGCGACTCTGAAATTGTTATATTTGTAAATGAGCAATAGGTATAAAATACTAGCCGTTATCCCCGACTTTGATTGCCTTTCTGCGATCCGGTCAGCTATTTTGTCATTCAAATGTATCGAACAGATAAATAGATAAGACAGGGCCATAATACAGACATACAGACAAACTGGCATTTATAATATCAGTACGGATGGTATGGATCAATATTTATATTCTTTCGCAAAAGACATAAGCTATCCGATATAAAAAAAATATGCAATGAAAGTTGTGCAGACGAAGTAGCGGGTAACATCCAGATTTCCAAATAAATGTATATTATAGTATATAGGGTGGATTTTACATATCACGAAAATACATATTACACATGTATTTTCTAAACAAGTGTACTAATTAGAAAATACATATAATAAGTAGATCTGAGAAATCATGTTAAGTCGTTGTAATTTGACATTCGTATCCGCAGCCTAACAATTAAGTCGGCGTCGATATAGTTACCAGCATTATTCATAGTCACGCGTAGTCCCCTCGTCCTTTTGTCTGTACATCCGTGCTCATCTCAGCGTTAATCTGATGCCATAATTGATTTACTGATACCTTTTACACGAACAGTCGTTAAAGATATATCAAAGTCTACCGCCAATTGATTATAATAGAAATAAATAATTTTGTGACGTTTTAGTGCATTTAAATTTCTGTCTTATATTGTGTCGTTAAATCTATATTAATACATCAAGTCAAGACAAGATCATTAATTCATATATAATATTATTATCAATATGAATATTAGATTTTTTTATCACTCTCGCTATCGTCAAGTTCGGCTAGTTATTTCAGTTAAAGAAAAGTTAAGTTTATTTTCACTTTTATTTAATATTACAAATCCGTTGTCTAACTTATGTATTAATTTTTACTTGCGTTTGAATAAACTGTCGTAATTTGTCGTTTAATGTAAACATTTTTTTATACAAATAATCATAACATTTTATACATATATTCAAAATTGAAACTATTATTAATTGGTATAGTATTTCTAATTTGTACGTATAGATAATAAAGTGCAACTTTTGCAGAAAATAATATCATATATGACATTTTGGTACAAACTAGTACATTCTATTGTATTCGTGGTGCGCTCCAGTGATCAACGTTCATTTCGACTGGACTCCGCTTAATGAATAGCCCCCTTAAATCCGCTATCTAATTTCACGAGTAGTTTGCCGTTGCGACGCGCATGAAATCTATACCGACGGATCTATAAACTTCTCATACAGCGCCTGCCTGTAATACCCACCGTTCATTCCCTAAGTAATAATTTTCCATTCATTCTCCTCTCTTTATGATTCATAATCTCTAAATCTACAGTCTTTCGTCCTTCTTTGTTATGTGTAAATCTCCTATGTGTTGTCCCTTTCTAGTTCTTTTACCCCTTAAATCTAATCCATGACATCCCGTCTGATATTAGAGCTAAAGTAAGTATACGTCTCAATATGCAATTGTATAGTTTAAATACAATACAAAAAATAATATTTAATAAGCGATTTGAGACTTTTGCAAGTATTAAATCAAATATACTCCGTCGCTACTATTATTAGCAAGAGCCAATATTAGAACAATAATGTCCAAAAAATGTAGTTTTGAGTTAAGAAGATTTAGTGGACATCAGAGAGTTACTAATAGTTAAAATAAGGTAGACCGCGTGCTACTAACAGAGGATTTGAATGTGAGGTCTCAAATATCATTCTCATACTAATGTCACTGCTTTATGTTTACTCAATTGATTGAAAATCATATCTTTAACTCAGTAATAACGTCAATTAACATGATAATTTTGAACCAGCTCTATCAACTTATATTTAATCCAATTAATGTAAATAATAATGATAAACTGTAGTTTCGGTTGTGATCCATTGTTAAAAAATAATACAATAAAAACTAAAGTACGTAACTGCATTAATATTCCCTTCGATATATGAAATTGCTCAATATAGTTATTCTAAATACTTTGTTATAAAACAGCACAAAAATGACTGATCAGAATAAAGTAAAACATCTGCAAACGCATTACAGTTCTCAAAAGCAATATTAATATTCCACAATTAAATAAATCACGTGTACAGTTGAAACTAACAAGTTACTAAAGTCGAATGTAAAGCTCGAAGCCCATCATACACCCGTTGCCGGTGGTGAGTTAATGCTTAATGCCTCTAATCGTGCGTTATAAATCATTATTAATTTTGAGTCGTCTCGCCGTCGATCCGCGCCGATTAGCGATTGCACAATGCCCGACGGATTATGCTCTACGTCGGAGATATATCTTTTTGTCAATTCGTACCTGGGTACGGTCAGCATCGTCAGTTGTATTTATTATTTTTTTTTGTATGAAAAGCGACTTATTTTATTATGATCATAGTAATAGCCTTCTTTATGAATAATGATGGAATGATACCCTTTTCGTCTCTGATACTATACGCTGGTGACACATTAGAGAAATGCGAAAGACTTTGGATAAAATTAAGTAAGATTGGCCGCCGTGGAAAATTTTATTAAAAATAAACCACAATGACTTCCAGAGATTACCGCAAAGATATCGAGGTGACGTCAATTCTATTGCTCCCATTGGCCAATAATATCTATTAAGATTCTTCTCTCTCCCCGTACTGCTTCTCATGGATATCTATTCAAAAGAAGAAGATTTAGATTACTCTTACAATGGTGGTCAAACGATTTAATAGAGTATTTTAGCAATTCCTTGTAATTTGTTTCGTTAGTCGCTTCATCTTTGGAGTGAAATTGTGTGATAACGTGGTCTAAAGTAATCTGATAGTTGTCCGTTACGTAATGGTCTTATTCATAGCATGTATTAAGATTAGAAGTTTAAAAAAAACAGACTATGAGGCTGAACTATTTCACTACCGACTCATATTATGACCTTTGGACATTTTATAATTAATATTTTATAGCATATGTAGCAGCTTTGCCTGAGTAGTATTTTTCTTCTTGTTATTATTATTGAGAATTTTGAGACCCGAAAAAATTATCCTGAGAATATCAAAGCAAAAGAATAAAAAAATACATTTACAATATGCATTTACACGTCATTGATGTTGACATGATGAAACAAACAGCACGGCTCTTAGAAGATATCGTCATTACGTGCGTAAACAGATAAATTGCTTTATGCCAATCTGTTTTACGTATCCCAGTGATAACTTATTAAAAATCCTCATGTGTATAATATGGGTCAGGTCACTAAATAAGATAATAATAAAACATGTTACAAGTTAAAGTAAAATGCGTACAAGCTTACTTATTTGCTATCGCTACGTTATTCGAATAAGCCGGTTTTATATAGATAAGCCGATTTATATTTTTTTATTTGCCGTATTATTATTTTTTATTTTGTATATAAGACATAACGTGTCTAGTAAAGCATGGCTTTATTGCCAAAATCAACGGTAGTTTTTCTAGTTTGAATCTAAATAACTTATAATGTACGTATGTCGCGGATGGTGGCCTATTAAATAACAATATTTGAATATTTTTAAATCATTTTATTTGGCATTTCCCATTGAAATTTTATCTGTCGGTTGATAAAATGTTATGTTTGTTTGATTAAAAACGCGTGCTAATCTTCAGTCGTAGATCACTCAAGACCCCCCAAGGGTTTTAAATCGAGCTTACATTTATTTATTGATATTTATAAATATAAAGTACATGGTTTATGAACGAATGGAAATAGAATTGAGAGCGTTGTAGCTCAGTGGGTTACTACTCCAACTTACCTTTAAAATGTCGTCAATTCAAATCTGGCCGGCACAAAAAGAAACTGTTTGTTAATTTATATTCTTGAATAACTGCAGTGAAGGAAACACCGAAACAAACTGAGAATGCATCTGACTACCCCCTGCCGTTGGGGGAAGGAGATTGTTAATAATGTGGACTATTGATATCAATGTACCATGTCAGGTTGACCTCCACGCGGTTCCCCCTAGAACCTATCTTGATAAATATATGGTGTCTGAAATTTGTCACAATGAGCCAACTGACCTGATCTCATACTCATTTTATCATCCTCCACTGGTGCCCCGCCAGCGTTTATTGTTATTGCAGGTGAGTGCAAATCACTATTCCATTATCAGTCCTTTAAAAAAAAAGACTTTCCCATCCGGAAGAAGAGTTGTAAAGGTATATTTATGTTTAGTGTAATAGGGAAGTGAATGTGTCAGTAAAGTGTAGAATCAATAAATCCGAACACATATAGTGTATATCTGTACACTATAGTCGTGCAGGTAGATTCATGTATGGAAATAGGCAAGTGTAGGTAGAAATCGGAGTGAATTTAAATTTTGGACGCAACACTTCCGTTACTGGAGCGTAGATACAATAAATCCGGACACACATGATGTCTGTACGCTATACGGGGGTAGTTCGGCATTATCTCCGGGCGACACGAGGCTGATCCGGCTCGGGATGATCCGGATGAGCGTACAATCCCCGCCTCGCTCTATGTATACTTTTGTAGGTATCGATTTGCTAGTGTTACTTATTTCTGTATAATTTTAGTGCGCTATTTTAGAAATGTTCAATAAGAAATATATACTATACATCATAGAACTAAATGGATAAATTTATTTTTTTATAATATATTTATAATAATAATAACATCTTAGGACAATTCACACAGCGCCATCTAGTCCCAAGCTAAGCAGAGCTTGTGTTATGGGTACTAGACGACTGATATACATGGATACATTTTTTTTGTAAATCGATCGAATCGAACCCACGACCATCAGGGGGCAAGGGAATTGTTAGTAATGTGGACTCATGACCCCATTAATAGCAAAGTACCATGTCAGGTTGACCTCCACGCGGTTCCCCCTGGAAACCATCGTGACAAATTTCTGGTAAATATGTCACGATGGGCTAACTGACCTGACCTCATGTTCATCTGATCATCCTCCACTGGTGCCCCGCCAGCGTAAACCGCTAGCGCAGGCGGGGTGCACCATTCCATTATCAAACATAAAATAAAACCCACGACCATCGGATAGTAAAGCGGTGTGCTAAGCACTAGACCACCGAGGCTGTCATTGATATCTATGTAGTATGGACGTGTGTCACAGTTGAAATGAGAAACTAATGTTTAGGAGATACAAAATAACTAAAGTAACAGCCAAAGCATCATCGTCATTCGTACAAAATATAATGTTCAAATAAAGGATAATTTGTATTAATTAAAAGAGCTCATATTTATTTTGTTTACTAGCAAATTATGAACCAACACCTTTTGAGGATTATTTAACTAACGTAACGTAAAAAATAACATTATAAAGTGATAAAATTTGATTTTTAGTATTCAATAGAAGAACATTAATAATATTTCACGAATTTCAAAAATATTTTTTATCTATAGAGAGTTACTTCATAAATTTAGTGTGTTGAATACAAGCTTCAAACGGATAGCGCCGCAGTATATTGCTAGTACCGTATAAATTATTTCTGAATACTTATTAAATACTGTTTCTCATTATACATACCTGTTACTTGTGAATTGGATTTTACTGTAAATATTAGTCCTTATTAGAAATTAAAATGAATACCTATAAAATGAACAAAATTATATTCCGGATAAATATACTACATTTCGTTTTCCATATTTGAAATCGATAATATTCTCGACCTCTCCGAGGTAAAATCCAGATCCGTCGGTCGCTTAATCCGGCTTAGGACTGATCCGGGTATGTATGTATACTATACGAGTGTGTACGTGATCTAAGTTTGTATTGTTTCTCTCTACATTATGAGGATCCGGCTGTGAAGACAACTAATCTGTATTATAAGGTTGTTAGAGATTAACCTTCAGTAAACTTATATAGGAATAAGAATTTTTACTTGTGTTTCATTAAGTAGAAATATGTAAGGATTCACTTTTGATTCATTGAAATCTATTGCGGCGATATTATAAGAAATTGTCTTAACACTTAATTTACAAACCTTTATTGTTTAATCAAGTAATCAGAAACTATTTTTTCTAGTATTCCTTCATAATACATAATGTTTAGTATCAAGTAAATTATATCGACAAAGACAATTAGTTTGGGTTATTATTAACATTGGATATTATTTGATTTTGGTTTCATATGAAAATCTAAATAGAAGATTAACTAACTTAAATAAGTTTTAATTAACATAGTACTGATTTTTGTTTTTGTTATACAAATAATGTTATAATTATTATATGACAAGTAATTCAATCGTGAGGACACGGGACTGTCGTAGACTAAAATAATAATTATCAAAATCTAAATACATACATAATTTATAATCGATATGATTTTTTTTAAAGTCGGTTAAAATTTTTATTGATTACATCAAAAACATATTATAGCTATTTTTCTGTTTTAGCGACAGGAACGTGTTTATAACGATGTATTTGTGTGTTTAAATATCAATTTCTTTGGACACCAATTCTCAATTGGTGGTCACCTGACTGGATATTATTAACTTTATACCACTAATTAATGTTATGGAATTTCGCTAAACTTGTTTATAATTCCTCAATTTAAAAGGTAATTATGTCTGATCATTAGTCAAAAATTGTGTGAGGTTGACAATTCATCTCGTGATAATCGCCGTTTGGTTAGGGTTGCTATTTTAGAACTTTTATTCCGTAGTTATCTGACCTTCGATTAAACCCGACCGCAGTAATCCTTTGGGTTATCGGATATCATTGTACCTATTCCCATTACATAGTGAAGATTTTAGTTCAAGGATGTCATTTATAAAAAAGCGTCGTTTAAACCAAATGCAATGAAATTATACTTTATATGAAAAGATTACATACAAGATTACATTCATAACCTCCTAGTCCTTTTTCCTTCTTTTTAATTAAACAAAAACTGTTTTCTCACATTATTTTAAGAATGCTAGAAAATAGTTTAATACTTTATAAATTTGGATATGTATTAAATTCTTAAAAATAATCATAATTAATAATATATTTAATAATTAATAAGATTTTAAAATATTGGAATGAATTTTTATTATATTTTATTATATTATATATTTATACTATTAGAGTCATACAATCGAATTGTTACAAACAAAGGTGCACATTGATTTTACTATCCAGTTTCATAATCGTAATCATGATTAATATATGCAAGCGGAATTATACTAGGTATTATTAAAATGATATTAATGATAATTTACATTTCCGTGTACAATTTCGTAATTAATGAATTTATTTTTCACAGAATCTGTTAATTGAGCATTTCATTTTATTTGGGGTCGATAGTAGCATAGTTACTGGGTCTTATTTCAAGTGGCAAGGTGAAACAAGTGAATATGAACTATACGAACTCTAATGCTTTATTACTCTTAGACCATTTTGAGAATGAATAAATCGATGTTATATTGAATAATTAATTGCTACTGGCTATATTATATAGATACATACGTAAGTATACAAGATTTTCACTATGTTGAACACCGGGATGAGGGATCGTGGATTCACAGATAAGATGTCATAAAGTTAAAGAGACCTGTTGCCCGTTTAGGAGTTGTTGGCTCGAACAAGCATAAACAAATACGTCGTTTGCTACTAAGTCAGAAAGTGAAGCTGTCTTTTTTTATCTACGTTAAGCATTTCTTAGTTTGTTATAACATGTTATTTAATATTGGTGTTATTTTGTTATAGTTATTTTAAAGTTCGTTTGTAGTTTTTAGTGGAAATATTTTATACTTTGTTTGTATTGGTAAACCAAAAAATAATTAATGGAATTTAAAAAATGTTTCATGTATAGAAAGTATTGTGTTCTAATTACAAAATAATTAGATGTTCTATCAATAACTGCTATATTGAAACCTTCAGGAATACATATTCTCCTTGTGTTGCAGGCTTTCCCTGGTGTTGCATATGCTAATGGATGGCAATAATTTACCATCAAGTTTACCAAAAGCTTAACAACAAAATGAAAATTCGGAACAAGTCCTTAGTAATAAACATTTGGCGATCAAAGATTAAACTTTAGATTATTTTCATTGCAATAACTTCAGCGCGTTCCTATGGCGAATTGGGACGCTCCTGTTATTGTTTGGAAAAATTAGATTGTATTATTAGGTATAAATATATCGGTTATAGTAGGTAAATGTTTAGCAAGTTATTCAACGAAATCCGGATTGCGGTAATCCCATAGGAGATGTATCCCGGACGGTGGGCAGCCGCTGCCACCTAATCCCCGCTCATCCGGATCGGGAGCTCTGCTTAGGCTACATGTATGTGTACTTTAGGCTGCGTGTCGAGCTTACCTCCTTTGTTAGCAGCTATGACTCCCAGGTATACATAGAGCTTCCGATTTATATATTTGCTATGATAATCCATTCTAATAGAAACTTTATGACGATCCGCTTATGCCGTTCTGTCTTTCTTAACAATAAAATTCTAGTGACTATTGCATTTTATTTGATACAGTAAAAAGTCTAAATAAATATCCATACTGTAATTTTGAATCATAATATGAAATGCTGGCAGTAGTGGATTTGTCCGGTGGTGTGATGGTTGGTGGTTGTTTTATTTCAAAATCAAATATTCACACAATCCATAATTAGTTGTAGTGTGTGCAAAAGTAAATTATTCATAACGTTTTTTTCATTGAAACGATCATCGTTCGCTAATCATACGCCAATGCCACGTAGCTACGTGCCCGAACAACAAGCCTGGTACGGAGGGTCGTCTTCCATCAATCACATTCAGATAATCTCCTCTTCAGCCCAATTTGAGGCATGCACTCAGCTTAACTCACACAAACGCACTAGCCCGTATTGTATACAGTTAAATATTACAAAATGTACTAACTATATTCTTTATCACGGTGCATTATAATTGTTAATCGCTCGGCAATGGTATCATAAAAATTGTGACACGCAATTACGTATGCACGGGTGGATCGGTGTGCGCGTATCGTAATGCAAATCCTTTACGACTATTCCTTTGAGGTCGAGTTTAATTTCGTTTTAAACACACTAACACATATTGTCAATGTGTGGTTTAATCCGGCGGCAACAACACAGAGAGGCAATCAGCTGAGCTTCTGATCAATCGATAAAAAATCGTGGCGGCGAGTCATGTGGACAAATAAGCGCGGACGGTGTACTGGAACGGATGATCCGGACCATTTGTCAAGATTAGGCTTATGGGCGGTGGCACACGCGGATTGTAGCCGACTTTGTCCGGGTTGTACCTACTTCATGCCAGTACTGTCGGTCAAGTAGAAATCGTTTTTGATTAACCTCTGATTTCTGAAATTTAAAATTAGAATCAGGTGATGCGGTTGTAATTTGAATGCATTGCATAATTAATTAAGGAATGAGGAATGCATCGTAGGCTTATATGTATTTTCTAAGTGTGTATTTTTGTATGAAGAATATTTTATTTTGTTGGTATTTGAGATTATTATAAGAGTTAGAGGAGTTAAATAAAATGATCACATTTTCGTTCTAACCATCAAAAGAATGTTGTAGTTACTACATACATATAATATTATCCTAAATATTTTATGTAAATATTGATGAATAATGTCAAAAAACTATTATAAATGTGATAATTAAAATTAGTAAATTGAATGTTAGAGGTTTAAGTACTAATTTATGTTCTGAAACACCATAAAAACCATAGAAGTGAATCGCAAAGGCCTCGTTCCCTCGTCTAATCGCCAGGGACCCCGTCTGGCTGGGCTTACGGACCGCGCCCTTAACAAAATCTTAATCCCTACAAAGGGTTAGTAATATTATCTTATTACACTCGCAAGAAATAAGCCTTTAATTCACGTTGTTTCCTTTATAAAATATGGCTATAGTAACTGCTGTAAATTAATGATGTTAAAAAATATTAATAAATATCTATTAGGCACAGAGGACGAATACAAAAAACAGAACATTTGAAGTTTTTTTTTAGAACTTTAATACTTTGTACAAAGTAACTCTGTCTCGCCTATTTCTGCCGTCAAGTAGTTTACTTAGTACGCTGTAATTCAGATTGAAAGGGGAATTTGTTAGTGATTATGCAGTGTGCAGAGATAGGAAACATATGGACTAAAACGTGGGTCACATGACGATGATTTTATAGAGGCGCGATGGTTACACTTTCATCACCTTACTAGTTATTCCAGTAAAATAAAAAAGTGTATAATACACATTTTTTACTCGTCTTAATAAGAGAACAATAATAAATAAAATGCCTCACTCAATTTGTCGACTATGTTGCACTAGCTGTGGTCAGAGACTGAATGGACTAAGACGATTTCATTGCAGTAGGTGTTAGCAGTTTCTTCAACTACCGTCACTATATTTTCCAACGATGTCGTGACACACAGCTTTCACGGTTTCCGTAATACTTATTATCCGATGATACTGTATGTTTAAATTTATTTATCACTGAATTCCATGTAGACGAGAATTTTATCTTTCCGTAGTTATTTTAATTTCTTTCTCGTTTATTACACGTTATTAACGTTAATCGTGTCTTAACATGAATAATTTAATGGTAAATAAGATATTTTTGTCTTTACAGGTAAAATTTGTGTATTTTAAGTCTGACGCCTCCCATGTCATTCTTGAGTAAATAGATAATCAATAGATTATGGGCTATGTACCATCGAGTGGGGTATATACTTCATTTATATTAAAATTTTAAAGACTATGTTGAGGCAAAATTTTATTAATAATGTTTGAAAGTGCATTACAAAAGGTGGAATTATTTTTCTATAAGCATAATATAATATATATTGCTATAAGTATAATTAATTGAATATACTTATAATAGATAATCTGGAAAGAAAAATATTTTAGAGTTCTGACTAATTTAAAATTATCAATAAGCGTAATTTGTTATTTTAAACTCTACACTTGAATTTATGTTACAATATGATGTTAAAATCATATGACTAATCTGTATAACAAGATACTCGTTTTAATCTTTCACTATATAGATAGATTGTGATTAACATTATTATATTATGGCGTTTCCGAGAAAATTAATAGGCATATTAAAAATATTCGTCCCATAAATATGATAATCGGATTCTGTTATATGAAATAAAAGTGTGCTAATTGACACATATGTATGTAATGAATTATTGCGTACTCAATTAATATTAAATGAATGAAACGTCGCATAGGTATTTATAATAAATAATTTATTAAACAGTTATCGATTCGCGCCAGATTTTTGCTCGATTATCCGAAATGTTTTCGTTGTTACTGTATTATATGTCGTAGTATGTAGTATTAAGTTATATTGATAAATTGTGGACATATATATGATAACATTGCAATTTATGGTAAAGTACAGAAAATTTTTAGCTGTATTTTAGATTTCAAATAAATAAATAATATATTTGTAATCAGTTTGAAACGTTGCAAGGTAAATCTCACAGTAATACTGTGAAATTTTCTGAAATTGATTGAAATCAAAATATCATTTAATAATATTCTAAATTGTTTAATGTAGTTTAGAAAATTGTCGTACAAATTAGCATGTAGACTACGTAATCGTTTTGTTTTTACATAGTTTATAAGAAAACATACACTGCGAGCAATGGATAATTAATTCACAAAATCCCCATCGAGTATAAGTATATGCGCTGGAGACAGATCAAAGCTGTCCCGTCCGTGCCACTGTGTCGGTATAATCTGGTGACGTGCTACAGAAACATAAATTTAGCTTCAATCGCGTATTCAAAGCCCATTAATCGCGGATTCAGTGTGGACGCACCTTTAATGTATGCCTGCACTTTAGGGACGCGCAAATCCATTAGTTTTTTATATTTTGTTGTTTTACACATATGAAGTCATTTAAATTTAAAATAAAAATAATGTAAGTTCTTATCCAAATGAAATATATACTGATATCTATTCAGTTTATGTGTATCAGACTCAAGAATATTGTCAAATATAAAAGGATTACCACTACCATTTGACATTAATAGTAGAATAAGTATTTATTTAACGAAAACACAATAATAATAAACCATTTATTGTACCCAGTGCTGTAATAGCAAAAGACGCTATTATCACTACAAGCAATTTCTTACGGAAGTCACAAATAATAAATAAAAAATTCTGTCTTTGCCAACCCTAGCGAGTAAATCCACAACTACATACACACGGACAAGCTCTAGCGGTGTATCTCCTGAGATCTGATAAGATTCAAATAAGGGATTAGAGAGGGACGCGGTGAGGATTTGCCCGCAACACCTGCGAGTACGAGCGGGATAGACAATGGGATTATCTCTAGACGGACCGCGCCAAGTGGTCGCATACACATGCGATGCTCCCCATAAAGGAAGGCGACTTTAATGTTTTGCAAGACTTTCAAATTTACCATAACGTGTGACTCGTCCTGTGTAGTTTCCTAGTTTACCATGTCAAGAGTCAGCTGCCTTAATCTACTAAGTATCTCTAAAAATAATGTGATAGTTAAAGGGAACGATGTCACGATGTATACAGGAGTAACTAACTCCAGAGTACGTCATTTGAATTTTTAAAATACGAATATTTTCTTCCGATCTATAGAATATATATGGTGGTTTTAATTCTTTACACCTACAGCCTTAATTTAAATGAGAACTATTAGGAATGCGAAAATAATATTGCATATTCACACATTCCTAGTAATTCTCATTTCTCTCTCATTCTCATTGGTTCATGTTTTCCCATGTTAATTTATTTATATATTCCTATTACAAATATATTGTGCTTTTTTAAATTTATTATCATACTAGCTGTACTCGTGACTTCGTTCGCGTGGAATTTTACTTTTTTTTTTCTAAAATAAAAATAGCCTAATTACTTTTTGTTACATCAGCTACCTGCCAAAAAAAAGTCCTGTCAAAATCGGTCCAGCCATTTCAGAGATTAGCCGAACAGACAGACATATACACAGACAGGAATTGTAAAAAACTATATTTTGGTTTATGTAGCTTATTTATATTCATATGCATGTAGTAAAAATGGTTACATCAATATTACAAACAGACAGTCCAACTTTATTTATACGTATAGATAAAACAAAAAAAGTTGTTATATGTATTTGATCGGAACCATTGTCATGTCTTCACGAATCATACTTTATTTGTTTTTACCTCTATGTAGGTATATTACATCCTGTAATATCTTCGTAATTATTTTATAATAAAGCAAAAGCACTCTCTGCTTGAACGTAATACAATGTATTTAGCGTACGGGATTACGGCAAGCCGGGATAAGCGAAATCCCGGGTATCCGGGTATCCGCCGCGTGGCGGCCTTTTTTGGGATTTTCTCGCCCTCGACCCTTTTATAATATTTTTTATATGTATGCGTATAAATAATAATTTGTACGTGGGTTGAGTATTATTTTACCAACTTTATTGATGATTGTCATCATTTAATGTACCTAATAACTGAAATATTAACAAGGTTTTATTGTTAGACTAGTTGTATCTGCCAGCGCTGTCTGCGGCGTTGTATATATGTCGCGGACAATATACCTGAATACAATGGGTGTAAGTCAAATTCGCGTATGTAGTGGTCAGTATAAATAAGTACAAATTATGTTTAATTAGCACCAGAACCTAAACAGAACAATATTAGACTTATCTATGTCTGTCGTAAAACGAACTCGAAGATAGCGTATCAACTTTAGAACGAAAATCGCGTATCATCGATTGGTGATGGAGTAAGACCCTAACTATAATAATAAAGTAACTAGTGACTTAAAAAATCGCCCAAGCATTTAATTTCCATTACAAAAATATACACAAACGTATAAAAAATAATATATTTATATTTTATAATATTAAGCACAGATTTAAAATATATTATATTAATATTGCTTGGTTCTATTTGTTTTAGTTTACGTGTTTGAATGTTCTTAAGAATTGAACTTGGATTCAAATATTCTATCAGTAAAAATAGAACAAAGACTCTGAAGTGGAGCTTAAAAATTGTAGACGGTAGACTTCTTGTATTACTTATGTATTATGACACAATACTGTATTCTCTGTTATTATTCCTTTTATTTCTGGAAATGAAAGGAGTCGTCTATTATATTTATTGATTTATCGCCATCAATTGATAAATGAACATATATATGTAAAAAGTTAATGTATACATTTTTATACGGTGTAAATTATGATAGATATAACCAATAAATTCTCATCGCTAATTGCAACGGGTTTTTCAGAATAAAATAATATATACCTAATTATGTTACCAAAATTAATAAATAGCTACATATTAATTCTACTTTTGTTCTCGATACATAATTGTGATGGTTTGAATTTACTAATCTGTTTTACATATATTGAAATTAGGATTAAAAACAATCATAAATAAGCTGATGTATGACATAAATTCTCTTTTAAATCGCAAAAAATGTCAACACGCAAATAGTAATTTATTGCTTTTGGGCAGAAACAACTAGACAAGTTTTTTTTTATGTAACTGCAATAGCAAACAGACCTACCTACTACAAAACAGACCTTTCGGCCTACCTTCGGAAAGTAGCGTATAGATGTAAATAGCGGTACGGACATTATAATGTTACGTGACCCCAACAGCAGATACCCCTAATGTGTTGCCATTCCTGAGAACTGTTGTGATTTACCCCTGTGTCCTGTAATAAATTAAATCATGTAGCCAGTCAACAAAATAAATTAACTATTTTGTAATTATCTCTAAAGTTTTTATTGTACAATGCACGGAATATCTAATCCTAATCCGTGGATTCAGAGCATAAGAAATTAAACAAAGAGGTAAGTATATATTTATTACTGGAGGGTTGGGCTATAGTCTGGTGCTTAGACTTGTAGCACTGTGACCTACATTGTGCTCGCCCTTTTCCAGAGTTCGTTACGTTAATTCTTGTCCATGACGGGTCTAGCCGTCATGGACAAGAATTGAAGTATATTTTTAGGAGTATTGTTTTTATCTCCTCAAGATAGAGTGTAAACTTTAGACAAATAAATACAAATATTTCATAACAATTTATGGCAATACTATTACTATTATTATTATTTTAATTTATTGTATTGTGCTC
This sequence comes from Achroia grisella, assembly GCF_030625045.1. Taxonomy (NCBI): domain Eukaryota; kingdom Metazoa; phylum Arthropoda; class Insecta; order Lepidoptera; family Pyralidae; genus Achroia; species Achroia grisella. The sequence continues at coordinate 806,335 of NW_026712791.1, forward strand.
GCTCGATTTGGTGATAGATTTGTTGTTTATTGTTATTATTATTAAAAAAAGACAAACATATTTGCACTTCCTAGCTGGAATGAAGAACATTTCTATTATATAGTAGATAGTATAGTACATGAAAAAATATATTCCATTAAAAATGTGAGTCAGAATTGTACGATACTTTAATTCCAAATCTAGTGATGGGTTATTACGCCCCTATGGATTAAAGTATTAAACACAATCAAAGCTTTAGTTTCACGTTTTAGGGTACCGTTCGCAAAAAGAATATAAATCGAAAATAAATCAAATTGAGATGTGTAACTTATTCTTAACATGAATATTACAATCCTATATATTAATAATATAAGTATGTACAAAATAATATTTATTAAACACTGTCAGATCTAAGAATATAAAGCTTTTAATGCTGTATTTTAACAAACAAAAACCTAATGGTTACGTAAATAATATACTGTCATTTTTAGAATATAGCATTTTAAAAATCACACATAGTTTGAACGGCTTTCTATTGTAATAAATGACTAGTACGACTACTACGTACTACGAGTAACATTTATAAATATTTTTACATTTAGGAATTGCTTTCTATTATGAAGATAATAAACAATTTCTGCATGTAAAAAACTCTTCTTTAAATTATTGAAAAAAAATTCATAATAAATATTTTTGTTACATTACATTTGTTACAAGACATATTATTGATATAGTACTAGTGAAAGTTCCGATATACGGAATTCTTAGCGATAGTGAATAACTCGCAGTTTACCAGTGTCTTTACTCTTTTTTCGATCCGCTGAACTAATCCGTCAGCTTATCTCGAGCTTGCAGTAAAAAGACTGAATTCGTTATTACGCACGATTATATGCTTTAATACTGTGCAGATAGGTGTACAATCGTTTGTAGCTGTAATAGAGGGGTTACCATGGAGTAGTCAATGAACCTTACAGGGTGAAACCGCGACCTACCATAGGGGATTGTACATTGACGAGTCCTCATAGATAAGTTATTTTTTTATTTTATTTTATTATTTTGGAAAAGACAAATTATATTTTTATAATTTTATTATACAGAAACTTTACAAATAATTGTTATTGTATTTTTCAGAGACTTGAGCGGGGACTAAAAAGACTAAAAATGATTCTATGACGTTAACGAATATATTATTATTTAATATTTAAAAATGAAATTGAAATAGGTATTTTATACTAAAAATATAGGTAGCTTCACCACTTCTAGTATTTTTTTTCTATAAAAGATAGCCTATCCTTCCTTTTGACTATTCTATCAGCTCGGGTAATCGTGAACAGACACACAGTCACACTATTTTTATAGTGTATTAGTAGTATGAATAAAAATGACTTATATAGTATGACCATTAATAAGAAGATTAATTATGACTCAAGATAACTATCAGTCTAAAATATACCATACCAATCAGGTTTACATCTGACCCGCCGCGCCGTGAAGTTAGGTTTACATAATTTATAAAGATATTTAGTCATTTATTATATTAGGTAAGTTGCCCATATTGTCACTTAAAACAACAGCATGAATAGCTTGTTCAAATATTGGATTGGATACAGCAATTAATTATCAATATCACCAGTTAGTTACTTGAAAATTCGATATAGCTTTGAGCAGACGTAACACGTAATTGTAACTTTAACAGAAAAATTATTCCAAATTCAACCCTAATTAGTTTATTCTAAAGTTTGATTTCTACTGTAAAGAAATATTATTCTGCATGAAACATAAAAAATATAGATATAATGTTAGTAAAATGTATTTATAAATGTTCTTATGAAACTTAATGCACGTAAACTGTTTGATGTCAGAAATTGGTTACCCACGCAAATAAAAATATACAAAATCTTTGTATTGTATTATAATATATTCAACAGTTAACAATACTTCTTACTATCCTCTATCGGTTTACAGTCGCGTGGATACCGCCGTGAGTATCGCAAGAAGACCACTAGTACCTATTAATTTATTTTATAGGATATAATATATTATCAAAATATTATCTGTCACCTTTAGATAAACAGTGATGCTATTCTATCAATAGTTACCAACCAACACAGAATTTTTCACACAAAATCTATACTCCGATATATACAAGGATATATAAAATACCCAAATCGGTATGATAATATATAAATGTTAAAAGTATAGATAATTTTTGATACAATGTTAAAACTGTGATACGGGTGCGATCTGTTTGTCTGGCCGAGCTCGTTATGTTGGATATAAATATTTTATTCCCGGATAAATCCCGGCCCGAAGAATAATCCCGAGTGGACGAGTACAAAAAGAGATAAGCCCCTAGTACGATTAAGTGTTGAGTTTTTGTACAATCTTTGTGTTATTGTTGGACTGTGTGTTTACATATTACACTCACACGTTGATTTTTTTAAATGAATTATGAGAAACGGGAAAACAGTTGTAGTGACAATGCCTTAGAGATAATTGTTTGATATGAATTTGTATAAAAACAGTAGTAACGATGTAATTGTTTCATATTATTATGGCTTACACATTAACGCTTTTTCGTTACAGTTTAAGTTTAAAAAAATCAATAAAGAATTATAATTCAAAATATAGCGGAGATCGGGAGATATAGACCGGCCTCAGTGGTTAGCGGTTTATCCTACCGTATTACTACGATGGTCGTGGGTTCAATTCCTCGCGCAGAAGTTTGTATTCATAGGTTTGATTGTTTGTATTGGTCAGGGTGTTTTCAATGTACCTATATTATATATATATTTAAAAAACTGTATTTAAGTATTTTTATCAGTCGTCTAATAGCCACAACACAAGCTCTGCTTAGCTTGGGACTAAATGCCACAGTGTGAATTGTTCTGTGCTATTATTAATAAAGTAATCCTTAATTTTTTTGCCTGCAGTTACATATATGTGTATAAAAGAATATATATGTAAGATAGTATAGATAGTAAACGGTAGATCTATGAACTCTTACGTACGGACACTACGCGAAATATTGCAGAACTCATGGATTATTTTACATTGCACTTCCGCTCTCGCTTGTTATTTGCATGTTGTTATTTGGATATCCCTTTCATTTTTTATATTTCCACTACCGAACATGAAATACATAGATGGTCTAGATGATAGAACTCTATGTACGTCTTGGTGTAAATATGCAAAACAAGTAATGTGATGTCGTTTCGCTGAACATATTTGTATTTACCGTGGGAGCATGTAAGTTTACCGTCGCATCGTAGATTATCAAAACAAACAAGACAAATTAATTAGATATGCCTATAATATCACAAGAATTAAAAAGTATAAGATACGGCAAGTATTTGCCTATTAATAGTATGCGAACAAACTCTCTATAGCAAATGGTTGTTAAATAAAAAGAAAAATATTCTCAGCATTTCCCAGTATACATAATTATGTTAGATACGTACATAATGTTACTTCTGCACAAACCATCCTTTCTATAATGAAATATTACGTAATTACGCACAACCTTTTCATCTATCGAAATGTTTGCTTTTGTTTACTACGATTGTATGGCGGGCGTTTGATGTATTTCATCAGCTCCACGACTTATCCAATAAGGTTAATGTTGCTGCTACCCCATCGTCAGGAACCCTTAAGAAATGGAAACACACACGTGTTTGTTTTATCTTGTTTACCTTAGAAAACTGGGATCATAATTTATTGTATGAAAACATTTCACTTATTAATATCATCAGAGATTTTGTGTCCACCATTTAACGTAGTTGTTCCTCGAATACAGGTCTTCAGTCAGAATTAATGTATTAATTCACTATAGATAGGAACTTTAGAATTTTTCAAATCTTATTATTTTATTCAATAGCTATATATTTTATCCAGCACTGAGATGTGATAGGTGCTCGCATATATAGATATAAGAAGTTTCAAAATCTCATAAGTATTTTTTTTCTTTCAATTATAATCAAACATACTGAAAATCATATGTCTGCTTCTTATAATATTAATGTAGATAATACGCAATGATTGGTTATTCGTAGTATTAACTTAGTAAAAGGTCCGCACCCGTCCTACGACCCGCTATCCGTTCCGCTCGTGCACCCGCTTAAGCCAGATTTCAATAGAGTATAATCTCGCCCTAATGAATCTCCAATCCGGATTAGCGAGGAGCCCCTATAATGATTGAACGACGGCCATCGCAAACGAGTGGGATTTACTTTATAAAAACTTTGATACGTCGAGTGCATATCGATAAGTCCCTAATTCATGTTACGTCTGCTTTGTTAATATTTTCTGTTTGTTTTATAGCGCAAATCTTTCGGACACTTCCCTTACTCTTCGCAATTGCATTAATTATTTTCATTCCAGGACACCTAAATGAAAATAATTAATACAGTTCGCGAAAGCGAAGTCTAATTTAGTCTGATTCTATCCAATAAATTCTAAGGGCGCGAGCGGCACGACACTAGGCTAATCCCATTGGCGGGCATTAGAACGGCTTTGTGCGGACAGATCGCGCTCGTACGCTGAAATTACCTAGCAATTGGTAGCCGAGCCGAATTGCCTGCGGGCTCAGCCTAAATCGGCTGCAGACACTTTTATTGCCCGGCGAAATCCCGCTGACCCGAGCTCGAGCCGATCCCGGCCTCGGCTTTATCCCAGGCTCGCTTAATCCCGGATTTGACGTCACTTAATCCGTACCCGTGTTGGATATCGCGTCGACACAGGCATCGTCCGCACTCTTGTCTATGCTCTCCTATATTGATTTTGGGTTTTATTTATGTCGTATATATCTATCTTCATTGAACTCTCCGCACGCGCGAACAAAAACGATATTCGCAGATTATCTATGCGTGCAATATTTATTAAATCTGTGCACATGTTGATTTAATGTACTTTTGTTATGATGAAATAATTGAATCGAAATGAAAATAATCTATAGCTATCAGTTGACACGGGATTATGAATCATGAAATGCATTGCATTCGGATATTTGAGCCCAATGATATAAAATTGTATGCAAAAAAATGAGCAGATTAATTTGTGTTTCCATCGGATGGTTCGTTATGCGAAAAATTGAGCGCTCGGGGAGCAAATGAAAATGATTGCTTTGTATTATTTTATTTTCGCTGGATTGTCATACAGGAAATGACTTCGTACTTACGTATTATATAATAGTTTCTCAACAATGCAGTATTTTTAAATTGATAACGCTAGCCACTTGTTTATGGTGACCTAGTAATCTTTTGTGGTATCTAACATATGTAGAAAGGCGATACTATCTTCTATCTTAATAGTTTTATGCACATAAAAACATAAATCAAGGTCAGTATAAGCTCCAAAATTTATTTGGTTTTTTTATTATTATTATTAATTTTTAAAATCAAAACTAATTTATATTCGTATTTTGTATGACCGGCCATTATTTATATGTAACTTCTTTAATTAAGGTTTGCCTCAGTATGGTCTCATTTGTTGCAATTATGATGGTATTTTGGCAAAAACAATGTTTATTGCACTCAGTTATAAAAATATATAAATGTAAATTAACTAACTACTAAATGCCTAATAGTACTCTATATGTAATTGAACATATAATCGATCATATCAATTAATGTACTTATGGTGTGCAATATGATAATACCTTTAATACCTTTGAAAAGAGTACGGAACACTGAATAATCAAAATGGTGGATACCGCTCATCGGATTTCGCAAAATACGTAATTATGCTCCACGTTTAGAAGCCAAAATTATATTTGATGGCAAAGCGAATAGTCGCTTATTTCCCATTTTAATGAGGATTATAGTTTCTAGTGCATTTGGAGCACTTCGCGCAGTAAAATTAATTACTAAATCGAGTCTGTGTGCGTTGAATAAACACGATTCAAAGCCTGACTTTCATTAGAGCCGTTTGTACTAGCTCATGCGGTACTTAGAATTACGTGTCCTTTTTCAAAACAATAACAATATTTTAATCGATAAACATACGAAGTTAATGCTTTTTAAAAATATATTATACCTTAATAGATATAATATGTTTTCTAACACGTATTTTCTTATGTCTCTTCTCGTATGAAGACCATTTTGTCGTTTAATGTTACGCTGACTAGAAAAATTTGTTTAACATATTACCTATAACATTTTATTCTAAACTAATTAAACACATGCTACACCTAATTATTTTAAAATGATTCAAATTGTTAATCTAATTTTTATCTACCATTATTAGTATGTAATTTTTATATGGACTTTAGTTCAAAGACACGAAAATTAAAGGAAAGGAGTTGGTTAGCTGGTTTATTTATTAAATAAATTGGGCCAGATAATGTAGAATTAAACACTTAATAATTGCTGAACATTATTGGTTACGCATTCGATATTCAAAAGACCACGCGACCGCAACTAAACATTAGAACAATTTAGGATAATACCACTAAGTCCGTGTTCACATTGCGTGGTATTATTGCACATTGCGTGGTAATTAGCCAACCGACGCGACGTGCCGTGGCCAAACCGAGCTTGTAACTTTTCCAATACGTTTAATAGATCGATATCGATTACATTGTTGTTTTTCCAGTTTTAAAACTCTGAGGTTTAATGTAATTTATATCCGAAATTCCCATTAAAATACATCGAGGATAGGAATTAATTTAGATGATTTTTATTAATTAATGAAAATCATCTATATACATATAAGAATAGTGAGACGGGAAACTCAACAGTGTTAAGGCACTCACATTTTTAAACAAATGTATGATTTTGGATGTTTCACACTTAGCGGCAAAACATAAAGAAATAGGTAAATTATCAATAGTCAGTCTTAGGGTAATGAAAATAAAAATGAATACTAAGACAGTAATTAAATAAAGAAAAATTCTAACATTGTACTTATAGGCTGAAATGCTGAAGGAATTTGGAAAGAAAATGTTTTTAAAAGTGGGTCATCATACTCATTATCTAAAGAAACCTTTGGAGAATGACCCCAAAAGCCCTTAATTTATTTATTAGTTTTAAATAAACCATGTAATACTGTTAATTGATTCATTAATAAAATGCTTTACTTATTTTTGTTGTTGATTAGCGTCAATAGATGGCGTCTACACATTACTACAAACGAGTACGTCCGTAGTCGTGTGCACTCCTAGTCAGGTATAATTATGATGATACCGCCTAAACTGTAAATACTGATTGTCAACCCTAAGCTTAGTTACCTCCATAGAATAAACACATCCTGAAAGTTGAATAAAGTTATTTTATACAGAGTTAGCGTACAGAGTTTTAACGGTAATATAGTCTACACACAGCCCTTCAAAATGGAGACATATGGTCACCAATTGTAGGGCAATGCGTAGATGGGTACGGTATGGTGAGATTTAAATAATCATCAAGGTGAGTAATAATGATTTATTCACATGCGTTAACGCAACGCAACGCAACGTTAGCTGGAATGGTAATAGCAGAGGTTGATAGGATGCGAATGAAGTCAGATCATTAGCGAATTAACCACGACAGCGTCCAGGAGAGATAGCATAGAGTTTAGCTTTACATGCTAACAATTAGTCTGCTTTACCTTATAATTCCTCCTCCACCCGCCAATAACAATAATTACGATTTGCGTAGACACGGCGATTTGGAATGTTCCCTACCATAGCTCCATTACCGCCACCCATTTTCAGGCCGTGTGTAGTATAAAGGGCGAACTTGGATACATACATTGTTCTAATCCAATATCCAACCTTCGTAGGTAGGCTTCAGTCGCAATTGAGTTAAAGCGGGCCTCGATTTGAGCTTGTAATGTTACGAGTAAACGACTTAAGTAATTTCGGATTGAACTTTTATGTTAAAGTGGATTTAGAAAATGCGAGAAAAGTCTTGTCTTAATCCTATAATTTTTCTGTAGTCTAGTTTAAGCGGTAAGTACAGACGTTGAGAGAGATTGAGTCCGTTTGATATATATATTATAATTAATATTCAGTTTATATGAACACTACATTATAGTTTGTTATTTCTAAAGTACTTTGATATTTATATAAATATTTAAGGAAATGTCTACTTTTTAGCCAGAAATTATATTATATTTTTAGTTTTAAATTGTAACGCAAATTCAAGCATTTGTTATATCTACATATATATATAAACATTTGACATGGTTTGCTTTTGTGAGTAAACTAGTTCATAAATTTTGATATGATTGACGGCTTTTTTCGTAAATTTAATTTAATTCTGTAATTTGTTTCATATATGTATAACACTTCGATTTTCGATACCTGTCATTTTGATAGTTTACGATCTAGGACATTTAGATAGATTTGTCTATGTAGATATCCAGCGTTACTAGCATCTGCATTGGAATTTACAATGCAGATGTTAAGATAATTCTCGCATGAAGTTTGTCATTCACAACGCTTTCAAATGAAACCTATGTATATATCACTCTACCTATCATATAGTTGTATAAACAGGTGTATGTATAATAACGTATAATGTTTTCTACAGAAAATAATCCCGTTTTAAGTATTTAATAAAATAAATATACCTTAATAATGGTTTTCCCAGAGAAATACATAGAGATATTAACGTCATGGTTGAATATTTGACATATCTCCATTTCGTTATATTTGAATCAAAATTAACAGAGGGCAAACATATCTTTTTTCGGCAGAACAACAGAACGGCAGAACAGAACTCATACTATATATATTTACTAAATAACCTAAAGAAATTATTATTAATTAAAGTAGGTTCACAATGTATGTTGATTGTTTTAATGGATCCGTTCAGAATGTTCCGTGTTTATGGGTGACTAAACCGTAATCCGCGCCAAACTCCACGCAATGCCAAGGAGCCGCTTGTTGCTTGCTAGCATCCATACACCCCTCGCTATATATCAAATACTTATAAGATACAGTACTATGCCTGTTGGTGACCTTCAATGAGTACTCTCTTTGTATTAAAGGTTTCATCTATTTAATTATTGTTGAGCGAGATAAAAAGTAGGTAAAGGCATTCTGCACCTGAACTACTCTACCTGTATTATTGGTTGTGTAGTTAAAGCGAAAAAGTATAGGTAACTAAAAAAAAACTTAACTTGATTTATTGATATATTATTTATATAAAGCGTTTATTTAGTCCGTTAATATATTATTAGTAGATAGATTGGCAGTACAAAATTTTCAGAAAATGTATAAAACCATATAATGGTACGAATTCACTGTGCAGTTTTCCGCACGAGTAAAATAATGTGATTTAGGCATAAGAATAGACAATATATAATTTTCTTCATTCTTATAACTTTACTTCATATATATGTGTATGTACTAACTATATTAATACGTAAGGTAAAAGATGTATTTTCCATACGGCCTTATTCGTCGTAACTGCAGTCTCTATTTATAGAAGATTGACGGAGAGCAGCAAGAAACAATGTCTCCACAGGTCGTGTCGTCCGCCGCCCGACGGTACGCCTAAATCGCCACAGGATTTACTTAACCGACGGACGTACATCGCTGCAGATTAATTATTTATGGACGGGCCCCCTGCTGCCCGGAGGGTAGGTTTAACTCCAGACGCTCTACGATTTCTCTCTCATGCAAACTAGTCGTCTTAACGCGAAATTGGCGCACAATCTAAAATATTTACAAATCGTGTCTACTGACCAGATATTAAGGTCGGTTTTACTTTGCTTGCATTATTTAAAGGTCCTTTGTCTTCATTGTCCGGTAAAGATCTGGGGCTTGCGATGACCACCTTGTCATGGGAAAGCTTTGCTCTAAATCTATGTTGCATCTTTGCTGAAGCGTAATCGCTTAAGCTCGACTCAGCTAGGCTGAACACCGAATAATGAAACTATAAATTTAATTGTTATATTAGTTTGTAATAAATACATTAATAATTACATTAATTCTATATTGAATGGCAAAAATAATTCATGTAAAGGAAAAAAGTATCTAGAGTGCGTAGAATTCGGGTTTCGGTAGTTATTATACAAATAGACAATTGCGAATTATAAGATGTACTCATATAACTTGCAATTTCTAAAGAATATATGTACAAATTTCTTAAGAAAGGAATTCTTAAGAAATGAATTCTTAAGAAATTTTATATCTATTCTTTATTATAATCTTGTACTCTACAATAAAATGTTACATCTCTTTTTAAATAGCAACATAAATAATTCTTTGAATTACGCCTGTAAAATGCACATCCTGCAATGCAAATATATATACATATTACTTTAAAATCTATCATAAACCACTATAGTGTATAGTTTCCACGATACATTATTAAAGAAAATGTATAAGTGAAGTTCTATGGACACTCTATTTTCTTCAACTCTAAATGTCATTGATGTTGTGTGATCAATAGATCTATTAAGCTATACAGATCAATAATCGAGGATAGATAATAATTTTGTAGTTGAACTATGAAATGTGTATCTCCTCGTCTCGTGTATCTGTAGAACAGTCATGGGAAGAGGTGCAATGTGTCAAGTGCACATATTGCCTAACCTGTTTAATGGAAAAGGAGGTGATGATGCGAGATAAATACTATACTTGTATATTAAATTATATACTAGAGGTAGTATAGTCGTGGACGCCGCGGTCGTACTGTGCAGTAAATTATAAGCGCCCATAGGCATTACTTAAACCCAATTATCCGGATTTAGTCTAGTTAGTATTATGGGTACTGTCGTAAGCAGACGCATACAGTCTTCCCCTATAGAATAGGTATCGAGTTATGCATACATGTCGTTCTAATCCGTAAGGCGTAGCAAAGCACGTAATATGTAGAAACCTTCTTAACCTAACAGGATTATCGTGCGGAGCATTTCAGGGCCGGATCATACCTTGCCATCGGCTCCACTAACGCACAGATTTTATTACATAAATAAGATTAATATACGGTAGCTACCTATATAGAAAACGTTATATTTAGCTTAAACTTATTATATTGTCTCTAAAAAAATCTTCGTTAATTCATATAAAATACATACTATATGCATAGAGAGCAGAGTGAGAAAAAACTTTACTGATTGGAAAAATGAAATTATATTTTTTTATGATTTAGTAATGATATCGCATAACGGATGCATGATCATGTCATTAGAAAATGTGTACGGTATCAGGCGGAAGTATACTGAATCAATTGCAAAGAGATACATCACATTCATAAACATATATTAGATAGGTTAGAATTGAGAAATTCCTTATTTGGAGTAAATTGAAAAGACAAGTCCTTTACGTGTGCATTACGTGAACTCGTTCAGATACGTACGTCAATTAAAAGGTAAACAAAACGAGGCGCCATCAAAAAGGCCATTTGTTACGTCGAGACAATCATAGCCCCAGGGCGAAAACTGACAAACGACACAGCGATAGGGTGCGTCTAAACCGAGCTTTTGAACTTCTTTGACGAGCGGCAGTCGATAAGCGTACCGACATAACATTGTGTCGTCGTGGTACACAATGGTGTTCGTTTTGCAAGTTTTCACCCAGTCGTAAGTAGGTAAATGTGTTAACGATTGACGGGGGATGGGACAAAAGCCCGTGCGACATACGGAACGCATTCATACTGAGTTACCGCAACAACGACTAAGATAATGATGACGTTTCATTCAATGCTCGTGACTCGGTGAATTAATTAAGTTTGTTAATAATTCAGAATTAGTACAATACATATACATGTGTTGTGGAAATTTTGTATACAATTAATAATTAATGTTCGTAAAGTTCTGATTAGTACCTTCTGAAGATTAGCATTTAATATTTAGATAATTTATGTTCAGGAATTATGACATAACTAAATCCATGAATAATAAAATCTATCTTCTATATTATCAGATATAAATTAGATTCTTTTAATCTTTGATAATCTATATATCATTCCAGGAATAGAGTCCTGCATAATGCATCTGTAAATAAAAATTGCCAAACAATAATAATATAGTCTAACTCGATGTTCTTTAAAATGGTATTCAGCTACATTTATTGATATACTCATACTCAACTGCATAATATATATCTATAGATAAACAAATAAAATTTTCCAACAGTAGCTGTTTATTGCAGATAAGTTTTGAAGAAAATACATATGTATTTATCTATTTAGTTATAAATACTTTTGTTAAAATACTTAAGTATAAATATCATTATTTTGAGTAAATCGTAAATATAATACGGTCGTAAATCATGTTTAAGTAAAACTCTTTTATGTAACTCATGTTTATTCTTGATTTAAATTGTTAAACTTCTTGATTCCGGGAAAACATTATTTATTTATTTTTAAGATTTACCAGATATGAAATTACACAAATAGTTAGATATTAAAATGTAGTATTCCTCACATCTGGAATTAACTACGTTGTTATGCTGTTTGCATCGTCAAATAATTGGGTCAAAGTTACCGAGGGATGAACTGTTTCTTAATTAAAACCACAAATACCCTTTGACAGTTGTAACACCTTAACAATAAGTAATTGTTTAGCGTTATCTTAGTCGTATTGTTGACTTCTAACGTTACACTGTACACGTAACTGTCATTGAAGCTAGATTATCATTACTACGTGTATTTGAATATGATTACTTAAAATCTTTCTTCTAATCAACATCCTTTCGTCAATAATGATGAAACAGTATTAATTTGATTTACGAAATATAATTATTTTGCTCTGTAATTGCTTTTTTATGATCTTGATCTTAAAATTAAACTAGTTACTTAGTGACGTTTCCATTGTTATTTAGTCTATAAATTATCTTGTAATTTAAGATTTAAGTAATTTAAGATAATAATTTGTTAGGTTTTTTTAATATCTAATAATATAGCTAATTATTTTTATGCTACACGGAAGTAGTCCCCGTGTGGCATTAAAATCATTAGCATGAGCAATGACAATCCCACTCAGAGGCATTATCAATCAACTATCGAAATAATAATGAATGCTATACTTGATTATGATTATGCTATATTGATGCTATTCAGCAATAGACGTCTTCCGGGCTGCGATGATGATGATACTTGATTTACCCATTTTTCACTGATTATATTTATATCATAGTAATTCAACGTACCGGGGGGCGAGCCAACCACCGTTTCTGGGATTACTGTGTTTCCATCCTCGGAAAGTAATAAGTATAAATTGTCTCACAAAATTTTTAGTGTTGATCAAACTCGTGATTTGGTGACTCGTGACTTCTATGCGTATATATCTATATGTATAATGACCTTAGTTGGGGTAGTAAACAACTCGTGGTCTTGTTGTATTTAAGAATATGTTTTATATAGTATAGTGTGTTCATATTACACTTTACATGGTCTAAAGAACATTGCAAAGTTAAATTTAATGCAGAGAATAATAAAGTTAGCGTGACTTACGGTGAGCTTTATGTGTAAAGCTCACCTAAGCTTAAGACCTAAGCGTCATATTACCTTCTTATGTCCTAGACGGTAACTGGTCAGTATGAAAACTTGTACGGTTTGTATAAACTACTATACTTTACCAAAGTAGACTTTGTGAAAAGTTGTCTTAGAGTACCACTATCTAATCTGTTCCAGCCACCAAACTAATACATAAATAACACTGGACAATTAACACAACGCCATCTAGTACCACGGTAAGCAGAGCTTGTGTTATGGTACTGTACAACTGATATAAATACTTAGATATAGTTTTGTAAATACATACATAATATAAATATAAAACACCCAGACTGATACAAACTACTTGCTTTGTAAGCAGTTTCGGTTGAAGATAAGGCAGGGAAATGACAAGGTAAGGAGCATCACCTTATTCTTTCCTAGTAACAACGCATATCACGGGCATCACATTGATTACGTAAAGTTCTTAGTACAGTTTTATAGGCGATTTTATCACCAATCAGGTGGTCTATCAATTTGCTGGCTATTCTAATTACAAAAAAAAACTACTATAAACACTAGTAATTAACAATACATTCGATTACGTAAGAAATACATAGGTCGCTCTTCAAATGATAATGACAGACACGTTATTACTTGGGATTTGCCCCCAGATATTCGTTGTCTGGTTTGTCATTACATAGTTCATATCTTAGTTTATGTATCAACCAAATATGGCTTTAAAAACGTTAGCGATAATGTATTAAAAAAAAACATTTGTGCTATTTATTATCGCTGTTTTATTGTTGTCATAACCTTACGACTATTTAATACCGAATTGATTTTAATATCGAAACTATTTATTTTAAAACAATAACTTCTCAATTTCATGACGGAAGATTGTGAAAGTGGCAAGAGTTCCACCGACAAATGCGTGACTCTTAAATTAAGAATGAGAAGAATGAGAACTTCTCTATTTAGACTATTTTGTTAAGTAGTTTAGTACTTCACTAAATCATATAAATTGAGCCTCATTCGGAATCTTTAAAGGATTATAAAGGTCGGAGTTCCATCTTTAAATACTAACATTTGAACTTATGACTGTCTGTTTATATAAATCTGGTCTATGTGACCATGTGTTTTCATAAAATTAAGTTTATCAGTCTACTACCTACTACTTTATTTAGTTTGGGACGCCGTGTGAGTTTTTAAATGTTAGATATTTATTTAGTTATCCTTATAGGTTAATACATATTAAATATGAATATAACATGAAACTAACAGGATGTACATTATATATATAACATTTGTAAGCCCACTCTCTCTTAATACAATTGTATAAGTCTCATTAACGTTGACGGCATTTTATACGTTATTTAGCCAGGTTTTAGAACGTCTGTGGTCAGGTGAAAGTTTCGAGGGCAGAGTAAAAGGATTAGGGAGTGTAGGTGTTAGCTGGATCTGAGATGTCGTTTCACTAAATCGGGCTTGATGCCACCATTGTTAGATCTAGATTTAAATTTATTTCTAGTAAAACGTACCTTAATAACCTTTTGTACGATACGTTCACAGTACTAGACTTTATATAAAGGATAAAAGCAGTATAGTAGGAACAGTCGGTTTCATAAACATTTTATTTAACACTGTCAATATTATAACATAATAGCAAAGTTTCAAATGTATGATTTATTCATGCCATTCAAAATTATCTATTATTATATACAAATAATGAATTATATTTCGTTATAATTACATAGAAACGTAAGGAAAAATTTAACAGAAGAATTTCCTCCTGTCTATATTTTAACAAATGGTTTCATTGAAACAGCTGCCCGTTGTTCACTTTGCGTGATCTTTTCTTATATATTTTTTTTAACCTCATACACAAAGCAATATATGGCTTCGTTCAATCGAAATGTTAACGATGTAAAATTTGGAAAGTATTCTGTTATATGTATAAGATTCGCGATTTATTTAAAATTGAACGATCATATATTGTTATTACGATTATAAAGTGTCTATAGATATCTTCACTACTAAAATATTTTTTTCAACAAAATTCAAAGATGTTTTAGTATATAATAGCAATTGGTTGAATGGGCGTAAACCCGTTGAATCCTATGATAATTGATATAAATGTTGGAGTTCCGGTGATTGATATCATGATGTGGTTTTTATCAGGTTTCAGCATCCGTCACGGCACGGGCATGACTTATCCAATCTAAACAGATCATCGCTCACGAATGACTATCAGCAAACACGCAAATCCAATAGCCTTCATTGTCTGACGGTACATAGGTACAAGCCTGCTGTGTATTGCAGGGTTAGATGCAATCTTTTTTATATACATTCATTGTGTTTAGAATGCACTGTGTCCAGTGCCGCTATTATATTTTGTCGGGAAAGTGCATGTGGGATTCAAAATTGGTAATATAGTTTGAGGTCGCTTCTTAGTTTCGTATTGTTTTATGAAAGAAGTGAGAAGATAATTCCATAACATTTACTAAATGTTAGCTTGAGATCAATTCTTTTACAATGATAATTGCAATGTAGTAGGGGTACGCACTCATTACTACAATAATATATACTCATATTATTGTAGTAATGAGTGAGTACTTTGTACAAAAGGTTTAAACTATCTGATATGAAATTGTAAAATAAACTTTTATGGGAAAAATATATTACTATATAAAATTTATATATGTATTGATTGTATTGTTTTGATAATGTCCAGTAATACGTTTTCTCATATTTTCCATGTACAAACAGCGATCAGTCACATACTTATTATATGTATAATGTGAAGAAACTAAATAGTCTGCCCAGATTTACTATTTATGGGATCTGGAAGGTATGCAGATTAGATAGTTGATTCTGAACTTGTTGTGTGACAACCGGCAATTGATGTAATTATCTAAACAGATAACCAAGTGAATTCTAATTAGCATCAATAATCTTCATTAAGCATTAATCGCATTATGGTCAGATTTGTTTTATGTAGTTTTGTCATGCAATGTCCTTCTTGATTAGCTTACAGTTTACTATAAATCAAGTCAGAACGATTTCATCTTCTTATTTCTTGTTTATTCATTTAATGAGATTGCTATATTTTAATTTTAGTATCTAGACGAGTTTATTGATTAAATAATTCATAATTGTAAACTCGGTTTCGGTTTGCGTCATTATTTCTCTTTGATTTTCCAGTTCTTTCGCTTTGCTTCGGAATTGTGTTCCGTCAGTAATCTTCATTAACTTTGTATTGTATAACATATTAGTGAATACCTACCTTTTTAAGGATACTTTTCAATCCGCAGCCTTTCAAATTACTTTGGTAAGTTACTAAGAAATTTAATTCGATATTTTATATATTTATTCGGTATATTTAGTGATTTTATTTTTAATTTATGTAACTGTGATTTTAAAAAGAATATAATGTAATACCCGTATTAAATACCCTATGTATCTTAATTTAACTAATGCTTTTGAGTTCAACTTTGAATAATATACCTTAATTACATTAGGTATTGGAAGGTATACATCTAAGTAACTAAATTAAGTCCCACTCTTCTCATGAGATGGGATCTTACTACGACTTTTAGCAAAATACTTAAATGCTAACTCCTAGTTAAGTACACACGTCTCTCACAGTTCATTGTTAATGCTTCTAAAGATCAAGAGAATACTGAAACAGCCATTAAATATATTGAAATTAAATAAAACTTTGATCTGTACATATGTTTTGGATTTTCTTTTATAAATGAAATTGTTAATTTGCATAACTTTTCTAAGTGGACAAAAAATTAACTGTCATGACCTGGTTTAAAAAACATTATTTTTGATTTTACTTAAGTGTAATAAGTATTAGTCGGCTAATATATCATAATTATAACCATTTATGTCTATTGGTCTGTAGCATACCTAGATCAAATTATATGCCACAGAGCGGAAAGGAGAGGACCATAGATATGAAGCCCAGAACTACTAGCATATGCCGACTTCTAATAATATAATAACTTTTCTTTATACTAGTACGCATAACTTTGTCTGTTTTTTTAAATAAAATGTAGCCCATGTTCGTCATCCTGATATCTATATCTATCTTTTTTTATACTATGATGGTGGAAAATTTATATATATGGAAAATTTCATTAAATTCAATAACAATTCAAGCAGCAATATACTAACGTATTATTAATTAATTATTGTGAACACTTCTATATATAAAACTATATCTATTGATAAAACATAATATTTTCTTTATGAAAGTAAAATTAAAGTATTTTATTAATTCAATTCTTCTAAATGATTTTATATCTGTGGTGACGTGTTAGAACGGGGTTCGTAAGCCCCGACGAAAAGCGGGGAATTTGATTCCGAACATATCTGTTTAAGCCTCGACATCTAGTCCGACGGGAGTTCAAATTTACGAATAGGTAGATGCAATGTATCGCGATCATTTTAGTATTGTCTGTACTATTAAGAAAAAAGTGAACAAAAGAAAATAAAAACAACAAATTAATTAAGTATTTATTTTTACTAATAAAAATAATATAATTAATTCTTTCTTCATCATTACATAGTATAAAACAAAGTCGCTATCGCTGTCTGTCCTTCCCTATGTATTCTTAAATCTTTAAAACTACGCAACGATTTTGAAGTGGTTTCTTTAATACATAGAGTGGTTCAAGAGGAAGGTTTATATATATAATACATGTACACCCGTACGAAGGCGGGGCGAGTAGCTCGTATATCCTAAATTAGAAAGTATCTATTTATTGTTTATTACACTATTTAATATATGTATGTGTACAACTGGCGAGAATATGGCATTACTAGCTAACTATTGGGTAAAAACAGAAATCGGTTGAAGGGCAGTGACGGAAACAGGCATACATTTGATACTTACATATTTCGATTGTATAATGAGAACGAATATCAGTTACCTTTTAGCTAAAAATGTAGATTTAGACTATTTAATGTATATATATTTATATAATAATACACAGAAAATTTAAAATTGGCATCAAATACTGTCAGTTTGCGAAAGCAATTAGCCAAATAATGCATTAAAAATAAAATGATAAAACTTAAATATGGAACGTCACGTATGTTTTTAACATTGATATTGTTTTTATGTTACTTCAGATACATTTCTTCACTTTTTCTTGAATATTCCATGGCGTCACTATTAAATTTAGTGTACAATAAATTCAAACAATTTTTTATTTCATTATTATGACAATATTCCTCCAGCAGACACAGTCATTACACATATATTATTATAATCTTCTTATACAAAATCTATGGAAATTGCAATTTGTATCTTTCCGTTAAGTTTTTAAACCTAGAGTATAAAAATAAATGATGTTTAATTTTGTTAACAGTTTTAGCAATTTTTTTTTTAAGTTTACTAAGTACTCCACTGTCGGCTGCAATTCCCGCACTCCTGTCTCTAATTGCTATTTTATGTTGGCGCTAATGAACGTAACTTATCCCCAGTTTACTCAGTTATGCTCCTTGCAAGCTGATTATCGATATGTGCTATTTACTATCTTAGATTGTGACTATGTATAATAAATGTTAGTACTAACTATTTATAGTAACTATTTACCTTAGTTTGAATGTAGTGAGATAACTGTAATTAAATTTACCCTACAAACATATATTTTAATTAATTGAATATCGTATTAAATAAATATTAAAATTTTGATGCGAATGTTCTGTATATAAGTTATATACATAAATAATTAATTAATATAAATTATGATTATTTGTATGAAACTAACACGAGAATAATATCCAATTAATAGGCTATTTTACTATAACTTTACAAAAAGTATTCGGATCTTATTGAAATATGCTTAGAATTGACAGAAATTGTGTAAGATATAGGTAGAACTTTGTATAACATATACAACTACAGTGGAATTGTAAACCTACTAGAACTTTTTGATGTCTTTTGAAAATAAATATTCATATATGTATATATTTTTATATAATGTCGGTCGAGCCATACACGTTTGCTAATACGATTTAATTTTATGCCGGATTTGCGATAAGATTCTCGCGCGGGTTGTGTCTTGCACCCACCAAATGTTCCGCGAACAGCGGCCCATGTTACAAGCGTTTTATATTTTTCCTCTTTTGGCACCTTTCATACACGTTTTTCCGTTACACAAATTTCATAATTTTTGGACCCTTTCCCGTCTTCGTCACGTATACTTTTATCCATTACTAAACTAAACTTATGTAATACTAAATAAATACATAAGTATACAAATTTAAAAAATCTAATGGTAAATTAACTAATCGCAAATACAACTCTTAGAACCGTAGATTCAATAGATAACAAAGCTTCTTGATTTAAAATCTTCTTGATTTTAACGTCCAATTTAATAAATTCGGAAAATATTAGTAGATAACGCAATTACTTAATAATATTTGTTGATATAAGTTTTATGAAATATAAACTTAATATCGTTGCAGTAACAATATTTAGAGAATAGAAATAGCACAGTTAAAAACATTTGAGCATATAATTACTAATAAGATTACTAACATTTGTCCTTAAGTACATTTCTGTGTAAATTATAAGTATATAAGTAATAAGTTGTACTTGTAGTAATAAGAGTGAGTAAATTTGGCTACATATTTAAGTTTAACTATATGGATTCATTAAGTCAAGCAACAAAATCAAATATGAAATAGTTTAAAGAATTTTTATAGTTAATAGTTAGTAATATTATAAGTTTTAGTTTAATTTGTATTGGATAAACTACTTTTAGTGCCTACTTTTGTTTTATTACCATTTAGGACAGTTTTGTAATACAGGTTTCCGGTTCAGTTTAGGTACAGAACTGGAAACGTATGGTACTTAATTAAATTATTTTGTTTTATGTTTTATTTTTATATTTTATTTATGTTGTTAAAGCGATTTAAATTATTTAAACCGCTACCGTTTATGGTTTATACGGAACAGCTGGAAAAGCATAGAGGTTAATTTTCGTACCCCGCACATAAGCGCCGCCCGACGTACTTACCAACTTTAGAGATTTATAAACTCCTCTCGATCTTCAAGTTTAACGATGGTGCTTGTGTTAAATATAAATATATAAAAATACTATTTAAACGGTCTAATACAAAAACAGTAATCTAGTAATTCTTCTCATAAAACATGTACTTGCATATGGGTGTTAATATTGTAATAAATATATAAAAAAGTTAGATACTTCATTTTGTTTTCTGTATGGTAGGTAGGTCCGAGTATACGGTATAAAAATTATAAAACGAAATTTATATTGACAGCCTCGGTGGTCTAGTAGTTTAGCACACCGCTTTACTATCCGATGGTCGCGGGTTCGATTCCTCGCACGGTACAAACATTTGTATTCATGAGTACGATTGTTTGTATCGGTCTGGGTGTTTTCTATGTATTGTATGTATTTATTTACAAAAAAAACGCATCCGTGTATTTATATCAGTTGTCTAATGCCCATAACACAAGCTCTGCTTAGCTTGGGACTAGATGGCACTGTGTGAATTGTCTAGGGTTAATATTATATATTATTTTATATCCTACTATCGCTCAAGATGTTAAAGTCTCAAGAAAGTACAAACACTGATATTCATTTTTACAACTGATTACAACTGACAACACGGACTAAATAAACTTTGTCTGCGTCGGTAAGCTGTAAGCTGTGGCTAGTAAGCTGTGTTTCGGTAGTAGGGTGATAAATATGAGATAGCTACGAATGGGTAGTATGTCGCGCCTGTATCGTCAGTCAGTCACATTATATTCATAATCCTATTAATGTGTGTGATTTCAAATACACAGGTAATGGTAACTTACTTACTATTAAATAAACCTACAGCTTGTTTGCTATTTTAAATACATTAAAAAAACATTAATATTGAGGAATATGCATTAATTATCTTAAATCAATGATAATACCATTAATAGATTTTGTGAAAATAGATACACAAAAAATGTTTCATCTATTGTGACAAACGTATTATTATAGACGAAATTGCGGTCATATTTAATTTTCAAGTCCCAAAACACGTTTGAATTAATATAATACATAGTATATTACGCACGTTTAAAGTGGAGTAACTGATTGTGGTACAACTGGCACAATTGGGTAGCAAGGTTTTCGTCATCACGCTCAAATTGATCTATTTAACGTTACAGATTCATCTCCAATCCCGCTATATCAACGTTGAATAGGACGGTTTAATGGCAATACATGAGAGTATTTAGATGTTACTGCAGTCATTGATGTATATCTAATTACATATAAATTGAATAATATTAATATTTTTTTTCCTTTAAAAATTTTCGGATTAAAAATAATATACAAGTTCTTCGAATTTTGATTGTTATTAAATCATATATGACAATAGGTACAGATAAAATAAAAAAGTACTTTGGTTTGATTCTTCAGTAATACTTGTATTTTAAACTAGCGGCAACAATTATATTATATATCTTACTAACTGCTAATCATTACTAATGATAGAACTGCTTTTTTTTTTGTTTTAGCACAATTTTATCTGAGGCATATGTCTTTAGAATATAATTAACTTTATCCATTAAACTTAAAAACAAAATAATTTTTAGTTACATATACGAGAAATCATTATCATACTCAACAGTAGGTAGACACACGAGTCTACAATTTCATAGTTTCAAAACCGAGGGATTTACTGACCAAAGGACCGAGGACGGCGGGTGGTCCTACTAAACCTCAAGTAATCCAAGCTCCATATTAAACCATAGGTGGCTGGGTGCTAACCTGAAGCCCCCAACCCGTAACCACCCCAAAGAACTTGCTAACGAAAACTATTGAAAGTTACTTACCTACGTGATTACGTTCACCCCGAAATTTTGCTATTTTAAAGGTTAAACCCGAGTGTTAACGCCACACCGACACTACTAGGTATTATTTAGAGATTATTGTATGGAGAAATTTATAAGTTCCAGTGGCGCGCTGTTTTGTTTACCAAATTCCCAAATAGTATTATGTAAATTCAATAACTGTTGGGCGGGCTCGAAGTTAGCTATTGTTTTCAATAGATACACTAAATCAGTTTGTTTCCAACACAATACAGTTACAGAGTTTAATTTCGTAATAAATAATAAATAAATGTTAATGCTATATAATCGTAGAAATATTTTTACTTTATTCTTTAAAATACTATAATAATAGCACTTAAATAACAAAAGTGTATTGAAGCAGCAAGAACTATTTAATATCGCGCTAAAGAAGCATCAACACAAAGAAGTGGGGTAAAAGCAGTGAACGGCACAAAGCGATTTCTAGGCACTGGCGGCAAGACATGGAGCGGGGATTAATTATTATTTTAACATTTTACTCGCTTTTTTGCATCGTCCGCGAGCAAGTCAAAAGCATTGCTTTCTCGCTTGAAAAGTTGCTAAATTATTAAGACGCCTTCTTAACGACAGTATTTTGAAGTATTTTTCAGTAGACGTCGAACGGGGAAGTTTTTACGCGATATTTACGCTTTTTGTTCAGCTTACCGGACAACGCGACGTTAAGTCACAAAAGAAGCGTCGACAGTATCTACCTATAGTCAGTCTATTATAATCAGAATAATTTTATTTTATACCAGGGTGACACGACCACGTTTTAGTGTGATTCAGAATTTTATTTTACTGAAATAGATGCGCGTGTTCGCGTACAATGTTAAATAAAATTATTACTAGACCATCTTTCGAGTATAGTGAACAAAATATATAATATAAGAATTAAAAATGAATATATAAAATTATGATTAGTCAGTGTCAGAGTTGGAATTTGTTTATACGATTTAGGTCTCTTTTTTCCATCAAAACGTCAAGATTTGATGAACAATTTTATGTGCTACACATGAAATAGGGAAGACGGAATTATTATAAGTAGAAAATGTTTCTAGCCATAGTTAAGAAAAGCTATACATACATGTTTGTACAGCACTTGCTTAAGTTTATGTCTAATTATAATTTAAATTATGTTACTTTCTTAAGCTGGAAATCAGACAAAAAAGTACTTAAACATTAATCACGTAAAAGAATAGTATAACTATCCACTTTTAATATTATTTTTTTCGTTAAAGTCGATTTACTTATCTGCGCTTTTTATTGAAAATATTTAAACTTGGAAAGTAAAAGGGTCTCTGCCCAAAGTAGAGTATTATTAATTAATTGATAATATATAATTGAATAACATATATAATATTAAAATGTATATTTTATATCTTATTGAATACCACCCGTATAAAAATTCGTTACCAGTTAAAAACTGGATTTTTTTTATTTTTAATGTCCTTTCTATGTTGGTGCAATAGTGTTATCAATTTAAAAAAAAGACAGACGTAATTTAAAGATCATTAAATTAACATTATTTTCTTTTGGCTCAGGTAAAACCTTTCCAGTACACTGCGTTGTGGAAGCAGTGTCGACCCTCGAAGAAGATGGTTGGAGACGGCGCACCGTCGTTGAAACCGACAGCTATGTCATCATACCCGCATCCACACCTTTCCAGGAGTTGGTCCCAGCAGCCATGATGAGACTTGGATATCCTCATGAACTATCTGCGTCCGCTAAAGGTAAATATTGTAAGCGAAATTTGCTATTAAAAACAAATTGGAAACTGCTATTTCCTTCCGATCTTGCGTTGTTACTTGTTGGGGCAATCAGGGTTTGATCATATAATGTCGTTCATAACAATTCTCATTACAAACAAATTGAAATTAATAGTTTTATGATTATGTATGAACTACTTGAATTAGTTATTTGACAATTATATTGTTCTGTACCATACAACTCGAGTTATCACTAAGTGTCAAATGGTATATTCAACATCCCGAAACAGTCAATGTAAATCTATTTCAAACGTCATCTGTTAATCGAGACAGTAGTTAATGTTAGTTGCATAGATAAGTATACATATTTTTATAACGATTGATTGATTTTTGTCGTTGTCATTCAGAGCTTTAACATAACAATATTACATGACAAAATACAGGTGTTAAATCCATCCTATTTGCGTACCCCGATGTTATAAATATCAAAGCAAGACAAAACAGAATCGAATGTGATGGATTTTGAGACACCTACATCCGTCGGAGTCACCATAATTACATATTTATATAACAATAATATACTGCCCTACTTTTATGCAGAATATTTCATTGTATAGCTATGTAATGCAGAATTCCATCTATACAATGATGCCTCGGGCTATGAAATGAATACATCAAACGGACTTCAATTTTACAGTTGGACTTTGATCGATTTTAAATCATGTTTAGATCATATTAATAGACGTATTGAACCAACAATAGATACACTTGTGTCCTGTTAGTGTCGTTCAATAATATTAGTTTCCAATCACAATGCTGTTTCTAAATCGAGAGTTATACCTATTTAGAGTAATGATAATAATGAATCTCAAGTAATTCCAAATTCCATTTAGCTATCTATTTTTAAATTAATCCTAAACTTAAATCTAGAAATCTGTTTCCATCTTCTGCTTATTATTAGAGTTCTTTTAATCAGATCGATCAGAATTAAGAGAATGTGAAATTTAATATGGGTGTTTGCATAAAATTTACTATTTATATAAAAGACAACAACAAATATCGTCACGACTGCCATGGCAGATAGGGTAGTTAGTTTCATTATCAAAAATTCAACGTGACCGTAAACGCAATACTTAACTTACTTATATTTACTGAGTATATTTGAATCCAAACTGTCTGCCAGATTTCAACGCAGGACCATCTGGGTGTAAGTCGGGGTAGTAAGCCACGACGCCCTCTGTCCCAATATCACTCAGTATTCTCAATAGCATGTTAAAATCTGTTCTTATTCTAAATTTAAATTATTATTTACGTTTAACAGGTTCAGTGGTGATCAACAATTGGAAACCATTACCCTTCGATAGAATCTCTGAGGGTGCACTAGCAACAGTTGGGGAGGTATTGGGGGAGCTGGCTACAGTGGCGACATTGCGCATACAATTGTTGAGGCCGAGACCGACACCACTGCAGGACATAAAGGACAAACTTCTGAGGCTTCTACTTGTTCAGAGTAGACCGCTGCTCATGTCGACAGGATGCCCTTTAGATGAGGTAACGTTGAATTTTACTTTTTATTAGTACATTAGCAATCTGCACTTATTTTGTGGGAATGCACTCTCTCTATTTTTTAAAATAATTAACTTCGCGTCGATCTCACTGACAATATGGGTTCTACAGGTACTTTTTTCGAATGATGTCTGTCGCACGTTCGATTCACCACCATTACAAATATTTGTATTCACGACTATCATTGTTTGTATTGGTCTTGGTGTTTCCATATACATATATTATATATGTAATTACAAAATAATCTATTTAAGTATATAGGTCAGGTATCTAATACCCACAATACAAGCTACACTTAGCATGGCACTTTGAATGGCATTGTGTGAAATGTCTTGGGTTTATTATTATTATTTTTTTAATGAAATCAAATAATGCCAAAAGAAAGCGACAGCAATTGCATTCAGTAGGTATAAAACATAAAGAGATTTATTTCGTATTCAAGGAAAGAAAACACATACACTTAATTAAAGATAAAATAATCTTTTACATAAAAATAACAATTCATAATTTGTTTCTCTATAACTCACCAAAATGTGTACCAATAATAGATATTTAGATGTATTATTCCTTTATCTAAAATATACATAATCTCCAACATTTCACCGCTGAACCGCACAAATCTATATTTGTTCAAAACACCTGTCGAATCGTATCACATCAACCGAGGGGCATTATCATCCTAATGGCGGTGACAGAGCTTGTCCGCTACACTGCGCTAAATCAACAATACTCGTGTAATGTACTTTAATGCTCCCAACCTAGCCTCACAATGAACCAGCACACTAAACCTTACCCCTTATTACCGTCGAATTCATTGTTTTCCACATTTAAGACCGCTCTAGACCTGGAGTTTTCTATAGAAAATCGTTCCGGGGTTGCAGCTTACACGTATTCATTTTGAAATGAGAATACATATAACGGTTTGTTTTAAATTGTGAAAACAAATTATGATTTATTAATTTATGAGTCCCGTTCGTAATAGTAGTTGTATGAAATAACGTACTATTTTTATTTAGGTACTTTACACATATTCCTTTCAATTCCCTCTTAGTATAAACAACATATTTAAGTAGATAGGTTTTTAAAAATTATGAATAAAAACCTGTTTATACGGTTGCACTAACTGTACAAATGGAGGATAATAAGATGAGCTTTAACTCTGGCTCATTACAATTGTTTCAAGGGAGAAATTGTAATGTTAAGTTAGTAACCTATGCCCTTCTTCGTGTCATGAAAAAAATGTAGGCTAAATATAAATAGTTTAGTCAAGTTGAAACGGATGGTATACTTGTTACTAATGAAAAAGTTAAATAAATAAACTCAATCGAAAAATACAACAATAAATCTAATTTAAGACAATAAGAAAGTGATTATAATATAACTAAGACAAGATATTTTTTTGTTATCACTACTACGTTGAGAATAACAACCTATGTATAGTAAAATCAATAGAGTACGTATCATAATAAAATTGTCACATAATTAGAGCCTTCACAGGGCCGGATTTGAAGAACTCGTGACGGAGACAGATTATCAAACTCCTCGCTAAGTAGGCGAGCGTTCGCGTACAATTTTAGAAGGTCGTTATAATTGCGAGGTTACGCCTAAGTCCTCGCTAATAAGGATCATCAGTGGAGGGAAGAATTAAGGGAGCATTTGTTTTGATGTTCGCGGCTGTTCAACGTCTTAGCAAACGGCACTGTTAATAGATATTTTACATGTTTACTGCTGTTTCTCAGAAATTAATATTATAATAATGATGTTAAATTAACGATTTTGATTAGGGGTAGTCAAATGTCTTATCTTTTTACTCGACAATAGAATTAATGAGAGTTGTATATATTTAGTTGTACACATCTTTTTGACGTGGACCTTAACCTTTATGTATTTCAATGAAAATTGTGTTATTAATTATTAGCTCTTAATTGTGGCTGTGCCCTAGGTAATTATGTTATTGATAATCTGTATTTTTAGACCGCAAAACTCGAAACAAGATTTAGTAAAAAAAATTCATTATATTTCAGTTAAAGTATATAGGTACATATTTAAGTTTTTGTTATTATTAATGTTAATAAAAACTCTAACAAGTTTACACAATATCCAATGTAACAATAAAGTTTTATAATAATATTATAAAGTTTTGTATACTGGCGGAAGATATTAAATGCCTAATTTATTGTCTACCTCGTAAATATTGCCTCGAAAACGGTTTAAATGTTCAATCTCAGAAGATAGATATAGCAATTTGTTCCCGATGAGCACCTGCCTCACACGCAGGATCTCCATACATAATAAATTTAATTGAATCACAGACTCATCCGCGCCTCGTGTGCCTTATTATATTTTCTAAATATCCGCCTTGTTGCGAACGGGTTATGGCGTGGGTAGGTTGGCTCGGGAGGGGGTGCCCTCGTCTTACCAACTTCAGGCTCAGCGAAAGAGGGTTAAAAGGAGTTTTAGATGTACGAACGCTTTTGATCTTATTAATACCATAAAATAATGCTTTATAATCTTATTAAACGCGAGGTTAGCGCTCGATGCGCGCCCTCCTTCCAGCTTAACCGCCTGTCGGGTTCGCGATATCAATTTAGCGTTCTAGTGACACAGTCAAGTACTTACTAGCTAATTTGATACGATTTCAGTAAATATATATATATATATATATATATATATATAAACACCTCTTTGGGCACTTTGTTGATCACGCCACAACCTAAACACTTGCCGATTCCACCTTTTGCACTGAATAACTTGACCTCTATCGCGTATATCTCAGGCGGTATGGCAACGTCGCATTCTATTTTGCGATGTGGCCATATATATTCGTCGATAGTACGATATACTCGACACTTTTATTACTAATAATTCGTGACTGAATGGCTCCGAACGGCTAAATTTTTGGTATACACAAAGACTTTTTGGCTCTGAATATATTCCAAAAATCAATTAATTATGTTGATCACTTTATATACTCGTCCTTACTGCGATACTTATTTACATCCGAATATATATAGATACCGTAACGGTCTATCAATTATGAATTTATTAATTTACTAATGTAGATATTTTATATTCGCAATGCTCCATACATGCAAGCTCCAGCAACGGTGGAGGCAGGGTCCCCCCTGCACCGTACACCGCACCCCGCGCACACAAACAAATTAGATATTTTTTGAATACACAAAGACTTTTTGGCTCTGTATATATATTTCAAAAATCAATTAATTATGTTGATCACTTTATATACTGGTCCTTACTGCGATACTTATTTTAATCCGAATATATATAGATACCGTAACGGTCTATCAATTATGAATTTACTAATCTAGATATTTTATATTCGCAATGCTCCATACATGCAAGCTCCAGCAACGGTGGAGGGGGGAGCACCGTACACCGCACCCCGCGCACACAAACAAATTAGAATAAATTAAATTCATAAGATTATTTATATATTTCGACTGCCTCGGTGGTCACACCGCTTTACATCCGATGGTCGCGGGTTCGATTTCTCGCACGGTGCAAACAATTGTACTCATCGGTCATCGATTGTTTTCATCGGTCTGGGTGTTTTATATGTATATTATATATGTATTTACAAAATAAAAATATCTATATCAGTTCAGTATCAGTCTGTGTTAATTGTCCAGGGCTATTTATTATATATTTATAAACGGTTATCTTTTTCCATCCCACCGCTCGCTATCGACAGTGAATTCATAGAAATGTCACTCTAAAAACAATAATAGTTTTGTTTTTGTATTTCAAATACTAAATGCAAAATAGGTATTTTCAAAATACTTTTTCAAAATAAAGTACCTTTTGAATTTTTGTCCAAACCTCAGATATTTTATTTATTTTAGGTATATCAATCATTACATAGTAATATAAAAACAAAGTCGCTGTCGCATCTAACAGTACATAAACAAAGAAAGAAGACTTTTTGGCTCTGATACCGTAACGGCCTATGAATTATGAATTTATTATACCTAATCTAGATATTTTATATTCGCAATGCTACGTACATTGTAATATCCGCCTCCATTCATTGTAACGGTGGAGGGACTAAATAGTTGAATAAAACTGAATAAGCAGTTGCTCCACTCTATAGGTACTGCGTCGTCGTCGTATGCTGTTCATTTTTTCACTCGTTTTGGCGCCAAGAGAGGGTCACATAGTCGTGGTCAAGTTAAGAACTTATAATTTAATTTTGATAACAATAGATACAAGTAAAAAGTAGGTATTATATTAATGTACGTAAGTACTGCACTTAAAAATATTTATTCTATATTGTACATTTGAAAAACTTATCACTTAAGGACTTGTGTGACATATACACGTACATACTGCCATTTTCTCTTAAAGACATCCAGAGAAGCTTTAGATTTATCAAATACGCGGGGTGCACCGACCTTTGACCTTATAACACCTGATTCGCGCGTAACGAATTACATTGCTACTTTTTGGTATTTTATAGTGGATATTTCACTATAAAATATTATTATTTCTTTAGATTATGACATAATAGCATAGTTTACATGATTTTAAGGGAAACATACGATAAAAAAAATTCCCGTAAAATGTAAAAGATAAAAAATGGTTATTGTTGGTTATCCTTGAGAGATAGACATATACCATCACGGACTTTTTTGTTGACCTTATTTTGATACATCTCAAAGCACTAGACAATACGCAGTTTCATTAAACAGTATTGTATTTTTTTTATTTATTTAACTTTAATGCACAAAAAAAATTGTACATGTGGCGGACTTAATATCTTGCCGCGTTATTTACCAGGCAACCATGAGTGGTGCAGCGAAAGATTATTGGCGGTGCACTAATATAAATAAGAAATGTCAAAAAAAGATTTATAAAGATAATAAAGATAAGCAAAATATACATTTCTATAAAAAAATAACAATATACATACATAAATATATAACCCATAAATGTATAAATAAATACATAATGATCCGATAATCAAATTATAAGTACAGTCTCAAATTGAAAGTAAGAAAAACAGAAAATATAGAGAGAACTATAGGGATATAACAGAAAGATGTGAAAAAAGGAGGACAGTAAAAAAGTTACAAATTTAAATAATGTTCCCGCAATTTCTGTTTAAATGAATTTATTACATTATTATATATATTAGGCATACGACTAGCCTTATGCTGTTACTTTTTTTTTAATCTATACATCTATACATGTAAATAAAATTGGAGTGTCTGTTTGTAATATTGAAATAACCGTTTTTTACTACCTGCATATGAATATAAATACGGTACATACACCAAAATAACATATTTTACAAGTTTTGTCTGTCCGTCTGTTTGTTCCGGCTAATCTCTGAAATAGCTGGACCGATTTTGACGGGACTTTTTTTGGCAAGTAGCTGATGTAATAAGGAGTAACTTACGCTACTGTTATTTTAGAAAAATAAAATAAAATTTCACGCGGACGAAGTCGCTGGGGCCAGCTAGTCTATAGATATACCGAGATTTAATATTTAAGTTGCTATTATGTTGTTGACAAAATTTTACTGTAATGTTACTATTACGTTATCCTACACAATTTGTATTATTTTGGATGAATAAATAAATAAATAAATAATAATCTATACATATAAATAAAATTGGAGTGTCTGTTTGTAATACTGAAATAACCGTTTTTTACTACATGCATATGAATATATATAAGGTACATATACCAAAATAACAATTTTTATAATTTTTGTCTGTCTGTCTGTCGGTCTGTTTGTTCCGGCTAATCTCTGAAATGGCTGGACCGATTTTGACGGTACTTTTTTTGGCAGGTAGCTGATTTATAAGGAGTAACTTAGGCTACTTTATTTTAGAAAAATAAAGTTAAATTCCACGCGGACGAAGTCGCGGGAACAGCTTGTTTTTAATAAAAACGGTTTATTTGATAGAAAAAACATCTTTTTTGTGGTACTTGAGAATGTTGAAGCCTGTTGTTTGTAATATTGAAATAACCGTTTTTTACTACTTGCATATGAATATAAATACGGTACATACACCAAAATAACATATTTTACAATTTTTGTCCGTCTGTCTGTTTGTTCCAGCTAATCTCTGTAATGGCTGGACCGATTTTGACGGGACTTTTTTTGGCAGGTAGCTGATGTAATAAGGAGTAACTTAGGCTACTTTTATTTTAGAAAAATAAAGTTAAAAACCACGTGGACGAAGTCGCGGGAACAGCTACTGTATAATATATTAGAGATACCAACGTGTTTTTTTATTGATGACTAGCTGTACACGGGATTTCGTCCGTGTGGAATTTCACTTTATTTTTCTAAAATATAAGAAGTTAAATTCCACGCGGACGAAGTCGCGTGTACAGCTAGTTGTCGGTAGTCTAGCGATTTAGCACACTGCTTTGATTCCTGCTTGGTGGTCGAGGGTTCGATTCCTCGCACGCTGCAAACATTTGTATTCATGAGTAGGATTGTTTGTAACGGTCTGGGTGTTTTCTATGTATAGATAATATATATGTATTTACGAAAAAAATCTTTGTATTTATATCAGTTGTCTGGTACCCATAACATAATCTTCAGCTAGCTTAACTTGGGTCTAGATGAAGCTGTGTGAATTGTCCTGAGATTACTATTATTATTAATTGGTACACAGGTAAACTACTAACTAGGCCATATTGGTGTTGTTTGTTATGGTGAAAAAACTAGTATATATATAAGTTACACGTACAATTTCAAAGACTTATTTCTTGAAAACTGCTGGCTATTCTGAAATAAAACTTTAGGGTTTGTATATGTAATGTTTGCATATAAAATATGATTAAAGGTTACCAGTGTATTTACACTTTTACTGAACAAACAGAGTTGTTTAATACTGAAAATATTGTGTGGAAGGCATCAATTACTTTCAGTGCATGTATAGCTTTTCTCTTTTCCTAATTATTATTATTATTAAGTTTAAAGTGGTTGAATTTTACGTAAGTGGTATTTATACATTATTTCTAATTTACCATTTATTTTAAGTTTTTTAAACTCTATTCATCGAGACCTATCTAATGAGTCCAAACACGATATTTCTGCTGTAAGTTTTCGAAGAGTATGTTCATCATCTGATAATACTGGTGCCAGCATGAAGTCAAGGTTAACAGATAACTAATTACTTTTATTTCGTCAAAATCTTTAGATTACGTATAATAAATTCATAATATCGCTACCTATTCAAATCAAAACAAGTATTAGGTACTTCATTTACTAGTATATAAATTCATCAACACACAAGTAAATGATTTTTAAATATATTCAGAGCCAAAAAATCTTTGTGCATTTAAAAAATTTTGCCGATACGGATTCACTATTGCAAGAAATTGTTGAAAAAATATATATCGAGTATCTACTACTATCGACGAATACATTTGGCAACAACGCATGGTCTCGGCCGGAACGGCAACATCGCATACTAGAATACAAAGATAGTGGTAGAACGCGGAACGGCAACATGTTGCCGTTCCGCCACGCTACCGTTATAGTGGTAGAAAGAGAGAGACAGTGGAATCAGCAATATCTACGGATCGTGGCTGGATCAACTAAGTGTGCAAGTTTATATAAATGTATATATATATATATATACATTTGTCTTTAATTCAAAGGAAATACAAATAATGAACGCATCACATTTAAAACAGTAATAAGTACGTAATATTATCACATTTTCAAACAGTAAGTACGTAATATTATCACATGGTAACAGCACGTATTATGGCAAAAATAAACATCGGCTGATTTGAAAAGATTTATTATAGTAATAATAGTAATCTCAAGACAATTCACACAGCTTCGTCTAGACCCAAGTTAAGCTAGCTGAAGATTATGTTATGGGTACTAGACAACTGATATAAATACAAAGATTTTTTGTCGTAAATACATATATATTATCTATACATAGAAAACACCCAGACCGTTACAAACAATCATACTCATGAATACAAATGTTTGCAGCGTGCGAGGAATCGAACCCTCGACCACCAAGCAGGAATCAAAGCGGTGTGCTAGCTAAATCGCTAGACTACCGACAACTAGCTGTACACGCGACTTCGTCCGCGTGGAATTTAACTTCTTATATTTTATAAAAATAAAGTGAAATTCCACACGGACGAAATCCCGTGTACAGCTAGTCATCAATAAAAAAACACGTTGGTATCTCTAATATATTATACAGTAGCTGTTCCCGCGACTTCGTCCACGTGGTTTTTAACTTTATTTTTCTAAAATAAAAGTAGCCTAAGTTACTCCTTATTACATCGGCTACCTGCCAAAAAAAGTCCCGTCAAAATCGGTCCAGCCATTTCAGAGATTAGCTGGAACAAACAGACAGACGGACAAAAATTGTAAAATATGTTATTTTGGTGTATGTACCGTATTTATATTCATATGCAAGTAGTAAAAAACGGTTATTTCAATAATACAAACAACAGGCTTCAACATTCTCAAGTACCACAAAAAAGATGTTTTTTCTATGAAATAAACCGTTTTTATTAAAAACAAGCTGTTCCCGCGACTTCGTCCGCGTGGAATTAAACTTTATTTTTCTAAAATAAAAGTAACCTAAGTTACTCCTTATAAATCAGCTACCTGCCAAAAAAAAGTACCGTCAAAATCGGTCCAGCCATTTCAGAGATTAGCCGGAACAAACAGACCGACAGACAGACAGACAAAAATTATAAAAATTGTTATTTTGGTATATGTACCTTATATATATTCATATGCATGTAGTAAAAAACGGTTATTTCAATATTACAAACAGACACTCCAATTTTATTTATATGTATAGATTATTATTTATTTATTTATTTTTTCATCCAAAATAATACAAATTGTGTAGGATAACGTAATAGTAA
Organism: Achroia grisella; assembly: GCF_030625045.1. Lineage (NCBI taxonomy): Eukaryota > Metazoa > Arthropoda > Insecta > Lepidoptera > Pyralidae > Achroia > Achroia grisella. Next base: position 840,723 of record NW_026712791.1, read on the forward strand.
CATTACAGTAAAATTTTGTCAACAACATAATAGCAACTTAAATATTAAATCTCGGTATATCTATAGACTAGCTGGCCCCAGCGACTTCGTCCGCGTGAAATTTTATTTTATTTTTCTAAAATAACAGTAGCGTAAGTTAATCCTTATTACATCAGCTACTTGCCAAAAAAAGTCCCGTCAAAATCGGTCCAGCTATTTCAGAGATTAGCCGGAACAAACAGACAGACAGACAGACAAAACTTGTAAAATATGTTATTTTGGTGTATGTACCGTATTTATATTCATATGCAAGTAGTAAAAACGGTTATTTCAATATTGCAAACAGACACTCCAATTTTATTTACATGTATAGATGTATAGATTAAAAAAAAAGTAACAGTCATAAGGCTAGTCGTATGCCTAATATATATAATAATGTAATAAATTCATTTAAACAGAAATTGCGGCAACATTATTTAAATTTGTAACTTTTTTACTGTCCTTCTCCATTTTTCACATCTTTCTGTTATATCCCTATAGTTCTCTCTATATTTTCTGTTTTTCTTACTTTCAATTTGAGACTGTACTTATAATTTGATTATCAGATCATTATGTATTTATTTATATATAATATTTATACATTTATGGGTTATATTTAAATGAATTTAATCGATAAAATCGTTGTTAAGTATTAAATTAATTGTAAGTGATATTAACTATTATATTATGCATAAAAAATATTTGTAATAATAAAGAAAATACATTTAAAATATTTTACTTGTTGTGTTAGTTATTTATAAGATCTTACTATAATTGTTAGCTGCTTTACAATTTAGAAAGTACAATAGGTAATGTAAATTAAAATTAATTGAATACTTAACAACGTTTTGTTCGATTAAATTCATTTAATTATTAAAATAGTTAATTTAAAATTAGAATAAAGACAAAAAAAAAATAACAAAAAAAATCGGTGGCGGGAATCGAACCTTGAGCGTCCGTTTGGTAAGTTGATTCAAAGGCTTATTAAAATCAAAATTCAAAATTCAAAGTTACTGGTCATTTTGAAATAATACTTAGGGTTCGCATACCCTTATCGGATACTACTACTACACGGAGTTTCGTCAAAATAGAATATCTAGGTTAGGTATAATAAATTCATAATTAATAGACCGTTACGGTATCTGTATATACTCGGATCAAAACAAGTACTATGAAATAAGAAAGAGTATATAAATTGATTAACACAAGTAATTGATTTTTGAAATATATTCAGAGCCAAAAAGTCTTCTTTCTTTATTTATGTACTTGTTAGATGCGACAGCGACTTTGTTTTATACTATACTATACTATGTAATGATTGATATACCTAAAATAAATAAAATATCTGAGGTTTGGACAAAAACTCAAAGGGTAATTTATTTTGAAAAAGTATTTTGAAAATACCTATTTTGCTTTTAGTGTTATAGTACTTTAACTGTTATATTTTAAGTAACAATGTTTAATTATAATTAATACTACTGCACCAACACTCCGATCGTGCAAAAAAATTTGCTGTTTCATTATTTTTTAGTTCAATTAGTGGTCTACCTAAGTCCTGGGGTAAGGGGGGGGAGAGTCATGACGCCCCCATGACTCCCAAGACCTCCATGACGCTCCCCCTGGATCCGCCGTTACGTCTTCTCTTCATTCGCTCAGTAACGTTGTTACTAAAGGAAAAATTCCCGTCCAAAAAATAACAAGTATTGAGGTTTGATCTGGAGTCACGTTCCTCTAGACTGATTTCTATAAATATTTAGATTAGATAGACTATTATTCTTGAAATACTAGCTAGACATTATTAAGTTACTGTAGCCATAATGTAGTAGTCCAAACGTGCCAATGAGGAAGCCCTTGGCAAATGCTGCACCCTGATTGGCCCGTTTGAATTGGATCAAGAAGTGGTCGAATGCCAAAAAAGTGGATTTGTATAAAATCGTGTATAAATCGCTTAATTATTATTATTACTCGTCGTGACAGTTGTGGCTCAAAAAGGATCAACATTTATATATCGTCAGCTGGCATTAGATCAACAAAAGGCCTCCGGATCAACAAGTGAAAAAGGATCAACAAAAAACTACCTATACGGCACGTCTGAGCCACAAAGTGCCCAAGGGGATATTTATATATATATATATATATATATATATATATATATATAGGCATAAATTTCATATTGTTTTCCTAAAAATTCCGACTTCAATCTTGACTCAAATCAATTACAAAAAAGAAATGAGATATATAAATTTACAATTAACAAAGATACGTGTAACACAAAAATACTGATGTATATGCGAATATAAAGATGAAAATGAATAATTATACTGAAGACAAATGTTGTTTAAATACATACAAATTGAAGTTACCAGTCTGAAAGTTACGAGCAAATGAGCCAAAGGAATTTTGAACGGGGCAAGATAATCAAACACCTCGAACATCGAAGTTAGTAGCTAAACGCCAGATGAACTCGGCTCTACGATATTATGGTAATTTATCGCACGCCAATTTGCGCCACTTCGATTTCAACTTTATCGAACAAACTTTTAAACGTCGAAGAATACTTCATAGAAGGGGTTTTAAAGACAAAAAGGTCGATGTGGGATTTCGTACTTAGAATCTTATTTAATACTTATTTTGTTTTCCCGGTATCATTTAAAGAATCTACAATAAACACGATTTGAGACGTCATTCATCGGGGCAATATATAGGATACTAACAAATTGCATATTAAAAATCTAGTTGGGTTAGTCGGCTAAACTCGTTATTATCAATTCTCTGTAGTACATAGATGTTTTTGGGGCTGCGTAGCCAACTTAGGATATATATGAGTTTATAGCAATGTTGCAACGCATGCTGTTAGATAATACTTAGCATATATTGTGTTCGAAATTGTTTTTCTTAATATATTCACAGTGTTCGCAATCACATACGAATTAATGTACTTAGGCGGATTACATGTGACACGAGTTATCACGCGCAGGCGCCAGAGCTCTTGTAAATCTTCCATGTAGCTGAAACAGACAATATCTGAAAGCAAATATAGTTCCACTATTTAAAAATATAAAACAAAGAGGCAGATTAACGTATCACTCGTGCTCGGCGTTAATTCCTCAACTGACATGATTTATGGGCACAATCTCAATGTAATACTTACTCTTAATTTAACATTTGATTTAGCAACAGTTACAATGCAAACGACTGCCTGACAAGTGGCTTGACGGCGTAATCACTGGCATTGTTCTGAGTAATCTAGTGATATGGGCAGATCTAAGTTACATAATATGAAGCTGGGTAAACTCGCTAGCGACGCTATAATCTGACAAGTTCTTATGTGATTGACTCCTCGAGCCACTACAAATACTATTACACACATATGTTAATGTTATCGTTTAAATAAATAATTGTGAAAATCAAATAGTGGAATTATTTTCGAGTAGTGTATTGTTTGATGCCTAAACAACGGCGTTTCTAATAGGTTTACACTGAAACATTTTAGTAGGAGCACTTAGTCCACATTGCTATATGCCGGCGCTAGTTGAAGACGTAGTGGGTGGATGCTAATTGTTAAGACGCCCTTCCCGCTCATTGTTTTAGAGTAGACCATGATTGAAGTTTCGGCGGCTGCCGGGAGTGATGCGCACTAACCACCGAGTAAACAGCTCGTCTCGTCAGAACCACGGCCGCTCGCGCATGACACATGCATTAACAGCCGACCTAATATTTTCATAATCTAATGGCGATGTTCTGTGAAACAATGCTCGGTGTTTACTCAAACAATTATCTCTTATCTGTTGCTGGTTAGACTGACCTCTTTAAAACCATCTAAAATTGTTTGCGGTATCTTGTTTTTTTATTTACTCTTGCTACTAGCAATGACTTTGATTTTTAAAGTAATGTTTACTTGTTACAGGTGACTTTAGCTCAAATCTGCCGTGGTCACGATAGAACACCGGGACCTCACAATTTTCACGAGCCGTCTGAAGAGATGCGTCGGAAATTTGAATCATGGTGGAGTACACAATTAACTCCTAGAGCACCAGCTTTCAGTCCTCGTCGATATCCATCTCCGGGGCCTAAAAATCGATCGCCGACGCTGAATACAATTCCAGATCATTTACACCCCGCCTTACAAACTGTACAAAGTCAATATCCGACACCGAAAACAAGAATGCGAACAAGCTTTGATCCTGAACTTGAGTTACCAAAATTGCAACGTTGGTTCTCAGAGAACCAGCATCCGAGTCGGCAACAGATTCAGCAATACGTTCGGGAATTGAACAATTTAGAGTCAAGACGAGGCCGAAAACCTTTGGACGTTAATAACGTCGTATATTGGTTCAAAAATGCACGAGCAGCCCAAAAGCGTGCTGAGCTACGCAATATTGGCGGATTAGGATGCCAACTTAATGGTTTCAATAGTAGGAGCCATAGTCCATCAAATGGTTCGTTAATGACTGGTAATGACAGTTATACATCTCAAGATCACAATAATTCAATGAAAAGCCCTTTGCAGTTGTCAGGAAGTCCCGGCAGGTATCCTATGTCGGTAATGTCTGAAGACAATCTGTCAAATGGTGGTTCTGATTTGGAAGATGATGGGGCTGATTTAAATCCTGATGATCGCCCAGAGAGTCCTGATGCGCCACTTTCTTTGATAACGACGAAGAAAAATAATAATGATGGGGAAGAAGGAACTCAAGAATCGCCAAAATCACCAGATATTGTGAAGGTAATTTTTTATATCCTTACCGAAATTCAAATTTTATAAGAAACTAATAAAGATAAATTAAAATTCTTTTACTTAGATACCCTTCTTTATATTTTACAATATCTTCTAAATAATGGATAAAGTTTTAATTAATTACATGTTTTAATTTCATTTGATAATAATAAACCAAAAAATATACATTATGTACCATAAAGTTTGGAAATGATATTATGCCTAATTTGTTTTATTATCTTTCCTAGGTTGAGTACGTTAAGCAAGAACCAACAGATCTGAGCAAACCTGATCAAGGTAATTCTCCTCAACGTTCTCCAGCTAAAAACAGTGATAGCCCAAACAATAACAATAGCATTAACAATAATAATAATGAGGAAGAAAATGGAGTAGCTGATGATCACGACGTATCCGATGACGAAGTCATGCAAGAACATAAATACAGATCTCATATAGATCGCTTACCGTTTCCTATGGTCCCAAATCCTTCAATGTTTGGACCTCCTGGTATTATATATATGAGTCAATACATGAGTGGATTCCACGGAGTTGGAGGAGTACCTGGTGAGAGTGCCAGTGGCTTGAACTTAGCGCTCGCCGGCGCATCAGATGAACGTCGTAAACGCAATAGAACATTCATAGATCCAGTATCAGAGGTGCCCGTATTAGAGCAATGGTTCTCAATGAACACACATCCGTCACACAATTTGATACTGAAATATACAGAGGAGCTCAACAGAATGCCTTACAGGCAGAAGTTCCCGCGACTCGAATCTAAGAACGTGCAATTCTGGTTTAAGAATCGCCGAGCGAAGTGTAAGAGATTGAAGATGTCGCTCTATGAACCTTCATCCCCATCCCACTATTCTCATCCTGGACACCCACACTCGATTGGCGATAGGAAATTCGAGCCGAACAAAAGTATTCCGGGGATGCAATATACCTAAATTAAGAAGAACTATCTTTCTGTAAGATTTTGTTAATGGTGTCAGATTAACACGAAGACTGATTTCAGATCGTATAATGGTGTAGTGCCATGTTAGTATTATTATGACAGTGACGTCATTTTAACAATTCGTATTATTCTGAGGACTTGAGTGCCACGTCTGTGGTTCACCATAGGGTAGATATTACTCCAAAGCGACTCTTGTAAGAATAGTATATTATTATAATATAGATGTAATCTACGTATTTTAAGACAACGATAATATCGTTGCATGTACATATGTTATGTACAAATATATAACGGAAGACGCGTCACAACGCAAATATTATTGAATCTCAAATCTCTGTATGTATATGGGCGATGAACGACTCAATTTTATTTATTAAATATTTCTGATATAAAAATCAAACTGTTATAACTTTACTATTTTATTGATACTCACAAGTACCACTAAAATATTTTTAGTATTAGGTGACTTAGACGAATCGATGTTTAGATTGGTATTCAATGTTATTTTGTAATATATCTACATAAATAATGAGTCATTTAGTTGTAAGGATGATATTAGTGCACATATAGTAGAATATTATAACATAGATGATAATTTATATTCGGCCTAAGCTCCGGTTGATGATGGCTGAAGTAGATTGCGCACATTCCGTATTTCGTCTTAATTTAGTAATGCTTCCTCAATCCAAAGATTGGTTAGTGTTAATGATCTAGTAAGATAATACCAAACTGCTCACAACATTATCTAATAATAAAGAACTTGTATTACTATGAAATGAGTAATATTATTAAAGTATCTATAAAGTTCGGCATTTACTTTTCTGTTAAATTTGTTGAATTAATTATATTTGTTACTGAACGGAAACATCTATTCGTATGATCTGCTTGAGATTATGGTCTTGTGTAAGTCGGGAGAGTCATTATATCTAAAAATTCTAGTGTCATCACAAATGTAGTCATGTATATTGTTATTAATATTTAAATACATTATTACAATTAATATTAATTTTAACATCTCTATGACTATCACTGTAGAGTCACGAATATACAATTCCATAACTTACAAGTGTGTGCTTGACATTAGTTTTCTAAATTTGTTTAATTTCAAATTGTATATAAAAATAAAGATTATTGTAGTAATACATGTTCTTATTTGGATATTTTATTATTTAACAGTATTTACGCATTTATCGATTGAGGCTGTTTGTCACATTATGTATCACAAACTATTGTTTTATAGTTTTTAATCAATTAGTTGTAACTCTTATGAATTGTTTTCGTTGTACCATGTTATGTGCTTGTTTTGTGAAGCTGTGATGAATTTTCCAAATAATTATTGTAAATAATTTATTAATGTTAATAAGGGTTCCATTGTAAAAGTACGTCACTAGGCTCACAAGAACATTCAAAGCATTTACCGCTTAGGTAATAAAGATATTGGCTAAATGTTTATTCAATTCAATTATATAAACAGAAAATTTAATTGAATATTATAATGAAAATTATACCCGTTTTTTATTTATGTTCCCTTTAATTTGTATATAAGTATTCAGTAGCTTCAAGACACTTGTGATAACCACCATGAAACTATCAAATCTTATTGGATTTGTTGATAATACCTTAATTAATAGCTTTAAGGTACTCTTTTATTATCATCAAATTGATATACCTATTAGTGAAACTTCATGCTAATCTTCCGAAAATTTAAATAGCTATTTTCGGAAGATAAGCATGAAGTTTCTCATAAAAGATATTATTTTTAATTTATTGACTAAATATAACCTAATTAAAAGAAAGCATGACGCATAAATTATATATAGTGTACATTTGGAGCATAACATATATATGCTTGTATATACAAATGTATAGATACATATAACTAAATAAAATAATATACATGTAATAAGTTCTTTTTAAAAACAAATTATCTTCAATTTTTTATTACATTTAAAATGAGGTAATTTAGCTATATAAAGTGTAGAAACGTTACTTACCAACATGAGAAACATTGGACGTCGTAGTATAAAAGACTCAAGTACCTAACTAAAAAGAAACTGAATACATACCAAACTATGCCTATAATTGCGTATCTAAATTATAGAATACCAAAAGCGCTAAAGGTTAATACCGACAGGGTACCGGGAAGAATGATAAAATGAGCATGAGGTCAGATCAGTTACCCATCGCGACAAATTCGGCGTCAAATTTAACACGATGGTTTCCAAGTTGAACTGCGTGGAGTAGCATCAACATTATATGGCGAATAGATAGCAATGGGTTTATTAGTCCAGAGTACTAACAATCATTTTCCCTCTATCTATCTATATTACCACTTCGTATATTGCCACTGCTGTTAAACAGACACCCGTCAGTTCGCAATAGCGCCAAATAGATTCGAAAACTACGAGTATTTATTTCAGTAGTTTTTTAGTTTTCCATTACATTCTGAAATGAAATCCATTTTATTCTGCACAATGTTTTAAATATCCATTGCAAGTTATACATATAAATAGTCCTTGTAATTTCAATGCAAAATTGTTTCTTTAAAAATTATGTAGGTAATTTTGCTTATAACACAAATTCACTTTGATATTTAAAATATTATGTAAAAACAAAAAAATGTGGTTATGTAAAAACGGGCTGTTCCCCCTTTTTTGAAATTAATTAAAATTTTGTTAATTGAAGACTTTATCAACCAGTACGTAATTACTAATAAGTTTTATACATCAAGGAGATACTTCCATCATATACATAATTTTTCTACCTCTAATAATACAAAAACAAGTCGCTGTCTTTGTCTGTCTGGTTTTCCCCTTACTTTAAACCACGGAACACATTTTGATACGGTTTTCACTATCATTTCAAGAATTTCTTCCCGAAAGTTTATATATAACATACACGGCTGTACCGTGCAACGCCGAGGTGGGTGGTTAGTATATTATAATTTCAAACCTCAACTAACATGGAACATCCAAATGTCTATTGAAACAAGTGTCAATGCTAGTTACGAAGTTATCACCAATCGATGGGTTTCGATGGTGGGGCGGCTGCGGAAGCGGCCGGCGGAGACCCAAATCACCTGTCAAACTTGCAAGTCTTCATATAATCGGAACGATATCTGCAGACGTCTTTGTACTGTCTTCGATCTTCGAGAACGAGCGGCTTTCAGTCTGTGTTCTGGGGTTTACATATAGCTTAGTAAGTCAATCAATTCATATAAATTATATATAACTAGATATAATGTTGATGTATTCTATAGGAAATCAGAATTTTAAGATTTGGCCAAATCTATACAATACTACTTTGTACAAAGTCTACATAAAATCAACAAAATTGGAGTAAACTACGGAATTCTGTGACCAATGTATTTTACATCACACGTATTAGGTATTGGAAGGTTTCGACTGTTAATATTTAAAGTACTTTATGCTTAATTTCTACCTTGCATAACCTTATATTATTCCCGCATTATTTAAAAAACTAAACTAAATAATTTAAAAACGGTTCAATTGAAATCCATATCACCAATTCATTATACCAAAGTAATAAGTAGAAAACTTGTAAACAAATTCTTTTGAAAGTAATTTTGCTATTCATATTCTGTAGGCGTTTACTGTTCTGCTACTAAACGCTGCAATCCGATACTGAGTCAGTAATAATAAAAATGATCAATATATTGTTTATAACGTTTATTAATCTGGTACAAGTATTTCGAGAATGTAAAATATAAAGAGCTATTCATTTGTAAGTACCGTATCTTGAGGGCATGATCTGAGAATAGATACGTTCCAGCACAAGACGGATTATACCAATTAAACGGAGATTGAAACTTTGAAGAATTCTTTGATCAAGTAGCAAGCGTGCTCGCTATGGGATTTATCCAGTTTTTAGAGTAAAACGAATGATTCCGATAATATTTTTGATTCTTATTTAGTAATTAATAGGTAATATCTAATTAGGAATATGCTTGGAATATTTATTGAGAACAACTAATTTTCACAGATATGATTTTTTAGATTTGAATCAAATTTAAAAATGAGGTTTTTTTATTTGGCCATATTTCCTTTGCGTGAAAGTTATCGAGTAGATAGACTTTGTCCAAAGTCTTCTCGCATGCACACCTCTGGTTCGCTTATGTATTTCAGGCGTCAAGAATTGGTAAGATAATGATAAGGCAGTAAAATTACAGGGTACAAAAGCATCAAACCTAGTAAGGCATCATACGTCCGTATCTACTGATTAATAACTCCATCAATTCGTACCATATATTCGGAAGTACTAAATTAAGAATGGTAACCGCGTTATGGTACTTCAGAGCTCACATAATAACATTGATCTCCGTTGATTCATATACTTACTGGTATATAAATGATAGTTAATATGTATCACCAGGTGGGTTATCAGCTTGGCTGCTATGCCAGTTGTGTTATAACGAAAAAAGTTATATATTAAATACTTAGTTATATTTAAAATACATTGATTACATATATTTAAATTAAATATATATTTATATCATTTATTAATGTAGGATATTTTAGCCGCTATGAACGTAATTTTTTTGTATTATTATTTTAGTTAGTAGTTTGAATTAAGATGAACTGGCAATAAATTAAAGTCAATTACTTTTTCATTAAAATACATTTAATTTACATTGTGTAATATTTTTTTTTTACTATTCTATTCCATCGCCACCTACTTTTTGTCTTCTGTCCTCTACCCAAAGATTATCTGGAAGAGATTGCATAAGCGATAAACCGCCGTTTGGCGGGTACAAAAAGCAGTATAATTTCTAATTTCTTAAATTATTTTGTTAATTTTGATGTATATTACCCCTTATGTATTATGTATATTACACCTTATGTATATAAGGTGTAATAAAGAGTAAATAAACATTCTCTAATTATCATTAATTTAATCGTTACCAATTTTTATTATATGCCAAATTTAACGTTTTTTATAGTAGCGTAATTACTTGGCATATAAATGCACTAGTTCACACATACAATATAGTTTATTCACCTACAATGTAGTTTATTTTACGAAAGATAACAGTGTTAAATAAAAAATATCGTTTGTTGTCATGTTAATATCAGTTAGAGGCATTACGTTTTAATCTAAACAAAGTGGCGGCAACGAGCGGAGACGGGCATTTATGTTAGTTAACCGTGGATTATGATGTTCGTAATAAAGCAATTTATTATACCCCCAAGTAATGGCGCTTGAAACCCGAGAATTTACTGGCTTCTTATAGAATAAACTACGTAGTCATTTCCCTGGTTTATATAATACCGAGGAAATATTTTGATGAAATGGTATCTGGGATATTATGGACATTCACGAGCAGACTTCAGGTACTTAACGAAATAATATACTCACTTTAACTACAATATAATTGTTTATCTTCATTAATTTTTTTTTATTGTGATGTTTTCAAATGAAAATAACTCAAATGTTCAATAACAGAATTATGACTTACTTTACTTTAATTAAAAGCGAGTCCTAACTATACTTTCTTATAGCTATAAACAGAATTTAATAGGTATTACAATTTGATAGTTATAGAAAATATATATTATTGTTAATGTATTAATTAATTTAAGTTTATTTGATACATTACACAATCGTTATCAAAGGTTTATCTGCACATCTACATGTAACATATACGAAGAACAAATATTCACTTCTTAGCTTACTGGATTTATTTCAGTTACTCGGAGACCAAGTCACTTGTAAAATATAATATATATTTAATAAAAATACTAATAGGTACTGTATATAATACCTACATAATAGTCTTGTTAACTAAGCGCAGTGCAACCGACATCGGACGATCCACAGTGTCTGTACACGACAATAAAACTCTTAAGCCCGTTGCCTAGCCTGAAAGATTTACTCTGCCGACTTAATACAACGTAATATCGTTGTCTAAGAACAGTACACGTTGGGGTAAACAAGCGAACAAGTGTTCTCCAAACCAACGTGGAATTATGCTACTTTTTTTTAAATTTCCAATTTATTACCACAGACTGAGAAGTGCAATATACATATAGTTGATATTCTACTATATATAGATTGTATACCTATATTTTGATTTTTACTTATATGTCGTTGGAAGAAACGAGATACATAGATAGAATATATTTAATTTGTAAATGAAATGCATAAAAAATATATTAAAAAACATGAATCTTTCGATACGTCGGCTTTATTGCTGAAAGCAATCTTTTTAAGGCAACCTTAGAGAAACGGAATTAAATATCGAACAAGTAGGTAATATGCAAACAGGAGAAAAATTAAAAAAAATTAAAAACATAATGGTGATAAAGGAAAATAATACAAAGTATAGAATAGAAATAAGAAACTAGTATCTACCTACCTATGATAGAGGCTCGGTCTACTTTAGATACTAGTAGTAAATTCTTTGAAATATAAGCTGCGTATTTAATAAGAATGCAATAGTTCATGAGAATAACTGTAACTGTGTGAAATTGATGTCAATAAAATTATTATTGTTATTAATATACCGTTTAAATAGTGATTACATACAGTTGAAAATATAGGTAATACTTACCATCATGTATATTTTAAAATATGCCACGATGGAATCTCTATACTTTTTTTAATTTCCTCCTGAGGTCCTGCCCGCGATTATACTAGAATGACAGCTAGTATGATATCATACTCCAAGAACTTTTTGAATCAGAAAAATATATTATAAAAACGGATATCAATGGAGTTCTTCAACGGCTGTAGAAAATACCTAGATCGATGGACTAATATAACGTACCTACATATAATATTTTATACATAAAGTGTAATATTATGTTATATGTGCTTATACTAAAAATTCTACTCTCACATTTTTACATTACCTTAAATGAAATTCCATAGACTAGATTAACACAGTTACTTTTATAAGTTGGGGCAAAAATAAGTGATTTACGTAAAAAGTAGAAGCTAATCTATTTCTCCGGGAAAGGAGATTTGGCGATATCTCCTCGTACGCAAAGCTACTTTCTTTAATAACCACGGTACTCCTGCGGGCCATAACTCAAACTTGATCCTTACATTGACTTAAGAAGATGAACCACCCTCGGATGTGTAGCTTTCATTTTCGTTGGGACCGACCTCTATCTAATAAGTGCACGTCCATACTTGCGAAGTGGATAGGAGAAATAAATTCATATTAAAAAAAAAACCGCGTTATGCCCGAATAGAAATAAACTTTATTCAAAAAAACTTAAGCACCTTTGAGTAGTATTTTGTATGATTCCACTGTCGTATGCGTTATACAGATTCAAGAAAATAATGACTAAAAATCTCGGCTGGTGTTCTTTATGAAAACCTATAATATAACCTATTTTGTCAACGAAAGTCACACTGAATGAGGTATGTTTACATGTTATGGTTTTGAATGTACATACATTTATATGAACTTAAAAATCATCTATCTATTTAAATACAAAATTATTGTCTTATATAATACAATTTATCATTTAATTATTCACATGATCACATTAAAAATGTCCAAAGGTAATTAAATAGTTAGTTAACAACTATTTAATTACCTTTGGACTTTTTTAATGTATTATGACACTTTATTTTTTTTTAACAGGTATTATGTCATCATCAAATCATCATTAAATTATCCTATTTGATCACAGTTGAACAATGTTGTTTTGTTTGCGTATAACAAAGTATTCGTAGTAGGTACGTGTCTCGGCGTTTTTTCGCTCAGCCGCCGCTCGCCGCGGTCGGTGTAATCTCAAATCTCCCGCCGCCAATTTATTTTCATTAGCGATCATCCTCGGTTAATTTTATTCCCTACTTACCCCTGCAAGGATCGGAGACTTCGGGATAATTTAGGGTGGAGATGGACTTGTATTTTCCTACCAAAAATAAATAGCACAATTACATTTTCCATGAAATACAAATATATTTTTTATGAGACATAATTTTGAAAATGTTTTATATAAAAAGATCATCGTGTACTATTAAATGGAACTATAAAGAAGTAAACTACAAAAGTAATAATAACAAAAACCATTTAATAGTTCCTTAGTAGTCAATAAAAATATATTAGACCTTTTCATAGGTAATTTTAACGGTAACTATCTCCACGTTTAGAACGTGATAATATTGCCGCCAAGTCTATCAGATTATAGGAATACAAAATGGATAGATTTATTTATTTCATGTGATGTAATCAAAAGAATCGTAAAAATGTCATTTGAACAACAGTATCATATTGTCTTGCATCATGAAAACAAGTTGCACATATTTTATAGTCAAACGAAATACTCGAAGAAAGGAATCCCTTTCCGCATAACAATAGCTCGATTCACGTCGAATCCCGAGCCAGTATCTGCGAGTTGCTTAATTCATTTCCACGGGATAATATTATTTTTTTACTCTCTCCGTTTTGATGTTGAGTTGCTACTTATTTTTTATTCATTCCATCGGCCAATTGGGGTGGGACATTGCGGAGGGGACTTGAGTGGCATTCAGGTGTAATCAGGTTGACACTGAGTTTGTCAAGGATTTAATGGAATGATTCAGTACGTTTTTACAACATTCTCTAGCAAATTTTTTGATAATTTTTAATTCGTTATCTGTTTGTATTGCATATTTACATTCCACAGACAAAGTGGCAATGTTTTTAAGATTTGTTACTTAGTAAATTTAAGAAAAATAATGCAACAATAATAAATTTCTATTATTATGTATTATATATGACGTTTTGTTTTACAAACAATTTTTCATATCAAATATTGTAGTCAATTTTGTTGCTCTGAAAATAATTGTTATCAATAATTATAGCAACATTAACAACACATTACCAATAATATATCAAATTTAAACAACTCGCTTTAAAAGAAAAACAATTTATTAGGTAAAGACGTCAAATATAAAAAAAAAAAATAAGTGTTGCCAAAAGAAAAACTAATGTCTTTTAGTTTTTCTTTTGGCAACACTTAATTGCTCATAGAAACTTCTACAATATCGTTTGTATCAACTACGAATGCGCGCGAAATTCTAATAATTAATGTCAGTAACCTTCATATACATGTGTATATTATGGTAACAAAATTTAAAACATATTCGAATTGGTACTGAAGTCAAATGAGATTAATGTGATCGTCTGGTCAAACTCGTAGCAATTAGGTGTCGTAGCACTGGTAATGTAGAACTTATGACAATATTGAATACCTTTATTATATATTAATTAAATAGTTACTATTAAATAGTTGTTATAAAACTACTTCCTAAATAATTGATCCACTTTTACTGTTACTTGTAACTTTAACGGCTACAGTTTTTGTAGCTACGAACCTACGCCATCTAACTGCTACGAGTTACTGCAATACAAAACTCAATGTCATTTTATAAAATATATTTTCTTAATTTCTTTTCAAAACTTACTTTCAGAGTCAATAATTAGACCCTTAATAATATCTAGCCAAGTAATAGTCAAATTATCGTACCTTCAATGGCTTGTATTTAAATTTCAACACCAGACTTACTAAAATTGCATTGTCACTATTTCAACTGCGTATAAAATTTATTTTTAATAATCGAGAACATACAAGTAATATAAAATATTTTTTATGAAAATAAATCTAGAATATCTTTGTTAGTCATAAATATTATCTTATCTCTAAGTAGTCTTATTTTATTTATTAGTTTTGAATTAAATTTGTAAAAAGCTATTTGTTTAATTTTAAGCTACTAATATTTTTACAGGCACTTTACTAATTGCCAATTATTGATACACCCAGATAATCCGTAATCCCATCTTTCCCTTGCAGCTTTTATAAGTCCACTGCAAAGCCTCTTTTGATTTTCCGATCGAATCGTCATTTTATTTTGACAGCACATTATCTATATGCTATAAAAAAAGAATGACTCCGATCTCTATTTCTTGTTTGATCTTTCATTTCTCCATTACCAGTTAGTTGATTTGCCAGTTCATATAATAACTAATAAATAACATGCCTGGATCATTCACAAAGCGCCACCTAGTCACAAGTAAGTAGAGCTTGTGTTTAGTATCTATAACTAAGTTCTGGATAACTGCTACTACTTTTTTTTGTAAATTGATATATAATATACAATTAAAACATCCAGACAAATAGAAACGTGTGCCTCTTGCAAGAAATCGAACCCGCGACCACCAGCGGAAGTAAAGTGGTGTTCTCAACCAGTAGATCACTGAAGCCGTCTAATATACATATATATATATCTATTAATTTATTTTGAATGTGTCAAAATTTTAATCATGTTCACTAATAATTTTTAGAAATATAATAAAAAGGGTGATTTGAAGTTGGGACAATACTATTTTTATTTATACTTAAATAAAAAAAATAATTATTAATAAAAATAAGACGTAAATCCTTTATAATAATTTAAATAATTATGTAAATTAAAAATAAACGTACTTTTTTCGTGTCATTATCTTTTCATCCATAATCATTCGTAGCATAAATATTATTATATGTATGTAAACTAATACCGAACGCTTATGAGGCAACTCAATAACGTGTTATTAATTTGCCAATATTAATTTATTCAGTATTTGTTAGTTAAGATTGTATATTCATAGTTCAACAGTATAGTTATTTATAAAAGATATAGAAGTACACATTTAAAACAAAACAAACATTGCAATATGAATAGAAAGGGGTACAAAATACGCGAGTACGTTTTATTCACGTCTAAATCTGTGCACGAATTAATTTGTCGCGTCGCACAAAATTAACGCATGAGTAACGTCGCCCGCCCTGACATCTCGCTAAATCGCACTTATGCATCTCGCTACATTTCTCACTACAGAGCTGTTAATACCACAACAATTTAATTCACATTTCTTGTTTATTGAATTTAAATCATAATTAACGTCAATTTTATTATAATTAACGAAAACTAAGGATTAAAAAACTATATTAGTTTAATTTCAATTTTGGAACATTCATTTTTTCAAAGTATAAAGTGTTGTAATAATTTAAAAATATAGCTAACTTTATATGTCTGCAAAATATAATAGTAATCTTCACCAGGAGTCTTCTGCACTTCTGGGAGCAGCTTAGCTGGCGACTTTAGTAGTCTCGGCTTTATACACATTAGATTATTTATATGATATTATATGTTATGTTGGATTCTAATCTGCTCCAACAGCGGACACAAGTCGATAATGTTAAGTAAGGTTTGTACACTAGGTTCTCAATCGCATATAGCGAACTTTTCTAATTATTAATGAACTTCGTCATTAATTTTACTACAAAATCTTTAATAAAGTAAAATTTTAACATTGCTATATTTTTGGATTGTAATAATAGAAATGAAATAAAAGTAATATCCCACATAATCTGTTTTAATATGGCCTCGTCTAGGTATGTAAATCGAACTCGGCCAAGCGATTTTTCTAATCACAAATAATATTACTTTATGTGTATTAATCATAATAAAATAATTAGTGTAATGTATTCTATAAAATAAATTCATTAGAATTATAATTCTATATGAAATAGTCAGAGGTATTCTCAACTATTAACATTGTGATGAACGCTAAATACCCAAATTTCCCTTGCCATGTTTGACTCCAATATGACAAGCCAATTATGCTTTAGAAAAATTCGTAAATAAGAAAAATAATTCATGATTATTGTGGTATTATCATTTCTGTGCCGATATTGGTAATTTCCCGGGACGGCATATTCACCGCGGCCTCAGGTGAAAAGATCCCACGCTCACCCACCGTCTGCGATGCTGGCTTAACTGTTTACTGTTCTCGCCTAAGTCGTGACGTATCGTGACAATGTCGGAGACAGATTCGTTGAGAGGACCAACATACTAGCCGTTGTTACCTCAATTAATTGATATAAATAAATATGACTACGTGTCTAGTCAACTTTTATCATTACTGTAATATTAACGAAATTAATAGTAAGCCAGAATAATTTAAACAATGCCATCTAGTCACAGAATAAGCAGAGGTCGTACTATAGATGCAACTGATACAAATTGTCCTGGGTTTTATAATATTTATATTTTAGTTATATACTACTGTTTGCTATGGACTTATAAGAAGAACTCTAAAATATGCCGATTTTATACCTAACAAATTAAATAAAAAATAAAATATGTTTCAGTATTACATTTTATTGTCAAATTTATTTTTTTCTCAATTGCCTATATTTAATTTTTAATAATAATGAATTAAATAGTAGATGACAGTATTACCTATATAACTATTATAAGATAATATTGTATTACTGAGCTTGTATCTATTTAATCATTTAATAAACAAACGTCGCAATTGAAATAAGATGCTAGATAAATTTTAATAAAGATATCAAAAATAATAGGACACAAACTTATAAAGCCTATTTATCTTGGAGCGACGGATGAATTCATTAAGAATAAAACGTAAGCTTAATTGTTATTGTTCACCATCGTTTACGGTACCGTAGACAAAACAAGTAAATTTTTAACGAGTGCTCATCAAAATTGTTTAATTACATCCCAAAGAACAAACTAAGGTCTAATCAAGCGTTTAACGAATGCTGTCGTAACCGTGACAATAAACCCTGACATCCCCTTAGTGGAGACGCCTCAGGAAATTATCTGTTTAAAAAATACCACCCTCTGAGTGTCGGCCCTCTGGTGATAATCACAATTCACTAGAGAATCTGTTCGCGTTAATTCATTTAGAAAAAAAAAATAGACGGTAACACTTGCAATAGGTACTTTTAATTCTATTGTTTTCAATCGAATTGATTTTCTGAAACGATGATTATTTTTTGTTTTATAATTTCAGTAGGTATATAATATTATAGAAACTAAGTTTTTATAATAACATATATATTTTTATGTTTATCTATGGATAATACAGATTAATGTCTATTTACCATTCATTATACCGTAACACAAGCTTTAGATAGCTTAACTCGGGTCTAGATGGCGCTGTGTGAATTGTCCTGAGATTATTATTATTATTATATAACACAGAAAGAAAAGTTGTGAACTAAAATACGAATAAACTGACACACTTAGTTAAAAATCCTTTCCATTCTACCTTCTCTTTACTATTACACTAACACCAAGGGAGGTAGTATATTATAACAGCTTAATTACAATTAGATGCAAAATTAACCCTAAATAAGAATATATTAAATATTAATACAAAATCGCATAACAGGATACAGTACAAAATTATGTTAGAAAATTATATAATATCATTTTAATATTTAAAAATAATAGTTTAAGCCTCTAATATTTTTTTAATATTGGTAGATTAATTGTGTACAATTGAATTTTGGTAATTCTTAATTTATCTGATTAGGTACTCGCGCTGATATTATCCTCTAATGTTTTCCGCAACCTCGGTTCGATTGATAAAACTCGCGGCGGAAACCAAAGGAATACATAAACATCGGGTAGGGAGCGGAAATGTGTGCTGAATGTAGCTAACTCGGTTTTATGCGATATGAGATGCGGAAATATGCAATGTGAACCAGCGATTCTCAAACTTTTGATGGTACGGAACACTTACGAAATTCTTTTTATTTTCTCCTGACACCTTCTACTCATATATATACACCTACTCATACTACATAAGTATGAGTTGAGATCCATTAATTTTATTGATTATGTATTATTTATTATAACATCAATGCAGAAATACACAAATAAAGGTGCACATGAAGGATTTAACACCTAGAGGCATTTTCTCCTAGTCGACCTTAGGGCACATAGAGATTCATGTGGGCGGTGCATTATCAATTATGTATATATAACATATATTATAAATAATTACATAGTTTATGTCTTTTTAATTGAAAGGGGTAACGCCTCTCGTTTATGTTCGGATTATTATTATCTATATACATTACAATTTATTTTTTTTCTGGCATAAAATATTATGAAATGTTACAATTAAATTGTCTATACAACTGGAGATATTAAAACACACTAAAGAAAATTGAATAATACTGAAATATAAGTAATGAATAACTCCGAAGTAGAAGTAATACGAGTACAAATGTTATTGACACTCATCAACTTCACATAATAGTGTGTATAAAACTTCTTACAGAGAGAACGAAAACTCCGCTTTAAGAATCACTAATGTAGACTGCAGCTAACGTGATTTGCGATGCGATAGATAAGAGAATACGATGCAACGGTAATGTATTCAGATGCACAATCTTTTTATATTGCACATAAACCGAAGAGGTTATTATGAGTATTTCTGACTAAATTATCCTTTCTTACGGCAGCAGCATTTCTAGTGCTTACTTGTATTTGAAAGATACAATCAGGAGTGCTAGTTAATTTTGAGAGCTAATAAAGCTTGGATTTACCTTTTATATTTCTTTATTAAAGGAAACAAAAAAGACTGGATTTAACTTTTATATTTCATTTATTTATTATATATATGACATACCTTTAATAAATAAACAATAGGTAAAGATAAAGATAGGTTACATTATTATTGAATGCATGCAATGAATATTATTGAATGAAAAGACTCGCCAAACTGCAGAACAGTTTGTTGGCAAGATATAACTCATATTTATTAATACTAAGACTTACCTACCTACATTTATACAGATAATTAAGAATAATTTACTTACAATTCATTGTTTAATATATCAGCTTAATAGTGCTTTTTAAATTTTTGTTTTCAGTACTGGTCTGTTCTTTGAATTTTGTTGTATCACATCTTAATTTTTTTATATTTGTATATGTATAGCTGAAGTAAGGTAAGAGTTTAGTAACGTATTTAACTGAAATAAATCAATTGGATAACTGTAATGGAATATATAACCATCACTTTGTTTGCAGATGACGCGAAAACCTTAACTTAAAATTTAATTTAGAGAATCAATATGGTAGTAAAATACATATTCAAGAAAATAATCTTATCGTTTCAATTTAATATATAACAATTATATATTATTTTATTAGTGCTACTACTATTTTTAATTATATAATAATAAAACAATTTTTTAACCATGTAGTAATAAATATTTTACGTATAGAAATATGTATACGGTTGCTTGTATCGCGATTAACAAATAAATTGCATATTTCGATAACATTTTCTAACAAATAATTAAGATTACAAAACTAATCACTCGTTACACAAACACTACAAAACTAAATACTCAATAAATAAAATAATTTAAATTAAATGACAGAGACATTTAATAACTATTTTTTTTATTACACATTTGAAGTACGGATAAAGTTGAGAATTATTAACCAGTAAATACATAGTACATAATGTTTATTATATAGTTATAAATGATTGTAAAATTATCCACGAAATATTGTAATTATAGTAGGTCACAACTTGTTACAGTATTACAAATCTAACTTTAATTAACATTTAACAGCAGATACACATCTCTGTTGTATCCCCACAGAATCAATTGTAAAGTACGTATAACATGGAGAATTCAATAAAAAGCTAAAAGCCAATCTTATCTCGTCGGGAGGAAATTAAGAAACAGCGGCGGGCATCTGACACGGTCGCTCTTCAGATCTGGCACTAGTGTTGGGTGGAGCTCGATTGTATCGATACCAAATAATTAAATATTAAAATTAAAAATAACAGGTACAACTATTATAATATTAATTAATATTTATATATACTGGAAAATAAAAATATAAGGTTAATTAGTATTTGCATATGTGACCAAGTACGTTATCGCACTTATTGCTGTTTCAAATAAAATTGTTAAGCGTAAAAGTAGCGAATAATTCATATTAATCTTATTTATTACATTAAACTTAAAAAGGCAGGTATAGAATGAACCATTATTACAATTCAATTATAAATAGAGGAAACTTAATTATTAATTAGCTCGATGGTTCCACTTACATTACACAAAAACGATGCGCAGATGGGTGGAGGCGGTTTTCTTTAGAATGTCACTAAATATTTATATTATAAACAAAATGAATTTATATTTTGATTTTTGCATCAATTTATGGTGTCTATGTAAAGGTATAAAAGATGAAATACAATAACTGGAATTGACTCAATAATAATGACATCAAAAAGACAAATAATAATTTATACACATTGCAAAATAGAGTCAATGTGAAAAAAAAAACAGTTTCCAGCTCTGGTTTTCCATATTACATGTCCACAAAATATCGACATGTATCAGCTATCAGTACTCGGGACATCACTGGACATTTTTAAAGATAGAGTGTTGAATGCGACAGCGACACGACATCGGGTTTTGGCGTCGAAACGTTGAAATAATTCGTGTGACGCCGCGCCACCGAGGGAGACGACGGAAACACAGCCTTATCTCTCGCGGAATACCCGCTTGTTCCATTTTTAAACAACTCAACTTCTTTATTTTGTATCAGCTCCCCCCCCCCCCCCACTCCACCTCCCCTTCCGTACCGTGTTACCACATGAATAGAGACGCCTACTTAATGGGACTTTCAGTTCCTAAGTCATCATGTTTTTCTTAACAATATACTCTGATACGAGGTCGGCGGCGTGGATAATAAACGGTGGAAATGTTCGTGTTTGCACTGGGAAATTTGAAAGAAATCTTGATGGCGTGTCGTAAATTCGCCAACTTATTTCGAAGTTTCATATACTTATTATAGCTTCTAATGTTTGACGCGTGAACGTAGATATTGCGAAAAGATGAGTTATCTGTTTTTTAATGAAAACGTATGTTTATTGTGTGCGGGGGCTGCTTTTTTAATAGACTACCATGTATATACTTATTAAATAGAGAATTAGAACTCATAGTAGTGTCACTACATACAAGCATAATCTGAATTGCATCGTAGGAGTCTAAAATTTATTCAAATTAAGACTATCACCAAGATCGGTAAGGGCGGTCATTCATTTCATTTTATTTCATTTGTTACACCAAAATAAATTTTATTAATATTAAATAACATTAATGAGACTGTACTCCAACTTGAATTATGATCATATAATTACTTTTTTCTTTGCACTGACATAGTACGACTACGACGACGCAAACACACTTGCGACGTAGGAATTTATAATTATTGCCTTTTTATTAAGAAATATGTTCTATTTGAAATAGAATATATTTCATTAATGGATATCAAGTTATTATAACAATTTAAAACTCTTTCACTCACATAAAACTAAAGAGAATATGAATTCCATTATTATTACAAAAACATTTGTCGTATAGAAATGAATAATTATTATTAATAAATTAAAATCCAAAATAGGAACTCAACCCTTTAACCCTGAAGCCACCACAATACGTTTGATATCCGATGGACGGGATTGATCTGTCAAATCTTGACAAATGATACGTGAGCTGAATAGTTGCATTATTCAGTACACGTTTGTATACCTTAATAGATGCAGTTGATCCTACATATCGACCCTACCGATTGGCCGCAAAATCGTGTCGTGCGTAGAACCTTTTAAACCTGCAGAGATAAAGAAATCGCTGTCATTATTCACGTGCACAGGAACGTCTTCGGGGTACAGTTTATCCGTTATCAGCAACACAATGCATTACCGACAGTAACAATATCATTACGGGGGCTATTCAACATTTTTATTATTGCGTTACTATTGTCTTATGGCGCGACGGTGCCAGATAACATGGCTGACACACTGAATTAAATTGAGCACAACAACTCCGTAATTCCGCAGAAAAATATTATACATAAATATATATAGGTATATGAATAATACTATAAGTATTTACTCCACATCAACAGTAACCTGTATTTAAGGTACTTTTTTGTTATGAAAGTTAGTTCACAAAAATAGACTTGAATGCCTATTCACAATATTGTTGAAAATGGATCGTTTTCTTAAAATTCTTGCCGAAAACGATCCGTTTTCTAACATAAAAAGAAATACCTCTCATATAAACTAAATGTAGAACACATTTGTTGTCCTACACATGGAATATTTTACTATTCCAAGACATGTTGCATATTTTTTAAACTAAATATATTGAGTCGCTACAAATATTACGTATATATAGAAAAGTGTAATACATTTATTTTTTAAGAATGCAATATCTTCATTAATTGCAATTTGATGTTTTGATTGTTAATTTCATGATACCTTTTTTATGTAAAGTTATACCTGCATATTTATTTTGACTATGCAGAATTCGGTTTATATCTTATATCTTATAAAAAATCTAAAGAGTGTGATGAAATACTTTCTTTATATTTTTTAAAGTTACGAAGGTCCATATCCATTTTTTAAAATTTTCTTTATTTAAAAACTTCCTCATTTTTTTTTTGTCTGATTGCTCCGCGAAAATATCTGTTGTGGCTTTCCGTAGTTTGTCGATTGATTAAACTGGTTTTATATCTTATTCGTATATTATTACATATTACGTTATATCATTCAATTACAGTATTTGTATGCTATAAAGTCACCGACTAGTCTTCTCTAGTCACAATTTAGATATTTACATTTATTATTATATCAAAAAGCGTTCGCAGTTATTATGAGCTGTGTGTCAGGCGAGTAACTCGCAACCAAGATACGTTGCAGATTTATGTTAGTAATGTTTGTTGTTTCACCTCGCCGCGAATAATGCTCCCGAGATTTATGAATAACCCCATTTGTATTTAGGCGGATGATTGGTGGCGATATAGCCGCGCCTTGGCAAATTTCTAGGCCTCCATTTTACAATCCGATTATGAAACGCGATAACTTATTACAATTATGGCAGATGATTAGAATAATTTATATAAACTTGTCTCTAGTACTAGTATATATATATATTGTGTATATATATATATTGTGTATATACAAAAATGTACCTACTCTTGAATTTAAACCGTATTGTATCGAAGTCCGTTGAATAATGAATTAACTTATTAAATGACCTATTCTGTAATCAAATCATCATTATAAAGTCGTTTGGAGAGTATTTATTGAAATTCTTAATTGGATCAGAGGTTAACTATGTAATGTGGTCTATATTCACAACTGAAATACCAGGGGTGTCACAAGCGCATTGCGGACTCTCACGAAATCTTAACATATTCTTCTTTAAAAACCTACTTTATTCTTAATTGAGATATGTTGAAATTAACAAATTGTCGATTATTTATCGACCATTTGACAATTGCAGAAAAAAAGCAATTGAAACCGTCAATTTGTACTGCGCTACATAATCAACCCTTTGAACATAACACAACATGTCAAGTAAGATTACGCTTACTTGATGCAAAATGGTACCTTATTATTTTCCTGTCTAAAAGATTATTTTAAGCGTTTTCAATATGATTTAATAATATTATATCATTATAAAATTGAATGCCATTAAAATTGAATGACAGCGTGAAGAAAAAAAATAACTGCACCCCTCCAATACATGCAAACTTTTTTCATTGTCTCGTGTACTGATATTCGCAAGTTGCGGGGCGCAATATAATTCCTTGGGTCGTAAATCTTAACTTTAAGAGAGCTGGGGGGGATTAAAGATCAGTAATCTTAGGTTCGGATGAGTTATGGCCCGAGGTACCGCGATCCTCTTTATTGTGACTTTAAGAAACTAAGAGGAGATTTTGTTAAACGTTCGAAATTAATTTAGATAATGATTAATGGTATCTCCCGTAAGCAGGACGCTCCCGCGGGTGGCTGTATTTGCATAATTGGAAGTTACGTTAGTTTTGAGGTTTGTAAATGTGTGCGAAAATTATTTGTGGAATAATCATTTGTGTATCTATATACTGTATCCTACAGCTAGCTGTATACCGCCGTGTTGCCTACGAGAATTCAGGTAAAATTTTTTGATGTACTTTTCATGACCGTAGTGTTGTTCATGTATATAGGCGACAGTTACCACTTACCATCAGCTAAACCGTCAGTTTCTTTGACGTTTCAATTACATTTTAGAAAAATATGTATGTTAATTTATACATAAAGTGTAAAATCGAAATACGAAAAATGTAAAATCGATATTTTTCTCTTAAGAAATATGTGGTATATCGTTCTTAAGAAGAGAAAAGTTTTAATCAATTTACTTAAGCAGAAATGTGTATTGATTTAATAACTCTTTTAATCAGTAATTTAACATTAAGTTAACCATATTTTTGTCAATATAAAATATATTATTATTTTTGTAATACGTTGTCTAAATAAAGGATATCGCCCTATTTCAGAGTTAGCTGAAGTAATATTTATTGGTCCAACTTTATTCAATATCAGGTTCAGCCGCGCACATCTCGTGCGAAAAAAGTTTTAAGCTATGATCTATAATATTATATTTATTTTTAGGTATAGCTTATGTTATTTAACGGCTTTTTTATAATATTTATGTTTCCACTGGTAATATAACTATACATTGACATAGATTTAAATAATTGCATGACATGAAATTACAAATTTAAATTTCATGTAGATTCTTGTAATTTACGAGTATGTTTATTTATTACTATATAGGTACATGTATCTGTACTACACTTTATAAAAACAAATGTAGAATAAAAGAAACTATTATTCTGTATAACATGAATGTTCATTTTCTTAAAGTGTCAATGATAAAAACCTCAAAATTACGAAACGACAAATTTAAATAACTATAAAATAATGGTACAAACTCAGCGACTGTTGTAAACTTATAATTGGCACATGCATATACACACCGAGTTCTCGACTCTATACCAACTTTATCACCAAGTTTCAAAATAGCCGGAAACTTGGCGGCCGTAATTGAAAGATTGGGAATTCAGGCAAGCACATATTTCAAAGGCTGTGCTGGCCCGGATAATATAAGGAGATAGAGGACAGACTCGGATATAAAATATGGCGTCCTTTCATGAATCTTATTAAGATATCCACCGAAAACAGAATGAGACCCCGCCACTGAAGAATCCGATGAGTATGAAAAGGAAAGATATATTACCCGGTTTATGTATATTAAAATAAAACAGACCCGGTTAAAGAGGTGTGCGAGTGTTGGTTGGGAATTTATCGCCGCTATGAATATGATTTTCTTTAAGAAGTGGATATAGTTGCCGTAATAGGTGTTTAGTGTCAAACAGTTATTATTCTTGGTTGGTTTATGATGTACCTATTATCATACTTATTTCAGTTATTTTTTGTTACTCTGTATAGATAATTTTCAATGTTCTGTATAGATAATTTACAATATATTTTACATTGGGCGTATATTAAGTAGATAGAGTTTAAAAGTATTGTTCCCATTTCTAATATCATAATAATTATAATTACAATTGGACAGCTCACGCGGCGTCACATTCCCAAGCTAAGCAAATTATATGTAATGGGTACATTTTTAAATACATAAATAAGACACATACTAATACAAACAATCATACTCATTAACGATACAAGCAATACAATATTGCATTGTGCGAGAAATCCTACCCGCTACCCACGAAGGCAGTGTTGCAGAATGGCTAGACCATATACATACATATATTAAGGAGGTTACAGTACTTAATTTTCTTAATATTCTTTTATCACAAGATATAAAGATGTTCGCTTTATAAAAATGATATATACCAACTATGAGTTCCGAAACCACAATAATAACATAATAATAATACATTAAATATTTATTTATTTAAACTTGTTTTATTTTGCTGAAATTAACAATTATGACATAAAGACTTCAGGCCAGTCTAAAGAACTAATATTTCTAATGATCTCATCACAAATACATTCTCATCACTATTCCTTCAATTTAATATTGCAATATACCATATAAGTATCATATACAAACATTATATTATGTACATGCTCAATAAAAAGAAGTCAATGAAATGCTTTTGACTAACCTCATCACAGATGTGAACTAATTTTTTTTACTAATGCCACTTATGTACTTTATTTTGCTTGCAAAGAGCTTTTGTACTGTTTGAGTTTACTACCGTTACGAAAACTTCATCTCAGTATTCAGATATCTATCTATCTATAGAAAATAAACATATGCTTACCTAAACTAAATAACGCTGTACAATCATGAATAATAAGCAATTTCTACAACCTACATACGAGTATTCATTCATGTATATATTATATATATAATACTCAACTAATGTTGTCGACATATTTTATTTTCGCTCGACTCACTGGATATAATATAATTGGATAAATTTATTATATTTACGTAGGATGTTTTAGTCTATACGATATACCTATTGTATACAATTCTATTTAATAAAATCACGCAAGACATGTTTTATTTGTATTCTTTATAGTTGGAAATTTATCGTTATATTATATACACTTAAATTGTATAGGTATTATTTTATTTTTTATTATACGTATATAACTGGAATGGTAAAATTGACCAGCCTTATAGAAAACTACCGGTGACTGCTACTTAGTATGCGTCTACATTTTGAAACGTCATCTATTAATCAGACAATCATCATCATCATCATCTCAGCCCGGAAGACGTCCACTGCTGGACATAGGCCTCCCCCAAAGATCTCCACGACGATCGGTCCTGCGCAGTTTGCGTCCATCGTCTTCCAGCGATCTTGACCATCGTCGGTCCACCTAGCTGGAGGCCTTCTCATGCTGCGTCTTCCGGTCCGTTGTCGCCACTCGAGGACTTTATTGCCACAACGGCCATCTGTCCTACGAGCTATGTGCCCTGCCCATTGCCACTTCAGTGTCGCAATTCTTCGGACAGAATCAGACAATCAAACAATAATAATTAAGAAAACATATATATAAACCAATTGATATAATTATAGTATAAAGACCGACTGTCGCAATGATACAGGTCTTAAATACCTAGCAATAGTAACCGAACTATTAAATAAAACAAATAGATATAGAAGAAAAGTCATTTATAGATATACCAGCTTAATAAAATAATAGTTTTATTAATACAGTAATCGGTAGGATATTAAAACTATTCATAATATTTATTATTTCATCTCTTTGGAAAAATGTTTTTCTCAACTTTCTATAACATGAAAGTATGTTGATTTATATTTAATATAATAGAATATTAATATTCACACAATATGTTTTGTGATAATTTCATTGGAATTCCTCCAACCATTTTTACGTGAAATCATAAAACATTCATGCTTACATAAACAGATAGTTTTCAACTCGCTATGATTTTATTATATGTAAAGATATATTATATAGACAATTACCTATGAGGTCGCAAATGTCTTCAAAAGAGAGTTGTTTTGTTCAATAATGGTGCAGTTCTAACGAATATTCAATATTACATAAGTGTACGCATTACATGTATGTACACTTTACAAATTTTGATTAGAATTGAGAAAATTTAGGTACTTCTAATATTCACTTAGTGTTTTCTTTGAAAAATACAATCTTCAATTATTATCTTATATTTGTTATTCACATGACCGTATTTTTCCTAACAATAGCAGATCACAAAAGATTTTGTAAGCCGCTACGACGTAAAAGCCATAATTCACGAACTTTCTTTTGAAACTGCACCACACGCGCTATCGCTTCTAATATGCAAAATAACTTCCCATCTGAAGAACTGGTATATCCTCTTGTATATTATATTACTGTATAACACCGTGAATATATCATAATACGTGTTGTAAAATATAATTTTGTTTATAACATATCTTTATATAAATACATTTTCATATGACAGTGAAATTTTTATATTTTACTATTATGATAGTATTTATTGTACTTTTTTCTGCAGTAGAAATTGATAGAAAAAATAGACTGTACACATAACATTTGAAACATCTTACTTTTACAAACACATTTTTAAATTTGTTATTACATTCGCCTTCAAGAAGTATCTTAGCAGATACTATATGAAACACATACAATAATAACAAAAAACACATTTCTAATAACAATTTTGTTGTAAGAACACCTTTTACAGCTGAAAATCTTATCATTCAATTTCATGGTCGATATTAAGGGGCGATATGCAAAAATTACCCATCTTCCTTTATCCCCACATAAATAACATTAGGAGTGGGTGAGATAGCGTGCGTGGGAGTGTTTTTGTAATTACCGTATAAATAATAATTCAGCGGCGTCGTAGATTACAGTTAGGTAAGGATGATTCACGGCCCGCGCTCGAGAGTGCGTGATTGAGGAGAGAGCCAACGTGGTGCGGGAACTTGAAGAAAAGACGAAAGTTACAGAAAAATATTAACATCTGTGTAAGATGAAAATATATCTACTTTTATTTTATTATTAATAAATATCAACAACTTAAAAAAGAAACCAAAAAGGAGATTGAAGATAATGTTTAAGACGATAATAATAACTTTACATGTTAAATTGATCACGTGACGGTTCAACGATCAATTAACGTTTAAAATTTATTTTCCGGTTTCGACTTTGTTTTTTGATGTAAGTGATTCAGCTTCACCAGTATTCTACGTGGATTTTTTTTAGGTAAGCCCTTTTTAACCAATATTGTATATTAGATACGAGATGTGATGGGAATTTCATATATATACCTAGGCAATTTTAATTATCCATATGTATATAAAAACACGTATATATTACAATCTTTATAAAACTACGCATTGGCAATAAAGGTAGTTGCATATTACGCATTATCTTAATTTCTATTAACATAAAAAGAAGTAAATAAACAATATGAGTCATTTTTATTACGTGTTATTTTTGTTAAGTAAAAGAAATGCAATTTATTGTTTCATTCCTGCTTCCATTGTTTGTTTTGTTAATAAAAATAATATTGGAATAATGACTAACCACGACGTATCGTTATTAAACAAGCACGTATCATCTATATGACATCCAATTAAAGTTCCAAGATATGCATACTTCATCAGGCTTCAGTTTCCATCCGCATTATAAACAACGTTAAAGTAAATGCACAAACATTATAAATATTCATTAAAATTACGTGATCGCATAACGCCGTCCTCGACGTAAGCTCAAAGGTGGCATATAAAGCAAAATTTCTACGCCTTATCCCCTCCAGCAATAATCAGAGTGGAGATACGAGGAAATATGAACGATATTATTCACCGTCGCTTTGTCAACATTCATTTGATAAATTTATATTAGAAGAGTTGCAAAAGCGCTCTTTTTGTGAGTGAAAAGAAAATATGATCTTTACTAGGGCTACCTTTGTGGTAAACGTTACACTAGAGTTATCCATATTTAGCCCATAATATAGGTTTGTTATTATTGCAGCTTATCTAATCAATCTTATCAATAAATCATAGATACCATATACATAGATATACCTTGATTTATATGAAATCTAAGTGAGTCACAGCTAAAATTAACTACATGATAATTGGTACTTACTAATTTTAACGAAACAAATCTTGTACATGGTCATTTGCGTAGGTGCCTCTGTCTTACCTATATAGGCCTCGTACCTTTTGAAAAGTATGTTTCGTTTTAGAGAAGGAGGCAAATTTCAGGCTATGAAAATAGCATAGTCATATTCAGAAATACTAACAAATTTCTGGTGCAGTCAATAAGCACATATATGGGCGACATTTGTCAATCTTCATCAGATTGAACGTCAAAACTAAACGTTCTTATGCACGAAATACCTTTCAGTATACTACATGTAGATAATAGCACTTTTTTGTCAATATTGTAAATTAATTTCAACTTTATTTTTTCATAAACCAATTCGGTTAATTTTCACCATTTTTAAACATACAAATTTTATTGTCTATTTGTTACTCTTTTACGACTAAACGTCTGAACGGATCGTAATGAAATTTCATATAAGCTTACCAGATCTGTTATATAAAAAAGTAGTCGTCCTGAAAAAAACTAATACCCCCACCCGAATATCATTCGGAATCGATTAATTACTTACACAGGGTTCCAAGACGTGTAGATAGCAGTATTAAGAAGCGTTTACACGGACGGCACGTAGCGTAATAAATAATATAGTAATCAGAGCGATTCCTTAACATCCCGCCTCTTGTTAGTCGTGAACCTACATTCAACATTCGCTAATGCCTCGGCTTACTGGCACATGTGGTACGGAAAGATTCACAGAATTTATTGTGCTTCGGCTTATGAATCATAAATAAGGAGGGGCTAATTAGAATTGCCTTGAGTGTGCTTGGATTGTCTTAACTGTATTTAGTTGATGTATACACAGTGTACACATCAACATGTTGTATTAATATACGTCCATAACCGATGTTTGCATCCAGTCAGAGGCATTGTCAACTGCCGGAGTCGTGGTTCAAATTGTTCTAATTTCACGCAGTATATAATACATGACGAGTCTATCTGCCTATACGATTAATTTGATTACCAACGATGCTCAAATTGTTGCTATAGACAGGTGAATGATGAATTTGATCATGGTAGACAGAAAATCACCCAAATATATAAAATAACACACATTTTTTTGTCAATCAACTTCAAACGCAACGATTTTAGGCTTTTAGTCAGGTTCTTATATTAGAGTTTGATGAGTTCGAGATTATTCTACGTTTACTTGAATTTCTTCATATATGTGATACTTTTTACTTAATAGGTAATCTCAAGGAAGTCTTCAAGGTAATTATTCATAAGATGTTTCCAATGTTGCACACAGAAACTAAGCGGCATCTGATAAAAGCGCCTGGAACACATACTGTATCGATAATACGGGCAAATTATGAAGTTTTAACAAGTTCGCGAAATAAATCTCGTTCGCACGCGGTTATCAGGCACGTTGCTATAGATATAAGCACCCGCGAGTGTTGCCCGCTTTACTTTTAATACCCTATTAAATGGATATGTTCAGTTATTCAATTACGTCTAATTTACGTAATTATTTAGTTACACTAATGCGTAATAACGCATTAGTGTAATTTTAAACATTGCATTTTAATTTCGAATTTTGTAATTAATGTAATGTTAGTCATTTCATTCTAAAATAAATATAAGAATAAGGCGACAAATTTATAAGAATAAATTAAACAAGTTTCAGATGCGTGAAGTAGTTTATCTTGCAACCAATCCTGATTATTCATCTACAAATAATATGGTCGCGTAGCATGCAGTTAGCGTATCCGTATAATATTATATTGCTATGACATTCGTAGCGCATATATAATAATTATATACTTTTTGAAAAATTTAACTAATTTAAAAATATATTTCCAGTACATATGTATGTATTGTTTAATAACGATAATTCATTATTGTTCATTAATGCAAGTCAGTAATAAAATGAATATGAAATATATAAACAAAATATGAAGGTAATGTATTTTATTACCTAGCAACTCAGTACAAAATAGATGTATAAGTAAGTGGTAAGGTAAAGAATGGAAAGTAAAGTTGGCGCAATAAATTAATTGGCGACTAAGTTGCGAGTAAGGCGGCACGCGTGCGGTATCCAAGTTTAGACTATTAATTTGGGTCTTAAAGGACGTACGCCGACAAATAACCGGCTCTATGTGTGTGTGTTATTAATTTCAAGCTAAGAAATACTGATAAAGATTTCTGAGCAGTTCCAAATATGAATTTTCAAATTTAGTATTGCGATAATACCAAATAGGAATTCATAACTGTAGCGTTCCCAGAATTCAAAATATTTATTGTTATTTAGCTACATTCTTATTTTAAAATATCTAAATTAGTAGTGCCACCGTGAAACGTCTATCTGTCTAAATTAAGTCCCGAGTTCGATTCTCTCTCAATGTTGGAGTGATATGAACTTTTCTAAATTGATTCTAGTATAGACATCAGGTTCAAGCCCACAATTATTAATTGCTTGGGTTGTTTCTATCATCAATTTGGCTCGGTATCGGTGTTTCTATTATCTAATAATCGGACAGAAAAATAAATTGACACACAAAGTTTTACTTGTTGGTCAGATTGAAACTCATGATCTAATGGGTAATAAACTTCTTAAAGTAAAACTCTTGTATCTATTCACAGATACAACATATGCAGGTATTACCTCAGTATAATTAACACAGATCAAGTTTTTTGAGAGATATTTGTGCAAATTATACAAACGTTCATACATACTACGGAATTAAGAGACGAAATTTAAATATCCAATTAAAATTTTTATAGTATATATATATGTAATATCTATACTGAAATTGTTAAGATCAAGAGAGGATTTTGTTATGAAGGAAGTAAACTTCGGAAATACTGCACCAATTTGTAAATTCTTTCAGTATTTGTTTTTCAATGTATATTACAAGTAGTATATTATATAAAGAAATGTAAAAACTCAGACATTTACGAGAACCTGGACGAAACCGCATTGGGACACTAGTAGTGAAAATAATGTGAGAATAATTATATTATTTATCGGCAACGCTATTGAAATACGTTGCCACAATTCAAAACCGATAGCGGGTGATTACCATAAATATACTAGAGTGTCATGTTTAGAACATCTTGCATCCCCAGAGCATTTAAACTACGCAATTCTCCCTGATTGATTTGACTATAATGACATCGAGGAAAGTTTTCAGCAATGTGTACTTTTGTTTCGCGTATTAAGCGCCAAAGTGGGACAATAAATTGGCCCGTGTGATTATTTGGGCCCATAATTTTAGGAATATTACACTTGTAAGTTTATTATGGCGAGAGAATCCCTTTTGATTCAGTTTTATTTATTGGCGAGTTCTGGGTCTGGCTAATTAGAACGATATTATGATTGATATAATGAATTTAATTTTGTGTTGGCAGTAACTTGGATTGGTTTGAAAATTATTAATTTGTAAGTATAAATACGAGTATTATTTATACAATTTCTTCTTACAATTAATTAGAGTCCGCGTTTACTTGCTAATAATATATCTATTTTTATTTATAGGTGAAAGATTGTAATCATCAGTAATTATTTTATTTTGTGTTTAATAATAATACTTTATTTGCCAAATGTAGATAATAATAAGGTGTTAACAATATGTTATTGTTAACTCCTTGTTCCTTCTCAAGGGTAGATAATCCTAATTTTTCACAATAGTCTATTAAAAATGGGAAGTAATGCCACTTTGGCTAAAATGGTTTGTTAGTTCCAGATTAACGCATGTAACACATATTACCCTGGAAGTATGTAATTACGTACGACATAGGTAAAAAGCTTCCTTTTTAATTTAATATAGGATATTTTATTCTATGAGTATATTAAAACTATAAGCATTTATGAGTGACAGATATCCTAACATTTCAACGTACAAATGTTGGTATGATGTAAAATTAGGATTATTTTGAACTATTGCATTAATTTGATTTATGACCACCCCAACATAACCTCTGAAAAGGCTTGCTAAATAGCAGTGAATATTAATTATTATTTATATAGGTACTTAATTAGCAAACTTTTTATTGTTTTTCTATATTATGTTCACTGTAATTTCTTTTCATGTATATTTAGCAAATGTGAGCTCGCTTAGTGTAAATATGATATTGAATAAATAAGAAAGGCAATAAAAAAATTACTGCAGATACTACAAAATATAAACTATTCCTTATTGTAAGTCTAACTTATTGAGGAAAAAGTAAAAATAAAACCAGCGTAGCAGCCACGTGGCAGTGGGCGGATCTAGACGCGGCTCATCCCCCACCTGTAGGTGATCCGGCTGATCCGCCCCCAGGCGGATATGCGCGGATATCTCTATCTACGGATATACGGATACGCCGATCCAGTTCGCCACGCCTAGTGCCACTTGCCGCCCAGCGTGTCACTGAAAGAAATAATCTACTGTAAATAGGACTTCAACACTCGATATATCATGATATCCTACCTAAATGACTGAATAACTAAAACTAAAAAAATCACATAAAAATGTACCAGTTAAGTTTATTGCATGTTCTCAACGGAAGTCGCTAGCCAAAATGGAAAGTGCATAATGATAAAATATGATATGCATGATAAGCCGAATAGTTTGTAGGCTACCAGCCTCCTTGCATAAACTAGCCATATAACACAAACACATTTAATAAAAAGTATATTGTCAAAAATGTCAAATTGATTCGCTTGCAAACTACTGATTTAAATAAGTTGTTAAATTATTTATTATTTGTTATTTTTAATTCTGATATTATATACACCGTTATATATTCAATCTTTTATTAATATCACTCCTTCTGTATATCAATACGCCAACCATAACCACAAGTTCAATGTTAATAAACGATTTTGAGTATTACTTTAGTATTAATATAGCATTTCAAATGTATAAGAAGAAATTGTGTTTGATGTATGTGTGTATCTATGTAGATACTAGATACTACTTATTAATATATTGTAAAAATATTTATATTCTTAATAAAAAGTAGTATAAGTAGTATATTGTACGTATACAGAACTCTGTTTTTTTTAGATACTGGTGGCCTTGGTAGTCTAGTGGTTTAGCATACCCCCTTACTTGCGATGGTCGCGCTTTCAATATCTCGCACGGTACAAACATATTATAATAACAATTATTATCTCAGGACAATTCACACAGCGTCATGTGGATACAAGTTAAGCTAGATAAAGCTTGTGTTATGGGTACTAGATAACTGATGCAAATACATATTTTTTTTTTGTTTTCGAAAATACATACATACATATTATACATAGTAAACACCCAAACCGGTAGAAACAATCATACTCACGAATACAAATATTTGTGCCGTGTGAGGACCCGAGGCCGTCAAATGGAAATATTTGTATCGGTCTGGGTCTATTTTTGATTAATCTGTATGTATTTATGAACTAATAAAATTTTATAAATATTTATATTACTTGTCTAGTACCCATAACATAAGTTCTACGAAGCTAGAGACGGCGCTGTGAGAATTATCCTGGATTATTATTATTTATTGCTATTATATTATAATTATTTCCATTCTACCAAAAATAAAATCAATCTTACTTCCCACTCACATACGATTTCGTATTTTAATTTAGGTTAAATATTTGAATTTTTGTTATTGTACTCAAATAACTTTATTTGCATATTTATTGTTTCTCTTAAAGAAAAATCTTCAGTTCAATCACATTTCTCAACTACAGACACCTTAAATCGGATGAGGGACGTTCTAAATGGACAATTCTAAGTGTAATATTAAGTTCGTCTTACCTTTAAGACGTGGTAGTTCGACCGCCGACATCTAAACTCCTAATTGGTACTGAATCGAATTACAAAACAGGGAATCGAACCCCCGATCCTCCACTTAGCAATACCGTATCCTTTTAACGGTTTAGTGAAGACGGATCCCTTTTGCGAGACGATATTTGGCAATTAAGGGATATTAGTTAGTTCAAGTTTAATTTGGCATTGTCTATGTGTGGGACAAAACCTATGGCTATAATTACATATATAGGAAGACTAACTGTTCTCGCAACTTCGTCAGCGTGGAATTTAATTTTAATTTTCTAAAATAAAAGACTTTTTTAAAATAAAATAGTAAGTTCCTCTTTCCAAAAAAAGTCCCGTCAAAATTGGTCCAGCCATTTCAGAGATTAGCCGGAACACACAGACAGACAAAAATTGTAAAAAAAAATATTTTGATGTATGTACCGTATTTATATTCATATGCATGTAGTAAAAAACGGTTATTTCAATATTACAAACATACACTCCAATTTTATTGATATGTACAGACGTATAGATTTGAAGGTAGATTCGAGGCAAGTATTGACTCCAATATCTATAAATTAATATGTGAAGAAAAAACTTTGACACCGAATATTATAAAAAAGTACGAAATTTGACACAGATTAAGTAATACATACAGAGTAGTGTAGATTATTAATAGATTTTCTTTAATAATAATAAATACATTACATCAAAACATAAACGTTACTATATATATATTTAAAAGAAAATCCCATGAATTTTGTTAGAACTACGACTTTTAGGCCGTGAGTTTTATTAATAGCATTATAAGATTATTGTAAAAAAATGTAATTCTTATGCGTTTCTTTTGTCATGTCTTTTCTTTTGATTTAGTTCACAACAACCAAGTATTCAATAATACCTATTTTTCTGACATTACAGCAAACACCGAACTGGAAATATAAAAATACATGTAAACACAAAAATGGTTTGTCATCCTATATGTTTGTTCTCCTTGGACCCTGTTACATATTTGCGAGCTTTAAAAGAAAAAGAACGATCAGAGCAAAAACGAGATATGACTGATCCTTAATCTTATATCACTTAATTAGTATTTTTACTAAAAACAATTAACAAAAAGTATTGTATGCACCAATTAACCAAATAATGTAGCAATAGTATAGAAAATGACACGAATGTTTAAATATGTATGTTTACGAAAAGTGAAAGGAAATAATAATAGTAAGTGAAAACTCTTTAAAGTTTATTGCAACCCTCTTATGGCAAACTAAGACTTATTTTAAATTAAATTCTGGGTAGAGTGGTGACCCAAAAGTTGGCCATAAGTTGCACAGTCTATCGATATGATCACACACAAGATAGTGAGCGAAAGCACTTTACTCCCCAATAATTCTAAATTAGCCTGAAAGGCTAGTACTACGTACAGTCAAAACCGCACAAACTAATTGAGGAAGTAGATAAATATTGAGCTTTTTACCAATATAAATTAAGGAAAGTTTGTTTATTACAAAAAAAAAATTGTTATAGAAACATTTAAACATTGTCACTTATCCCACAACTATATTATATAATTAAAGTCAAGCCATGTACGAAAACATGTATCGTTTATGCATTTATATTTTACTTCACATTCAGATTCCGTAAGTCAATCTCAACCATATTTGAAATAATTTTTCAAATGAGGTTGTATATTTTTTAAATTATTTAATGCAATTCAATAAAATCAGTAGTTCATTCAAATGTATTTAAAAGTATGCATGTATATATGTATCTATAGATTAATGCGATAATTCAGTTACGAAAACATTAATATCTTATTGACTAATTATAATGTAATATAAAACTGACATGAAGTATATTATCATTATATTAAAAACAAATCATCAATTATATCAAATTATTATTAGTAGTATTAAGTAATAATAATTATAGTTGATATCGTGTTATTTAATTTATACAACCATTTTTGTACATTATTTTAGATCTAGTGTACTTCTATATTCATTAATATGAATATTGCGGCCTTTTCCTATTTTGAAAATAAAAAAAGGCCGCAATATTATAATAAAAAAATAGTTTAAGATTCACATTTGAATCTAGAAATACCTAGCTGTATTCACTTTGAAAACTCAAACCTCCCTATTGAACATCGGTTTTAGGTAACTATAGAATGTGCAACCGACCCAACTTTTCGGTCACTGTGTGGCAATCTTCCTTAGAAGCATTACCCGAAAATGCACTAATGCCTGTCGATACCGAGGAAAACTGTTAAGGGGATGGTTAGAGGCTTTCTAAGACACTGATATAATTAGTGCATTGTGCCTCTAACGTCCAATATAAGGCGGCAAAATTATATTTAACCGTCCCCACAACATTCTTCAAACAAATTTCTACCTTATTCCAAACCGCTATAGCAAATATCAATGATTTTGGTAGTGATATTTATAAGTTAGTAAAGGTATAGTCAAGTTTGTGTGAGTTACTGGCCACTTGCAAGGGGTCATTATCATCCAGAAAGCGGCAAGGAAGCTTTTGAATTTAGAACGTTCCAGGCTTAATAATTCAATATACCTAGTAACTACGTCTCGTACATTAGGCTTGATATGACCAACATACATCGCTTAGAGGAACTAGTAGTAAATTAGTTATATATCGCATTTAAGCGAATATTCTGTTAATGTAATATATAACAAGTATTTGATGTTATAGCAATTTCCGGTTGCGGGTTCGCTTCCCACGTGATAAATACGGTATAGGTAAGTAGGTACTTAATATGATTTTATTAATTTGTATTTATTACTATACTCGCAGACGATAATGTTTATTCCTATATCGGTTTGCAGTCATTAGGTATATGCAATTTGAATTGATCGT
Source organism: Achroia grisella (assembly GCF_030625045.1). Taxonomy (NCBI): domain Eukaryota; kingdom Metazoa; phylum Arthropoda; class Insecta; order Lepidoptera; family Pyralidae; genus Achroia; species Achroia grisella. The sequence goes on from NW_026712791.1 coordinate 880,325, forward strand.
TAATTGTGAAGTAATATTAATATATTTTATTTGTGCTTTCATTTTATGATCTATTGACATGAATGATAATAACAGTTCTTATTAGTACTAGCCTTGACTCTTTTATCTTGCAGCGACAAATGTTATATTTTTTTCTTTCACATGGAGTTTTCATCCATGTGAAAAAAAAAAAAAAGTACGCGCCCATGAACGCTGATCAAATAACCTACATAATTATCTATTTTTCCCATAAAAGTTAAATAAATAAATGTAATAATTAAAGTAACTTATTATAATTAACACAAGCGCCATTTTAATTTAAACAAAACGTTAAACGTAAAACGTAAAAACCACAATTTAAACCTAAATAACAAACTTACAGCGTAATCAGCGTCTGCAAGGCCCATTTACACTGGTAGGTACAGTCGAGCGAATAAATATGGATCTTTTAAAGCGGCGCGCCTCCTAATTGCCTGCAGATGGACCAGTGCCAATTACAGTCGACATTTAGCTCCCAGTTTGATTGTACCGATAAATGGAGCTGATACAAGCGTTGGTATCACCAAGCCCAATGGTGACTAATGACTATTTAGCTTTACGATAAATTTATCGATGTAACGACTTCTTGATTTGCAATTATGGGTATCTACTGATAGTAGTGGGGGAGGGGATTATTAGTAATGAGTGTAGTTCTCATGATCACTGGTTAGGTCGATCTTCTAAAAACTTGTCTACATATTCATCCTATCATTTTTTATATTTCACTGATCCTCCAGCATATACCGTTCATTAAAAATTAGGAAATGATTATAGATGATAACATAGAAGATATTTCGGAAACACAATACAAGAGGTCTTCACAGAAGCCATAACAGGACCGATAATACAATCTTCAAACTCTACAATCTTGTCAAAATTGATTGACGTTTCATTATCAGGCTGAAGTGAACACCTTGTGTAAACCAAAATAAGCCTTATCAGTACGTGTTGTACAGGTTTTGTTCATTCTAACTTATAATTTCTTCATACTAACGATTACACAAAGTTCTTTTGGTGTTGGCCATCCTTTAATCCTTATATCACACTTCCCCTCCGTTGATTATTGAGTATTTCCAATACTAATAACAAACCAAATTAATCCAAGAGATGGTAATAAGTTTGTTCCATGTTACATTCTCATATACGACGTGGACTTTAAAAAAATGTCGTCTGTGTACATATGCTGATGGAAGTACCTACTTTCGCTGCCAAACAGCCTGCTTTGTAAGTTGTGTTTGAGTTGAAGGTTGACATAAGGTAGTCAAATTACGGGATAAGAGGCTTGGTATCCTAGTCCTTCGGAATCGCAACGCATGAGTTACGCAGTACTTCGGGCGACACATCGTGATGTCTGTAGTGCTGTTCATCTGTATAAGCCATGATAATTATTACTCACCTTTATGTTGTCTGTCAGATTGTTTCCCATTACAATTATATAAAAAAAAACAAAAAGTATTCAAGATTCAGAAGATTTAAATTTCACACCACCATTTAATAATGAAGTTGAATAGAGATTGTTTAGTAATTGATATAGTTATAGCACATTCATATTCCACTACCGGGATCCCATAGAGTTGAATGAGTGAAATTCGGGTGAATTACCTCTTATCTGTTGTTAAACATGAATATTATGTATATATATAAATTTGTCTAACCGTATCTCATTCGAATATATGACGATATTCATGCAACCAACCACTCTCAAAAATAATTGTATTTCATTGGATTTTATTCGTGTAATGTATAGTTAAATCGTAGTTGTAAAGCAGTAATGAATTTTGTCAGCTATGATCAGAACACATTAGCTTCACGATACTGCAGTCTTGATGGAGCCTTGTACACACGACACGTAAGATTGTTTAATACTTTATTGGATGAATATATGGTAATGTTACATTTGGAGAAATTGACTCGCGTTTGCTTTAATTTTCAAGCGGTCACCTACTGAAGAATTTGCTCTTAGCGCTGTGTAATAAAGCAAAAATAATAATATGCTTGTGAATCATTAACAATTTCTTCTTGATTTTTTTTGAGGGGCACCTTTTATCCTGTATATTTGTAGAATGAATTTACTCCGTTAAGTTTCATTTACATTATATCATAGGTATGGTTTAATATCACAAGGAAATGCGCGATTGCAAGGTATTTATCTAGAAAGGCACCGTATCTATGTCATATTTATTAGATAATATATCTTAGATATCTTTATTTATATATTAAAACTTATACAAGCGATACTATTGACCATTAGAATACACATCATCTTGGAGATTAGCTTTGGGTTGACACTCTTTCAGCATATGCATTACCAGTAATTCCATTCATTATTATGAATAGGCAGTTATCAACGCTTGAATTTCTAGGACTTAGTTCAACTATTCCATTATTATATTTCTATTTACTATTATATAATTTCTTATTCCTCATTATTGGTATTAACGGTGGCCTTTTTTTTATATTGATTTGTAGAATATTATTCTAACACCCAATGTATTTGAATATTATAAATGTCTATCTCCTATGTACTTGGGAGTAAATAGACCGTATTAAACTTATCAAAGACTGGGATAGAATTTATATATGTAAATTGAATCGATAATAAGATAACTGTCCTGATGGAATGACGCTAGTTTCGCATATATACATGAAAAGCACCACGACCATTACGTCATGTAACGGCTGTGGTACTCCATGAATTGTCATTTTGGAGGACTAAGATGCTTTGGTACCTTGCGCTTCTACTGCCAATGTCAAACATTTCTCTTTCTTTACCTTACCTATTCTCTACTTGGCAGCTTAAATCGATAAGTAAAATACTAAATCGATAAAAAGTATACGAATGAATGACTTTTTGCAAAATCTTTTATATGTGAAATTTGTATATCTGTTGATTGTCATCGTTTTGGTTAATGTGTCAGATATCGGTAATGTGCAGTGTAGTTTATGTTGCGCGCGATAGTAGCCAAGCAGAGGTTATTCGTTGTGCTAATGTGCGGCGGCATCTCGTTTACATTTCAGGTTGCAGATATTTACAAACCGCTTAAAACAGTCATTTAAAAGTTCGCACATATTTAAAACAAATTATTATTATAATTGCCCATAACCCAATTAATTGATAGCAATAGAAATAATGTTTATATAAATAAATTCAAATTTTGATACTATATATCAATGATATGATATATTTTTAAATAAAAATATGTGTAAATACAAAAAGCGGTATATTTTTTTGTGGAATAGTTAAATATACAGTTGTTTCAGTAAGAAAATATATTATATCATGGTAGATGTTAATAATTGACAACAATATGTCCATTACAAGTTATGGGTAACGGAATAAACAATTTCAGGTGTTAAATATGAGACAGAGAATATGGGCTATTTTATTATGTACACCTAATACGTGAAAGGAATCAGGCTTAAATATTAAATTTAACTAGCTGGTAAAGTCCTGTAACATAATATATTTATCCGTCTAATAAACTATTCTTATTAATGCATAGGTAATGCAGTGGTAATATCGTTCAAGTGTCCATTTAGTTATAAACCGCACTTGAGATATTTCTAGTGAATTAAAGGTTATCTGATTATATGACTGATGTCCACGATTCAATGAAATAAAGTTGAAACTACAACAAACGTAATTAGACCAATGGAAACTAAATTACAATATTATTAGGTACGTATAGATAACAGTTATATCTAAATACTGAATAATGAATACCATCTGTCGCAGAGCCGGACAAAATCGGTACCATCGAGAAACACGATGACATGAATTTTGAGCGAAATATACTTCCTTTTAATTATTTCAACACAAGTAAAGCGGCATGAAACAGGTATTTTCTCTCTAAATAAATAATAGTCAATATCAAATACGTGAAGGTAGGTAAGTTGCAGGAGGCGCGAGCTGAGATGCCGCCTCGTACTATTTTCATTCCATATATTGCCACATTTAATTTTGTTGAAATTCTAACGTAGCCGTGCAAAAATGTCAACTTTATTCCGCTTCAGCCGGCGTCTTCGTTTCACTCGGATGCTTTGCTTCTCCATTTTATGGAATGCTCCACAGTTACGAGACGGGCTTTGAGATACTACAACTTTATGAAAACTTATACTGCGGACCTCTGAAGTAAGACGTGACTTGTAGCAAAATTTACCAAACCGTATTTAATTTTCGTTATGACTTCTTACTTTTACGCTGATGGATCGAAATTAAAGATGTGTACTTAGTTGTAGTGGTTATATACGTTCTTTTAATGATGATATGTTATTTGAACAATTTGTGAGTATGAACAAAAATTCCTTCTCATCATTGATTATTACCAGATATACCTTTGTACGAAGTCCTCTGCCCTTCTAATCACAAAGTAGTATTGTTAACAGTGATTAGGTTGTAGGGTAAATTAGAGCAGTGAAATACAGGAAATCTTAGTCATAAGTTCCAAAATGGAATCGTATGAGAGGTAATCGCATTAGTATATATATATATCTACTAATGCGATAACCTCTCATGCGATTATATACGTATCTATCAGGAGATATAACATGGTTTTAAATAGGTAATTTTAATTTAAAATACGTATTGTATGGTTTATAAATTACAATAACAAATACAATTACAAATGTAATAAATCCATTACCACACCTTGTTATACATGAATTCTATAAAACTACCACCCCTATTTAACGTTATACAAAATCGGAAAGCCATTTATCAAATACGTTCGTGGCGCACAAAGCGACTCGATCTTATAACCCATCTGAAATTCATATTGAAAGTCGATCGCATAAAGTCGAGTACACGCTGTAAAAGGCTGGGATCCCACGGGAATGGGAGTAAAAGGCCACAGCGATAGCACTCATCGCAGGAATAAGCCTGTTTCCCCCGACGAGGTTTAGAGATGCGACATAGACACAATGCTGTTTTATTCTGCTACCATCAATACTTAAAATGCTTGTGAATGGTTTAGTGATTGGTGTTTGGTCGATATCGATAGTTAAAAAGATCTTTTTTGTTTCAATTATCTTATTTCATTCTGTAAATTAAATCTTGACTATAATTATTTTAATAATATTATTAATAGTTTACCTCCAGTTTGGATTCTGTAATGCTAAAATTGTATTATAGGTACATTGTATAGTAGGTACTTAGTCTGATATATAGTATTTTTTTATATATATAATATTAAAACATTTTATAATTTGCTATAATTATCCGTAACCAATTATCATAGTACCAATCTTTACAGTTTGAAATATCTATGAAATGGTTTTGGAAAATTAATAATCCTATATATATATATGATCATTTGAAATAAATTATCCGTGTTAGGAAATAATAAAATTTTATTGTTATCTTAAACATTCAGGTACAGATTACAAAAAAGATAATTTCTTTCTTTTACTAGGATTATTTTTTTACTTTTATTAATGAGGGAAATATTCATAATTCAGTACTTATATTTTATTTCATTAGTCTACAATGTGTTATTATCATAATATAATCTGTAAAAATTATTTAAAAGTAATATACGAGGACGAAGTTACCAAAGCAAAATATATCATGAAAATATTGTATACAAAAACCCGCATTGTAATTTTTAAAAAAATATATATTCTATATAAGAATATATATATTCATGAAGTAGTTATCGATAATAATTTCCCATGTCTAATGTAAAAGGATTGACATTTAAGACCAGGACCGAAGTGACGGATTCAGACGGAGACAAAGACCTCAGAGTGTGCTTCGATAATATCTTAGTTTTGTCAAAGTACAGACTAACTATATTCGATATTCAAGCTTTGTATCAAGTTTGTAGTTAAATTAATATATCAATAACAATAATACTCTAGTGTTTAGTTTTGCATAAGCTCCTATAATCACAAAGGGAGTACAGTCTTGAACAGAAATATTTATAAATATAAAAAAAAATATTGTGTATAAATTATTATATTATTCTAAAATTATTATATAACTAATTAGAACTTCAAATATTACCAACGATAGATAGCTGACGATGCCGGAAATAAAAAAAAATATGTGTATAAAAATAATTAGGGATACAATATATCTGTGTATCAAACATCCGAATACGTTTCGAAATTTAAACCTATTAATCATTAAAATCGTGACAATTATAATATTAGTGGAATAATTGAAAGCCACTTCATTTTCCATACCAATATATTATTTCTACCATATATATATATGTGTCATATTCAATATAATATAAAAAAAACTAGACTATTCCGCTTTCAGACTATTTATGACTCTCCTGTACAACGAGTCTTACTTTACTCTTTCCAGTAATAGGGTAGTAATGGATTCTTACAACAATGATTATGAGATATTATATTATTCATATATTTGTTAGATATTAATTTCAATTATAATAAAGTAGCACTTGGCGCTGTACTTATTAATTAGTACAATATAATTGAAGGAGTTTCTGCAAGTTTTTTTTTATAATAATATAGAGTTTAGTACCATTATTATACTAGATAGAATGTCCTGACTGCGTGAATCTCCTCCATGAATGTCCTCTGACAGTCGGATGGGAGACTAAAATTGATTTAGATACAATTTGCAATTGTACTTAAATAGGTTTTGACCTCTAATCTGAGAGAGTGAGAGCCGTGTTTTCATTACATCTTGTAATGTATCAAATATCATTAAAATTTTTATTATTATTACTATTAATATGTATTTATTCAAATCAGATAACTGAGATTAATATTCAGTAAATTGCAACGATATTATAATCTATTGCAAAGTATAAACCAAATTCTAATTCCCAAATAATATAGATCAAGAAGTCGCCAGTAAATTACGGTCATCTCATTTCATCAGGTCAAACGGCTTAACATATGAAGGGCAAATCCTTAGTGGGCACAAATAAATAAGGTACTTCTTACGTATCATATTTTCCTGATCCCCGGGTATTAAGATACGAAGGGTCAGCAATAGATCGGTCTTAGGGTATTATAATACTTGTTTTGTCGATCCCCAATTTATATAAGTTGAAAGTTTTATTGTTTCTGTTTATTGAAAATCCGGATTCGTACAACCTATACAAATCTATTAAATATTGAATGATATAAGGAGTGCTTCATTCAATATAGAATTGATATATTTTTATGTCTATCAATGCCAAGTCAACTTTTTCAAATTCAAATTCAAACAAAACACAAAAAAATATTATGTATATAAAATAAATATATATTTTTTTGTGGAAACATTGAATTGATTTGAAAACTAACGTGTATAGATATTATTAATTATTACGTACATTCTCTATATTTTTTTTAGAAGAATAATTATGAAATATTTTTTATTTATTTACTTATTACAGAAAACATGTGTACTAATTTACTGAAGAAGCGATGATATTCACAGAAGTATAAAACTGTAATAACATATAAATGAGTAACCTCAGGGTTCCTTTTCCCTTCTTCTTGACTAAAACAATCATATAGCTAGAGTATGTACTATAAGTGTTGCTATTAGTCCTACAAATTAGAATCTATAAAGTTAATTTAAATTTAATTAATATAAAATTGTAATCCTTCAAAATGATTGTTATCACAACAAAAATTAATATGTTTTTTAGTTAATCGAATGGAAAGATATATCTAATTAAGTATAGTCACAGATAAGATAATATTAGATAGTATAGTGGAGGTTACAGAGAGAAATGTAAAACATATTATGTAATTCGTTTGAATAGGATGTGCGAATTATGGATATCTTATCTCGTGTAGATCTTATTTTATCTTAATACTTGTACCTACTAGAATGTTAAACATTAAATCTTAAAGTATCTACTTTGGTAGAAAGAGGTGGCAATCATCATGATGGTCATTGGAATTCTAAGTAAATTACTTAACTTATGTAATTCAGTTTTTAAAATTAATTTCAAAATTATAACTGTTCTTATTTATTTATTTAGAAACCAACAGTCATATACAATACAATAAAATTATATTATTGTAAACATGTACAATATTTATTTGAAAATATAGAATGGAATCAGAATACGAGCTGACTTTCTTGTCAGTTCTTCTCATCTCGAAATCATTCCGAACTGACGGTAGATTTGACATATCGTAATAGTTTATTTAGTACTCGACTTACCCAAGTTCTATCAAGAACTTGCATCTATTGGAATTCAAAGTGGCAAGAGATGAGTCTACAACTGTCTACAAAATATCATTCTACATTTTCGAAATACACATTTCTATTACCAGAATTTACACAATTACTTCGTCTAGCGGTAAAATATATCTCAAAATGGACGTTACAATCCCAAATCTTTAACAAAATGGCTTCCCTGAACACTTTAAGTGTAAGTAAGTGGCGTTCGGCGTCCGAAGATTTGCTGGACCGTCTCTAATGGGCTTTATCCTTATTTATTGAACTTTCCAAAACGAAATCGGCGCGATACAAAATTTAAAATTTTCTCTATTTCACCATCATCGTGGTAAAATATTTACTCTGATAACTAGAAAAATGCTGTTGTTCTAAAATAATATATAATGTTTTAATATTATTGTTATTGCCTTTTATCTTGTCCCTAAAGAAATAGAATATGTAAATACTATTGAAGCGCAAATATAATTTGCACTTTTATTTATTATATCATAGTTAGTATATATCATATAAATAAATCCTGAGGTAAAAAGTGAAAAAATATTTTATTGTAGGTATAACTATAAACGATACGATTATCATTCAATTGGCATAATTGTAATAATATTACTTCAGAATTTAATTTAATACATACAACAAACAATATTTTATTGCGAGTTGCATTTTATTGTGATTTATACTATTAGTTTCATCTTAAGATATATGTATTGGGAATAAAGAGGAGTGTCATCTGACACTTTGTTACTATAACAGACAGAATAGTAGCAACAATATTAAAACATGAGACCGCTTCATGATGAACAAATTAATTCATTAAGTTAAAGTAACAGAAAAACATACTGAAAATTATTTTTGACATTGCCCACACGCTACGTTTACGATAAAATCTTATGTACCGCTCCGAGCATTCGGGCTCTAATCGAGGAGGGTTTATCAATCGTCTTTCATCTACTCCCCATTGAAAGTCAACTTTGGGGATGATAAATAGGTCACCAGTGTTGCCTACTTAGTGGTTTTACCACTCGATTTGGTGGATATAATACCTTCATTGGTGTTCAAAATTTGTATCTGTGGTTACTTTATTTTTAGTGAGGTTTGAAAACACAAGGTATTACAGATTACATTTTAATAATATCTTGCGGGAATATAACATACTCATTACTTAACTTTACCAAACACTACTCTACACTTGAAACATTACTGATCACCATACTTTACCAAAATTTTTATAATGTTTATTAATTTGGTAATTCTATATAAACTAAGTAAATAATGACAGAATTATTTGTAGCACAGTCGTCTATTATTTGTGTTGTAATAAGGTACAGTTTAAAAGATTTTTTTCGGGCTACTCTAACGCTGTTTGCCGCAGCTGGCCTTTACAGCTTCGCCGGACGATAGGGGGGGCGAATGCAGATGGCACTCCGATCTCGCGGAAGGACGTATGGAGCGAATGAAGGCCAACTCCTGCCTGACGTACGACTTTAGTCTAAGGGCACCGGTAGGGGTAATCTCTGCTCAGGCTGTCGTAAATTCAATCCCCGTTTGAAATGGACGGGGATCGATCTGAGGGGAACAAATATATATAGTATAATAGGTGGTTTTGAGACATACCTACAACTAGCGGTCCTGCTTAATCTGTGTTGGCAACACTGTAGGTCACAGGTACTAACGTGTTCAGACAAGCGTATTGAGACGAACTGTCGCATTTCCAAACCCGACACCTGGCCGGATTAATAGGTACCAGAGCACTTAGGATTTATCGGGAAATTCGACAGCGTACGATGGGTCCCTGATTATTGAAAAATGTTAAAAAAATATTTAAGATTAATACCTGTTATTAAGTCTGAGTGCTGGAAAACTCATATTTTTTTCTTATAGAGTATATCCTATATAGTTAAGGAAAAACGATTTTTTATGCAACTAATGTGGCAACCAAACTACTGTCTATAGACATCATGTTATACGTAACACCCATAGTTCATGCGTGATAATCATGCGTTACCATTGCAGAGCACTAAGATATCTTGCCTAGTACCATATAACTGTACTGCAACATCTCACTTTTCAAATAAAACACTTTACAAAGCAAGCTGCTGGGCGAACTAAAAAGGTGCTATAGCTATTTATAGCATAGTGAACAAATAAACTATACACCTGTTAGTAAATTATTACCGCCGCCCATGAGCACCCACAACACTAGAGGAATTGCAAGTGCATTGGCGCTCTATTAAGATTAATAAGCTCTTTTCTCGAAGGTTTCAGTGTCGTAACGGTTCAGAAATACCAATGCTAGAAAGTGATTCCACAATGGGGTTGCGTGTGGCAAAACTGGAGACACGCACACGCACAGTAGTTTTTCAGCATTACAGCATACATATTACTGTGAATATGTAAATGCTGAAAAAAAAATAGTACACTTAACTTACAAAAAGGAAGACAAAATACGAGTAAGTACAGTCAGCCTTATCAATGAATAGTGATTTTTTCCAAGCAACCTTAGCAGTAGTAAAGTCTCTTATTTATATGATAATTCCTATTACACATATGTCTACTTATAGATGTGTTTACCTAATACCAAATTAGAAAGATAATTTAACAATAGACATTAATCATAAAGATTACCCCATACAAATACATTATATACAAAATATATCTATATTATGGTATCTTCGTATTAATAATCTTTCAGCTAAATCAAATTATTTTAGAATGAAAACACCTGTACAATTGTAAGTTATTCGGGTATTCGTACCCTATGTTAGGTATTTCTTACTCAGGCGATAAGTCGATATGTAATCAGTGATAAAAAGAGCATATTGATAATGATGACATTATACAGGTTGCTCTTCTGTTTTGAGGCTCTAACTAAAACAGAATGAAATAGTAAATTGGGTTTTAGAATTTTTTACTTCCAGTTTTAGTTTAGTTTAATTTCTAAACAATCCAAGAATTTTTAAAATACAAAAGAATGTAGTCGTGAATTAGTAATCAGTATATAACCGTCACCGCAGTGACTCCTGTTAAATACAAAAAACGTCATGAAAATTTTGTTAAGTTTTGACGACGGCTACATTGTATATACACTAAAATGTAATTAAAATATATAAATATTTGCTACCTTTCCATCCAAAACATGAATTGATAAATTAATACAAAAATTAACCTTTAGATTTAAAGAAATATAAATCTATTTTTTATTTCCGAACATATACGTGAGAACACTAATAAGTACATATATATAAATTCAATGTATATTAAGTAATTCTAATTTTGAGAAAAGATAATTTATAAAAAGCGCAGCCTGTATTATATTACCGATCCCACAAAGAAACCCGCCTATCGTCACCTCACACTATCTTACATTACCAAAGTGAGCGTCAACAAATATACTGCTAAATGATAATCATTGATTGTGTTTCTGTAAAAAAGCACTTTCAAATTTACTGCAGCAACTGTCATTATAAAGTTAAAATATATAAAATCGGTGATGTGATTAATGATACTACAATGTGCAATAGATAGTACTAATGGAGCTTGGTGAGTAATTTCTAAGAAATTATCAATAATTTGTGACTACTCAATATCAATTATCCATGGGTTCAAATTGACAATCATTTGTGAATTACTGTCTTGTCATACTAATATTATAAACGCGAGAGTTTGTAAGTATGGATGGATAGATGCTCTTTCACGAAAAGATTACGGAACGGATTTGATGAAACTTTACAGTAAAATAGCTTATACATCTGAATAACACATAGGCTACAAATTTCTTGCGAATGAAACCGCTGGCACAGCTAGTTTGTTTATATGTGTGAAAGTAAATCTTGATTTACCTATAAAAAGGCGTATTTTCTCATTTCGGCTATATACGTTCATACTACTAATACAATAAAGGCGATTTCTTAGACAGTTCCAAAATCGTTAAAGGATTTTCGGCATACATAACTGTGGCACCACTCATACGTCATTACTCCCAAAGAACAAGAACAAGGGCGTTGAAATATTGTGTCAAAGATTACACAACACATCTAATTCTTCAGAATATAATCATCATCATCACCATTATTGCATTGTCTTCATCTCATTATTTGAGGTCAAGGTAGTATGTCATCTTTTTTCAACTCTTCAGAACATAATATCGACACCAAAATTTTGTAAACATATCAATTTAAATTAGGACCGACGAGTAACTTTGCTGCACAACGCCAATTGGTTTTGAATAATACGTGACTGAGATATTAAAGATTACATATCAGAAAGTCGATTACTTATTTAAGAATATTGGAAAACCAATATTCTTATAAAATGTTCATATAACAACATCATTATGACTTGGTCTTAATTAATTTGCCACCCATTGTATATCTTTAAGAAATGACAACCACCTCTGAGCTTGTAATGATGACAATTATTTGTGAGTTAACAGTGATACTCATTTGTAAAAGATTATTTTCAATCGACATCAAAATCCATGGATTTTCAATTCGACTATATTTTACGGTATGCTTAGTATAGGCATTATCTATAACAATTCTGAAGACATTTTAATCTTTATTTTTTAATCCAATTACTGGCTTCTGATTTTATTCTATATTATTATTGTAATCATCAAAGTTCATCAAGTACTTCAATAGTCTATTACACGGAACCTGAGCTATGTCACCACTCACAAATCTAAGGCGTTAAGATTTCTCACAGATGAGATAAGTCATTTTAGTGTATTTTCGCAATACAATGAAACAAAATTCGCATATCGTCACATTACTACTGTTATTCTAGATGGGTTATTTCTGAGGCATTTTTAACAATAGTCAATGGCATTGACATGCCAAAAATCTGACATGGCATGGGAGAGTCCAATGTCATCTCCTGGATTAATTTTTGGTTCAATATCGATGTTTTCTTTACCGTTTTCCGTGATTTGTCAGTTACAAATGTAAACGAACACAAATAATTCGGTCTGAGCTAGATTTGTACTCAGGACCTTTTGTTAGTCCAATTGGGAAACTACTAAGGCACAACACTCTCATTTCAATTACTCACAACAGCTACATCATCGTGTTTTTTACATAGCCTACCTCTTGAAGTGATATGCCACCGATACAATATAGATTACCTATCTCTCGAGTCGAATGGTTCCTATTTGTATATTAATGTACTCTCTTATAATAATCATAAACATTTATTTGTTTGCTACATGGTCGAGTTTTGCATCTTACTAAATAATAGAAGTACATGACATTCAGCACCCCGTAGGGGTAAACAAATAATAAGATTGAATTCATAATTACTTCTACATTAAATTATACTGTTACATATCTAAATATAATACTACAAATACTCACAAAATACATGCATTTTAATATTTATGTTAATTCATTAATTATCTTATGTCTTTTACTCTTGTTGACATATCTAATATATTTAACAGATTATAATGAAATCATAAGAAATACTCTTATGATTTCATCATAATCAGTTTAGTCTCTCCGTGTATTACAGTACCGTAACATTTGCTGCTCAGCGATTTTGTTTAACATAGCTGCACTAATGACAATATATTTTATATTTGTGTAACTTGTACTAGTGAACAATAACTGGATAAAGTGTAAATATTTTCAATTTTATATGCGAATTTGCGAATGATCATTCCTTTTGCACAAAGTTCATGAAGAGCAGTTCCTAGAAGAGCAAATACCATACAGAGTGTAATTGACGTATATTTAAATGTAGCTAAACTGGCATGTGTGAGTGTGTGAGTAGTGTGTGTTCAGTTTTATTATGAAATAATCAGATAAATTAACGGTATTAAATATTTTTTTATGTTCATTTACATTTTTTTTATTGTAATTTAATATATATTGAAACTTGTTATCACTAAAACACCAAGAATCACAATTAAATGTGGGCCTTATATGTATAATAAATATACTTTTTCGCGAATTCACAAGGTGAAACTGCAATCAACGTAAATATCACCACAGCTTTCAATCGCAATCATATTTTTATTCTATATTTCTTTAATTTGGAAAATATAAATCAAAACAACATAATTAATTGATCTTAAAAAAATATAAATATTAAGAATTGTTATCCTCTTTTGTTGGCAATATTGTGATAATATTATGTCTATTTTCAAATGTGCATATTTTTTTATCATTTATTTAATTATTTTTTATTTTTAATTACAGATGTAATTTTATTATCGCTATGCTTATGGATGCTGCCAGTGGCCGTGAAATCTGGTGTGTTGCGAAGTTATGACCAGCAGGAAATACCATGCCATTCGTATGTTCTTGATGATCTTCTGCATGTGGACTGCTCCGCTGCAGGACTAACAGAGTTGCCTGCTGACTTGAATTATGAAGTAGGTATATTGGTCTATTACATTTTAGAAGTAATAGATATTACAATTAGAAGTCTAGATAGATAGATATGTGTTAAAAAGATATAATGTATAACACATTCAGAATAAAATGAATAAAAAAATATTTTAATCGAATTTAAGATGAAACACATAGTTGGTTTTTTAAATTGTTATTTAAGTGATCTATTGGTATATGTACTGTATGTATTATAATAATTATTAATGTCTTTTTGAAAACCTATTTACATAGATATATTAGGTAAAATGATAAGTCCTTTCTTTTCCCAAACTTTATCATCAAACGCTTTCGGTTTTTAACAAATCGTTCACTAGTAGTGAATGCCATGTGAATGTGGTCTCGCCAATTGTACAATTTCATAAGTGCAATAAAAATAAATACATAACAAAGATTTTTTTATATCATACTATATATAAAAAACTTTTTACTGCTAAACATTAATTAATATACGTACTTAAGTAAAGCGTTTAATATATATTTTTTTTATTTCAGGCCCATATACTCGACTTGTCAAATAACAACTTCGCAAAGTTTCCAGCTGAGCTCGAACGTTTCTCTAAAGTGGAATACTTGGATCTGTCTGGAAATCATTTAAGCAGCCCGTTGCCAGCATATATGCCTAATTTAAAAGATCTAAAAACACTGAATTTATCAAATAACAACTATGACGTTTGGGTGGCAACCAAACAAAGCTACACGATAACAATACTAGATTTATCTAAGAACAAAATCAATAAAATCGACGTCGGCGCTTTCAGTGAATTCCCTCGCTTGTACTTTCTTAATTTGTTCGAAAACAGAATCTATGATCTTCCATCGAATACATTTTCGGAAACGAAAAACTTGGAGACCCTCATTTTGTCCAGAAATTACTTTTCCGCCGTGCCAAATTTCCAATCGCCATCTTTGACGAGCCTTCACTTAAGCAACTGTCAAATAACAAATTTAACGATTGACTCATTGCTCGGTATGAATTCATTGCTGTTCATCGACCTGTCTATGAACCAGATTGAAAACATTCCTGATTATTTTGCGTCGCATACACTGCAAGAATTAGACTTAAGTTACAATGGTATAACGTCACTCACTGACAGTACTTTCTTATCATTGCCGCATTTAGCGGTGTTGGATTTGAGAGGAAACGACTTCAAAGAAGTATGGTCGACTTCACACTTCGCCTCAAACGAATTTTTGAGGGAAATTCACGTGAAAGGAAACCGATGGAGCTGTGAAGGTTTTAGTGTAAATCTGCTGCTTATGTATGAATTCTTAACAAGAGAACCGCCAAAAACTAAAGACATATCATCTCTAATTTGTTACTCTCCTTCAAATGTAACTCAAATGACTTGGCGACAGGCATATATAAGAACTTGGCATCCTGATGACTCTTCTGGGGAATCCTATACAGCGATAGCGGTGATGATTGGTATTGTTATAGGCATTATTCTAACTTCGTTTGTGTGTCGGGGACTGATAGCTGCGAATAGAGTAGACACTTCGACGATGTCGAGTCCAGAGACAACAGTTTTGAATCTCAATGGCACAACTCAGCCCGCCGATCCCGTGGTGATACGTATTCCTTTACAGGAAGACCTACCCCCGACTTACGACGAGGCTCTGCTTATGCCCCGGCTGGATACATCATTCCATTCTTTACCCGATTTTGTGGATGAAGATAGAAATGATAGGCGACGTTACCGTAGGTCTCGATCTATTGGTGATCTCACAGAATATAGACCTAGAACCATTGATAGACGCTCTATAAGACGTACAATTCAAATACATAACGATACCTTAAGTCTATAAAATACTTTAAGAAATATGTTAATTATATTTTATTTTAATAAAAGTAATTAAAAATTGCCCGTAATGGTTTTTATTGACATGATATGGTGGTATTAAAAACGCTGATTTTGGGTAGGTACATATCTATGTATCTGACCTTTCTAAAAGTAGGGTTGATTACCTACTAATTATTAATAATTACTGTTTATTAAAGAAAGACTTAAGTATCAAGAACATACATATTGGGTTACCATTAGTTCAACAGATTTCCGAAACGAAAAATATATTTATCAACACAAAAAGTACAGGGAAACAGACGAACTCTATCTAAAGCCTTCTTACTTATTATATAAACTTCGATTTTCTAATCGTAATTATGGTCAAACTTGTTCTCGATTAATATATCCCCAATTTAACACCACAGCTTTTCGTGGTAGTTTTAAATACTCTGCCACGAAGTGCTGGAATAATCTGCCTCCTCCTATCCTTAATTCAGTGACAGTTAGTTCTTTTAAACATAAATTATTCACTCACCTCTTTAAAGAACAAAAATCATTGTAGCAGGGAACACATATAATATAATAAGCATCTAAAACATGTACCAACTACACCATTTATGTACGTTATATATTTAAATATTATTAATAAATTTTATTATAATAAATTATCTCATTACATAACAATATACCTACTTAAATAATATACAATATTTACTAAATACATTAAATAAAATTGCATTTATCTTTACATACATTTTCATACCTATTTGTGAAATGGTCTTAATTTTAACGTTTTATTATCTTTAGTAATATTTACGTACGCGCTCTCGTGTGTGGTGGCCCCACTGAAAATCAGCGCTGTGGTATATGTATACTGCAGTATAAATGCTGAGTGGGAGTCACATTCAGCGTTACTAGTTTTAGCTTCTAGCTTTTAAGTTGTATAGTATATAAGATAAATAGCATCTAAGAATACTGTCATGCTGAATAAATGTCTTTATTATTATTATAAATCTGTAATGTTGAAACGTTGTCGTTAGCGACACCTAGTATCTTTTACTGAAAACGGTATTCATGTTCACTTACGTACGTTGCTAATCAGATGTGCTAAATATTATGCTTTGTTCTAGGCAATACTCACTAGATGGCGCTTATTCGTATTTATTATTATTCAATATATAATTAATATTTATTTAAGGACCCAAATATGGTATGTATTTCAAATGTGGTTAATATATATTATAACCTGCTTATTTAAACGTGTAATAAACTTTATATTTTTAAAAGACATCGAATAACATTAATATTATGTCCAAATAATACAAAATAAAACATTACATCATCAATGTAGGAGACATTACTCATTCAATCGATTTTCGTATAAAACATAATCCAGATTACTGGATAAACGCATATAATAATCTTTGCCATTCTTTATCAATTATCTACTATGATAACACGTCACGCTTTTGTCCATTCAGTGTTACCGTCTAATAGGATCCACACGCATTCTGAATTATTGTTATTTGTAATAACAATGAATAACAAAGCACCGGTTCTGATCATTAATCGTATGTGACGCCCATAAGCCATTAAGAGTGACCACAAGTGTTAAACATTTTTTTTGCTGCATGTGATAAATAAATAGCCGATTTGATAACGTAAGTACTATTTACCTAATCACGTTAGGTATAACTAAACACAATACCTATTTAAGCGATTTGAGTTATAATTTCACCTATATCTAGGTACCTACTAGATACTACAGTCAAAAAGTCTATATACATTCGCTATAATACTCCTCTAAAAGTATCTAATGTATTTTGTCTAAGGGCATGAGTTAATTTTTTATCAATCTAAATTCTTTGCTTGCCCGATTTAACTAAAATTTATATACTTTTCAATTTTGTAAAATATGTAATTGAAATGGCAGTTTTTCGGCTGACTATTGCTCTTACCATGCTTTCCGCATAAAGGGAATTACTATAAAATTGTTACCTATGTGTGTCTGTGTCTGTCTTGCATAAGGCTAGCCGGCTTCGACCAGTAGATATCTAGTAGATTAATTAAAATCAAAGCATATAGTAAATGAATGATGTAGCGTAATGTATAATATATAATTAGCTATTATTTTCATTACGTAATTAAATTTGCAGTGATTGGGCTGGAATGGAACTGGCAATTCCTTATGCCATAAATATCCGGTCTGAAAGTATTATTTATTTACACTTTCTTTATTGCACTATTTAAATATGCAATTGGCGAGCTTAATGCCATATGTCATTTAATTAATGCTCTATGACCTAACCATTGGGTAAAAACAGAAAGTAATCAATCGCTTTCTTTGTAAGAATATAAAAAAGTAGGTATGTGTATCTATCTGAGTCCTGAAAGATTTGAAAAAATATACCTAAAAGTAGGCATACTTTTGGTGACAAGGCTTTTGTGCCACAACAATAATTTCAAACTTAAAAAACCACACCTTTTTGATTACGCGTCAAAAAATAAACATGCCGCGCAAATAATTAAAGGTTATTTAAACATTGTTATGCTTTGGTTCATCCTAAATACAATATTCCTTTTTCTTATCTGTGTAAGATAACCTGGTAACACAGTTGTATCTATCTCAGGCACAACGCACCAGCAAATGAAATCTCTAAAAGTGTATCATAGTAATACGAGTATCATCCGTAGTCGATGGTATCCGACTCGAAAGATCATAAAGCCTGCTAAGATTGTATAATTATTTAAAATACAAATAGGTTTATTGAAATATTTTATTATTAATATTAAACTTTCACGCACAACCACATTGTGGAATCACCTTCCAGCAATGCAATTAAAAAAGCAATTATTTCCGAACCGATACGATATTGAAACCTTCAAGAAAAGAGCTTATTCCTTTTTAAAAGGCCGACAACGTACTTGCAATTGCCCTGGTACGTGCAATTCCCACTTACCATCAGGTGAGCCGTATGCTCGTTTGTCCCCTGTGTTATAAAAAAAAACTGTGCCAAAATTTGAGTACTAAAAGGAGTCGTTCTTGAAGTTTATAATTAAGGTGAATATAAAAAAGAGCCAAGAGTTTAATGCTTACCTAATATATTCTAGCTTTTGTATTAGGAAATCCGATAATTTTAGTATTCGTAAATTTTAAGCTAACTTTTACTATATAATGTTATAATCTTTAAAAAATATAAATATAAATACTCGACACTAAATTGAATGTATCATTAAATTTCACATGAACAGATAAGCTGTCGTTTGTCTTAAAAAAGGGATAAAGTCCCGGTAAACAGCTAGTATTTCATAATATTCTGTATTTTGATTTGTAGATTCATATACGTGTTTATTTAAAAAAAAACATTATATACATGACCTACATTACATACACATCTCATAACCTACTTAAGTACTCATATTTATTTAATACATAACGTAATAATCCTACATAAGTATAATCATGAAATCATTTGAGCTCTAAGTTACATGCGAAACACTTTACCATGCATTTATCTAGCAACAGTATACCTACGATTACTCAGACGCTCATATACTTATAATCGTTACTAGTTCTACTCGTTGAGTACAATATGCGGCTGTACATGGTCCTATTATAAATGTTTATCTGTATGTCTGTTAGATATTATTTTACTTCTAAACGGAAGAACAGATCCTAATTCATTCTGTTTTTTTTTATTTTATAACAAATAGACCTACATATATTTAGAACAGAAATATTACTGAATGTAGAAATTATGATGTGAAGGTATTTTGTATTGCCAGGACCAACAAAGTCTAAAACCTGAAACACACACAAATTAATATGTAGGTATACCAAATATAAAAAATAAATAGAATTACAATACAGAGGTAACAATGAGCGGCCTTATTGCAAATTACCAATTTCGTCCAAGAAACCTTACCTTATATTTATTACCAACTAGCTGTACTCGCGACTTTATTTTTCTAAAATAAAAGTAGCCTAAGTTACTCCTTGTTATTTCAGCTACCTGCCAAAAAAAATCCAGCCATTTCAGAGATTATCCGGAACAAACAGACAGACTAAAATTGTAAAAAATGTTAATCCGGTGTATGTACCGTATTTATACGGTACATACACATTTTTCATATGCATGTAGTAAAAAACGGTTATTTCAATATTACAAACAGACATTCTAATTTTACTTATATGTATAGATTCCGGCTTAAACCTGGCAACCCAATTGTTTATAAAGTAGTAAATTATCTAGCATATATATACACATTATCTTCATCACTTAACTGATACCGGTACATATTTCTAATGTCGTCTCGTAGACCATACCTATAAATTAAACAGTGGAAATCTCTGTCTGTCTATCAGCTTTGTCAAGCATTAGTGTAAATAGTAAAATATATCATAAAATTAATTCGTTTACTAAAAATTACATCCCTTTTCTCATTTCCATCAGCATTCTTTTTTTATCTTAAAATATAATCTATGTTCATCCTTGTTCAAACTATCTTCATATAAAATTTAATTAAAATTCGTTAAGCCGTTTAACAATGAAAAGTTAACAAAGAATCAACCAGTCACTTTTTAACATTTATAATATTAGTAGGTATGTATTGTATAGTGATGCGCAGGGTTGATGCTTACTTGTGGTTAGCATACTTAGCATGCTAAGACTCACAACAAACAACGATATAGCTCCGAGCAACGATGTTCCTGGTGAGCATCGTTACTCGGAGAATTCACGAGCTATATTTTCACAAGCTATTGGTCTACTTTTTCGGCGAATAAATAAACAAACGCCAAATGTAAATAAAGTCATAAATATAGTACCTACCTATATTTTACAATATTCTGTCACATATCGATTTAAATCAATGAATCATTCATTTGTTTGCAATCTTACATATGCAATTGTATATGACTAAATTAGTGGTCGAACATTCAGTCATAGGTAGGTACTTATATTATTTACAACACATACTTTATTCGTCATATGTCTTACAATTGAATACTAAGAAATTTACGTTATCTTGAAGTAATTTCATATTACAGAAGACCGAAGAGCTAGCAGCTACCTTGGACAAAGAATTAGTCTAGCTATTCAAAGAGGGAACGCTGCCAGTATCTTCAGAACTTTGCCTATTTATTATATTATATTTTTTAAGCTTTTTAATTTTAGGTTGTACCTAGTTGTACAATTAAGTTATGTAAATGATTTAATTAGTTATAATTTCATATTTATACTACAATTCAAAAGAAATTGCCAGACATGTCCATAAGACCCTGGCTTGTGAACCAGCAATAGGTTGATGCGAGCATAAGATAATCTGTTAAAACAAATTTCCTAATAAGAATTGAAACGAACCTTAAGCTCCCTATAAGTTATATAAACGGTTATCCGTTTCAGAAGTTTTCGGTGAAGAAACTCTGTTAGGAAACCGATTTCAGAAATTATTTCTAAAATAAAATGTCATAAAGGCCTTCTTACTCTCATTATATATAAAAAAGGTTTTTTATCTTATAAGGTTTTTGCTACTGACTTACCTATGTTAGCTGCCAAGCCGCTTGTTTTGTAAACTGTGCTTTTGGTTAAAGGGGTAGATAGGTTACGAAGGCATGACATAATGGTTTCCTGATTAGTAACGCATGAGAGTTAACATGGGTATCATATGATGACTTCATGATTACGCCCGTGGTGCTAAGCCTGTGTAAAATACACGGTTACCACGACTACAGTTTCTAACAGAGTGGTCAGAACTTTTAACCATTGGAATGAATTAAAAAAAATACTTCATAAATAATGTTTATGTAAAATAGAGCCTAAGCAAACTACCTAAATATAAGTATAATCATAAAATAAGTAACAAAGACATAACTAAATTGACATAACACAATGGTGATTCATGCATTATCTTTTGAAACAAAGTAAAATTCATTCGGTACAATTCATTGAATGTATTACACATTATTATATATATGCTATTTATTGATTATTGCTGAAAAATTGATCAAGTAACAATACCATAGTTGCATATTCATAAAAAATCTTATCTAACTAAATATAATAGAAACAGCGACCATAATAGATACTCTACAATTATAACAGACAATTCTCAGAAAAACTTGTACTTATATAATATATATTATTATACACATTTTAAAAGATTTTATATTTTATAGAACCTACGTTTTTTATTTGTTTAATATAAAGTTTTTATACGAGTGTTTTATTGTATTCGTCATATTCATAAGTAATGTTTTAATCAAAGTAAGTGTTCAGTAATTTAGAAAGCATAACATAATATCATATATATGATAATAATTTAGGACCAGTAAAATATGTCAAATTCATATCTATTTTAAAACTTAATTTGTGTTTTAATTGTAATATTGAATTATATTTGTTACTTATTTGCATCCTCCACATAAGTTATAAAAATAATTACAATATGCGTTTTATATCCAATTATGAAAAAAAAGTAAAATGTTAAAATAATAATATTGACTTCTAAAATATTCAACACTTCTTCAGTGAAACTCAATATTGTTAAACCTAACTGGCTAATCAAAAATATCTTTATATTCTAAATTGGTCATTAAGTTTAGAATTATGTCCCTTCCATGTACAATTATTTTAACTTCTTAACAGTCCTTCAATAAATGTCTGTGCTCCGAGTGTTGTTTCTAGTCTTTTTTATTTACCTATATAAACACAACAATTACAACAAATATACTTATTTATGAACATAGTATAAGAAATACATAAACTTATACTAACACAGAGACATATCTAATGATAAAGATGTATATACTAGTACTGCTCTATTATATTTAAGCATTTATTTTTTCAGGAATGCTGCAAACGTAAACACATATGTTCTACTCACTAGACAACATAAAATATGATCTGTGATTTTAATAACAGGTACGTTAACGTCTACGACCCAAATTCATATCACAATCTACAGTTTTATCAATAACTGATAACAAAGATAAAAATGGCTGTATGTACATAATTATAGGTACATGTGCACACTTACAAAAGGTCCGTGACAATAGTGTTTTGATACAAGGTCTGCCCTTCTTTTCGGTCTTAAGACGTGACGTGAAAGTAAAATGGATTAACCGCTATGCAAGCAGGTGTTCTAAGAGTAGTACCTCAGTCATCCTCGGATTTGGTGAAGATAATACAAGTGGCAATAACAATAAAATATTTGCAGGTAGTGATGAACAGGGTGACGTGATGATCTTTAAAGGTGCGGCGAGTATTCTGATTCTATTCACCCTGATTGAAAAAGGGGAGACGTATAATTTTGAAGATGAATATTCAGAGAGTCTCTGCAATCTTTGCCACTGCAGCGAAGACAACACAAATGTGGACTGTTCACGCAGAGGTCTTACAGAGATTCCAAATGGTATTGATGGAAAGGTAATTCATTATTAAACATTCAACATCACACAATCATTTTCTTGAGTAAAAAGTGCTTATAGTAATGGTACATCTTTTCTGTTATTGCAACAATTTTGATAACTATTTATTTGCAATCGATAGTGTGTTGGTCCCGTACTCAATCTGTGTATATTCACTGCAACAGCTATTTTTAACAGAAACTATACTTGTAGATTTATTTTTATGAACTTGCTGGCTTGTAGTACATGTGAGATATTTGCCAAATGTAAATTCTGTACTTAAGATTTACGATTTAATTTGAGATTTTCATTCTGTGTTGAATGAAAATCTTTGAACATTTTTTTAACACAATGTTTTACTGCTGTATAAATCAAATGCATAAAATTAATAACTATGGGTAACATAGTTATTGATTTTATGCATTTGATTTACTAACTACTAACTCAAAACATATATTCTTTTCCAGGTGAAATATCTAAATATTTCAAATAATGAATTCTCTAAGTTTCCCGTGAATTTAACAGTACTTGATAATTTGATTACATTGGACATCAGTGGAAATCTGCTTAGTGAAATATCTGAAAATGCCCTTAGAAATGTGACTAAACTGCAAATACTTGATTTGTCAAGTAACCAATTTGAATCGTGGTCCAAACTAAACCCGAACTATCTTCTTCGAGAAACACCGAACCTAAAAATATTGGATTTATCTCATAATAAATTTAAAGCAATGGATAATTTAAAGAACCATGAACTTCTTATAAGTCAGTCTTTGGAAGTTTTGATTTTGAACAATTGTGAAATAAACTCTATATATGGAAGATCATTTATAAGCGGACTTACGAATTTACAAGAATTACAATTAAATTCAAATCCTTTATTGAGATTTCTTGACTTGGTTTCACCGTCTTTGAGGAAACTCTATATTAGTAACACTCAACTTACTTCAACAGAATATACGGAATTCAGTTATTTATCTTCACTAGTCTACCTACAGTTGTCACATAACTACCGGTTGAAATTATCATCAACTAGATTACTTTCTGATACAGTTAAATTCCTAGATATCTCTTATTGTAATTTACTAAAGCCCAATATACAGGGATTTCCAAATTTAAAAAAAGCTATAATTAGTCACAATACGATCAGATATTTAGTAAGTAACGAATTTGTTAATAATACAAAGTTAGAACATTTAGATTTGTCTTATAATAATATTGGATCTCTAAGATCAGACACTTTTCGTGGGCTAGTTTTATTAAACAATTTAGATTTATCTTGGAATGAAATAGGCATATTACCTGAAAATTGTTTACAAGAACTGCCATCATTGAGTCGTATTAGCCTATCTAGAAATTATCTTACACATATTGGTCACTTAAAATCTGATTCACTTACAGATTTAGATGTAAGTTCGTGTGAAATTAGTGCTATAGGAAAGGACTCATTAGAAGGTTTACAGTCTCTCCTTTATTTGGATTTGTCTCACAATGTCATTTCGCACATTCCTGACAGTATTTCTTCTAACACCCTTAAACATTTGAATTTGAATGTCAATAGAATAAGTTTTATAAATAATTTCACATTTTTTATGCTTCCACGACTAACGACTTTATCAGTGATTGGTAATAGATTTACGATTATATGGAAAAGGTCTTATTTTCAATCAAATCCGTATTTGGAAAGACTTGAAGTAAGCGATAATATGTGGCGATGTGATTGCAAAGACGATAATATGTATGACTTTTTTGAATTTCTAACACTAGAACCATACGGAAAAGAAGATTCATACAATCTTATATGTAACAGTCCCTTGAATGTAATTGGGCAAACATGGTTAGAAGCTTGTTACTTTACATGGTATCCAGCCGAAAAGGCGCCTAATCCAGATGGTTTGATTTGGTTTTTAGTTGTAATGATTATAGGTTTAGCATCCTGCATTGCAATAGTGAATTGCATTAGAAATTCTATGAAACGACGTTTAGCAACAGTACAAGCAGAAAGGGAAAGACAAGCAGAAGAAATGAGAGACAGATTAAGACAACAAAGAATACGTGCAGAACAAGAAGAATTGTGTAATACTCCCGATCCTAGGGATTTAATACCACCTCCCTCATACGATGAAGCTCTTACAATGCCTAAGTTGAGCTCTTCTTGCCATTCATTATGTGAGACAGGTACAGGTAAAACAAAACGGAGAAGAGGGCGAAGAAAAACCAAGTCAAGTGGAGATTTATTAGACGAGACAGAAAGAAATGGTGATTTGCCTGTACATAATGAATTAGAACTTACCGAGTTAGGTGACGATAACGATAGACAAAGACGAAGAAGAAGACAACGGAGGTGTAGTCAGGAAATCAATGAACTTGAGCATTCACCTGGCGTTCGTCGAAGGCGTATGTCAGAATATGGTATAGTCGATAACAGCATTGATATTGAAGTTGAGGCTGAATTGACACAACCTTTACGTGAAAGAACAAGGAGACACTCTGGTGATAATACTGAATTAAGAGAAAGTGACTTATAGTGACTTTATAAACAAACTGAAAATATTGTGTGCATTTCTTTGTGTAAACGCACATAACAATTTTAGTTGGATATACTTTAATTATTCGTTACCTATTAGATATAGTATTATTCTATTGTTGATTATTTTTGTAATTGATCAATAGACTATTAAGCATATAAATAATAAAACTATACTGATTTAAGTATTTTATAAGTTCTGTAAATGATATGTATTTATTTATTGTAGAAGTAAAAGGTCATGAACAATGACGTCAAGAAAAGTATGAACTTCTGATTATTAGTACAATATAAAATGACTAACTTTGTACACCATCATCTTGACCCCAGCATGAGTTTGGGTCAACTATTAAATCGTTTCTGATTCACAAGACTGACTTCTGAACTTCTAAGTCAAAAGTTTAGGTAAATATTCTCTCATCAATAGTTGACACAAGTATTCTTTGAGAAGCCAGATTGGATATATTTTCAATAACTGCCATTGTCCCATAGACCCACACCGATTTGTAGTTTTAGCCCTTTACGCATAAAAATAAACCCTCCCATTAATTTTATTTACAGCTTCGAATTTTACAGAAATCTAATCAGCGTAAACAATCATTTCTCCAATAGTTAATATAACTTTCAATTGGTTTATATTTTTAAATTTACTTTAGTTTTTAATATACAATATGACAAATATCTATACAGTAAGTGTTCATGGACAGATTTGATGATGAATTTCTATTGTAGTTACAGTAGATCCACCCACCGTTTTTGAATTTGTTAGATCGGTCTCAACGAGTACCTACCATTATTATGGTTTGATGATGGAGCCATCACAAGATTTGTGGTATAGTACATCATATAATTTGTAGAAGTAATCATAATCTTGTAAAATTTTGTTATTAAATTGTTTTTTAATGTAATTTGTTATTTTATTGCCTTTGAATTTACGTATAGTATACGTACAGTCTCTACACTGTTGATCTAGTCTAGTGCATTTGGCGTACAGTACGTCAGTAGAAAATGATAGGATGAGGCTGAAGTCAGCTCCATTATCTCATCGCAGCGAATTCACCAAAATTATCAGCAATGTTGATCACCAACTGAATTGAATCACCAACGACCAGGATTATGGTATGTTACACTGTTAGTAATGCGGCTGTAATTTCTAAGTACCAACAAAGCCAGCCTATCCCCTGTTACGTTATTGTTGTACGGTAGAGTTCCTCTGAAAATATAATAATAAAGCAATTGCTATTTATTACCCACAGTAGATACCTAACTGAGAAATTATCTCTCAGATATCATTATCTGTATTTCATATTTTGATATAACATACCTGTATGGATATACTTATCGCTGTTATGAAATGTGTATAAACTGGCCCCCTGCTAAGTTTAATTTGAATATACTCAGACAATCACATCATATAGGCCATATCTACACAGGACACATTTTTATTAATAATGCCCTTCATTTTATTTTTCTTTTAATGTTATATAAATTTATAAAAGAAATATATTAATAATTTATTTCTTTTATAAATTTATATAACATTAACATTAACATTAACAAAAGAAATAGGAGCGTGTATGAGTTTTTTATTTGATGCTTCTTTCATAAACACAGGGGAATATACTTTCAAACCTTAAAAGATACATAGTCTAATATTTTTGTTGTTGTCTAATCATTATAATACGATATATATTATGATGTACATAATGCATTGATATGTACATATATATATACATATATATATATATATTACACGATATCCTATTCAGAAACAATCGAGTATATACAAATAGGTATATAAAATAGAATTTTCAACATGAGTTAACTAGGAAGATAGGCGTAATATGAAGGTTTTTATTATTTAGATCTAGGTCTAGATAGGAAGGTCTTGCAAAATAAAAGTTAAAGTAAATGCAATATGGCAGACATGTTATAATGACTATACTACCACAGATAACATAATATTACATAATACTACTATGTAATATTATGTTTTCTGTGATACTACTATTGTTATGAGATATTAGGTAAAGATATGGAACGCTGGAACCTAAGTGGTCTCGGACAGTACAGTTTCAGAGAAGCTTCCTCCCGCGTAAGTAAATGAACTACCAGCCGAGGTTTTCTCGAGAAACTACAGCATGGGGTTTTTCAATAAGGGTATATTAAGGTTTGTTATAGGTCGGCAACGCGCATGTGACACCCCTGGTGTTTCAGGCGTCCATAGGCTACGGTAACCGTTTACCATCAGATGGGCTGGATGCTTGTTTGCCATCTACGTGATATAAAAAAAAGGTAACGATATATACCTAGGTAAAGATTTCGAGATACAGATTGTACGAAGGGTTAGTACTGACTTTGTACTATTCTTTATACTTGTTTATTAGCGTGTTTCGTTTGAAGGGTAAGAAGAAGAAGAAGCAGTACGATTTCAGATGACGCTTAAGGGATACCACAGAACTCAGATGAGGACGTAATAATGTAACGTGATGCCGTTCATGTTCATATATAGATAACGGCTGCCACTTAGGTACCATCAGGTGGGCCACATGATTTCGCCCGTCAGCTCGTGTGCCCCTCCAATTAAAACAAAATTGTGATTGTTATCAGTATTTGCAGATAAGTAATTTAATCATTTATATATATATTCCTCTTGTGGTATGGCATTCACCTCGATTTTAGGGTATTTCGCCAAAAACAGATTTCAGATAAATGTATTATGTCACTTGATGTGAATGAAAAGAGGTTGGTACCATATAGTCACGAAAATAAAATGTCAGTCATCTAACAGCTGAAATAAATTTGTTGGTATCTCTAGAATACGCGAAAGAGCGCCATCTATATAATTTATTTGTCAATATTTTACTATATCATATTTAAGATAGTCGATATTTTACTATATCATATTTAAGATATAATTGTAACATAATGTTCCATTATATTTATGTCTTCTTATGGAAATAAGTCTAATTAAGTAAGAAAATTAAATATTAAAGAAAATATCTGAGTCACTGTAACCAGTTTTGAAAGTTGCGTTATAGGGGGAAGGGGATTTTTAGCAATGTGGACTAATAAGTAACTACTTTACTAGCAATAAACTATGTCAGATTGACCTCCAACTGCTCCAAGTGGTTCCCCCTGGAATCCATCGTGATAAAATTATGGTGAATTTATCACGACGGGCTCACAGACCTAACCTCATACTCATCTTATCGTCCTCCACTGGTACCCCGCCAGCGTAAACGGTTAGCGCAAGCGAGTGCATCATTCCATCATCCATACGAAAAAAAGTTGAAGTAGTGACCTCTACACTTTTCAGTGTAAAATGCAAAATGTCGTCCTCAGTGATAGTTACAGCTTCGTTTGTAGATGGCGCCACTTGTATCACAATACTTTTTACTTTGGTGGGAAAAAAGTTAACGTATCTTATCAAGTATAGGATTATATTTTGAGTGAATAATCTACACAGACTTTTCTTATCTGTGGAATCACTTTGTATTAAAAAATATCTTAAATCTAAAAAGTAAAATTTTACCTTCATTTAAAAAAGCAACAGGTAAGTTTTTAATATGATGAGTGTTAGCTGATTTGCATTCCGAGTGATTGAAATGAATGTCAAATTATGAAAATAAGGTTAATTTTTCTATCATTACATCTAAGCGATGTAGTTATTTCGAATGTTGACTATTTATTTAAATTTTTTTGTTCAGTAGGTATACCCATTACGATTAACCGCCTATAGCTACTCAGGTTTCCAGTAGTAATTAAAACAAAGTAATTTTACTCAACCAATTTATATCTCGTTGAAAAAAATACATCATTTCATAGAAAATATGTTTATAAAACTATTATTGTTCATTAAATTGTTCCACTTAATAATTAGTTCCTGATTGGTTTTATATTACCGCGATAATAAATTAAATTAATTGCCTATTTAAAAAATAAATAGGTCTATTCATATAAGCGCAGCAAATAGAAAGTAAAAAGCAATTCTTAATTACGACATAAAACAATTGCAAATATAAAATAAAACTAGACAATTATACGTAATGGAGGACACAATCGAAATAATTATATACATACAAATATGAATAGCGGGAATTACTTACAATAAATGGTATCACATTCTTAAATACTAATATTAAACTAGAATAAAAATAACTTCAGAGGAACTTAATGTTTAGCCAGACCACTAAAGAATGAAGAATTCTCTATGGAAAAATGAGATAATAACCATAGCCAATTATTATTTTCGTTGTTATCATATTATTGTCTATGCTGGGTAGTAAGTACACAACCATTGAAATTTTATAGATCAAGAATTGTACAAAACCAAACAGAAATATCTATATAGACGTACGTACAACATAATAAAATTATTGTACCTACAAATACACATTTAGCTACGTAGGTAATCTAGAGAAATATAATAATTTCTAAAAACATAGGTTTATTACTAACATGAACATGGCAACACTTTTTACACGTATAAAAATATGATTTACTTATTGCGCATTATACTCTCATAAATATTTATACCACTAACAAGTTAAAGGCACCGTCGACTACAAACACACTTTGGCAGCAAATATCAATCTACATTTAAAAAGTACCAATCAAATTTACCAGGTCCTTACACATAAAACGATTTGCTCCAACTATGCACACAAAATAATCACAGAATTTCGCCAATAGTGAAGTGTTTGCTGACTGACACTGTTTTACACGAAGTGCTAAGGTTTCTTTTGTTACTTTTGTTAAAATTAAACTTCAAGTGGTTGACTTGCGTGCATTAATATCTGTTGAACGCGTGATTATGATGTCTCCAGCATTTGACCTACTTCTGGTGACTAGTTCTGGTGTTTTTGGCTTTTGAATTTCCGCCAGCTTTATTCGGACCCTTCCCATATCTGGTGAATAAACTGGAACGTAATCGCGGGATGGTGATAGAAAATCAGAATCTGTAATTTGATCACCATTAATGAGAGGCTGGGAGTAATCAGAATCGGCGTTACCATTTAATCTAGGTGTTTCATCGCCATTCAAAGGTACGAAAATATCTACACTAGATAAAGAATTTGTGTCCTTTCTAGAATCAGGAGAAGCTGGTGCCGATTCCAACGATGTATCTAGTGTTGGAATTTGTTTTTGTTCTACTAAATTATTGTCTTTTGAGCTATTCTTATTCTGATTTGTATCCCTAGGACTATCAGTCCTCATACCATTATTGTCACTGTACTTAAATCCATTGGCAACATCACCATTTTCACTCTTTCTTTGAATTGGTTCATGTGTGGGTACTCTTTCGTATTTCCCATTAACCGGCTTTTCTCCAGGGGGCTCTAAACCTGCGGGTTTGCCTAATAGTGATCTATTCATATCTACCATTTCCTTTGATGCTTTTTCTACGTCTCTTTTCTGCTGTCTTAATATTCTTTTATCTCTTCGTTTTCTTATTTGTCCTTTGACGATAGCAAACCCAATTAACCCGACAAGAAGCACAACTATTATTGCAATACAAACATAAGTGCCTGTTTTATGTGGAACCTCTTTTTTAACGGTAGTTGGAGCTGCACCTAGATTTTCAGATGCCTGAGTTACTCTTATGTGTTCTGACACTGTGGTATCTCGTGATACGGGAACTGTTGCCAAATATTCCGTGGGAGCAATAGTAACATCTGATTTTATTTGCCAATCTGAACCACCTTCGTAAACAGATGGGGCTTCCGGGACTGGAAATTCTGTACCATTATTGAAATCTTCAAAAACTCGACGTACAGGTCCTGGATTAAGTCCCACGAAAACAGGAGTAACAGCTTCTGTTGTATCTTCAATAATATCTTCAAAGAACGGTATAAAACCCGAACCAGATCCTTCTCCTGAACCTTCTTGGGGATCAAGAGTCGTAGTAGCAATAGTATAAGCTGGAAACACTTCATCATTTTCAAAAAATCTTGAATCAAGCTTCCCAGCTTCTAACGGTACAATTATACCGGCAACCGTCGTACTCTCGGCTTCACCAGACCCTTCAATATTATCTAAAGGAGACTGAGAAGTAATGTGACCAACTTTCATAAATTGCTTAACATCATCGTCGTCATTTTCATTATCCCCCTGAATAACATTTCCATCCTCTAAATCGTTACTGGCTACTAAAGGCATGGATTTTAAAGCAGTAGTTTCTTTGCCAATACGTTCTGCATCTATTGGCTGATCACCCATCATCATATCTAGATAATTTGGTTCTGATTTTGGAATTTTACACACATCCTTTGTTTTCAATTCTAACCAAGATCGACCTTTTACTTTTTCAGGCACAACACATGCAACTGCATCAATAAATACATTTGCAAGGAGTAGCCGATCCCGTGCCATAATGTTTTCACAGGAGCAATTTAGAGGATTACCTTCTAATTCTAAATGTTCCAAACCTACGAGATGAACGAAATTCGAAGGCACATCTTCCAACAGATTGTTAGTTAAATCTAACGAACTAACACTGGTGGGCAATTGGGTTAGGGAAAGCGTCTGTATCCTGTTATTGGCGAGATTGAGATGTACCAGTTTTTTTGCATTATGTAAGAATTTATTAAGGTTCATTATTCCATTCGTGGAGAGGTCCAATGTTACGACTTCAGTAAGTCGATCAAGCTCGTGAGCTAGTTTAGTAATGTTGTTATGTGACAAATCCAATATATTTATATTGTGATGTTTTTGCCGGAGTGTAAATTTATACAGTTTGAGGAGATCACTGCATGTAGCACGATGGAGTCCATCGCGCGTGGTACTGCACACGCACCCATCTGGACACACCGCTGCCAAGCTCGGGACCGTTAATAAAAATACTGATAGAAGAAAAACGGCTCTTTGGATCCACATCGCCATTATTTAAATTCAGCACCTGAAAAAAGAAAAAAAAGTAATTTAATGTATTATACTAATTATAATTTTTATTTATATTGCTGAAACATGCAACAAATAACTAATATATATATCTACTAATATACAGATATATATAGATATCTACTAATAACTTTATAAGACAATTTAAATCTGTGCATTACATGCACCTGCCTGACACATCCATAACTTATATACCCTACCTTCATGTATATACCTACTTTCGATAAACACTAACTAAAATATAAACATTGTTACAGAAGTACCGGATAAAGAATATATTCTCTAACTACGTAATAACCGGTTATTCTGATCGGCAGTTTGAAGCAATTAAATAAATCACGACGTCCCTAGTCACAATTTGTTGAATAAATAACTGAGTGATATACGAGCACGGTGAGCGCTCCCCAGGTCTATTACTGACTCCGCCTCTCCAATTACTGCAACTGCACTTATAAGCCAATTTGAATATAGGTACGAACTTCCTTTAAATGATAACGGCTTCTTGGTCTAGGACACAATATCAAACTGTCATAGATACAGCAATGACTTTACAAAACTCTTCTTTATCCCATAATTTTACTCTTGTATAATTTTAATTTACACGTTGATATACGCGTGTGTTTATTGAACTGATTAATACGTAATTTAATGATGCTACAGTAGATATATTTGATTTCTTAATAAACTATCTGTTATTCGTAACTTTGTTTGCATCAACTACAAACTTTCATTATTAATTTCACTTGCTTCTAGATTACTTTTTGTAATTCAAGATAGGTTTTATCCTATATTCTATTGTCAGGACGACAGCTTCGTGAGAATAGGTTATAGGAGGACGTTAATTTTAATGAAATTTGATATGAACCTCCATATCAAATTTCATTAAAATTCCGTCAGCCGTTTATTATACGTGAAAAAGTAGCAAACAGACACACAGTCAGACAAACTTTCGCATCTATAATATTAAGTACTCATATGACATTATCCATGATAATGTCATATGAGTACTTAATATCAAAAAAGACTACAAGTTTATGAAATTCGACAGTCAGTTACTTATAAACCATTATTAAATTAAAATATAAATCATAACCATAGTAATGGTAGAGACAAACGTAGATATGCTTTTTTTAACCAATTCTGTCAAAATATGTAAATTTTTAAAATTTATTTTTTTAATTATAAGGACCTAAAACGCCAACGGGTTGAAATAAGTAACCATACTGCAACAATCAATGAGAGCATGGCGAATCATAGTTAATTGACAAGTTGTGTCAACCAAAAATCTTACCCGACGTAAAGACCGTTAATTGAACTATCAAGGCCGTCAAAAAACGCAACAATTTATAGCAAACATCAGTTTCAAACAATTTACAATACTAATTGCAACGTGACATAATCACCCGCTAGCTATATGTAGCCGTATGCCGATGCTGTATACTACTACTACGTACAAAACATACAAAATGGTTAATTCTATTTTGATCTACGTAACAACATCCTGACTGCACTTGGCCGGCGCTCGCTCCAGAAGTGGTTCAATGTTATCCTAACAGGAAGCCGACGGTTAACCATTTGTGCGAATATGAGGAGCACAACGTCAAAACTATCTTCATGTGGGGTGTGACTGAAAAAATGATTCGGTCATGCGTAATGGTTTCGAAGAGTGTCGCAAAATAACAAATGTATCCTTATATACTCGTATACTAGTGGTCGACCAGTGCTCGAAATTCGACCTTAATAAATTCAATATTCAGTAAGACTTTAGACAAATAATATTAAAAAAAAATATTAATCCTTTCTCAATTTGACCACACACTTTAACAATAAACAAAAGAGTATATGAGTATGTGTGTGCGAAATACTTGGTAATTTGTCTAATGTTTTGTTTATTGTTTTAATGTATTTTTATTCCATGATTTAAAAAATATATTAGCATTTTGCACTACTTCTATATATAAATTTATACTCCTCCGTCCGTGCAAATTTCGTAAAAAAGTACAAAAATTATGTTTCACTTACAGTTAATACTTTTGTACCTATTTATGTTTGTTACCTTACTTCACAAAAACTGCTGAATTGATTCGGATAAAAGTTAATGTAAACATTTTAATATGTATAATTTAACCGCTGTAGATGGCGCTGCTAATAAGCCTTTATATCTAGTACGTAATTACTTGTTATTATCGATGACAAAAATAATCATCATCTATGCTGAATTAATGAAGATGTCGCGTAAGACAAATTATATAAAACTCCCTCTTTTTAAAGTCGGCTAAAAAACGTCCAAGAGTCTCTTTTCTATTTTCTAATACATCTGCATTGGTATTATAGTATATGTTATTTCGATGTTATTGTAGCACATTTTGGTCACTTGGCAAATTTTGGGATAAAAATTAAGAATAAATAAGT
Source organism: Achroia grisella (assembly GCF_030625045.1). Lineage (NCBI taxonomy): Eukaryota > Metazoa > Arthropoda > Insecta > Lepidoptera > Pyralidae > Achroia > Achroia grisella. Next base: position 915,924 of record NW_026712791.1, read on the forward strand.
TGGGTAACAAGGTCTTGTTTGATGGTTGCACAGAGTAATAACTGATACGTAGTTTATGACATATTTAAGCAAAGATACAATAGGCGTTGTGTAAACATAAGATATAATGGATTTTAAATCTCGACAATAAAAAAATAGTGGTTAATGATTTTTAAAGACAAAAACAAAAATAAATATCGTATACGACGTGAAGTTTATAACGCTAAGAGCCTATCGTTAAACAGCGGCAAGAAAGGCTTGGTGCAAGTTACAAGAAATGGCCCTTTAAAATGTTAATATTTTATTAAAATAAAAAAAATAAACAATTAAAACACTTTTGATAAATGAATGCATGAATAAAGGTATTCTGAATTTGTTATCTTTATATAGTATAAAATGAAGTCGCTTCCGGTGTGTATGTCTATGTCGCTTAAATCTTATAAACTATGCAACGGATTTTAATGCAGCTTTTAGCAATAGATATGAGTGATTCAAGAGGAAGGTTTATTATAATGTTTAATACATCTACATCGGTGATCCGTGAGAAGCCGGTGCGGGTAGATAGTACTATATACAATGTATCAAAAACAAAGTAATTAATTCCAATTGCATCAGCTTTTTTTTAATGTAATGGCAATGACTAACAACCTGATGTCCCACTTGATGGTGAAAGTGGTAACCTTTGCATATATCATAAAATATATTAATTTTATTTACAAAAACTTAAATATTGTCAACACTAAACGAAATAGTATCAAAATGATTTATAGTTTGAAAGTTGGAATGTAAGGATTGCAATATTTGGGAGCAAACTATATAGCAAACAGCCGCACTATACACTCACACGCAATACACACATATATAGCATGTTTGACGGATTGTATAGTACATTCTAGAGGTACTGAACATCATTATACTTCTGCGGACCCAGTGCATGTAGATTGAGCTGTATTGTCTTAATATTTTAGTAACATAGTTTACAAGTAGTTTACTGACACAATATTGATCATGAGTATTTGACTTAAATAAAGAAAATAACAATCCCATCAAAAACATAAATGTGAAATGATAGCCGAGTTTAACATTATGATATATGCCTTGATTGTTGACTTCTTCGACAAAAGAGGTGAGATCTAAATGGGTGCCAAGTTCAATGGTCTGTCCTGAAATGTATTTATAACAATATAAAATATCATTTCTTCTTATAACTAGGATAATATACTTTAGCCTAAGGTCTAACTTGGCCAGTTCTCATATACCAATTATTACTTTCGATTGCTAGTTACTACTAATAATAAAATAGGAACCGACAAGTAACATGTTTAGAACTTGCGAAGGCTACAGTATATTTCGTATATGAAAACTAGCCAAGTTAGACCTTAGGCTAAAGTATATTATCCTAGTTATAAGAAGAAATGATATTTTATATTGTTATAAATACATTTCAGGACAGACCATTGAACTTGGCACCCATTTAGATCTCACCTCTTTTGTCGAAGAAGTCAACAATCAAGGCATATATCATAATGTTAAACTCGGCTATCATTTCACATTTATGTTTTTGATGGGATATCATTACTTTTTGTTCATAAATTTTTAGTAAGTACTTATTTATAACAAAATGAATATCAAATTCTTTTTTTACACTACTATATTTTTCTGCGTTTACGGGGTAAAATTGTCTTTTTTTTGTTATTTTCTATATTTTCTTGAACCTTTGAAATGTTCGAGTGAATTGTCCATTCAGCATCCGGTTTTTTTTTTACGCGTTTTCTATTTATGATTAATTTAGCCAAGTCGGGGCGGTATAATGTGCGAAGACGGTTGTACTCTACAATTGAGCTCTCTTGTGCCTTAATTTGGCTCGGATCTACATTGATAAGATGTACTCCATCTAAGGTTTTAACTCTGGAGAGTCCAACATAGGCCTGCCCTTTACTAAATATAGAGGAACCTATGTCGAGAAGAGCACTGTCAAGGCTAAGGCCTTGTGATTTGTGAATAGTGATAGCATATGCTAAGCAAATAGGGAATTGTTCCCTGTGAACATATACATTACTTAATATTTGAAACTTGGTCTTGACTCGTTCTAGTTCGTAAATTAAGTTATGTTTAAATTGTATTGTAATTTTACGTGCGCTATTGCTGTTGTTGACGTCCCAATGTACTTTCTCTATTTTTCCAATGGATCCGTTTACCAGTCCTTTACTGACATCTACGTTTCTTCGCAACATTACACGTGCACCTATTTTTATCGTGATTACATTTTCTAAGCCAGCAGTTAGCGACGAATCATCCTCGTTTTTTTTAAGTACTTCATTTGCTCGTTTTTTTAAATACCGTGGACAGTCTATTTCGTCTATCGAATTTAATTTAATTTCTGGTTGCTCCATACTTGCTAACATTGCGGTATTAAACTGGTTACACATATTTTTAGTGGGAAATAAACATACTGTATTATCGGACAGCAGTCTAAAATAAGATATGATTTCTTTAAGCCGGTCGATTTGATTTTTAGCGGTTAATTTGAGAAGTCGATGAGATAAAGTGCAACTGTCTTGACTTGTTACTATACCCATTCTTAAACGATTTAACATTTCGCCGAAGAGTTTATCGTTTTTTTGCCTCATATTTACAGTCAATTCCTCATAACAAAATAATTCTTTCCATAAATTTGGAGCACTAAGGGATCCTAAACATTTAAGAACATCAGACGAGTTTAAGTTTTCAAACGGCGACAGTTGTCTCACTGGAGGCAGTTGGAGCAGATCGCCAAACAACACTACATGAATCTTGCCGAACCATCCGTCGTCAGCGTCACCGGTGTCATATATTTCTGTTAATCGAAGATGTATGTACATTAACGTTATATTAGAAATCATAGATATTTCATCAATTATTAAAAGTACTACATCTTTTAAATCACATCTTAATACTTTTAATACTTGGTCTGATAAGGAAGTGTACTTGGGACAGTTTCCGTGCTCTACAGGCAGCTGTAGGAGCCTATGTATCGTCAGACCGTTTACATTAAAAGCAGCAATACCTGTGGGTGCAGCTACTGCAGCTAACTTATTCATTCGCTTCTTAACCCAGTTTTTAATTGTATTGATTAAATAACTTTTTCCCGTGCCGCCTGTCCCACTAACAAATATTCTCAAAGTTTTAGATTCATCTAATAAAGTCTTAGAGATCTTGTCGAAAATGCGTTTTTGGTCTACATTTAAACCTTCTATCATTTGTTTGAGCTCATCTTCAGATACCAAATCTTTAGCATTTCTAAAATCTTCCATTGCATTCACAGCTTCAACAGGTAAGAAGTTCAGAGGATTATCTAGACCATCATCTTCATGATCATCTTCCTGGCGATCTCTTTCTATTTCCGCTACTTTTTCTTCAATAATTTCAAATGCTCTCTCTATGTTATCTAAGAATTCTGTCTGCATTTCTCCGTAATCAAGTCCGTCCTTAATTTGATTTTTTAGAAAATTAAAGGCTTCAGTGTACGTATTTTGTCCAGACTTCAGTACTGCTAAATTTCGCCACGGATGAAACATTAACAAAAGCGAAAAATAGTATTTTTCTGGGTGTTTATTTACGTCGTAAGTATAGTGATTTATTAAATAAGGTCTCTGTCGTTTCTTTAAATATTTATTTGATGATAATTTATATACCTGTGCCGCTGTTGATGAAGAGGGCGGGGCTGTAACTATGTCAAACCATCGAGCGAAATTATATAAATTTATACTCTCTAAGTCTTGAGGGCGTTGAGGATAAATATTATCAACCCAAGATTCGAAATAGATATCAGTAGAATCTGATTCAAGTTCAATTATCTCTTTTTTAGCTTTTACTCTTCGGTTGCGATATATATTTACATCGAGCCATCGGATTGTGGTCTGTGTATCGGTACCATAAAGTGAAATTCCTAAGAGTGTATCACTTGCTTCTAGTGCACCACATTCTCTGTTATTGAGTGCTCGGAGGCCTACGTTAAAAAGTCTACTAGCGAGAGATTTGGTAGAATTTATGTTGTCAAAAGTGTCTACTGCGTGACTTTTTTCACTTTTAGTTGTATATTTTGTAATATAATAATTTAGAACAGCTGTCTTTTCGCCTACATACTGTAAATCCATGTTGCCATTCCAAGCGAGAAGGATTGCTGGATTATAGTCGTTAATGTAACAAGATTCTTTTTCGCGAGGTATATTATAAAGTCTACTCATTTTTAAAGTTTTTCTAGCCGCTATTGACTCGGTTACACTATTAATCGTTAGATATTCAGTTACTGGTCGTGGAAATCCAAACCTGCAAACCGTTGTAAAGCTTGTTTTTGTTTTTTTCTTTCGTAAACAATATGTGTTATGTTTATGCATCTGATAATTGATAACACGATCATGTAATGTTGGGGATACATTTTTATCTGGGATAGAACATGTAACGTATTTATTAATAAACTCTGCCACCTCCTCAACAGTCGAAACTTGCAGTATTGGTGCATCTTTTACCCACAACATTAGATGGAAATGCTGTAAACCCCTAGACTGGTATTCACGTCGCCAGAAATAATGTTCTATTTCACCTAAAGGAGCCTTAGGTGATGTTAAAAAATCTAATATTGATTTAAATTTAATATCAATAAACCGCGACGCTGAAACTGGGTCCATTGCTACTAACTCACTAGTAGATTTATTTCTTGCATCAGAACCATTGATTAGTTTAATATAATCTGCGAGGTCCGTCCATCTCCATTCGGAAGGACTGATTGTTAAAAACCAAGTAGCCGGTCCTTAATGACGAGTCATACACATAACATCGCTTCTAGGTTTTTTCCAGAATTGCTCGGTGTTTCGTAATCTACTAAATATGGCCATCAAATCTCCTTCGAGCTCGCTTTTCTCTATTTTTTCTAAATACTGTTGCGCTGTTAATTTTTGGTTTAAATTAGTTACATTTAATTTATAAAATATACCTGCATTTAATTGTCTTATATTTGCGTCATTCAATAAATAAAATAAATATTGCTGGTTAAGTCTGAATCGCGAGTCTTTGGAAGTTAAGCGAGATTTTATGAATTCTGCACTTGTAATTTTTTTTTCGCGATCATAAAATTGACCAAACTTGCCCTTATTAAATAAATCTGGAAAACATAAAGTATCAATATCCTTATTATGATTATCGATTGGTGCAGCATTCACTTTCAACATTTGATATAGAGCGCAAGCTGTACTATTTTGTTTCTTTTCGTGTAGCGGGTATATTGTATACTGTTCGTAAATATCTTCCTTATCTTCGGTTACCTGAGTGAGAAAGGCAGACTGATTTTGTAACTCCTTTTCGTTCTCATTTAGCTCTATAGTATGGTTTAAATTTTGGTCAAGATTGTCTAATAAATTATTAGAATTCGCCGGTAAAATTATGTTTCTGTAATGAAAGTTATTCTGTTTTAAATATACTAATGCCCTGTATATATTGCCGATATCCACTAAGTCTTGCCACATTATTTTAGTTTTAGTCGGACAGCTTCGCAAGATTATATAAAGCTCTTGATTGGGGTTTAATGATTCTTCGGGTTTAGGCAATTTATTTAAGGTATTTTCTATAGGTAATGGCAAATGAAATGTCCTTCCTTTAACTTTTTTTATCATCTGTTTGTTAGGTATATTTTTATTTCCCACTGGAATCAAGCTAGTTACTACTTGAAAAGCTTTAGCTCTTTGTATCAACATTTTTTCATAGTTATTAAGATCACTTAATTGCTTAGGTACGTCACCGTAATATAAACTATTAAGTATAGAATTAGGAGGTAAATCATTTGTTCGGATTTTTTGTAGGCATAAATGACAGATAAACGGACTGGGCTCAATATGAAATGTTTCATTGAAAAGTTGTAACCTTTGCCATATGTCAGTTTCGATAGGATTTCTTAGTTTATTAATAGCGGACAGGTCACGTAAACAAAGAAGTCTATGGCAAGATATGCAATGGTGTATCGGTATATCATCGCATCTTTTTTTCAAGGTATTAAAAGCGCATTTATATTTTTCTATTATTAAGTCTTCGTTCATTTCGCTCTCACGCATATTTAATTCACAATGAGCATTTTTGATATCAAAAGGTACTCCTAATTCACATAATTTATCTACATTGACAGAGTTCAAATCACAATCTATTGAATTTATATTTTTGCAATAACATATTAACTGATAGAGCTCTCTAACAATAGTTCGTATTTTAGGGAAATGGGTTTTTATGTTATAAAGTATTTTAATTTTATTTAAAAACTCTTGACTCTGATTAGATATTAAATTGAATATATCTATGGCTGACTTTGAATTTATATATTTGAAAACATCCAATAAACTTTGTAGAATTGATTCATCTAATAAACATTGTTTGGGATTACAAGACCAAGATACATTATTATTTTCATTCTGTAAATTAAATATCTCAGCTTGACCCTCATCGTTTATTGACACAGTTTTATCCGAACAAAACATTTTATACGAACTTTCATAATAGTATGGTTCTTGAGTGCTCACATGTTTAGATTCTCCGGCAAAAATAACAAATTTTTCTAATATGTCATTGTCAGAAGAAATACTTTTCATTTTTTCCATACTTATTGTAATTTTACTTTGAACGCGATTTAAAACTTTTGAATAATTATCTAGTATATTTTTACGACGCTCAAGAACCCACTTCACAATTTTTTCAGCTTCTAACTTTTTTTGCTTTCCAATTTTGTCTGTTAGTTTGTTAATTATGTCATTTCCATTAGTATACGATAATTTTTTCTTCGCGTAGTATAACTTCGAAGATCTTTTATCTACATCTGGATTTTTTTCAGTATAACGTTTTGCCGCGGTTTTACGCACCTTTGTGTTTTTATCCAAATAACGTTTTACGGCTGCCTGGTACACCTCGGGGTGTTTGGCTACATAACGTCTCTGAGAATTTTGAACTACTTCAGGATGCCCTTGTTTATAACGCCGATTAGCATCACGCCGTTGTTCCGCACGGGATTTCTCAGACGTTTTAGGTCGACCTGGTTTACGCTTTTGTGGACGGCCCCTTTGTAACGGAGATATACACAAATTATTGATGTCTTGTTCCACTGGAATACACACGTCATAATGGCCCGAAGAGAGATTTCCTGTAAAGAGCAAGCGCTTCGTAGGATATCCCTCTTCACCGAACAAACCTAGCAGAACACCATCCTGATTATACACTTCGATCTTAATATTATGTAAATTTACTGCAGCCTTTAATTCAGAAACAGCTCCATACGTTGTTGAACAAAGCATGCTTGCTCGATACTCTTCTTCAGAGCAGTAAGGATCCCCGTTTGGAGCGCTAGTGTACATACTTAAATCATTCCAGTTACGACATACATACTCTACTATAGTTTCACGCAACCTATTTGTTTGTTGTATATTATTATACTCAAACAATAAATATGCAATCGAATGGAATAGGCAGCTTCCATCTGGAGGCATTGGAATAATTCGGTGTAAGGTAAGTGTGTAACCCACCCGTAATTCTATTGTATGACTCATTGTACAATATAAGTAATAAAAAGAATTTTTTTAAGAAGTTATGTAACAAATTACCTGTAGTATTTTCAAGAAAAACAATTTGTTAAAAATGAGTTGTAATCTCGAAGTCATTCGGAGTTAAATGTACATTTCCTACTTAAAACTAATATAACTGTACTAAAATTATTATTACTTTTTGATTTAAACTATTGCCTATATACCATACTTACTTACTAAAAGAATTGTAGTAATAATATAATCACAACTACATAAGATATAAGAAAACCTATGAATTTCGTAGCATAAATCTTATAGACCCTATAGGTATCAAGAGAAAACCGTACGTCAAGACGGCGCCCGCGCTTCTGAGCGCGGCTGCCACTCGCTCGGATACGTTTAGATTTTATTGCACCGCACCCACCCCGCACCCCCGCTCCGGCGTCACACCGCGCGCCGTATACCAAAATGCCTATTATTGAATAAATATTTATAAATAATGATCTTACACTATTGGTGTGCGATAAATATTGAAACAATTATACTAAATCCCAGTTAATAACGTAATAAATACGGAACTCCACTGTACTCTTTTATTATTGTTATAAGTATACTTTAGACAGATTATATAGTAAATTTACCGCTCAATGCAATGTTTGAAGTTCGCTAGTTATCGACCGACACTGATGTGAAGGGGTCAACGTAAATTGGTAATGATCGACGTTTTCATACAATATTACTTTCCGTCCAGTACAAGATGAGATATTTCGCCAGGGATCAATGTCAATTGGTGGCTATCGACGTTTTCATAGAATTTTAGTAATCGTCCAGTATAAGTTGAAATATAATCAATTAAAGTGAAAAATTGTAGTAAAATGATAACAATTTACCAGTTTCAGATTTTTTCCTTTATATTCACCTAATTACCTATCTGCATGCCAAATTTGAACTTCCTAGGTCATCTGGAAGTGGGTTATAATTTTGATCTATAGTTGATCAGTGATAAAAATGACGATTTTTGGACATTAATATCTAAATAACCGTTTGAGATATGTTTATGAAATTTGGAACACATATTTATCTCGCAAGTCTCAATATATGAACCAAATTTGACAGGTTTGTGTGAAAGAGTTTTTGAGTTATGAGGGGGTCAAAAGTGGCTCCAAATGGTTCGTGTAAATATACACACGGTGCTGCAAGCCAGTTTACTTGAACCTCGGCTTGACACGCTACCGCGTGTCTAGATCTTAGTCGCTCATGTCTCGTAACTTGAACGGAATTATCATGACCGGCCTTCGTACGGCTGATAGACATTATTACCGACATTATTCGGCCTTTCCTGTCTCCAAGCGGTTTAGTTTGATGTCTTAACACTTATGACACAGTGTCACCGTGTATTATATGTTACACATATTCTGTGTTGCCGCTCTAAAATAAAATATCTAAAATATTACATTGTTGTGTCTATGATCTAACCTAAAAATAACTAAGTGAGATAACGTAAGTAATAATAATAAATTATGTAATAACAAATTAAAATATCAATTATTATGCACAATTCCAATAGAAGGAATCGCATCTTAATTTCGACTGTATGGTTGTATAGTATTTGTTTATGCCGTAAGTAAACGAAATCGGATGATGCCTTTTACAAATGGATATTAGCATATGTTCATCTGGTATAACATAAATGAATAATACTAGGTACCTATATATATGTATATATATTACTCACTAAAAACACACAAACAACCAAAATTCGCGCTGTGTATGTAATATGAGTATAGATAAACATATAAGAACTGCACAGATATGACGTTTTGATGCTAATTAGGTATTAACAAATCCCACATCTTTTTTTTAAATGGCAATACTATCTGTCATATAGAGTACAAATATGATTCAACCGCCTACACACATCTATTAACATAAAACATATAATACAAGGTCACTTTCGCTCATACGAAACAGGAAATTTCATTGAAAATTTCATGGAATAATATTGTTCATAAAAATATAACTTATAATGAGAAACAGATTCGAACTAAGGACGATCGACATTAACAAACCATAATTATTAATTTCGATGTTATGTGGAGTTGAGTTGAGTTGATGGAGAGAGTTGAGTTTTGTTTAAAACTATAATATAGGTGAAACATACATTAAAGCCTATATGCATAATAAGTATCAGTTTGAAGTTTGATAACAAAAATCCATAACAAAAGGTAATTGCTAATTCGACAAAGTGCTAAAAATCATGCTGTATAAAAATTTGTACTGTAGTGTAGTGAGTATAATTGCATAAAAGTATAGCGTTTGTTATGTGACGAAAAATCTTGAGTCACAAACAAGACTGGTGCGGGTTGCACCACCAGACAGCCACTGGGCGACCGTGGGCTGCAAATGTCATATCGATGTAAAAGGATAATGGCAAAGGAACTTTTAATAAAATATATCATGCTGTAAACATTGGGTGAGTAATCGCAAAAGCCCTTTTACAGGGTCGATCTCTTGACCAATTTTTACAGCCTGTGTCTATATACGGTAGATTGATATTTTTATATAAATAAACTACAATACATACAAATGACGGTCTTATCGCTAAACAACCTTGTCCAGATAAACATTTACTAACCTCGGAGATTTTTTTGATGAATGATTATGGAATGGTGCTGACGCCTGCGCTAACGGTTTACGCTGGCGGGGCACCAGTGGACGATAAGATAAACATGAGGTCAGGACAGTTAGGCTATCGTGACAAATTCATTAGGAATGTATCACGATGGTTTCCAGGAGGAACCGCATGGAGATCAACCTGACATGCTAGCAATAAGATTATCAGTACACATTACTAACAATCCCCTTTCCCTCCACCTCGGAGATTTGATTAGAACAAGACAAAGTACTACCAACTAATTTACCAAGATTTCCAACAATTTTTAAGAAACCTATACTATAGACTATAGGTCATAATGAAGGGTTGTGTCTTCGAAGGGTACAAAATAAAGCCGTAAAGTTGTAATTTTTATATCACTTATTTTCAAAATTAAGTATTATATAAAACTAATCTTATTGATCATTAACTAACGACCCATGTTCGTTTCTCACGGGGTTGGTAAATATATGAAATGTGAAAACTATATCAAAATCAACAGACAGACGAAAATAGCGACTTTGATCGTTTTATTTAAAGATAAACTTATGTTTCTACAATTTCGTAATTTCTCTTAGGCATACACAGACTACTGAAAGAGTCTTTATTCAATATAGGGATCAAAGACTAACGTGAGTATCATTGTATTGAATTGTATTATTAACTATTGTATTATAGTGAAATTTAGTATAGAGCATGTTTCTATTAACTGTTGAGAAATCATTGTTTGCAATGTGTAGTCAGCATATGACAGTTTTACATCAAACGTTTGTTTTTAAATTGTCATCATAAAGCTACTGCAAACAGTGATTTCATCATTAAAGTACCTACTTATCTGCATACTGCATATAAATTTAACATGATCGTTGAATAAACGTTTGTCTCTAAACTATCTAATTATCGTCTATAAATATATTCCTAAAACCGTATTCAGAACTTTCTAAATATATTATATCTAAACTATATCTATATTTTAATACAAGACAAATAATAATATTTTGTTATTTACAAAATATTATTATTTGTCTTGTATTATTATATCAATATGCCAATTACGAATTATTAATTAATTCATTAAATAATGGATGGCGCCGTTGACTGTTTTCAATGTGGCGTCTACAAAAGTACAAGAGTTTTAAACAAACTGTTGATATTAATTACACTGCACTGAGTACAGGAAATATGCAATAAAATTAACCTTCACATATTTTTACAAATAAGTCTCTGTCTGTCTGATTTTACGTACTTGAACCCGAAGATATATTTGCATTGAATCCATTACGAAGATATCAATGCCAATAAATCCTGTGATAGCTGTAATGTACTGTAACAACGGTTCTATGTACTGTTATATCACAACAAACTATTATGAAACAACTTTGGTTTGATAATTTCAAAGTAAACTTATACAAGAGAATTTTATTCTATATAGAAACAAATTACTACAAATTTTCTGGAAATAAAAATAATTCTGGATACTCATAAACATCGTTACGACTGTAGCCCTATAGGGTGTCCTATAAGGTATATACCCTATATATAGCCTATATACCCTATAGGGTAGTCCATTGGATAATTTCTAGTTTTTGGTCATAACAGTTGACACACATTTTTCTGAGAATATTTTAATGTTTACTAGCTATAAGTATATATAGTAGTAATAGTTGTCTAGGTAGTATATATTAGATTTAACAGTACCAGGCAACGGAACTCACGAAGACCGACTGTTCCATCTTATTTTGTATTTAATTTGTATAATATAACTAAAAAGTAATAGAGTCGAAACCTAAAATTCCGAATAGATTTCCTTTTACTTCGAACCTACTATAATTATATATTACTTGCTTAATATTATTATTATTTAGGCATCGACTGAGATATGAAATTGTGAAATTTCCGTTACACTAACAGACGATAAAAATTCATGCGGACAAAGTCGTGGCAATCATGTAGTTTATTATGTATTTGACACATTGACAACAACAACCTGACAATGTGCTAACTGTCAATATTTTAATAAGAAAACCATCACTGACAGTCAATCCCTAACTTTGGGGTTCTATACCAAAAAATGTATAATGAAACCCTAATTTACTTTGTCTGTCTGCCTGTCACACTACAATGTTTCCGAAATGACTAATGTTTCATACGTATAACACTAAAATACTGTCATCAAAAGAAAAGGAAAATAAAAAATATTTTATTTATTTTTCAAGTGAAAATAAGGCTTTTGAATTTTTGGAATAATATTTTTTAATACTTTCAAAATTTCAATAAACGAAACTAGATGATCTAATTTTACTATCATATTTCTTCTAATCTAAGGAAATATAATCATAGCCCAGCGGCTATTTCTTGTAAGTAATATCGTTATAAAAATAAGTTAAAGCTGAAATAATTGTCATATGTGTAGAAAGAATAAAACTACATTTAAATAGCATTCAGAACCCTCAATGACAGTCAATTCTCACTGTACCGGCGTTCATAATGTACTTGAACCTGAAACCATATTCGATTTATGCATGTTTTTATACTAAGTATATTTAAAGTGGAATATTTTGGAATATTATTTAAATTTTATACAGACAATTTCCTAGTCGAATATTAATATTATAAATATAAAAAAAACATACGTTTATTACTATTTTCGACTGTATCACACTTACCTGATGTTTATCATTATATGTCGCCCAATATAAATAATATCTTTTTGAATTATAGCTTACGTGTTATTCTGATGTATGCTGTGAAAACGTAACAAACATCTATCGATTCATCTATCGATACTCACAAACCTTCGCGTTTATGATATTAGTAGGAAGTAAGATTTGTCTCTATGTACAGCGGAACATCATGTTATTGATACCGTGTCGCAACAACAGACGGACTGGTACTATTTTTCACTGCGATGTTGACTTTTAATTCACAATTGTTTGAAAATATTCCCATCCATGTTATGCCGTTTGGTTAACGTCATCCATTCTACGAAGTTTGAGGGTTCACAGGAAACAGACATACCTACATACGTACATGAAACGAAGACATTTTTTTTAAATAAAGAGATCAACACCAGCTCCTGATTGTAAGTGACTCAAGATAAACACTGAGCAATTTTTTCTAATTATTCTAATGCTATTGACTGCAGCTAACCTTTCCAGCTTCACTGGACAAACAATGAGCGTAAGTGGAAAGAGAGAGAGCACTCGAAACCAATCTCAGATACTTATTCTAAGATGAGTTGCACCTATAAATATAGGCGTAATCTTTCATTTTTTCAAATTAACATAGGAACCTGAAATACGTTAGCAAATTTCTGGCGGATAATAACTTACAAGCAACTAATTAAGTGCTGCAAGTGTGCATTGAGACAGAACAATATTTGCAGCAATAACTTTGAATTCCTCGAAACAATATAACACCCAATCACCTCCCCTCTACTTTCACGGGTTAATGCTGCCAGTTTTATGCGCCGGCGCAGCTTGTCGTAAAACCCTCACGTTGGTCGAGATCTATGGACTCAAACCTACCTGCTTACTGTATGTTCAATTAACAAAAGAAATTTTGCAGTATTATACTAAAAATAAACTCATTTTTCAACTGTTTTATTAAAATAATATTATAACATCTTTGCCCACACGTATTTAGTAATAAGTCGTGGCATAGTTATTTACTATCCTGAATTACACCTAAGAGGTCATGAGTTCAGATCCAGCATCTGCCAGAGAAGTATCTCCTAAAAAAGAACTGTATATACCTTTATATTTCTAACTAACGTTCCGGTCTTTTTACGGATATCCGATTACTAAACTGACATCAATCCGATACCGAATGGTAAGTACATCCCTTGTCCCGTTAGATTCAAACACCCAAATGTAGGCATCTCAGTATTGCGTACACCACAATATCAACTAAACATATAGTTTTGGACTAAATAATAAAATTTACGATGGAAAAAGAAAAAATCGAGCTCTAGCCAACACATCTGGCAAAGCAGGCGAGACGGTATTGTTATGTTTAAAATAAAAAAAAACAGTATATGTATATATGGTCATAATATTAATATTTCCGTTATAACTTGACTGTGTAACTTAACTGTAGAGGCACAACATATAGGTATACAATAATGGCGTAACATATAAAACTAGCAAAATACGTAAATTAGGTAGTTTATCTACGTATTAAGATTTAAGAATACTTCATATATATGTTTTTCTCTAAAAAAATAACTCTCTCATTTAAATTATTACATATTTAATTTGCAAAATAATTACTGCCTTAGACTCATATATTGTTATTAAAATTTATTTAAAATACCTTAAGTTACTATTATTAAATAAAAGCTTCTTATTTTTACATATTTAATTATTATAGTGAGGCATATAACTGATAGCATTGCAGTAATCTCTGTATATTTATAATATACTTCTAAATATTTTTTTATTTATTTCAGTGAATTGTGGACCATATAAATAAACTATAGTAACATACATATGTAATAATAATATAAATAAGCATAAATATAAAACTATCTTTGGTAAAAAACGATAATCTGTCACGTCAGCGCCGATACACCACCTCTTCGGGCAGTAGTCATTCTTCATGAAGGTCGGTAGCATGTTGGTGTGGACCCGGGCCACAAACGAATAATGAGGCATGAAAGTGTAATTAATAACTAACCGAGCAAATGTTTGAACTGGTTCGTGACCAGGTCATTACGGGGCGCGTCTCATTTGGTTAATTAAATATCTACTGTTAGTATTACTGCCGTTGTTGTAGCGTTGGCACTTTCTTCTATATTTGTAGCATATCCATCAGGGATGTTAGGGAGCTCCGTAACCGTAACCGAAATGATCGGATATCCGATATAAAAAAATATTCGTAACCGTAACTGAATCTGAAATAAAAGTTTCTAATAATATCGAGTAGGAGCCCAAATTAGGTATGTTATGCAACCATTTAATTAGCTATTTGTATTTTACTTTTGAAATTACTTAATAAATTAATATGCGTAACCGAAATCCGATATCCGAATCTACTAGAAAATCCGAAATAATTTCGTATCCTAATCCGTATCCGTATCTGATATAATAATCATTTCTATATCCGTAACTTATCCGTATCCGCAATTTCATATCCATAACATCCCATTTACCCACATATTCTATAATACGAAAATAAAAATAGAATGATCTAAATATTTATTACACAGATTCATTTAAGCCCAAACTTCTAAAGTAAACAGAGCTCGTACTATTGTAATTATATTTTCTATTTAATTATAAAAGCAATAAGTTATGTCACCACATAATTAATAATAGTGTTATAAGTATTCTAATTGACCCGTCACAGAATACTTAATTAAAAACAGAATAAATGCTAAAGGGATTATCCAAACTTGTTATTATAATTAGTAGTGAATATTTTCTCTTATTATTTTTATCTATTACCTATTATTGAATGCAGTCACAATATAAAATCTAGATAAATAATAAAAACCTACTAAAAGGTTCCTGTATTTTCCATCATTGTTATTGCACAGAGATGAAATTATTCAATGTTCTTTAAAATAATTGAATTAAGAACTTTCACCTTTTAAACTTTGAAGTTCTTGAATTTTTGCAATAATAGTATTATTTTTTTAACATAGTTATTATTTTCTGCTTTGAAAAAAAAAACGCTGTAGGCCGTAGAATTAATTCGAAATCCACCGATGTGTGAACGGCGCCTTACTCTAATCTCCTTACACACAGACTAGTGCAAAATATGACTTGTTTAACTTGACGACGCAAGTGCATACCCACAATCTATTACCCGAGATTATTGTTTCCCACTACTGAACAATCAGTGGCAAATATTGATAACAATTGCGATACGTCGCTCACCTTAGAACAAAAGACAATATGCACGGACTACGAACAAACAAGACTTCTCCAAACAAACTCAGTTATTTCAAACAATTACTCAGATTTCACTCGTGCGTCGTTTAAAATGTGAGATTTCACTGTACACTGCACTCGAACAAGTGAAACATTTTATTTGCGGTACAAGGTGATAGTCGTTCCTGGACGATGTCCAATACAAAATTCTACGATATTGTAAAAAAAAATATATATTGTATTTACGACAGACATTGAATAGACTACTGACCGACTGATACCGTTTCTAATCGTCCGTTATATTAGATTTATTGATATAGGACTCTTTTACTGAAGACAGTCTTATGCGTGCTATCTTTTTTCTAATCGTAATTGGAATGGCAAACGAGCTGACGGCCCACGACTGTGGTAATTCAAACATCGCCTACATAATTACATGAACAGCACCAAGGACATCATGTCGCCAACCAAGTGACACCTCAATGCAGTCCTACGTAAGCAGCGCATGAGAGAAACTTTCGGAGAATCAAGTCACCGAATTCTGTAATTTTTATATATCGGCCTGTTATTAAGTAGTTCATACACAAAAAAATTAAAATGTATAATTGCACAACAATTGTTATTAGAGCAACAGGCAAATTTTTCTTCGTCTTGGCTCAATCTGTATTGCAAATGAGCGGTAAAATAAAAAAAAATCCTTTCCAAAACTGCTATAAATTATATTAGACTAATATTATTTTTATTTCCATTTCTGCAGTATTATAATAATATGATAGCAATATTTTATAGCAGTGTCTCTGTTGAATCCGTTTAATTACTCATTGTATTAGTATATAGCTGTATGCCTGTATTGCAATACATAAAACTTAATAAGTTCTCCTGGTTAGAGATACTTATTGCAGTTACTTCAAAAGAAAATATGAGCAGCCTACAACGATATTTAATTACCGATATGTCAGTTCATATTTCGTATAGTTTGCGTAACTGTAGACGTAGCGAATAACGCAGCACGATGAACGCAGTGTATAAATAAAAGCTGATAAGCTGTTTTTAAATTATGTTATATACGATATGTTTTAGTTATTCTGGTTCCCCGATCAAAATGTACCTATATGAATTTTGACGAATTTTTTATGCAATCAATTAGTTTTACGGTCCATACTAATTTTATCGCGATAGATATATATTATATATTTTTTTAGTACACATGTAAACGATAAGAACATAACTACGATTTATTTTAACATTATGTTTTACAATAATAAACTACGACGAATTCTGTTGAAACAATGTATGTATGTAAACGTTATTACGAGCCCACATAGATTTGTTATTCATTCATAAACCGGTACATCATTCGCGATAGGTTCTGTTGTGCGTCAATAGAACTTTTTGCAAATCAAATCTCTTCTCGTCCATAAATATGGCGTTTCTCATAAATACGTAATATTTTTCAAACACATTGGGAATGCTAATAATGTACCCTCACTACAGATCTAGGTGAAAATCTATTTATAAGTGTCAGTAAGTACCTCCGTAACATAATAAATACATAATTAAAGTTGCACTGGGACTAGAAATTTATATTTTTAGAGATGATTGTATACCACCTCACAGTTAGTATGGAGAATAGGTATCATGGTCTTTACCGGAATAAAAAAAAATAGATCATATTTTTTTTTTATTCCGGTACAAACCATGATACCTATTCTCCATGCTTAATGTGAAGTGCTACATTCAAGCTTTTAACATTGTTTAAATAACACACCTCACCCTACCGCATCAGTCCGCATTGAATCATGATGCAACCTACCATAACGTTACGTTATTTTTTACTTTATTACTAAACTTTGACGTCCCATAAACAATCTCACAGCACCGCAAACTTAAAAACGTACGTATGTTTAATACAAGTACGAGTACAATCGTATTACGTATATGTTTAACGACAATTTACCTATTTACGACAGAGACACACAAATAATAAGCACACAAGATATGCGTACGTAATATTGATATCTGCAAATTCTACAATAACATGACGTTATTGGATGTATCCACGTCAAATTACAAAAGACCTTGTAGATACAAATTACATTTATAAAAACAAACATAATATACCAAGGATAATTCACACAGCGCCATCTAGTGCCAGGGAACATAGTCCGTACAGAAAATAATTAAAATTATTTTAATTGATAACATATATGTAAATTTTGACGTAATCATATAATGTTAATTTTTCATTCAGTCTTCCTAGCGAAAAATCTGTTTTCCGTTAACCTTGGTGCATACCACTTTTCAACTAAATAAAGATATTTATATTCAAAACAATAACGTTAAAAAATTTGGCGTGTACATGCACATTACATAGATAATATAATAGATAGGTATTATATATAGCTATCATACAAATACATACAATTGGCAAAAAAACGTCACCACCGCACCTCACTTATCAATAGGTCATAGATCATCGACCCTGGTTAAGTGTAATATTATATATCGATAAACATTTCTTCACTGGTACAAAGAGCACAAAAATTCGATTGTAATAAACGATACAAGGTATTTCCAATTCATTTTAATAACTAAATAGTAATATATAATTTTTCCAACTATTATATCAACATAGCCCGAAGCATAGATATTGAAATTATAAATGTCACAGCTACTTGTTTTGCTATAACTTTAGACGCAAAGTAATAATGTAACCAATACATGAGGTGTGACTTTTCTTTATGACTTTTTACTAATTATCTTTTTCGGTGGTGTAGATGTTTAGTACATTGTGATAATCCCGAGTTCGACTCCTTGCACGATGCAAACATCTGTATTCATGAGTATGATTGTTTGCATTTGTCTGGGTGTTTCTTATGTATTTTATGTGTGTATTTGTGTATGTATTTCTATCAGTTGTCACTAGACAAATAGTGCAAAATTTTACCCTATTTTAGAACTAGTTTTCCAAGCCAATATAAAGCAAGTAATCGAGTAATCATATTTAATGAACCATTTCATACAATTTTTATATTTGCATTGTATATAAAAATCAGGTCTACCGTAAAATTAAAATGTATTTATTCAGTGAATAATTGATATCGCTTTATTTACTCGACTGCCCAAAGAGTAGTTCTGAAATTGACTTAAAAATGTCCTCTCCTAATAAAAAAAAGAAATCGTAAAATTCTCTCACAACTACTTGCCAGCTTGTAACAAAGTAAAAAGACCCCAGTGGCGAAGATATTAATAGTTTATACATAATACTAACATATTCATTATAGTTATTGAAACTAAGAACAAATACTACAGTTAAGAGAATTATAATGATATGTCAATCTTTATGGTACAATCAAACAAGTTGTTAATACCATTCGTTGTGCTAAATATCCGGTCATATACCTACTATATATGCATAGACATCCATAAAATAATTAAATTCGGTAGACAAATAAAAAGTGATAGCAAAATGTATAAACGAACGAACAATGTAGGTTATCAAAACTATACGTGCTGACCGAGATCAGAGTCATGCCGAATTCGAGACAGTCAATCGTACCTTTCTCCGAGAACAGCTGATTGGCGGGCAGCCAACTGTTGCTTGAGACACGGCGTCGCCAAGTAACCATGGATACCCAATTATATTAACAGACAGATCGACTTACGACGTGTTTAATTGGTGCATTTGGACGCCACCAATGTAGTCACCAATTTAAGTAGTAAGTCTATAGTTTCTCCGTTAAATTTATTTTTATACAATGGGTAGAAATGCGATATACTTCAGAGAGTTTTGTCAAGCTGTAAGTGATATTATAATATAATAATTCTGGGCAGGGAATATAAAGTTTTTTGTTTAATTATAATATATAAAACTTAATAATTAAAATGTCGTGTCATTTCATCATTGTTATTATCAATGTGCTTACAAATTGATGTTACTTTCAGTACGTACATATTATATTTATATTTAAATTAAGTAGTTATTTTCAATCATTCATTCTTTTATTTAAATTAAGAAAGATTTATTAAAAATTAATAAGAAAATTCTACTCGTAATTAAAATGACAAATTCGGCGTCTTATCAAAGTAACATAACTCCTCTAACTCTGCCAAGTGTATTTACTATATTATACTTATATGGACAAACACGGTATTCGGCGTAACAATAGTCTTTCAAAAGAATCCTTTTTTGCTAAGGCTAAAATATTTACTATAAAAATAATATAATTATAATTATAAATCATGTAAGACTAATAATATCCTTTTTACTAATATATTTTTTAACACAAAACACTACAGCATTTATCTGCCATCACGAGAATATAATTGTTGAATATTATACAACAAAAAAATAAAGTTGGCAGCTTAATTCGCACAATTAGCCAATTAAATATAATATTAGGTATCAAATTAGCTCAAACTAACATAGATCCGTAACAATGTCTGCACAATGTATACAACAAAACCTCTATTGAGCAAGGTTTTTTTTTAATATTGTTTTAAGGTCCTCGTAAATAGGTATAATTATAATATTGTAATTTGTACTATTCTTCGTAATAAATTCTGTATAAGAAGAGACAACATAACATCACTTATTAATAACAATATTCATGAGTTTAACCCTAAGCTTTATTTATACTATTTAAAGGTGTATTATAAAAATCGCAGAAAAATTATAAATACATAAACTGAGGTATTAACTTTATTTACTATTAAGTAGACATTATATATAAACGTAATTATGATTTATCTCCATTCTAGCTTATAATTTATTTAGCAATTTCAGTCACGCAGGTTTAAAAGGTTTTTTGTAGAAGTCATAATATGTATACTATTTCTTTTTTAGTACTTCGAGTTGTATTTATTATCTGGATTGTGGCTTGGGGTTATAATCAAAATATTGAATAACATATTTTTATCTTACATATCTTACAAGCGTATAGGTAAAAATGCTATGTTAGAAAATATAGTAATATTTTTTACCAATGTTGTGTGTTGCCTTTTCGGAGGATTAAAAGTCTTGCCACTGTACTGTGATTTCACTGCTTATCTCATCCCTCAACCACAATACAACTCACTGAGTTGCTTAGAGTCTTAAGTACGTAAAACAGAGGTACCCACGCAGACGACTTTCTAAAAAGTCTACTAAAAAGTTTCAAACTATTCATTAAAATGTGCCATCATCGCCTAAAATAAAACAAAACAGAAAATGCGCTTCTACAATACTTGAATAAACAAAATACGAATGTGTTATTTTCGTTCGTTTGCTGGATTTCTGTTTGAATAACTACGATATTTATTAGCACTGGAATTACTTTATCCTACACTGTTATCGGAGTTAGATAAGATTTGTTAATCTCTCTGTGACGCTGTGAAAATCGTGGTCAGTTGATTTTACCCAATTTAGGTATTATACATGTGGCCATGCATGTCAATATGAATTTATCTTAGTTTCAGTTCTTTACATTGTCTTTATAATTTAATTATTTTTCGAGTAGCTGAGATGTTATTATTATTGATAATAATAGTCATAACCGCAGGACAATTAGCACAGCATTATATAAATAGTTATAAATAATACCATCTATAGAAATAGTAAAATTATTTTGACAAATTATATTTACAAAAACGTGTAAGAGGTACTAGACCTATAACAGAAGCTCCGCTTAACTTGGGACTAGATGGCGTTGTGTAAATTGTCCAGGGATATTATTATTATAGAATACTTCAAAAATAAAAGACCATTTAGCTTGGAAATAGTAGCACATAGCACTTTTAAATTATTTTTATAATAGTGTTAAAGCTAGCTCACTAAAGGGTTAAGGTAATTGTAGTGACATAATTGTCGTCATAAGGTGGATGTAGAAGAAAGCACCAAACTTACAGGTAAAGCCAGAATGGCCATTCCTAATATCAATTTACTTGTATTTTATATTTCGCTCTATCTAGAGCACAGTCTGAATATTATCAAAGATAAAGTTAGGTAACATATACAAGGTTGTTTTGCTCAATGGTTATCAATAGTTGTGGTTTCATAATCGGTTAGATAATTGTTCAATGAATTATGTAGAGATTTCAATGTCATGTCAATGATAATGATAGTTTTATTTTATTGAAAAAGTTAATAAAACAAATAATAAAGAATAACTATAACTAACAGATTATTTAATACTTTAAAAAGATCTAGTCTGTAAAGAAATGCAGTAACTTCTATGCTATAACGTGTATTCAAAGTTACACTAGCAGGCTCCTATCAGATTTGGTTGAGCAAAGAGAAACACGAGCGGTGAAGGCGAGTGTCGACATACGTTGGGCAAAGGGCCCCTTAAAACCTACACCTTGATCAGAAATCCCGGGAACTGATCGAAGTTGTCCTATCTGTCACAAATTTATTCTTCCAACATTTAAATCAGCATAAAATATAATTACAAATGGGAACACTCATAAGGCAATTGAAAATAGAGGGTTTGCAGACAAATGACAACGTATGAATGTCACGAACGTATAATAACGTAAAATCTATGCTACTGTTCATTTATATAAGCAACAGTTACCACTAACTCTCACGTGAGGCGCCATCTTAATTGCCATTACAATTATATAAAAAAGTAAGAAAACAAAAGACTTGGCCTCACAATGAACTACTTAAACTGTTGAAAATTTATGCTTTAAGTTTTTTTTATTTAAACGTTCTTTTATTCTTCCATTAAATATAGTGTTGACGTGCTAAAAGTCATCCAATTTATTTGTGCTGTACAGTTTACGTTATGAGAAAAAAACTATCTTGATAATTATTATGCGTAGTTTACATATTACAACAGATCGAAGTAATTCATGCTATCATCAAATTTTAGTGATGTAACATATCGCATGCTTAATACAAAACTGCATTAACTCTATAATTTCAAATTTGGGATATCGACTTTAATAACTTTCAATTTAAAGTCTACTTTTCAATTTTTTATTTTTTTAGTTAAAGTAGTTAATATGGAGAGAGATATTTAATCTGAATCACGTTAATTCAGAATTAGTATTTTAAATTTGATATATTCAAAGTCAATTAAAATTAACTAACGTATCTTGCACAAGTTCTTAAATTTAACTATTATACTCCATAAATATATATTATATATCTCAAATACAATAAAGAGTATAAAATAAGAAGAGAAAGAGGAAAAAAATACAAATAATCTGTACAATAAACAAAATTTGATTGTTAATAGCGGACGAAGTATCGGGTAATAGCTAGCTATACTTACGGAAAAAACTAATTCGGTTCTAATAAGCATAATAGCATCAATAACAAAATGTTATCCAAATTAGACAAGTCAATACAACAAGTAACAAGAATTTAACACCATTATGTAAATACTCACACTAGTAACGGTATTCTATTCTAGTGAAACATTTAATTCTACTAATTTATATCGTATGCGTCGTCGTTTATTCTGAACTTCGTGGTTTAGATAAAAGACAGCCATCCGTCCTTGTGTTACAATGTAACATCACACCAAGTTTCTTTAAAATCCGTTTAGGCATTTTAACCTAAAAACAACAACTAAAGAAACGGATAGAGACGCCTGTTCAGAACATTGGAATTTATTTATAATATATATTGTTTATAATTATATTTAATATATTGTATACTAGTGATCTCTTGCGTCATAATATAGATCACGTCTTTGCAACATTTTTCATTGTTGCTCTGCTCTTATAGGTAATACGTGATATCTTATAGTCTTTTTCGATCAATGCACTATATAAATAACAATAGTAAATTATATGGTGGATGTTTATAATAAACATATGTATAACATTATTGTATTCATTCTACATGCTTATTTCAGTATAGGAAAAAATCCTAAATTAAAATTACTTTATTGCACTTTTCTGCAAGCACATTTGACATCGTTAACAATAATTATTGTGAGACTACAATTTAGCATTAATTTGAGTTGTTACAAAACATTGTGACAGTTAATTGACGATCGATAAAGCACTTTAATTAATGTCAATTCTCTTCATTGATTCCACGGGCCAGCTGATAACTATAGATAACTTTGATATTCTTTTAGTACAGATAAAATACATAACATTGATATTATATTATTTGGTTTTGCTTGCGTAAATTAATATAAAATGAACAAAAAAGATTTTTTTTGTTCATTTTATATTAATTTATATTATTAATCTTAATCTTATCTTATTATTAATCTTTAGAATTAAAGCGTGCAATAGTTCCTATGAATACCATAGAGACTATTGCACGCTTTAGATTTTTTTGTTGAATGATGATAAAATAATGCACCCGTTTGTGTTTATGGTTTAGGCTGGCGGGGCTCCAGTGGAGGATGCTAGGAGCATGAGGTCAAGTCAGGTGGCACATCGTAACAAATTTACAAGGAATTTATCAGGATGGTTTCCAGTCCTCGCGTGAATATCGACCTGATTTGTAAAATTGTTAATGATGGAGTAAAATTATATTTACCATTTAGGGGCGAAACATATTAGACAGAAAAAAATTACATCTATTTAGATAAAGTTTCTAACAAATAAATAAATTACAAATTTTACAAGAGATAAAACTCAATGTGTGTGTCAACTAGAAACAAAATTTAAATTTCGAGAATAATGAGACTTACTACATTTCTAGCAATCTATTCTATGGTTAACCACCAAGCAGTTCCCTTCAAAACTATCGTTGATTAATTTGTAGTGACTTCGCTAGTATAAACTAATAAACCTGACTTAACCCTCACTAGCGGAAGATAACTATTCTATAACCGGTCATAAAATGTATGTAAAGATCATACAACTATACTAAAACATCAAATGATTTATCGATGATCCAAAGTTCGACTATAATTACTCCCGCTAACTAATAAACGATAACTACACGTGATTATTAAACAAAACATAAATCTGCAGTATTTATTAGTGAGTGAATAACTTAAATATATGGATGATCGATGAACATCGATGTTTATTCCAATAACATTGATATCAAGCCATCGACATTTTGAAACATCGATGTTAAGTCACCACCATTAACGTCAAAGAGAATAATTCTAAATAGGATTCGATACTTGATGACCTAAAAAACAAGTAAATCTAAACGCGAAAGGACATGGTATCAGATCAGCCAAGAGAAAACATCGCATGTCGTATATCGATTGATATCGACATCAAAGTCAACATGTATGTTTTTCTAATACCGATAATACCTACTGTCAAGAATTGCAAGCAGGACTTTATTGCAAAACATATTTGTGACCTCTTTAATAATTTCCGTAACTGAAGGTATTTATTTATTTAAACACACTTGTAAAGTCATTATTCTTCAAAAATAGGTATTATAAGTACTATATATAATACATACCTAGATATAAAAGTAGTGTTCAGTAGCGACATCCCATATCTTGCACCTCTGTGAAAGAAATAATTTATTATTACTATGATGACAAGATAGTTTCTTACAAAAAATTTTAAAATGTGCTTTATTACAATTAATATATTTTTTAAAATAATATATCATTATAATATTATAAACGTTTGTGAGTATGGATGGATAGATGTTTATTACTCTATCATGCAAAAACTACCGAACGGATTTTAATGAAACTTTAATAAAATATAAAAGTTTATACATAAAATATCACAAGCTACAAATTACCGTGTACACAGCTAGTTGCTATATATATATATATATATATATACATATCTCAATTTAATTTCCCTAACAGTACCTGTATGAATCTTAACACTACACAATATTGCAATCAAGTATTCTTTATGAAACTACTTATTAAAGAATATTCGCATTTTCAACAATATTGCTACAATGTCAGCAATAAAAAATATTAACAACCGTCTACAGGGAATAAAATTATTTGCTCGAGTGATATACAAAGAAGTCGAATCAAAGAAAAGGAATGAAGCATTCAATAACGGTCTAACAATGGTTTCTCGAACAGCTGTTGCGAGGCACGCAACAGCTATTATTAAATTGTGCAGGTAAAATATCGCGAGATTTTAGACCATCCCTTTTTGGATAAAATAACTTACATTTTTATTACGTTTAAATGTGATTAAATGCACATAGTTGCGTATAGTTACTTATATTAATCCTATCTTTTATTGTAATGAATCCTTTTTAATCATTTATTCTGTTTTAATTTAGAAGTAAATGAGTATCTGCCTGTTGTTTGTTAATAACTAAACGGGTTAAGACGTGAAAATAGTTCATATCACAAGAAGAGCCGTTTATTATCTTATTTCACAATTAGCAGACTAAGTCTCGAGTAAAAGTTAACCGTATTTTTACATTTTTTACGCCTGCAAAACGACGCCTACATTTAACACTGACTTTGACTATTTTATATGATTGCTGTCCAGAAGCGTTATTTTAAATTTTAAGAGTGTAAGTACCACTAGAATAGTCAATTATAGTTCTAACAGATTTACATACTATCATCATCATCTGCTTCGTCCTTATCCCATTTATTTGAGGTCGACGTTATGTGTTATTCACTTCCATTCATCCCTGTTATTTACTCCTTTTCTTACCATATCATCTTTCACACAGTCCATCCAACTCTTTTTCGGCCTTCCTCTGCCCTTATACTATGTTGTTATTATATACTAGTGCATAGACGAATGCATTATTTTCTATGTATACATGATTCACAATCAGCCTGCTATGTAGGTCTCTGGGTTAAAGGTTATCGGTTATATACTTAATGACATGCAAATCTACTGCAGTAAAATACAGGGATATTTTATTTGTGACTATAGAAATTTACGATACTGGAAGTATTCAGGTTTAGAAATGATATAAATAAATTAATCTAACCTGTAATTTATAGCTTGGAATACCAGAGCATAATGTACACTTTACATAGACAACATAAAGAGCAGACGAAAAAGATGATATTTTTTTTTCTGTACATACCAAACATAAAGTAATAATAGGAAAGTGATCGAACATGGAAGGTATATTATTGTTAAGGCAATAAAATCCAAAACTACGAATATTAGATATTTAGCCATTAGTGTCTGCGCATATTGTCTGTGTGTTTGTGCATGCTAATCGCAGAAACAGCTTAACCGACTTTACTGCGGTTTTCACTAGTGTATTGTGATAAGGTTTACTTAAAAAAAATTGTATTCATTTTATTCCAAACGGTTTACAAATAAAAACGTTATAATCGATTGTTTCCGAATACCAACGGAACGATGTCTCGAATTCAGCTATGCATGTATAAATAACTATACATATATATATAGTTATAGCATATAAATAGCTAAGCATATAACAACCAAATGACAAAAATGTAGTTATTTGGATGACTATTTTTGCAAAATAGCGTATTCCAAGTTCATGCTTTTATAGATAGTTGTAAATGGCAGTGGAGGTGTGTTTTATTAACGCATACCACGTTTTTTATTAAATAAATTAGCCTTTACATTTTCATCAGGAAATACGCACTGGGATATTAGTTTAAATTGTAACAGATAGTCTTACAAGTGCCAAGTAAACATAACTTGATATTATTACATCCTTTTTAAGCTAAAAATTACTAAATTTGTTGCAATTTACGAATATCCTGATGCACTGGACTCTATGTGGCTAACTATTATTTAATCTATGGCCTTGTTATCGTATCAAATTTCTGTATTTGATAAAACAGTTTTTATGTGTTATTATAAAACATGTGTATTAATTCTGTATACATATCCACTAATGCACTTGACTTCATTCGCATATGCGTACGCGTTCATATGATGCCATATTGACGATCGTCAAAAGACATTTTTTATAACGCCATATTTTTAATAATAAATAAATTAAAAGAAACAGTTATAAGGCAAATATAAAATTAATAAGAAATAAATAATGATTTCTATTGGAGAACTTTTTCTAAAATATAATAATATGTTGATTCACTTTTAATAACATATTCAGTGAAAATTTCATCCTAAATATATTTTCACTTGAAAGCTTTACATAAACAGGCAAACAAACGATTTCGCCTTGTCAGAATTTTACAATTTTTGTACACGTATAGATAAAGATTAACGACAATCCGCAACTTAGATTACGTGGGATCGAGTATTAGTCATAATGCGTCATAGTCGCTGATTATATAATGTCCAGATAAAACACCGAATATACAAAGTATTAAAAAAACCGGTCGGCTGACTGTCAATTTGCTGACGTCTTTTAACAATACTCTGTAAAGAGATTAAGGTACACACGGGTACGTCAATTTGACTACTTTTATTTGAATTTATAAATACAGATAATTAAATGAAATGTCCATCATATTTTAATATATATTTAAAAGTATGATTAATGTATTTTCTCTCCTTTATTGAATATAGTCTGTTGGTAATGTACTAATATACATAAGTCCATATAAATTTTATCAGGACACAGGAATAAAGAAAATATGGATCAACACGCAAGTGAACAAGTCTTTTCTACTTTATTAATTTGTTTACACCCATATTGAGCTATACATCCAATCCCATGCAATTTCATAATACATATTATATAAGTTACTTAAAACAAAATTGACTTAAGTAAAAAATACGGTATATTTTTTACTAGACGTACCAAGCAAGTGTTTTTTTAATAAAAATATCTTATGTTCGACTCATGATAAAATCTATTACCATATCAAATTTCATTAAGATCCGTTCAGCCGTTTAGTCGCGAAAAGTTAATAAACAGACACAGACACACTTCCGCATTTATAATACTGATATAAATACTAACTGACGCAATAAAATATATCATATTATGTAATATTCTATCTGAGTAATATAAAGGTACACTTCAAAATTATATTTTAACCAGTCACAGTCAATTTGACTCTTTCACGTACATTAAGGAAAAGACTACTAAGCAAATATATAGAATCATACTAGTCAAATATTGGCGATATATTACAATAGTCGTTGTCGGTCATCTCATACCGAGAATTGCATGACGCAAAAAATACACAGTTCAAATTCTCAATACTTCCAATTCTCAACATGTCTATTATCACAAATAGTGACAAGGTTATATATCGATATGCACGGATAATATTTGACTTTGGTACAATTTATTTACAATTTATAGTATATTAATTGATACTAAAAGGTATACTATATTTAGTAATGCCGATCCTAGGAATTAGGTTCTGGCCTTTCTTGATGGTAAAAGATGCCATTTCTTCTTCAGCACTAAATCTTTATCTATATATCACTCAACAAAAAGTGCAATATAAAATTATATAAAACTGTAGCAGACATTGACATAAACGAAATACGTATTAAAAAATAACTTAAGTTTCACTTATCATTATTAAGTATAAAATATTTGCACGCATAAAATAGTAAGTACTTGTGTTATCCGCCATCTAAAATAACTGTAATTATATACCGCTGCAAATACCGTACGGGACATAAAACAAAAATGGCGATGAATGTTGCATATTACCAAATTTGACCATTCAAGAGACACTCGCTTTACATTAACGATTAGATACTGAATTAATTGGAGAGAAAAAGTGCAAAATACTGCAGGTGTATTTACAACAACTACTACCGTCATAGGATCATCAAATTTGTTATTTTTAAAGAATGGATTAAGAAAGAAATTTGTTTTATTTTTAATTAAAGAAATGGATGACTAAACAACAACACTTAATCATCCAATTTAGACGAATTAGTAATATACATGTAGGTACATATTACAAATATATGTATTTTGAAGGGCGTTGGTATTAACGACATATTTTAAACTTCTGTGTATGTTTGTCTTTTTTTTTCAATACAATAATATTGTATCGATATTTGTGTTCCAAATAAAACTTATAATTATTTTTATATTATTATTATATACTGGCTATACCCTAGTCAGTTAGTTTTTGCATCATTACAGCTTCGCTTATACCAGTTACAGTGTCATATTATAGAGCCTATAGCCATCCTGAATAAATGGGTCATCCAACACTAAAGGAATTTTCAAAATCGCTACAATAATATCGGAGATTGCAGCGAATATATAAATTAACTTTACCTCCTCACAATATTAGTCTAAATATTAATATGTATACAATAATAAACCCTGCATAATATATTACCTAATTTATTTATTATATTGTCACTTTTTATAAGAACTACACCTGTCTCTTTATAATGACCTCACTTTATACACATTCGTAATGCATTTACTACATGCTTCATGCCCGACATGAGTTAATATCATGATGTAAACACATATTCAGGTGTCATCCTTAGTAAACAATATTAATATGACAGCTTATGAGGGACTGCTACTACTTATAAAAATGAGTAATTTAAATGTAAATCAGAATTAATTTCGTTTCTTTGTGATTGTTTTATTACTAAAACATAAGTACCTATACCAAAAAACTCAGTAACACCGTCCATTTGTCCATACCATCATTATTTCGATAAAAAGACATTGGATATGATATCGTCTTGAAGGTATTTAGCGTTATTAACGTATGTAGCCTACACAAACATTTACAGTCGTAATTTTCGTCTCTACATGACAGACAATCGGCATGCCAACCTGCATTTGTGCAACCTTGAAATAAGATTTGTGATAATGCCGAAATAACAAAAACGACATCATCCGTTCCGTGACCGCCGTTTCCCGTTTTACACTGTCGTTATGCAAGGCTACATGAAATTAACTAGGCAAATTGGTATAGGTAGCAATATAACTTTTATTTAAAAAATGTGTACCTAATTATTTTTATATAAACTGTAATGCCTATGTCTTCAAGACGTACAATTTCTACAAAATATAGTTTTAGATAAAACGGTAATAAAATTATTAAATCTTTTTGCTGTTTTATTCGAGCTCTTGTCCTTCTAAGTTTGATTTTTTTTTATTTATACAGACGACGAATTACTGCAAGTCCATGTGGAATAATGCATATTTCAACTGATCATTTTTTTGCAATAACAGTTATTATTAGTAATTGCCTCCACGTACACAGAAACACAAAATTCGTACTCTATAATATCGGCGAAGACTTAATTTTAATAACACCTAATTGATAGTATTCAATGATAAAATATTTCAATAATAGTGACATTAACAATATGACAGGATATTAAAATGTGTGTTTCAAGATTATGATAACAAAATTAAGTTGCTGTAAGTCTCTTATTTTAAAGAAATACTGAATTCATGTGATTATTTGATAGCATAAACAGTGAGCCTATTTGACAAAATTGATATGGGAATAACAAAAATGTAGATCTTATTCATTAAAAAAAATAGACGAAACGTAATATGTACTAATTGTGACAACAATTTTACGGTATCAAATCAAGCTAAAATGGACCCCAGCCAAACTGGGATCGCCTAAATTAGGCAATTCCATCAATGGGTACACTGACAAATCTACAAGTGGTGCAATATAATAGATAAGTCATTCTATGATCGGTGTAAGTGGTAAGGTTAGATTAGAGTTAAATTATCAGTGAAATTACACGACAAGAAGGATAATGTTTGTAGAGGCTATCCGTACAAAATGGTGGACGCTCGAAGGGATGGACATGAGTTGTATCACTGGTGATAATGTGATATCCGTAGTGTTGCTCATGTACGTAGGCGACGGCTACCGCTTACTGTTAGGTGGGCCCTTAACTTTGCTTGCTATTCCAATTACTTAAAGAAAAAGTCAATCCAAGGCGAGTGGAGATAATATACGCTCTATAAGCCAACATTTCAAACAAAGAATGTCAAATTTCTTAAATACTGTAATGGTTGGATGAATTATAAAAAACTAAAATTAACTAAGAATACCTTTTTTTGACTGGCAACGATGTTGTAAGAAAATGAATACATAAATATTCTATAGATCCTAATGGACAATTGAAGATAAAGTGTTGGTCAATAACAGACCTGGAGGCGCGAATCCAAGTGAAAGTAGACAAGTAAATAATAAGAGTGTGGGTGGCATTTGCAAAACCGTCCTCTAAATAGAATGTCGTACCTATTCGTATGTCTGTCAGAAGCTAATGAATGCACTGCTTAGTGCTATTACCACTACAGATTTCACTTGTTCATTGATATGATAAATGACGATATAAAGACAAGACTGACATACGATAAACCATATGTAGCTGCAAAAAATAAATCTGCATAAGCAATTCATTGACCATTTTTGACAAGTGTACTAATTGAGAAATTATCATACAAATTCGAATACTAAACGCATAAGCATAATACGTCATATTCCAATATTAACCAATAGAATTCAAATAAAACTAAGTACTTAAAGCATCACCTAAATATTTCAAGATTACATCAATATGTGAATGAATATATGTAATATATAATTAGTATACATATACACAATGAAATGTAACCAATACTTTTTCTAGTGACATTGTAAAGACGTAATGTTTCTAGCGTATCTAATAAATTTTACACGCGTCATATTCTGTCATATTTTATTTTAATGTCCCTTAGTCTAATAATCATTATTGTAAAAAACCCGTTCTCCGAAGTTTCTCCCGTTGTTTAATTTGGTATACGTGATGTTTAATACCCTGATTTTGCTAATCGATACCTAAAAACTGGATAATTAACCACAAAGCTCTTTTTCAAGACCTACTAAAAGACATTAGCGCTTTCTAATAATCAAACTCGTCACCTTTATTAAGATATATAAAATCACACACTAATGAAGTTTTACTAGAACGCTAAATAGTAAAGTGGAATTGATTTTAAAACTAATTTGTGAAGTTATGTGATGCGGGCTTTTTTGCAGAAGCTAATAAGCTTCTGCAAAAAAGTTTGAATACCAGTTCTCCTACGGGATTCATTTCAAGATGCCATATATAATTAGATACATTTGCGGTCATCTGTTGTTCTGCACTAGTGCATAAGTACGTGTAATTTCATCGGCTAGTACTCATTAGTTAACACGCAAGTTTGTGGCCAGCCGTGGGAACTATCTTTAAGCAATACCATGTGTGACTTGCTAAAGTATTTACATATATAAATATATTGAATAAGTATATACAAATGCACTTAAGTGCTGCATACGAGTGCGCATATGTATCATTAACATTTTAACTTTGTCGCTCTTAGTCTAAGTTAGACTAATTCGTTTTTATTAGTTAGTTAGTTAGTTTTTGTTATTAAGGTAATTTATGATTTCCAAAACAAAAATATTTGTATTATTGTATTATTTTAAATCAATTGATATGAGGGGTTGAAAGTTAAAGGTTTGTTATATAAACAATATTCTGATTTTAACCTTGTTGATTCTTTTTGTGATGTAATAGTGTCTATAATTGGTATTATAGTATATTGTTGTTTAATCATATACTTCAGAACAGAAGATAATTGATAAGAATTGTAACTGTCCCTGTAAAAAATAAATAATGGCGAGTCCACGCATTGCATTTACAAATTTATAGGTATCTGGAAAAGGAAATAAATATAATATACTCGTATGATTGTACCTAATGTATAGAATATGGGAAAAACTAGAAAACCGCTATACAATGACATAGTAAAAATCTAGGAAAATTATAAATTTCTTCCGTTTTTGTCCTACATATACTATAAAAAAGAAATAAAACAACAAATTATCAACTTTTGTCCCAGTTACTGATTAATAAAAAAATATAGATATCCAAAATATACTTGCATCATAATTCTTACTACATAGTTGTAGAAAATCTACAAAACGTTAGTATTCCATAACATATATATAAGTGAAACGTTTTTGCTCTCTCTACATTCCGAAATACTTTTTCCCAACGTCAATCCATTTATTTTTTTTGTTTTTAAAGGATCACGTTAAACTGTCACGCGTTCTTGATGTTCTCAATTTGGCTGTGGATAGATATTTTAAGCCATTTTAAAAGCCGTGTCGGAGTTCGGTCTTAATAGAGAGACTTCGTAAGGTACCTGTCCTTTCTAATAACCATTAATAGAGGCAACATTCCACCCCTAATCCAATAAGTATACATTCGGAATGCATAAACTATACTTATCATTAAATGATATTAAAATATTTCATGTAATAATTCCATTAATTTTTTCTACTTAAACTCAATAGTAATTACTGTACAATATACACATAACCAACAAACAAAAAGACAAACAAATATAAAAAAATACAAACGAACCTCAATATTCGTTTGTATTTTTTTATATTTGTTACTTCCGAACTTGTCTAACTGACAAGTTCGGAAGTAACAAATTAAAAAAAATACAAACATGTTTGAAAAAGAAAAAATATTTTTCAATTAATATCCAAGGATATGATTATTATTAGATTGCTCAAATAGAAATTTCATTAAAGTTGGTTAAATAGTTTGATTTTTACATAGTTATCGAAAATAATATGTTATTCAGAGATGTTCAGTTCCCCTAGAATACTCGTACTTCCACTATTCTGGTGGTAAACACCGCTAAATGACATAATTATAAATTGTCTGTTTCTTACTTTATCATCAGATGATGAATGATGATATTAAAAAATGTAACGTAACTATGTTTGTCAACGAAGTAATTTTTTTTTTTACAAAATTATATATTCCTATGAATGAATCTATATATTTACCTATGTCCGTTTCAGCAATATAAAGTCAACCTAAAAAAATCATATAAAAGTGAATAGAATTGGTATAGAGAATCCTAACGTCAACAAAAGGCACTCACTGATAAATATGTTTGCTTGCACTCAAGGTCAGCGAGGGTGACATGACGACTTTGTTGACACGGTGGACTAAATTAAATAACTACGAGCAAAAGTATTTCCTTAGGGGCGAACTACATGCAATGTAACCATTCAAGGAACAGAAAATACGTAAAAATAATAATAATATTACAATTCACACAGCGCCATCTAGTCCTAAGTTAAGCAGAACTTGTGTTACGGGTACTAGAAATTTTGTACAAAGGAAGAAATAATAAATTATAACCTAGTAACGATCCATGGCTTCGCATGGTTCTACAATGTATATGGGGCTCGAATAACCATATAGTTGTATGTATTATATTATACGTAAGTATATAAACCTTGCGTATGGGATTCTCAATATTAGAATGAATGGGCACGAGGGCAAAGACGCGGGTAGTAACTAGTATGTTTAATACTAGTTAATACCCACGTCTTTTATTTTATACATAGGTTTTTCTAGCTTGACCAGTGATTTATATTTATTATTAATTCCTATTATGCAAGCTATACTTCGTTCGACAATTATTAAATTTAAATTTACAGTTACAATATTGTTCATAAAGAAAAACAAAATTTGTCCCAGACAATGCATTCGTGCATTAAATACAAGGTGAATATATAGTAAAGACCTTGTGAGGTAATTCACAGAATTGATGCATCAGGGGGCGTTCATTTGTTTCTAGTAACATTCATCAATATGATGCTGTGTCTAATTTTGTCCACAATGCACGTCAAAAAAATTTGGAATACGTAATATTTCGCTAGCGATTTGTCATAGCTTTAATATTCACGGTGACAAAGTATTTAGCACTTTAGTACTTGTAGTAAAAAATGATATCACCTTAAAGATCATGTGAAAAACATGTGGCCGAAATATTTAAGTAACGCTTCAACAATATAATTATAAGAATCTGTAGAAAATTAAATGGGTG
Source organism: Achroia grisella (assembly GCF_030625045.1). NCBI lineage: Eukaryota > Metazoa > Arthropoda > Insecta > Lepidoptera > Pyralidae > Achroia > Achroia grisella. The sequence goes on from NW_026712791.1 coordinate 951,636, forward strand.
AAATTGTGTCATTTTAAATATATAGATAGTAGCAATTGGTTAATTTATATGAAATATTAAGATCAGTTACAAACGGATTGATAAAGAACCAACGAAGTTGAGATCTAATAATAATTATAGTTCCTTTCATACAAGTCGATCACTTGAATGCTATAGTACGTATTCTTTTTAGTGTTCCTTTTAGTAAGTACCTAACTAGCTTTCGGCTGGGTATATATAATATATATATATATTACGACTGACCTTTTTTATACATCACAGTTATATAGTACTTATACTTGCAGCATAGATTTTACATGAAGTCATTTTATAAAATAGATGACAAACATTGATTCAAGTCAGGAACGAGATTTGAATAGCAAATTAAAACTCATGAATAGCTTAGTTATTTTAGAATACAATTAAACAGGTATTCAACATACTAACATGCTTTACGAAGACCACCTAAGATCGGTGACTTTTCATAAATACTTGAACAATCTCTTCAAATAAGTTCTTGAAATTCTAATTAATTATATTTGAAAAAAAGACCAAAACTAATTGGTACATATATAAAAAAAACACTAATATAAACTGACTAATGAGTCAAAATCTTGCAAACATGACGTAGAAAAGCATGCGCACAAAAAAGATCGTTTGAAATGTGGGGAAGAAATACAAAAGGGACCTCTGTGTCGGAGGTCTTGTAAACATAATGTATAGGAAATGGTTTTTTGTCAGCGATTTCGTATCGGGCGTCGGCATGGCGGACTCAGGTAGAAATTTCTTTAGCCCGACTAACGCTGATATTATCTCAGTTACTTATGAGTACAGAGGAGAGACGTGGCTATCTACTACACTGTTTGCACAAATAAGGATGACCTTAGTGTTCACTACGTGACTGTATATTGCAACAATATGAATATACCTAATAAGAATCTATGCTTTCAAAGTAAACACATACATATTTAGTATAACTTTAAGTTTTCATTCAAATTCAAATACCTATCTATTTTAATTCCGTGTTATGTAAATGACTAAATAGATTTACATTTATATTAATCTGATGTAAGTTCGACAATACTTATAATAATTATTATATGTATAACAGTCTTTAGTTCAAACTTACAAATAATTTTGAAAGACAACTCGTCAATTATTATGTGCTCTTGAATTTAGGTCAGATAATACATACATAACTGTCTAAGTTAAATAGTAAAAAAAAGTAAAGCACACAGGCCCCTCGCCTCGTACAGTATTAATTTGTGTACCCTCATAGTCCTTGAATGTTGGAGACGGGTCAATTGAATACATGTGCATACTCTGTTAAATATTTAAACCGCACACAAAATATTTATTATCGTCTACAGTCTACTGTATAACTTGAAAATGGTTTTGCATGTAACGCGAGCCACAGCATATTTGTCTAATGTTTTGTTATCGAATGGATACTTTTGCAAGGTATTGTAAAATATTAAAATAATTAAAGTCACTGAAAACTTCAATTATTTTTAATTTTAATATTTTAATAATAGTTCCAAGCTAAGGAAAGCTTATATATAAAAACTTTTATATTTTTTTGTAAATAAATACATAATATACAATGCAAACACCCAGACCAATAAAACAATCATACTCATGAATACAAATATTGAACTTTGTGAGGAATCAAACCCTCGACCATCGGAAGTAAGGCGGTGTGCTAAACCACTAAACCGCTAGACTGCGTTCAGTTCACATTGTTAGCAACCTTGTATGAGGAATTCCAGATAACCAATTATCAGAAAGTATTATCTTCAGTTTAATTAGTCATACACGTTAATTTAAAATATCCACAACTATTCTCATCTCTAAAACGCCATTTTAATTCATGGTAATGTTGTATGCTGGTCGAACATAGTGCCATCTTTATTAACATGTAACTACAGCAAGACATGGAAATCTATAGTAAATTTTATAGCTGATATAAACAGATAGTTAACCAAGGCAGATAGGCTGATATAAACAGACAGTTATGTTAACTAGATTTTTTTTAAGAAATAATAATAACCAGTTACAAACCAGCTCACAGATAAACACATTTTATATTTATAACATTAGTACAGATACAAAGTCATAAGGCACCGCATTTTAGGTATTAATGTTAGGTAATAACCGCTCATGCAAGTCGTTACATTTAATGCTTCATAGATTTCTGTAAATACCGATTATTTTTTAGAAGTATTACAGAATATCTGAAATTACAAACTTAAAACAAACATATATATATAGGTATATTTGAATCCAATGAATGGCAGAAGGCAAGCCTACCGCCGACTTTCAGATTTTGTCAGAATCATAAATTGACACATTTTGGGCGTAGTCGTGATAGTAAACTAGTAAGCCATGACACTCTCTCATTACTATACATTTCAAATCACAATAATTATATAAAATTTATTTCACGTCTCATATTTTATTATTTATACATCACGGCAATAATATTTATGTACATATGAAACAAATGAATACTACGCATTCCAAATTCGAATTATTTAAAAAGGTTTCTTATCCTGTACAACACCGGTGATATCGCTCATGCGTTACCATTCTAAAAACTAAGATGCCATGCTTCTTATCCTGTAATTCCACTGCCTAATCTGATGAAACACACGTTGCTTGGCGGCTGAAATACGAGTAATTAAGACTGAGGTAACCACGCAGACAACTTTTTAGTCACATAAACGTAAAGAGCCTTACATAAAAACAATGTTATCGCATCTTGAACACTTAGCAGTCAAACGTTCAACAACCTTCATGGTACATAACTTTCAGAGCCAATTATACAATCGGCAAAAGAAATCGATAGATTTTATTACTCATCCATTCTAAATAAACTCTAAACATTTATTCGAATAGTCATATACGATAATCGAGAAACTGTTTATAGCATCGTTTTAGATTAAATTGCTGTTATTCAAAACGATGAATACGATTTCAATGATTGTCACGTGTATCTATCTGTAGTACACTGTCAGGGTAATGAAATTTTAAGGTTTAGGACATATTGTGTATATAATTGTATTCCATAGTTTTCTGTAAATGATGTCCAGATTTCCATTCTTGAACAGATCAATAAACGAAAGGACTATTTAGAAATAGTTGTATTCGCGACACTCAGGGTTGTAACTTCAAAAACAAGATGTATTTAATTATTTCATAACATAAAGCATCCCAGTAACGAGTCGTGAAATTTGTGTTTTCTAGATTTCATTATTATTATTGTTTTGAAGTATATTTTTTTAATATACGTATACGTATCCAGCAACTTACTCAGTCAGTCAGTTTCATTATGAATAATTGTAATATGAAAATTTTAATATTTTATTAAATAAATCATAATGCCCAGACCAAGTGAATTGATAAACATGCGTATGCCCTTCATCTCACATTCTGTGTATACTAAAATTCATACAAATGCATTAACCGTTAAAGGGCTAAGCGGTAACAAGCAAATAAAATCATGTTTCCATTTACATTACTAGCCGTGAATCACGACACAGTGCGTTCTGCAGTTATGTAATGAAACGGTAACAAACCAACAGACAGACATAGTTGAATTAACAATACTAGTATGGATTAGTCGGGATATAAGACTACCTGTAACCCACATAGACGAATGTCGTTTCCAAAGACGCAGACTGTAAACGAACTAACAGGAGACAACCCTACAGTGCTGGCCCTTGGGTCCAGTCGTGTGCACTTAGATTTATTCGCATGGCCAATTCGCCCACGTCTCGCGTGGGTGTCGTGATCGCCCGTAAGCACACCAGTCCTTAGTGAAACTTACAACGGAAACTATTCCTCATTATTTGCGAGACATCTAGCTCCACTTTATGCTCAGGGTTGGCCGGGAATATAAGAATATACGTACGGTTTGAATTGCTTGACCATGCGCATTACTCGCCAGATCTAGCTCCAAGCGACTTCTTTTTTTCTTTCATTCTAATAACTGCTCACGGAAAACAGATTTTCCTTTGCGGACAATTGTTTTGCAGAGAAAAACGCCGTAGTACTATTAAAACGGGCTAGAGAGATGGGGGCATCACTATGAGAAGTGTGTAGTTACAAGAGGTAGAAAATAAATAAAAATTTAAGAAAATTTTATGTATCATTATTAGGTCGCAAATTTCAGACCCCACACGCAATTATCCAATGAGAGCATATAATTCCATTTACATAGGTATCGAATAATCGGAATGTTCAGAATATCGTTATCGTAGCGTGTTGTTATAGCCTTTGCCGATCAATGTGCTATCCAACACAAAAAGAAATTTCACAATCGGATCACTAGTGTCGGAGATTAGCCCAAACAACAAAACTCACAAATTTTACTTCTTTATAATATTATAGATTTTTCTAAATTGAAACTTGAAAATGAATCTTGTTTTATTTGTGATACAATCAATACAAGGACGATATAACGTATCATTGGAAATAAATAATAAATAATTATATGCGTTATACTAGCAACATGGAACTTAATACTTGATATCTGATATAATACATATACTATAGGTAAATATAGTTAATAAGTAATGTAACAAATTGTTAATACAAATATATACAAAAGCATATATATATCGAAAGCAGTATATTAGCATTTTCATTCCAATACAATGAAATGGTCACAGTCTTAAATAAGCTCTACTCGAAGAGACTATGAGTCGGATTAATTTATTGTTGATTTTAGCGTCATCATCATCATCAGCGTCATCGTGACAAACCAATATAATTATCATTTCACTACTGGCCACGAGTCTTATAAGATAAGATAACTTCTTATAGAAATTTGTGTGGTCTTTTTCCAGACGCGTCTTCAATATTCTCTCACTTTTGTACTCTTATATTATTAATTATCACTTTTATAATGAAGAGTAACTGATATGCCGCCACATTTTTATCTCAAAAGGGGTAGTCAGACGCAGTTCTCGGTCGATGTTTTGATAAACGCTGCACTAGACATGCCCATTCTTCGCTATATTTGAATCCACCTTGGCAGGGGGCGAACCTATTGCCATCTCTAGAATTATATTTCAAATCAACGTTTCTTTTACCGGATAGTCAGTTAGTAATATAAATTGACAACATTATTGTGTGGCCAGATTTGAATACACGATCCTGTACCTATAAGTCAGGGCAGTAAACTACTAGGCCACGACGCGCTCAGCTCTCATTATACAGATGATGCCAAAGATAATCGTATAATGTTAACAAACTATAAAATTCGGAACGAATTATCAATACGCATTCCAGACTAGACATATTTCCAATATTTTCAATAATGTATAAAGTATCAAACATTAAAAATGAATCGTGTATTAGATATATACACTTGAAAATATTGATAATAATTACTTTTATGGTTAATTCTTAGAATAACTTTTTTCGGTCAATCATCAATAAGTTTATAAAAACGGCATTTAATTATTATGTAATCAATATAATGGAGATAAAGTATTTTAAACCCATATAAAAAATGTTCTCCATTCTCTCTTCAACTGCATATTTTATGTTTTTGCAAACGGTAAGGTACATAGATACTCTCATGTTAGTTCCCTACAAATTTTAGTAGTAGTATGGTAGTAGTTTTTAAGTAGAATGGTAGTTTTATATATTTTTTTTGGAAAGACATTATTAAGTTATATGATATAATTTGAATATGTGAAACTTAGTAGTACTGTAGTAAAATTTTCCCTAATATCTACTAGTGTACGAATTTGTCTGTTAATATTAAATTCGTACATAAAGGCATTCAGCGTATTGTAGAATCAATAAACAAACTACACTTGGGAGTTAGGTGATTATGAACCGATACGAGGAATTGATTTCTACAAGCCGACTGCTGTTTATTATTTTAAAAACACATGCTTACAATAAACTATCTGTTTACCGCCACTTCGTCTGCGCAAACTCGTTAACGTAATAAAAGGAATCTATATTTGAAATTTCAAGTTTCCAGCCCTAGTGGTTCAGGCCGTTTACTAATAAATCAATCAGTCAGTACAAATCTCTTTATATATAGATTGTTGACTCAATTTCATTATGAACAACAAAAATAGTTACTTTTACACTTTCATGTTTAGTACACATTGATAATATAATCGGGACTTAACACGAATAATTTTATGGTTACTAAAGTATTTCCGTCTATCGATTTATCGACTAGCCCTGGCCATGGTCATGGGCGGACTGGTTTAGAGCCATGTTAAATAGTTTAAAAAACTACCGTCAATTTTTTTTCAATTTTAAACTAACGTCGCACAGTACTAGTAAACTTCGTTTAAAGTTATTTATTAGTAGATTCCACGCAAATAATAACGTTATGTTATCGTCTCGGTTCCAAATTTAATATTTGTCAGTATCCATTGCTTGTTTTTATACCACGTAGGTGGCAAACAAGCATACGGCTTTTAGTGTCATTTATAAAAAAAAATTATCCACTTAATGAACCTAAAAATTGCGTTCATTAAAGTGGATATTAGGAGTATACACTCATCTATTATAAACAAATTATTCGCGTGAGGATCTGTCTCATAAAATGGGTTATATCGAATTTGTCACATGAGTTTAACATCTAAATATGCAAATCACAATTATTACAAAAAATAACATTATATTTAGCCGTAATAGCAATTAGCAAAGAAATGAATGAGGTATTAATCTAATCTAAACAATCGAAATAAATAATTGATTAAAAGATAAACAAAATTATCATAACGAGTAATATAATAAATATTTACATACACAAAATAATTGTAACTACTGAATATTTTATACCCAATTATATAGGTGATCAACTCGTCTCACGTTATCTTTACAAACTATTACATAATTATTCATTTAATTATCCACTACCAACGCGCCCCGGCTTCGGATGCATTATGCAGTACAGAAAAGTTGGCAAGTTTATTCTCGGCTTTTGGGTACTATACTATGCATGTATTATATGTACATATAAATTATTCTCTTGAATTACTCTATATATTGCTAAAATATACAAGAAAATATGTTGCGTAATTAAAAAAAATCTAAGCATACAGAGAGCGGCGTGCCTTTTTTATACTTACTTCGTAAAAATTTATAAACTACAAACTTCCTAAATTAACGTTGTTAACGTAACGTATTATAACTTAACCATCTAAATTGTTATTTAAAACATAACAATGTTTTTTTATCATTAGATGATATTACATGTGTAGGAGTTAATAAAAAGAATGCAATTCAAACAGCATTCCTTATGAGTTGCCCTATAAATAAATATATTTGGATAACTGTCCCGTAAATTATCTCTAGACAGAAAAGTGTCAATAAGTAAAATACCTTTATTTTGAGAAATAATAGTCTAGTAGTTCCTATCCCGCTAAAGAAAATACCGACTTTGAAAGGTAAATAATATTAACTAAATATTTGAAAAGATTGTAGTGAAAATATGTACCCTACCTATTACAGAAGTATTTTTATACAAAAATTTTAAACACTGGATATGAAAGATCTTTCATTGTTTTGAACCGTGACTTCACTCGCGTGATTAGGACAGCCCATGTTCTACTTCATCTAATGTAATTCCAAGTTTTATGATGATCAGATTTGCCGTTTGCTCTTTTATTATGAGATTATAAATAAACAAACTTAAGTTCACATTTATTAATATATATTAAAAAGAGATTTCAGTAGTAGTAAATTATTTTAACTTCTTTTATATTAGATCTCTGTCATAACACCAATTACTGTGTAAGAAATGCAATGTTTTGTCACTTCTAACGGCATCGCCATAGCAACATAGGTATCTGAATCCTAAATCAATCCGGAAGGCAATGCAGTCTAGCCTTATATAGAGACTAACCAATCATGGCTATTCACTAGAACACACTGTACGGGTTCCCAGAAACTTAGTCCTTAATAAGTAAAAATACAGTTCTGTAAATAGTAACTAAAATAACTTAAGATTTGGGTTCCCAATAAACTTCCAACTTCGTAATTTTGGACTGACAATCAATTTGGGTATTGCCAATTAGTAAACAAGTCTTAAAGGTTTTATGCTATTTAGGCTTTATTCCTCAAGATAAATTATTAAAATTCGCGAATAGTCGCAAGAGTCTTGTCAATGAAATTTATAGCCCCTTTTGTGAAAGTAATATTTTTTTTAACGTTTCAAAATAATATGTTGGTTATAGCATCTAAACTATTGTATTAGAAGTCTTATAGAAATAGATTTTAAGACTTTCTCTAGTTAAATAGTGTTTTGAATGGGTGTAGATAAAAAAATTTAAATGGTAGGTTGAGTATATCAATAGAAACTGTTTAGAAACTATCTCTTCTTCCAAACATAAATAAAATCAAGTAGGAAGCTAAATATAAATATTATACTAACGACTTTAGCACTAGTAATAACTTTAATATTAAAGCAAAAAAAAGTAGTTATTTAAAAGTTTTATAGAAAAGTAAATTATAATGCAACATTAATTACTTAGATAAAAAGAACTATTAAGTTATCTTTTTATTAAGTAACCAATAGAAATAAAGCACACAATGGTATTGGAGCCATAAATACCAAATGTCAATTAAATATTATAATAAATAAACTATAATGTACATCGTTACTGCTATTGAAGTAGTTAACATGAAATATGGCTTTGAAAGTATGTGTCTGGTCGATGTTTAGATTTTTTGTACGTCGATAAACCGCTGTCAAAGAACTCATTGTTAGGATCCTGAGAAAGTTTACCCAACGACAGAACGTGTATAATTATATTGAGATAATATTATGTACTAATATATATATGTATAGTGAAGATGCTGCATAAGCATATGTTTACAGGGGAAAGATAGATCGGAAATTTCTTATCGTTTCTGGATTGGAAATTACCACCGCAATAGCTATAAATGAATTGTTCATTGTTCACATGTATTCCGCCAGTACATTCTGTTAGAGCTGACAGAATCTCCATTCCGTCATCATTTACAAAAAAATGATTGATATATTTATGGAGCATAATCTTAATTATACCTACTATTGGTAATGATAATGCACTTTGTAGTCTAATCTTAGTCTATTCTAAAAGTTCTTATGTTTTGTTTTTTGTACATCCTATTCTGCACAAAGTACAACAACATATAAAAATTTAATTAACTTACTATGTTTTCGTCTTATCTCTGTAACTATTTCGACTTCATCTCGAAGTTCGGAAGAGTGTAGCCATTTGTCACGCGCCTGTTTTATTAATAATTAATTAAATGCAGTATTCCATAATGTTCATTTAAACGAGTAATGTAGGTATATCAACCGCGACTCAAGTCTCATATTTCATATCATACGATAGCGAATCACATTGATTTGGTAACAGCATGACCCAATTGAACTGATGCATCGAATTTACGACTACGATTTTGTGATAATCGAAATACAAGACAAGTAAGACAAACCTATGTGTTTATTGCGGACACAATAAATTATAATAAGATCAATATAAATAAGTTAGAACCGATATTATCAGTTAGATAAGCGGCCGTGTGTCAATGCATGTGACCATTCTAATCGTAAGTAAATAGAATCTAATACAGAACATGTTTATCATAGAGACATGCATTGAAGGTATAATTTAACATCATAGATATACCTACAAGTTGCAGGAAACAATTTAATTGTGAACAAAACAGACAAGGTTCAAAGATCTAAGTACCTACATACGACCCTGTGTGACATCGATTAATAATGTTAGAATATGACTCAAGATACTGCTATTTTGTTGCATATAGGAAAATATTAAACAGGAAAGGAAGCCGATTTTTAAATATAATGCAAAGTTTTGTCACTCAACTTTTAGTAGTATTATTTTATACTAGCAATCACAGACAGAGTATTAAGAAGCATTATGATGATCGCAGAAGAATCTTGGTAAAAAAATGTAATAGTATCCTGGAATAGTTTTAGTTCCGCCACCGTTCCGGGTAGGAAATATAATAATCAAATATAACGTAAGTATAAAATAAATATTTTAAAAAGAAATCCATATCAACTAGCTAATCCGCCAGCAACAAAGACTGCTACCGTTGTAGTAAACATAACACATTCTGGAAAATCATATTGTTGAGTGCATTTTATCGTAATCCGACAAAAAAATCGAATTTGAATGATGGTGGTGCAACCATCATCCGGATTAAGCTTTTTTGTCAAGTATCGTCATTGACACAGAGAGAGAGAATAAGTTGGACATTGGAGTATATCAGTACCAATATAAACACAGTTGATTTTTAGAAGAACAAATAAGTTATCTATTATTATATTTAGCCACTGTTATCTCTTGACCCATTTGTCTTTACTTCCATTAATTAGTTTAACGTTCCCACGGCTAAGTCATTAAATCATTACTTATATTTCATTCAATAAAACTTTATAATCATCAGCGGCTGTTGATCAACTTCCTGTTAGTACTTATTATGAATTGCAGAATCATAATGCATATGAATTATTACTATGTCGTGGTACTTAGAGACCTTTCTCAAGAGAGCAATTAGAGAGATAACACTGAATTGGCAATACCAATTTAATTTGTTTACCGCTTTCGCGATGAATTTTATTGTCATTTATATATGATACTTCTGTAGGTAATAATATAAATAAACAGTTATGTAAAAATGACGAGTATATAATTCTTGATATCTCGGCTGTTCAAGTGCTAATATATCTAGCTCTTCTTATAGTAAATGTTTGATTAAAAACTATTGAGACATACAAAAAATATAGCTTGGAGTATTAAAATATTTAATGCAATGCAAATAAAGAATTAAAAGTAATTTTACTCATCAATGTGAACAGAACCGCAGATACTTATTTTTAACAGAACAAAACAAAACAACAGATTACAAACAAACTCGTCATGCCATAGAACAAATATCTAATAAACCATAAGTAGTTACAGTAAGTACCTACATGTGCAGAAATTTTTAAATTAACAAACAATTGAAATCACTCGACTACCTCCCTGTCAGATGCGCCAAGATATCTACATAATTTATTATGAACAATCATATTAAGTATTTGCTAAAAGTCATAATTAATACAGTTCATATTTTGAATATTATTAAATTAAAAGAATAAGAATATTATATACCTAGTAAGTATATGTCTGAATTCAAACAAGTTTGAAATTGTCCTTTAATATAAAAAAAAGTCCTAGATTTAGGTTTAGTTTAGCTTTGGAGTGCATGGTGTGAATTACCCAGGGATATTTTGTTATTATTTATTTAATTTTAGTTACTCCATCAAAACTTATCCACGACAAAATTATATGCATTTTCGAACAAAAATTTTATAACACAGTCGCCAGAAAATATTACATAATTAGAGCTGGTCAAGCATAAAGGTTAATGTACAGACAGTGTGTGACAATAGAACCACAATTACAATAGCTTCAGTGGTACCCATTCGGAATAATGGCCTTTAACCTATTTAGTAATACTATGGACGCACCTACGCTTATATGGCCTATTTACGCTTATTAATGAATAAGTCAGTCACGCGTTTCGTTCAGATAAATCATAGATCAATACAACAAAATGCAAACACGAGATACAGTACATAAGAAAATAAAAAAATAATAAGATACAATAACGGAACTAAAGTTAAACTAAAGTTAAATAAATTCAGTTATTGTTTAATAAATCTAATGATATTTTGATAAAACTAAAGCAAAATTTCGATTTGTGTTTAGACTCACATTGACTGAGATGTGTCAAATATAACGTTGATAACAGTTATGCAATACCTATTCAGTATGTATAATTAGGAAGAACTATTATCTAAACCACCTACAAATCGTAACTCATAACGTATTTGTGGCTTAACGGTACCCGAAGAAACGATAATTTTATTTATAGAAACGACTTTACAAGTACATACTACGTTTTAGCACATTTTCAAAATAATATTTAATGTTACAAATGGCTAAGATAAATAGTCGACGACAAGTATTAATATGCAGTACATCCGTTTACTAACTAATACTATCGATAACAGGTTGTTAAGCCAATTGCCATCTATATAACCAAAGTGATTACGCAGTCACGTCAAACAATATTGCAATGAATAATTAATCGAAATGATTAAATAGTTACATGTCTCTATCAAAGCAGCGGATCTATTGTCATCCGAACTGATGTCATCAAAGGAATATTCAACCAGTCGAGACAATACAACCACGCAAGCAATTTAGTGCATTAGGCAAATCAGACAAAATAGAAAAATTCTATCTAAGCAAGATTATACTTGACAAGTTGCATTTTATGTGGCGTGATGTTATTTCAGGTGAAGACCTAATGACACCAATTTTTTATTCGACGCATGCACAAATGTTGATACAGATTTACAAGCCAAATAATTTCGCAACGAGTGGGGGAAGGGGACGAAAGTAGGCAGTACTTTCACCGCGTATAAAATGGCGATTAATTTAATTAAAAGATTTGTAACAAAACAAAAATAAATCATTGATGTGTTTTGAGAAATAAGAGAAACAAGAAAGAGGATTAATGCTTCTGTCAAGAAATCAGGGTAATCAGGTTTAATAAATATTTCACGGTTAAAGAAGGAAATAAATTTAAATCCATGAAAAAATACCATAGATGCTCAGTAAGAAAAAATATGGGATATCCTATTAGTCACATCCTTCTTAAATGTACACAATTCGTGACGGCGGGCGATCCTTTAGAATAAATAATGATCAATCACATTGGAGTGTCTTTAAATGCACGTCAATCTTATTTACATAACTTTATCATATAAAAGAATCAATATACGAGTAAACACAGCATACCCACATTCTTTGAGATTTTGCTTATTGAAACTGTAACTGAAAAGATTTACACTATTAACATTTAGAAAATGTAACTGTATGAGAAGAAATTAACTGCAGTTATAGTATATTTGATTAATTTTTAAAGCTGACTTTATCATTTTAATCGTGTAATTTATGTATATATTGTAATGAGATATTCTAACGAATTGTGTAATACGTTTTTAATTTTTGTATTTAGTATAATAGATATTCGTCGGTAATAGCGCTAATAATATATTAAGTTTGTTATCTGATGCAGTATTATATTTAGAAGATTATATTCTTCTAAAATATAATACTAGTCATCGTTTCGAGAACCTCTGTAATTCAAACCGTCCTTTTTTATGTTCGTATGTTTATTCGCCAACATATTGAATAGGTATTTTAGTAAGAATTGATACAGACTTTATCTAGTCATGTTTCAAATTGACGGCTTGGTACAAAACCAGCGCAATCGGATAGGTACATTTTATTATGTTTTATTTACTACACAATATTCCATTTGGTCTAACAATATTCAAGGCATATGCTTATTTGATTATTATCATTAACGCTATCTTAGCTAAGCGTATTGAAATATAATAAAACTATTTAAAATTGTTATGTAAGTAAATCTATTATGTAATTATATGAATTGAACTCATCATAACTTTTCGTTAAAATCAAATTGATCCAATTGTGAATAATTTATTAAAAAAAAATCATTCACGAATAAGTAGATCAATATCGATAACACGAGAGCCCTACGTAGTCTATTTTTAACTTTAAAATAACCTCACATTAGTATCCTCAACAACCAGTTAGGTTAGACTTCCGATAAAAGATCATTTGAATTATTCATTTCAGCGAATTCCGTCTTTAATGCCATTGTTATCCTGGAATATTGAACCCGGAAAACTTTGATTAAGTACATGTATCAATATTATCAATAACGCGATTGATATAATTCACCGGTGTAAGCTAGAGTATTATAGATAAAGCTGGTTTTAGAATTTAGAATTTATGTCGCCTATGTAAGTACTATGTATTACATCATGTATGTACAGACCTACTTACAGTGCTGCTGGCCAATTTAAACCAATGTCAAAAAAAATGAAGAGATCATAATATCAACAAAAATATATTTTATCAGTTGTACGAGCTCATTACATGTCTGTAGAAATATCTGATGCTGAATAATGAAGCTTTATGTCAAATAACAGCTGAATTTAGCAAAATGGCAATTTAACAAAATTTTAATAATAATAATTTAATTATTGTCGAAAATCAATATCGAGACAAATTTGACGCCGACGAAGTCGCATGTAAAGAGACAATAATAATACAATACTTAGCAGACATCTGTCATTGCTTGAAATACAAATATAACAGACATCAATTGTTTATCATTTACATAAACTATCTATTTATTCATAATTATTTTGTTTCATGCCTGCATTTACAAAGTAAATTATAAAAGAAGAAATAAGTGACCTCTAAAGCAAATGCTACATTTATTTTGTAGACAAACCAAATATCACTGATATACTGAAACTAAAGTAAATATCACTCATATACTGTAGGGCAGAAAACACCCAAGTATTAGAAACTAGACTCTTTTAAAATAATTACAGTATTTCAAAACATACCAAGCAAAGATTGAACAAATTATTAACATCACTCAAGTGGTTATAACCAGGAAACCACCGAGGAGGGTGTCTTCGTGATGGTGGTCGCAGGTTAATCGAGTCTGGCTGCTAATAACGCTATTACGGTAATATAGCGACTTGCACCCGAGAAGCCTCCAAGCTGTCTATGGAAACCAGTAATTACCTTCTATAAATTTTACGGCGAAAATTGATTCTAGTTTAAATGAACGTGCAATTAGATTTTATGATTAAAAACAAAGTTCCTGTAAAGTAATCAAGCAGATAATTAACTAAATACGTTAATGTGTGCTTAGTTAACTATAGTCTAATGTGATCATTAGAGTAAACAATCCAAATAAACTTTCTTGATACGACTATTTAGTTTAATATAAATACATTTTCATATAATTTTCAACTATCATACTCATAAAAGTCCGAAATCTTCATTTTTTTATCTATACATACAAATAAAATTGGAGTATCTGTTTGTAATATTGAAATAACCGTTTTTTACTACATGCATATGAATATAAATACGGTACATACACCAAAATAACCTTTTTTACAATTTTGTCTGTCTGTTTGTTCCTCTTGATAATCTCTGAAATGGCTGGACCGATTTGGACGGGACTTTTATTGGCAAGTAGCAAATGTAATAAGGAGTAACTTAGGCCACTTTTACTTTAGAAAATGAAAGTTAAATTTCGCGCGGACGAAGTTGCGGGTACAGCTAGTGATATTACTCTTTTTAAGCAGAAAAACGAAATATTTCACTACTATGATATGATATACTACTATTATATTAGTATATTTGTTGATATTAATAAATAATTAACCTTAATACAAAATTGAACATTAATATTGCAATAATATACAAACTGACATGAAATACAAATTCTATCAATTTATTTATTTTTCTCTTAGTCTTCTATTCTCATTTATAATTATCTAAACAGCACTATTGTTATTATTAATTGTTACATAATTTTGTTATTGTTTTCAACTACCGGCACTGAATGTGATATCTTATAAACTAAAAAGATTACGCCGTAAAATTGAAATCTATAATTTTCGGTATTATTTACTTAACAAGAATTCAATATTCTCGAGATCACTCCGATTTAAGTACGGAAATAAAAAAGAAAAGTAAGCTGGAAATTGATTGAAATCGAGTGAGTTTCACTGGTCTCGTCAAAAGGTTGTTTTTTCTAATTCAAGTATCAAGAAGAAAATTTCTTATATCACGGCTATAATGTACCAACAATTACTATAAATATGTCGTATACTTGCTTACGTATTTACCTATGCGATAAGTTATCTGCCAGGTAAGTGTGTCAATTCTATACTCTAATAATAGTACATTATATATCTAAGAGTATTACATCTGTTAGATCAATAATAAGGTACCTCCATTACATTATCATTATATTACCCCGCCATATCCATATGTAAATAAATTTTAAACTATTCTCTTCTAATTAGCACTTGGTTGCTTACAGAAGTAAAGTTAAATGTACAATTAAATTTGTAATTGTAAAACCTGTTTAAATACGGTTTAAGTCTTCAATGACAAAGTTTAAGGTATATAACATTTTACATTCGTCATTAATTTACATATACAGGTATAAGTAACGTATAAGTGAAAGATTAAACTTTATCACCTACCTCCGACATCAGCAGTTTAAATTCACAGATCCTTTTTAAATATTATTCATAGTGAACTATTTAAAAAGAAACAATATAATAACATTAATAGTGAAACGTTAAAACTTACCGGTAAAATTGTGCAAATCGTCAGAAATTAAAAACTGTCGGATCGTAACTTTGATTCGCTGTCGGTCGAATATGAAAAACTAGTTCTGATCTAATTTCCCTGTTCACAATTTTCTTCTCACTGTGGCACTGTCACTTTATGCACTGGCAGTTTTTTTTTATTATTTTTTTAAGTCCTCACGCCACGGTCAGTGTGTGTGAGTGGCGTGGTACCTACCCGATGGGTATTTGCGAACTGACAGCCGGCGTTCACAGCCGGCAACGCTGCAGTGCATCCAAACTCGATTTCTGTAGACTAGACACGGAATAGGGGCATGTACTCGCTCCAAGTACACAGCTGTCACTGTGTCTGTTGTAAATTAATATAAACTACGGTTTTGCTAATCCGATACTAAAGTAAATATAAATTTTACTAAATGTATTTTACCGTCAACAGGTAAAATTTTCATGCCTTATTAATTACTTATCTTAACTCATGTATGGATTTCATGAATGTAAAACTTTAAATGTGACATTAATTAAATAAGAGTTTAATAAATTATTCGAAAGGAGTATGTAATTATTAAATATACATATCTGATTAAATTAAAAGGAAAGTGAAATTGGCATTCGGTAGCAGGATATAAAAATCAAAACGAGTTGGGAGCCGATTAAAATTCGGAAGTCTATAAATAAGTTCGCAGCGGGCAGTGGAACCCTGACATTGAGTTGTAACACTGCTCTTATAATTACGGCACTGTGTTCGCTTGTTGGAATACATTCAGCGCAAGGCAGTATCGTACGATGGTCACACCACCTCTAAAATTCGTGTTTACCTAACACTTTTTTGTAGAAACTCGCTGACGGCAGACGTTGGGCGGCGATGCGCTGTTATGTTTAAAGCATTATTTTAACGAGGTTAATTTTCAATTGACTTCTAAAAGGAA
This sequence comes from Achroia grisella, assembly GCF_030625045.1. Classification (NCBI taxonomy): domain Eukaryota; kingdom Metazoa; phylum Arthropoda; class Insecta; order Lepidoptera; family Pyralidae; genus Achroia; species Achroia grisella. Next base: position 968,814 of record NW_026712791.1, read on the forward strand.
TTTATTACTTCAGTTGTTTTTTTTCTGTCTTACACGATGTGTTCGCCTGTTCTGAAAGTCATTTCGCTTAAACTGTATATTGACTATTAATTTTCTTACGATTAAAATTTGTATTTTTTATTATATGTAATTAATAATAAAAAAAAACTATGTATCAAAATAAATTTACGTTTAAACTAAAGCTCTTCTAGCATGATAAAGTGAACAATTGTTTACTTAATTATTTAATTTAAAATCTTCAGGTACCTTACTAGGTAGGTAGGTAGGAGGTAGGATATACCTACCTCCTAGTACAGTGAACTAAAAATATTTGTTCAAATAATAATATAGCTATGTTAAGCTATATATTAGTTATATTAATACATGTATACTTAAAATATATTTTATAATTTCGGTATAGTTGGACAACATTTTGGGCCCTTCATTTCGTGTGTTAGACGAACAAACTAATTGACTAGGATAAAGCGTAGCTTCCATCCTCCTTGTCAAAAGTCGTACCTATAGATGATAATGATACTACATCTTATAGTAAGTATATAGGTACTTTTAATTATGTTTAATGTTAAGGTGCAAAGAGATATAAAATGAACGTAAGAACAGACATCCACATTTATTACTCACTTACTCTATTTAAAACAAAACTAAATAATTTTCTATACATTTATGTTACTACCAGATTAGCAATCGTATTCAAGTCTGTAAAGCCGTTTCTGAGATTAGACCTACAAACACGCAGAGAAAAATCGTAATAATCATTACTTTAAGTTTATGTATGTTATAACTTTATTATGCGTGTAGATTAATATGGATTATACTCTCCCTTCTCCCAAACTAGTTGAAGTACTTTTTAATCTGTGGAATTACATTTAGCTACAGATGCACAACAGTGTTTAAAAACATGTTTTAAAGCACCTTTGCTTACACACTAAATAAAAAAACTCAATGATGATATGTCTTGTAGTTGGCCTTCATCTGATGGCCAGCTGTTCGACATATTATACCCTACCCTTATAGTCGTTTGCGACCCGTCGCTTTATTCTTTTGTGGTCCATTCACAGATGTTCAGGTCAAAAAGCCAGAAACCATAAGAAATATTTATTCACATGTGTAATTACGTTAACTATATGCGTATACGACGAAAAAATATTCTATTACTAATATAATATAAAAGAAATCACCAAATTGCAATGATGTATTATATTAATTATACCTTAATATACATGATAAGCGAGTTTTCAATTTTAGGTATTTACCAGTAATGTTAAATTAATTATTAATATAAAATTTATTAAGATAAAAATTTGGAGAGAAAAAATAATGCAGATAATACAACAACATGGGAACATGACAACGATGGGAATCTAATACATAATAGAAAAAGATATAATTTCGGTACAAACGAATAGAATTACTACAATAATTAATAAAGTTATGACGCAAGTTGCGTATTAAATAATAACAAAAATATATAATTTTTGGCTTCTGTGAGACACTTATCTACGTATACGATATGTGTCGTAAAAACATAATTTTGATTGTATGATTGTAACCTACCGTCTAAACAAAAGAAGAAACTCAGGCATGAAACTCAACTGGTACTCATTTATGCCGAAAAAATACCATAACCCGGGTAGGTTTCGGTTGAGTGAGATAAGGTGTTATTCAAAATAATTTCTTATATAAATACACAATTTTAATCTAAAACAGTCACTGGGTAAATTTCCGGATTTACACGGCATTTTTTTTGCTGGTGAGTGATACATCATTACACATACATAAAAAATACACAACTTCCCATATATGTTGTGATTTACTGATCTCAATGTTTTGTTCGCATGTTATGTAATATTTACATTCTTAAAATTGAAAATTTAAATTGTTTTGTTCGGATATATACAAATACATGTGTAGAAATCTTAGCAATCTTACTTTTGACAAGTCAACATTATATAGTTCAATAAGAAATAAAATGTAATTTCATTTAAAAAGAAATAACTGATACGGGTATTATGCCTGTATTATGACTGTATATGTATTATGCCTGTTCTTACCAGGTAAGTTTATATTTGTACTGATAGACCATATATATTTTTCAATAGTTCGTACCTTTTTTACGGTTTTTAAGTCTTTGAACCTTTGAGAAGAAGCTGAAAAATAGAAGTACAATATAACTAATTTGATTTATAGATATAGGTAGGTACTTAAATTATTCATTAATCTATAAACATTATCATCATGAAATAAGAATAGAGCGTAGGTATATATTATTTATAATGCAGAATTTTAGACTAGGTCACGTAATTTTTTTTAAAAAATCTTTGTTTCTTAAATTATAAGTTCAAACGCAGCGTGGTCACAACTGGATAATTGTAATATATATTTGCATCGTCATAACTCGTACATGAAGTCAATTAATTAAAATTTGGGTTACTTTCCTTGCTCTTATTAATAATGAAATAAAAGCAATTTTATCGTCAACCACGCCCATAGCGCGATGCCTATATTGCTTAATAATTTTGCTTATTATGTAAAATTACAATGTCAATTGCAATAATGCAGTTCATATTTCATAAACCGCGAACATAATCATATTGCAATGCATCTATTTGAAAGTTGTGTGTGATATATTAATTAATAAGTAATTTTTTCCATATTATAAATTACAAAATGTATAACGATGCTCGTATTTTAAATGTTTGTTACTGAGTCACGCTTAAGCAAATGAAAGGAGTTGAATAAAAATTGCTTATTATTTACCGAAAACTGTTTATGAATAAAGTTGAAATTAGTTATATTAAGAAAACATATACCTTTTTTCCGTATATATATATTGGTGTTGTTATTAAATTTATACATTATTAATATAATTGCAATAGCAATAACATATAGATTACGGGAAGGTAGAACACTAACGCCGATATGATATATCGTGAATTAACTGATCATTATTATTGTATTTATTATAGCAAGAATGCAATAATGGTTATTAAAAAATATATGCCTGAAATAGAGAAGAAAAATGCTACATTGTCAGGAAGAAGTCTGGATTGTGTAAATTGAAGATTCCTAAAATCTCTACTCGCACTCGTTGGAATCCCGAGTTCGTTACTAGCATAAAATAAGGACGTTAACATTAATGGAATTGCTGATAATCGCAAAAGTGGACGTAACCTCAAAACAACTGGTAACGAGCAAGTTAATACCGCTTTTGTAACACAGAGCACCTAGTTAATTATACATTTAAAATTCAAAGAAACTTTCGCCGTTACCGAACTGGTAACTATCTTAATAACCAAGTAATGAGCTAGCTTTTAGGATATATCTAACGGTAACATATGGCGGAGCCGAACCACGGACAGATAAAGAATGTACTCGTAAACTAAAATGTGGTTGTAGATAACTAGAAATTCAAGCGAATGGTGTTTATCCAGTACATTTCTAAAAGTTTTATTATTCTTATATATCTTATTATTACTATACCTCTTAACTAATTGCTAAGGAAAGGACAGTAATCTGAACATAGAATAAAAATATAAATGTAAATTTGTAAACGAAAGATATATGAAAAAAAAACAATAGAATAGCGCTATCTCTTCTGATTGTCTATGCTTGCCCCATAAAAAAACTGCCCTGAAATAAGATATTATTTATCTTATAAAAGTTTCATTTGATTAGATAGTATAGACAAGATAAATTCTGATCGCCAGTATTCATGGTAAAGCAAATATTGTCTGCAAGTTAGCGATAATATCATTGCTTATCATTTGTGAAGTAAAAAAAAAGAGATAAGATTTTTTTTGACTGGATGACACCACGAGTTTATACGCAATTCCGTAAGCATTGATGATGACGTCACACGTATTATATTTTGGAATGTTTACCCTAAAATATGTTCATCCTAAATTGTTTCGATGCATGCAATATTAAACAAAACTAGTAGCAATATCGGAGTTTACTTTTAACCGTTCAATATCCCTTTGTCCCATTACAACAGTAGTATACGTATAGATTTCATAAGACATATTATGTTGTCTGTCAAAATCTTTATTGGACTAATATTCTGCTTAAAAAAAATATTATAAGATTCTTAATAATAAAAAATACAAAATATGGACTACAAAATTATTTGGCCAGTACGTCAGCAACATATAAACTAATGTAATAATAATAATATTATTATTACATTAGTTTATAAAATAATTATTTTATAAATTTAATTAAATTAAATGATTCTATTTCCGATTAATAGATGCTTCAATATTTATAAATGACAAACCTTCTGAATACAATAAATTTGCTAATTTAACAATAATGTTTAAGTATCTAACTATATACAGTAATAAATGTAAAAATAAATGTTTTTTTTCTTGTGACTACATAAACCGTAACTTCGTTTGCTTTTCTTGACACAAAGGATAAACAAATTTTTATAAAGACTCATTCATTTATTCGTGAAAAAAGTAACAGACACTTTCGCATAATAATATTAGTATTTAAAGGTATGTAATAGATAACACTAGGAATATTGTGTGCAATTAAGAACAATTACTTTTTAAACAACTGAAAATGGGAATCCACATAGCAGCAACCAAGTGGCATGGTGATAACAAAATTAATGTCAGCACTAGGGCAGGAAAGTGTCATCGTTGTTCGAAGTGTGACAAACAGCATGTTAAATGCGTGTCATTATACGATAACAGCTTAACAGTAGCAATTGTTTAGTTTCAAGATAATGTATTGGAAGCAGATCATCGCACTATACTATAGTGTTGCCAGCTTTAAATTAACCTTAGGCATTTAAAAGAATCTTAGTTTATATTTTTTTAATAATATTGACCTTTATCTTTTTTTATCATGAAATAAATAATAAATGTATTCATTATAATTATTATAAATGCTTATGTATGTACATTTGTTTGATGGGTACCTTTTTTCCATTGAATTATAATGTAAGACATGATGCTAGTTTGTATCACAATGATGGCCTGTATTTATCTAAAAGAAAGCCAATAAAGTCGAGGATAACATATAGTTAGTATATAAGCATGTATTTTTACGCTCAATACGATTACTATTTAAGAAATATTTTAAAATGTGCTATATTTAGAACTTTTAATACAATCTGATGTAACTGGCTAATCAGATATGTAATTTATATTCTAAATTTGTATTTGAATTTATAGTTCTTTTATATTACATTCTTGTTTTTGATACTTCAATTCCTTCATTCTATTCCTAATTGTCAGTAGTCTATATTAATTTATTTTCTCCGTTTACCTAGTCTTTTTTCTTATTACTACAACATAATCGTATGGTACAGGAAGTACTTACATCAGTATATGGTTCTGTCCTACTAAAGTTGCATGCAGTAGGTAGTAACTGAATGAGACTCTCAGATATATGTCCGTCCAAAAAAGGACAGATGACGTAAACTAACATTTGACGCCTGTAGTGGACACTATAATCATTCCGAAGTAAGAAACACAATGTGACATACGACATTGAAATATCCAACACCTATGTATCCAAGATGACTGTCTAAATATGCAGTGTCATTTAAAATGAAACTCAGAATATAATTATTACTGCAAATATGATACGTCCTAAATTGGACGTAATAACGTCCGCGTCTTTAACGTAAGACCTATTGTTTGACTAAGGAATAACAAATAACATTTTTACACTTTTTTTGCAACTGACTTAATATTTTTACCACAACAACAATCCGATGCACAAAAATATTTGCAGTGGTGTATGTAAAATTATAGCGGCAGATGCAGCTGTTAAATAACAACAGGTAACAGTCATACCGACTTTCGCAGTTGTAACATCAGAAAAGATGCCGACTCCTTTTAACTATCTCTGTGAAAATAATACACCGTGTAATATGTTCCGGATGCAAAGTCTGTCAATAGAAAAGGAGCTCATTACTGTTGTGTGCAAGTAAAATAGCTTCTTTAAAAGTGAAGTAACATTTAGTTTCGCTGTATTGTGACCTAGCGAACGTTAATTAGCTGTAGGTAGAAACTTCCTCTTTATTGTAACAAATGTACGAGTATGTGCAAAAAGATTTTTTATGTAATTGGAATAACAAATGAACTGACGACTTGCCTGATGATAAACGGTAATCCTCGTTTACATACATGAACAACATTACAGGCATCACATTATCATGTGATAACCGTGTTAACACGCATGTGTTGCCATTCCAGCAGACTAAGATATAATGTCTGTTATCCTGCAAATTTACCGCTTTATTTGCGCTTTACATCTAAAAAACAGCTTATAACCTTATACTTTATACTTATCTGCTGAAATAGATGATTGAGGCACCCACGCACACGACTGTTTAATGTCTACCTTAGTCGAAATTCGAAATTGTATCCTCACATATCAAATTGCCTACACTGGATATATGTTAAAGTTATTAAAATAAAAAAAATACACAACCAGTCTCTCAAATTTGTCTGCTTGCTGCGATAAAATATAGTCTTTCCTCTTAATACCATCTCCTCCATAAATTAAAACGTAATAGACGTTAATACATTATAAAAAATTATATGTACATTAGCACATTATAAAAAATATTTATTACGTTTATAACATTTTTAGCTAAATATTGTAAAAAAGTATTGTAAAATCAATTAAGAAAATATATATAATACAATATTAAAAAATACATTTAGGAAAGTCAATTTTAAAAAAAATAAACGATAGTTTAATTAAATTATTTAAACAACTTTCGTTACTGTATGGGGGTACAGTTCTTTGAGAAATACATACACTCAAACCACATCATAAAAATACTAACGTAAATATTACAATATTTATTATTAATATATTATTTAACATGCTATTTCTATATATGTTTTGTTATTTCTAAGTATAACAGTTGTGTACTTATTGTTATTGTTCACTGGTTGCAACACCAATTGATTAGTTTTATGTACCCACATTTATCGACTTTCAATTACCATTTGAACAAATTAAATAAGTGTGCTCTCCCCTTGGTCAAAGTTGTTATCAAATTAATGAAATGGCGCTTGATGCGACCAATAAATCTATTTCCCCCTATCTTGAAGTGCAACGAAAATGTTAATGAAAATAGTTTCATTAGCATTTTTTGATGCTTCGTGATGGGGAAAAGTGCTAACATAGTTTTGCACTTTTATTGCTTTAATGTACCCTATGTAAAGCGCTATAGCTAGACGTTATAATAATTAAATTTAATAGTACATATAGTGGTGTACTATTAAATCTCTTTACTCATATAAAGTTTTACTTGATTGTCTTTTCTTCAAATGAAAGAAAGTAGCTTGAAAGAATAGAACAAGCCAACGAATATAATTCTATTAGATGTTTGTATAAGTAAAATAATAACAATATACCTATGTATATATTTATTAGTTTGTTTAACTATTTGTTCACATTTACAGTTCTAGTTTATAAGAGGCTCATTATTGTGGGAGAAAATTATAGCAAGTATGAAATATAAGTAAATATAGTTTCAATTACGTTAAAAATAAATAGGTATTAACCAACAGTTATAGAATATAGAACTCGATAGTTTAACCCATCGGGTATCAAATTAACATCACAATCATTATTATGGAAAACTGAATAAATTTAATAATGATAATTGACGACTTTAGTAATTTAGCGGTTTTTCTCACTTTTATGGAGTTTAGATGGCGTTATGAGCTGCCGTTAGGGTTTGGTTTTACTTTCGAAAATACCAATCCGGTGAACGCATGAAGTATTAGACAGGAAAGAAAAGAGGAAACATGACCATTTTTTTTCACTCCAAGACAGGGATATCTAATGTTTATAAAAAGAACCTGGGAAATTACACTCAAATGCACTACGGAAAGTCGGGAGGTTAATCATTTTATTACCGGAGTCTCCCGGGTTACCCGGGGGGAGCAAAGTTGCCGTGGTTATCCATTTATTTAGCAATTAAAACTGGTCTAACTAGATTATTTATCTAAGCATTTAAATAATAGTTAAATACATTCATTGTAACAGTTATAAAGTTAAGTATGATGTGGTGTGGACATTAAATAAATTGTGTTTACATTTTTGCTGTTAATGTTTATAATACAATGTTTCATTCATTGAATCAACAGCGGACAATTATCAAATTATTAAACGATAATAACGAAATGATGATGTTTGTAATTGAAAGTGCCAAGTATCATTAAGATATGTTATTGTAGAAAGCTTAACTATTTATACGTAACCCCGATCATTAACTAATAGTTAACTATTAATTGAAGATAAAGTAGTTTGGTGAAAGTATGTATAAACATAATTGCTACTACTGAATGAGTTGTAAATCTTTATTACTTTAGCACGTAGTTAAAGATTCTATATTTAATTAAACTCTGTGAATAGATTCAAACAAGATGTAGGTATGTACTAGATCAACAAATTTAAGGCGTTCAAATCGCGCCTTGACGAAAAATTATGTAAAAAAATCATCTAGGGACTTAAAAATTGAATTTCTAGGGAATCTATATTTTCTGTCTAGGTATAGGGTATTATATGTTTACGTACCTTATGTTTTGCAACATCTTTACCAACTCTGAAATAATATTAATATCGGCACAACGGCTCGTATAGATGAGAGGCTAAATGCGTAAATACCGACATAATTTCAATATTTATATATCTGTTGTATTGAACAAGACTGAATTATGATTATTATGTATTAATATGTTTTTTTTAATTATTCTATTATATCCTTATTTCCCTATTTCATTTCATTTCATAAATGCGGCCAGCAATTGGCATTATCATGTCCCATTATTTACAAGTAATTTATAAGTAATTGTTTTATCGAGATCGAAGCCTTTTTTAAGTAGTAAATAAATCATATTTTTAATATTTGGGTTAGGCGTTGCTTTGGAAACGCTGATAGCATGTCCCATGCTTCTTTTCAACATTAGTTTATCTATAACCAAGGACCCAGTTTCTAATCTAAATGTTGCTAAACTTGCTTGTGATATTGACAGTAAAGATACATTATAAAGTGATATTTTTCCAATATAACTTTCTGATTACAGAAGAATACCATATTATAGCCCCGTACTTGATACTAAACTGATAAATGCAAGCGAAACTGAGATATAAACAAGAAAAAAATGAAAGCGGAATGCGTGGTAGAAATGGGTGTGATGGAAAAATTTGCATCGCACACAACTGCAAACTTCGAGCAATTTGCGAATGAAAGTGTCAATGTAAAAATCACAAATGTTATGACTCAAGCATGTAGATATAGCGGCAGATATATGGTTTCAAAATATAATGTCGAATATGTGAAAGTTGAATAATACAGGATAAAATGTAGAAGTGGATAATAATCAGTACAATATTGCTCGAATTATTATTCTGAGCAGAAGACTATGTACAAGACACATACCACATCTAAATCAGCATACGATATAAATGTCTCGCAATTGACGACGATGGCAATAAATCATAAATTTAACATTTCGACACATTAAATCGTATAAATTAAAAATAGTTTACTCAAACAAAACCTAGAGCACAAAATACTTCACTTGTTCATATATTCATTATAAACAACTTAGTCCTCAGAAATATCCTCAGTAGTACCAGGGGCGTTACTTGATATGTATGCTGCTATTTATGTATAAATAGGTACAGTTGCAACTTTCCGTCATGAGGTCCATCAACTTGTTTGACAGTCCAGTAACATACAAACAAAACGTGTTTTGATAAATTAGGATCCAATTAAAAAGGTGCGATGATTAATCCCCGATTGGGCAAGATCTTGCTCAAGCTTGCTAAGCCACCCCGTTTAGAAAGCTGCGTTCTTCGTAAAACCTTAATTGAACACTGACGACAGTAATCCTTCAGTAATAATTGATGTAATTAAATACTAAGTATTTAGCATATTAAATATAAGTGAATATCTAGAATTAATTTCTTACTTAGGCCAGAATTTAGAGGGAGTCGTTAAATAATAAATTACTATTTATTATCTTATCGGACATTTAAAACTAGTTACGTTGTTAATTAATTAATTTGTAATTATTATTGTCAAAAGTATGCATGATTTACTACCCGACCTCAAAGGTTTAACGTTTAATACTAACCCACACCAAAAATTCTTTGATTACTAGTTTATATTCAAGACTAACTCTTTTGTGATGGAAATACCGATAACAAATCAAATTAATTCGAGACACGCTCCCTGTCATGTTGGAATCCCACATTTTCGTTGCGTTCACCGTAATGCCAACACTTGGGAGGGAAGGGGATTGTTAGTAATCTGGACTAATAAGCCTAGCTACCATGTCAAGTTCACTTCTACGCGGTTCGTCATGGTAAATGTCCATTTGGCAATAAGAGCTAACCAGGTCAGTTAGAAGTTAGAAGAGATTGTTTAGTGATAAGACCATCTTTTATATCAGTTCATATATATTTAATATTTAATTTTCTATTGGGCGTTGTGCGATAAAGAGTATAAATAAAGAAATAAATCCTCCTTTTACAAAATGATTGGAAATTAAATTTTAAATGAAATTCTTTGATCATAAACAAAGACTTGCATCGCATCAGGTATTCATAGACGCGCCCTTTAACGGGAAATAGTATATGATTGTAACGACCGTATATCAACGGATGTCGGCGACAACAAATGCGAGTCGTAAACTAGTCCCTTTGCCGTGGGCGAGGACCTTGGTGTGGCACAGAAAACCTGACTAGATTTACCTGAATACCTATCTCATTTCATCTCGGAATATAGAATTAGCAATATTTATACCTCTTCTTAAATATAAAAATATATTTATGTATTCGAAACATAAAAAGGAGCTATAACTTATTTATCATTGACTAACAATTAATATTATCAAAACAAATGTAATATAAAAAGATTATTAAACACGTGAAACATTAAGTTGAATCTGAATCAAATCAAATATATTTCAAATTAGTAACTTTTGTAGTCTTACATTAGTATTTCAGAGTTTATTCAAGTAGTTTATTTATAATTATGTAATATTTGCATTTCAATAATTATAATTCGACATAATTACTAATTCATTTTGATTCCATTGTGTTTTAAAGACCAGTTTCATATATTACGTATGTGCGCGTAATCACACACAGTGCTATCAACAGTTACCTGTCATTAGCATTAATTAGAACTGGGTCAACGTCCATCGAGATGGAAACGTGATGAGTTGAGAACATCTACTGAGTCAAGTAATTTCATCAATTAGGATGGCGCCGCTTTTGATAAACAAGATAAGAAATAGCGGCGCTGTTGACGTTGAAATGCCAAAATTAAAATCTTTGTTGCGAATAAATACAGCAACTGGATATGCCAGATGTCTACTAGATTATATGCAATGGAAAAGAAAGACGACTGATGTCTCTCCTTTTTTGGTAAATTCATCTTATACTTACTGTAATTTAAGATATTTGGCCGAATAAAGCTTATGTCAATCAAGATAAATATAGAATGGAGGCCACACAAAGTAAACTTGAGTCTTTTTTATGTAACTGGAAGAGAAAATAAGAATACAGGTCACCTGATGGTAAGAGATAACCGTCGCTTATATATGTACATAAATAGAACCAGTGACATCAAAGTTCACACGTGGTGCCCGTGATTTTCCCCGTGGAAATGCATGGGATTGTCATTCCCCATGACTAAGATGTCATAACTCTTATCGTTTTATCTCCTGCTTTATTTCACCTTTCAATAGAAACATATCATACAAATCAAATTGCGTGATTACTGAAAGAGGTAACACAGAAAGTCTACCTCAGCTCTTGCAGTAGAATTTTGAAAATTGGTACATGTCACAAATAAGTTGCAATCATCAATTTCGTACTTAATACATGCTAAAGATTAATCAATGCCTTCAAGTGATTTAAAAGGATTCAATAAATGTATGAACTTACTTACAGCTATAAACATTTTACGTTGAAATTACCCTAATTTTATTAAAAATCAACAATTGATTGTAAGGACATGAGATATAACAGTAATTAAAAACTTCAGAATATTCGCTACACACACTGAACCATTTTGTAACATGAATTCAAAACATCCGATCATCAAAATTTGACAGTTACATACATCCGACGTTGCCAGCATTATATAGATCAGTCCCAAATACACGCTGAATTATAACAAAAGAATTTTTGCTACGGTTACCTACATTTTCTGATTAATACGAGTTTGATTGTATGTAATATTATATTATTTGTGATTGTACTAACTGTATCTAAGTTTCGAGTAATAAATTGTAATCACTACTGTGGGCGATATAATACGAATTGTTGGTATATAGTATTAGAAGTCTATAAGTGACGAATGCCAAACCCACATTTGTTCTGGCTAAGTAAAAAATATTTCCTTTATTCTTTATTGTGCTCACTTAGGTATGACAAACAGTGATACAATAAATTTAATGTACAAAGGCGAAGTTGTCTCTAAAAAGAGATTTCTTCCAATAAACCTAGAATTTCATATGAAAGAATGATACAAGAGAAATTCTGAATTTACATAATATTTACCATCTATTTTATTATTATATTTTTACAGGGAGTACGACTGTAATTAATTAGATACAATTACTTTTCTTTAAATATTATAATGGATTTTTTTCTGAATATACTATTATATCTATGTGTAGTAACGATTAAAGAATTTTAAATTATATTTTAATATTACAAACAAGCAACATATATCCTAATATTTTTAAAACAGTTCGTTATACGAAAAATAAGTCATGCTTAGTCAAAAGTCGCTGGAGGGATATTAGCACAAATGGTTGATTTATCACGGGATGAGATAAAATTGACTCTAACAAGCGTACCGAACCAAACAGTTTCAAGTAGTTAAGTACCTACCAATTTTTGTACTAATAGTCAATAGGTTTTCATTTCTGTTCACAGAACGCGATTTCAGAGACTTCACATCCATCAGACAATACACATTATCTAATAATGATAGGTCAATCTAAATGTATCTGTTTCATCAATCATCACCATCGTCGTCATCCGTCCGTCATTATATTTCTATATGCCCCGATGAATATGTATATATTACATTGCCTATTTTCATTTTTGTACCAACACTTTCTTAAAAACATACATTAAGAATTCCACATGGTTCTCGTATTAATGCGGTATTGAAAAAGTGCTTATTACATTAAGAATAAATGATAAAATACAAAATTAAAAGTAGCCACTGTTAACTGTGTCGAGAGATATTTATCTTAGTACATTGTAATCTGCAAACTTGGACAATTTACATGACCAGAGTATCTGAAAGTGGTAATATAAACTTCACCGCACACAACGCGATCTTAATAAACTAAACTCGTTCTACAAAGAGAGTTGATATTGCACTATATAATTTTCACACCATAAATGACTCCAAATTGCTTGAGTTAATAATATGAAATCATTTGCAACTTGGATGTACAAGATTGAGTAGATTACCAATAATAGTAATATAAAAACTTTCTACTGTACTCCATATTTTCGTGTCAGGTTGTCTGAAGATTGTCAAAAGTTGTCTACCATAAGAATTCTAAGCTCTTCAAAATGTACTCTGTGCTTACAATTTTGGATTATACTCCACAGGCCACAATCTTCCAACATTTGAATGAATGAATTGAATGACATGAATTTATAGATGATAGCAATATATAGCAAGAATAAGTTTATTTGCGGACAACGTTATAATTTTAATTTTCATACTGCTTTCTTGATATATGATAGCGTAGCGGCTTTTGTATTGATTGCCGCATGCATCATTATGTAAAGTGCGAATACTGTAACTACCATATAGTAATTTTTGTAGCTGTGACGTGGTCGTGTGGAATGAGTAGTCATGCTCACTAAAATGTCCAGACATGTGGCGGCGTGGTGGGCCGGGTCAATGGGCTCCCTAAAATATGGTCGAGCGCAGTGATGGCTGGCTCATCCGTCATACTCGTGAACGAGTGCTGCTTGTAGGCACTGGTCTGCTCTTATCACTACGACTGATTTAATCTTATTGCATGATTATATTTGACCCAAAAAATTAGTGCTTGTTGGTAGTTTGTATTCACACGTTTCGACTTGTAAATGTAAACTTACAAGGATTATTTAAAAGAGCAACACACAAGTTTCTTGCTCGTTCTTCTTGTGATGAGACAGCTTTCCGAACGAGTGGTAGATAAAAAAACAAATTGTTATGACTATTCAAAAGTGCTTAAATTAAGTTTATTTGAATAAATGATTTTCTATTCTATTTCTATTCTATTCTATTTTATGTTTTATGCAGAAATAATACATGAATAGATAGATATTTAACTCTCCTATTCAATTTAAACAAATTAAGTAACAAACTCGTCAAATCCAATGCAAAGATTTGTAATGCATGGGGATCAATATGAAGTCAATGGAAGACGAGGTGTAGTAATACCGTTAATCATCTACTTCAGTAAGGTCGTCGTTGTTATTAACATCAGTAGGATCACGCAAATCTCATACCGATGACTTTGTAAGGGGCTGCCTTCAATCTTATATACCTACATACACAAAAGTTAAGCAATGATCAGTCGCCAATAAGTTGCTTTTTAGTGGCATGACACATGAATTGACTTAATAATACACTAAACATTGTACTTTCTGGAACCGTTATCAGCAAAACTAGTTCTAATTATACTGCACCCACTCTCTGTGCGGCACTAGGACGTAAATTTAGAATTAAATTTAAATTCAACATAATATTACCTGACAATGTGGGACGAACCAACTATAATACTTAGCTGATTATGTAATGAATTTTTAAGTTGTGAAGAATACATCCCACCTATTGCAAAGTAGTAAGCAGCATAGATTTTGAGTCTAGTATTCTACAAGAGCTGTTCCTATTCTTTAATTATAGATTAATTTAGTATGACTATTCACCCTTTAAGCCGATCGTATCTTACGCAATAGGCACCTTAGACCGGTAGAAATAGGTGAGACAAAAGTATCCGTGCAGAAGATTTAGTGCTAAGTCTGTCTCTTCGCAAGTGTGTTTCAAATTAATCTTTGTAAACACTTTACACAGTTAGCCAATTACAGTTTACCATAAAATGTATATTAATTTAGTTTTCAAGAACAACAATAAGTAGAAATAACTATTATAATCCTAAAAAAATAAATATCTGTCAATAATGACAGAATTTACATGAAATCAACGAGAGGTAAATCGATACGATCGATTACAAATATATTATTGACTTTCGTCCAATGTCGTATATATCTTTTGCAGAAACTAATTCAAAATTTGTGCACATTACTGCTATTTATTAACATTTCTGTGATAGGTTTAATGTTAGTATTAACACTTCCATAAAAATATTTAAATATCATTTGCTGTCTATGCGATCACATTCAAAGTTAGGTTGCAGGTTTAGCGAAGATATCATATATATTTGAGTCTAATAGTTACCTTTTTTCTATTACGCATCTACAATATAACAGGTGACCTTAGGGATGTTCTTTAAGGAATGAACGGTCTGCAATAAGGACGTCCTGATGTCGTCGGTGCATCGGCTCCACTCACGGAACAATTTGTTTGTGGCAAAATAAGCCCAGGGTGGGCGCGATCAATCTTCATACACGTACCGAAATTAAACCGTGCCGTCTGTATGTACCGACAGCAAACAAAATATATACAATTAATTAATTTATTGATAAATCTGAATATATATCATGCAAAAGTACATGCTAATCTATTGCATAACAAAAAGAAACATATTATATAGAAGTAATATTTACAAGGATAAAATTATTTGTGAGCTCCAAATATTTCGACGCTGTCCTGGTCATGGATAGGCAGAGTCAATATTTCATCTATAAACCCAACAAGTACATTGTTAAACAACTATAGAAAATGAAATATCATTACATAATAAATTATGATACTATAATAAAAATATTTAGTAGATATAGAACTCTTAGTTATATATCTACTAAAATAATTTCGTCTCATAAGTAAATTTAAACTTCTATTACTTATCTGATTTAGGGCTTGGTGGGCAGTTCCATTTAGAGTTTTCCGTCTCTTCCTCCTTTTTACACATATAGTACCTATATACATATAGCCAAAGGTAAATATAATATTACATTATCTTGTTTTAGCAATGTGTAGTTTAATAAATTAACAAAATAATAAAAAGATAATGACATAAAATTGTTTTTAATCGTGAATAAGATTTTAGAGAAACATACATTTTAAATGCGTTAACATAAAGTATAAACAATAATAAACCATGCCGATTTAAGTCCAAAATTGATGTTTTATACAGTCATATATTAATTTATTTGCTATCTGTACCATACCAGTCACCCGCATTTCAAGAGCAATCTTCGCATTTATACAGTTAGCGGTTACTGCATGACCTTGCTGTCAGGAGTCAGGACACAATTAGTTTTCCGTGACTATTATAGTTCAGGAAAAGGCAGGACATGCGCAAAACAGCACGACATTCGTATCCTGGCCTATTGTTAAATGAACATTATCTTGTTATAACATCTACCGATTGCATTTAGTAAGTAATTCGAGTAATTACTAAGGAATAAATAAAACCATTTTTCAAATAAATTTAGTGGGTTAGGTAGACTTTGTGGTCGGTAGAGTCGTCAGGGTTTTTCTACCTTAGCTATTCCAGTTGCCAGCCGCTTGCTTTGTAAGCTGTGATTTCGTTTGAACTGAGTAATGGCAGTGCAATTATAGGGTTCAAATGTGTGACTCCTTAGTCCTCCAGAATGATAATGCAGGACGTTACCACAGGTGTCACAAAATGAAATAATGTCATCATAAATTTGTTATCACGCTCGTAAGCATCATTGCAATTATATTATTTGATAAACATACTTATATACCTATATATATCCTAAAATATGAAAGCAAAAATATGTAAGTTAGTTAATGAAATTATTCGACTATATATCTTCTACTATACTACTACTACGAAATTATTCTACTATCACATATTAGATAATATTACCTACTAATATTATAAATGCGAAAGTTTGTGAGTATAGATGGATGAATGTTCTTTACGCTTTCACGTAAAAACTATAGAACGGATTTTGCTATTTTTATTACGAAGCTATTTCAGTAATAGAACATAAAAGGATATGTCTTTAAATTCGAGATAATCTTTCATTAGTACCTACATTTATATCGTTATAAATTAGGAACTATTGATTAATCTATAATGTACTCTTTAATGACTGCGGCTATTATGATGTCAATTTAAAATTGAGTTGTTTGTATGTCAAAACATTTATGCTTGTTATGAGAGCATTTTTATAATAGAATAATATATAATATTATATTAATAACTATTATACTAGTCTCTCTCTATATTGTTTTGAATACTGTATATATGTCATTACATAAGGAACATGTAATGATATATATAGTTATAGAGTATTAGTAATGAGGCTACCAGTATTTACTTGAATCAATAATGTAATGCAATATGGACTCCATTTATGTATTATATATATTTTTTAATAATAATACTAATTAAATAGGGGTTAATATATCGCCTATGTGTTAATATATATATGGATTCGATCTCTCCGTAAACCAAATGTAATTTAAAATTAGTTTAGTTGTATTTTTTTGTTAAGGAGTAACAAAACAGCCTCGGTGGTCTAGTGGTGGCATACTTCTTTATTACCTATGGTCGCGGTTACTATTTGTTGCATGCAATAATTTTTATTATAAATATGATCAATCATTTATCGTCGCAACCTATCGCGTTAATAATATTAGTAGAATGGATTATTTAAATCCCAAAATAACATATTATATTATGACATTTTAATTTTCTAATACTGCTATGGAGTTCAATGCCACAGTTGTTGATAATTACTAACATGACGTGTAACCTGATTTCCAGTTGATGTATCTTACCATAACTGTACAATTAATTAGTGTATATTGCTAAAAGAAACAAAATACTATAACGTAGGTCAATATATCTAGACTTGTTGTGATAATTACTGAGACGAGGTTTGATTATTCATAGGTTAAAACCAATGCAATTTCCTGATTCACGTCTAGAAATTGCCTCTAGTCACAATTATTTTAGTTTAGGCTTGTAATTTTATATAAAAATAAATATATTATATTATAATAAGTCTGCTTTTAGACTTCATATCGTAATCGCTGAGACGATAACGAAGTATTGTGTAATATATACAATTAAATGGCGCCTATCGTTTTGAAGTTAATTTTTATCTGCAATATATTTTGTTTTAACTAATCTGTATACTCCTATTATCTGTGGTATACAGGTTACGAATTTATGATTCTTATAAAATCTTTTTTATCATCAAAACAATATATTTACATAAAACAGTTCTGTGCTCTAATATCGTTTTAAACTAGTTATTGTTTAGAATTTTAAACTTGCTTGCCATGCATTACCACTCAGTCGTGTCGAAAATAAAGGACTTGTAAATGCAAATTATTATTGTTTTGATGTCTATAATGCAATCTGTGGCCTGTGAATAACGATCTTACAGACCTCAAAGTTTGCTTTTTTTTATTTGTATTTACTATGTACCATTCCTTAACGTCTTTGTTGCAAAGAAATGATGAGATATACATATCTCCAATTATATATACAATGAATGACTATTAATGATTCATAGAAGATGATAGTATTAAAGTTTATAATAAGTACGCCCCTTTATATAAAACAGATATTAAAAGGTCAAGTTACGTTAAGTGAATCATATATTTTTCTACAAATTCATTCATATGATCTATGAATAACATGATATTGATTTCGGTCCCCTAAGAATTATTGAAATTCACTACACCAAGTATTTTCTAATAAACAATCTAATCATTTATCCATCCAAAGCCAAATACTCGTATTGCTACAGGGTAAACTGAAACAAATGCCTAAAATTTCAATCCTTACATTACTTACATAATTGCTATTAATATACCATGTCAGGTAGATCTCTACACGATTTCCTTTGAAAACCATCGTGGATAATTCACCGTGATTGGCTAATTTGCCTTACTTCACGTTCATACTAATATTCAGTATTGGTATACCTAGTCACCGTATGCATTTGCGTAGACTAGTACATTATTCCATACTACCTACTCGCCCCGCTGTACATGTATTATATATATAAAACTTACTCTTGAATCACTCTATCTATTAAAAAAACCGCTTCAGAATCCGTTGCGTAGTTTTAAAGATTTATATATATAGCATAGGTACATAGGCACAGACAGCGACAGGCGACTTTGTTTTATACTCGTATTATGTAATAATGATATGTCTATTACCCATACTTTGTTAATATTATTACAAGAGTAATTTTATAATAAATGAAGGTACCTCTCTCAATGCTTCGACAAGCTTGCATTAGCTGTGGTTTTGAGTATTCGATTAATAACCGATTCGAGTACAGCGATATCAATGTCGGTAAATGCCAGCTGTTTTTCTACTGCCATTACTAGAGGTGCAGAGTTTATTCTCAGTTTTTCTACTACCATTACTAGACAACAAAAGTTCGAGACATAGTAAACATAGTATCCGTACAGGTGTTGATAATTAGTGTTCCTGTTAAGACCCGGTTTACTATATTAATAATGTGTATTTGACACGAAAGTATAAAAACACCCACCAGTCTCTTCAATGTTATTTTATATTAATTTACTTATCCTATAAGACAGTACAAAACTAAAATATTACATACGTGTAATATTATATAGTCTGTGCTAAAATGTACAATATAATAACATTTCCAATAATTCAATGTTAGATAAGTATATATTATTCTTATTTTGTTCGTCTATTGTTGACTTGAAAATTCTGCGAAAAATACGAACATTATCCTTGAGACTCCGTTAAGTTGATCCAATTGGACGAAGAAAAACAACTCA
The DNA here is from genome assembly GCF_030625045.1 of Achroia grisella. Taxonomy (NCBI): domain Eukaryota; kingdom Metazoa; phylum Arthropoda; class Insecta; order Lepidoptera; family Pyralidae; genus Achroia; species Achroia grisella. Next base: position 988,768 of record NW_026712791.1, read on the forward strand.
TATACCAACTCTTATATTCGAGTCTTATTTTATATGTTATTATATTATTTATATGTTATTGTTATTATTTTTTATTACAAAATACTCAAAACAATCGTTTAATATACAGTATTAATTTCTAAATTTTAGACTTGTTTTTACTCTTAAGTTATGTGTCATTATGTTTTTAGAAACCGTTTTTTAAAATGTTAACCAACTGGCCATTTTAGTTATATGTTTCCTATACACTATTCAATGGTAGGTCTATAATATTGTCACCTGCCTATTTGAATGGATAGAAAACACGAATGTAATTGTATATTAAATTAAATACATACAAGCACAGATAACATAATATTACATAATACAAGTAAGAAGATTATACACGTTTTTACTAACAACTTATATAATAACTAGCTGCTCGCCCCGGCTTCGCGCGGGTGTGTTGAATTACTCTATTTATTACAAAAACCCGCTTCAAAATCATTGCGTAGTTTTAAAGATTTAGGCATAGACATTTTTGACCACAAAAAAATGAAGTAACAAGAATTAGTACATAAAATTAGACAATATTTTTAGATACGTTTAAAATAAAACTACAGATATATACCTGGTTTCTAATATAATCAAAGGCGGTAAGATAAAGTACCGATTTTATTTCAGTTTCACCTACGAAGGTGAGACTGAAATAAAATCAGTAGTAGAGTTTGCAAAGTAGTGATACTTTGTAAACTCTTTCTGCTATATTGTATATAATCGTACTGATGTAATACATAACAAATTAAGTGCTATGTACTCGTAGTAATGTTTTGGAATGCGTAATATATCGGATAAAAATACTCATTCTCAGAGAAGGAAATGTGGAGATTTATATACTATTATATAAACAAATATAGTAATCGAGCAGAAATAAAGTTGCTATATTTGAACTGTATATTTTCGTTACAGTACCCGTTGACAGCTTGACGTTAAACATTCGCGAACCGAAATCGGCAATAACTCAACCTTATTTGTCTCTCTATATTATTATACTCGCAGTATACGCTTATAGATACGTAGCTTTGGTGTGTCAAGCGCTCATAAGATTAAATGTAACCTATATCTTCAACAGTATGTAATTGCTCAATATCTCTGATTGCGTTCTAGACTAGATCAGATAAGGCAGCGGTAATTTAAATATTAAGACTTTGAAATGTACTTTATGTTACTCAGTTTATTATGGAAGTTGATGTTTATCCCGCTATTGTTTATGAACCTGGTGTTGGATTTAATTACATAATGTTCTTTATCTCTTGATAATATTATCTATTGCTCACCTGCAGTTCTTTGTGTTTAATTTTAATAATATTTTGAATTACTTCGATAATAGTAAAATTAGTATTGGTGTATTATTCGTAACTGTTAATATTAGTTACTATTACCACAGATAATATAATATTACATTAGATTAAATTATAAAATTGCATCAAATAGGTACCTATACTTGTGATATTATAAATTATAGATAATTCAATTGGTACTTTTTTTTGTTTCATTTATATTAATACAATAAGTTAATTATTCACGATCAACATAAAAGGCCGCATCACTACACTATAATCTTTCGGACCACACAAATGCCGAAACTAGAGCAATTCTTCAAAGAATATAATTAACATATAACGGAAATAATAGTGCTGTCCGTTCTTTAATAACAATCAGTTTGTCCAATAACAGTACAAAAAAATTATATGACGCGAATTCACTGAGAAAGTAGACCGCAGACATTGACTCCGTGGACTAGACCGACGCCAGACGGTGAATTAGTATCACGATTATTGTCAGTAGTAATGTTTTAAGAATTTAAAATTCATTGACTACTTGATGGTAACGTTTTCAAGTCCATATAATAATACAATAGCAATGTATATAGTTCAAATCTATATGGTAGAATTTTTGTTTACCACAGTAAAGGTCGATTGTTTTTTGTTCGTATAAAAAGTAAAACGTATTACAAGCCATTTATAATAACGTTACACTTTATAGTAATTGCTATTATTAAAGATACTAGATCTTGTCTAGAGAGTAAAGTTTATAGTTTAGAAATTTTGATGAATACGATTAATACAAAAAGATAATTTATCTAGATAATCTGTATTGACAATATCTATACAAAATTAATCTAATCTCATCTCTACCCATAGATAATTAGAATCAATTCAGCAAATCATGATTCAGCATCTTCATTTAAAAAAAAAAACTCATTATCCCTCTTTATTACAGGGGATTATAATGAGAACATAAGAATTTAGCTTGCTACCATCAACAATTGACCAGCTTGCTACAATCTGAGCAGATGGTTTGCGTAGAGTTTTATTTCTAGATTTCGTTCTATTATTCTAACATTTATGGACATATTGGCCCCCTAGTCGGCTCTTACGACAGCCCTAGGATGAAAGAAGAAGTGGCACATTGTATTCTTAATATGTTACCACACGGAAGAACCGTGGTTAACAAAACAATATTATATCCGCTCTATCGTCTGTCAAAGTAGCTTACGTAAGACACTTAAATCACAATGCTAGTCTGCTCTACGAAGTACTTAAGACCTGAATGTGAAATTTTCTCAAGCAAAGACTACATAGGTTAGGTATACATCTTCATCAACTTACAGCTTGAGAAAATTAATATGCTGTTATACCTGATCTTATATGTAATTATTAAATTGAATAATTTCATTTCTTTTTTTAATTAAACTGTTAATTGATAGGAAATGCCTAGTTCTACCGCAAAGTACATACTACATACATATGAAGTGTTCTGTTTTAAAAATTTAGATTACACATACTGATGTTATATATTTATGTAGAAAATTTAATGGACAGGTTCATTGAACGTGGCCATGTTAGAAGTTAGAACCAAATTGAGATTGTTTGTGACTCAAAAGTGTGAGCTTGTTATTCGTGCACACAGCTTTACCGCGGTGTCCGCTCATGTGAAATAGGTCACGTAACATGCGTACATACAACTTACAATAAATTTAGTTATCCTCTTTACAAGATAATATAATTTAGGAGTTTTTTTTATAGATGATTATAAAATGGTGCTTCCGTTAGCTAACCTTATACGCTGGCGGAGCAGTAATGGAGGATTATAGATAAAGATAATGATGAATCAGGTCAATAAGGCCATCGTGACAAATGTATATTTATTTAACACGAGCAATTTAAACAGTACTGGACTATGTTACATCCGACAATGTACTCTTAGTTCCCTTAATAACAATAGGTTAGAACTTTTTTTGGGATCTGACTGAATTGAAATAAACACATGTACAAATATAATATAACTACAATAGTTTATAATTTTATTATATATATGAAAATATAACTAAAAAATCACACAACTTGATATTTCACAACGGGATATTTCATTATAAACTTTTTTCTACTGACTAATGTATCGGTCAGAAACAATCACAAATGTACCGTAGACAAACGTATATATTATTTTGTTATTAATAATTACAGCATACTTGACGTTTTGGACTGAAAAAGGCCAAGATTTATTGATAAAATATGAACATATCGTATCTCAACGCCTGAAGTATCTCACAGACTTTAAAGCTGCCACTAGTGCGTTGCATCACACTGAAAAAGTGAACGCTCTCGATTACCAGACACGGTGTAAGTGGTACTAATTAATTTTATAAATACTTAAGCATCGTATATCGGATATCGATCACACATTAAAGTTTAAATTACTAACTGTATAACAGTTATACGCGACTTCGTCTGCTTTTTTTTTTAGTAAATCCAGTGTCTGTTGCGATGCAAACTATATTAACATCAAGTTTCATTAAGATCCGTTCAGCATTTTTATCGTGACAGAGTAACAGACAGACAGATACACTTTCGCATTATTACAATAATATTAGTATCGATCGTGATAGTATTTCACCTCAACTTCGCACGGACGTACAAAGTATATACCGGAGGTAGTATAAGTACTATATATGAATATACGAGTATTATACTTAAAAATGAAACCCGTATTAAAATCCGTTCTAAAATAATGAAAAATGCATGAATATGAATCGACAAAAATAGCAACTTTGATTTATATATTACTAGTTTATGTTATCTGTGCTAGTATCTTTATCTAAATGTTTGAAGTAAGACCTCAGAGATATCACCTGTTACTTTACGTAAAAAACATAATATAAGAATCTATATGAATCTATACAACATTGTGTCGGGAAAATCAATCTTCCCATCAATTTTTATTTCATTCTGTTTTCGAGAACTTTATGGATCCACAATAAAATTTATTTGAAGCGACAATATCAAGCGGTCAGCGAGTTCGCAGACAATAGATTAATCAACAAAATCATCGTCTCGACTTGATTCAATGATAAAAAATCACGACCAACCAGGAAACTAAATGAAGCCAGTTAATGCACTACTGAGTACCGCACGACCAAATCAATTTACCGTGAAAGTCAACAAAACCAACTTTTTGAGTTCCGTAATGGAATAAATAATTAGCAGACAAGGACCATCATCAGGAGCGAACGTCTATGAAGAGAGTTACATGGGATTCTGTATATTTTGTTCATAATATTATTTACACATGTAAACTAATAAAGAGGAAAGTCTTAATTTCTTTGTTCGTTATAGAGAATCAATACAATTCTTTAATGATTTCGTCACATCCAATCAGAGCCTTAGAACCTGCTATTACAATTGTATATTATAGGTACAGACAACATCATGAGTATGAAGTATTTCATATTGAATTACCTACTTGTAACAGCAAAATTAAATGATTGTGCTAGCAAGTGACAAATGAAACAGTAGATTTGAATAGATACATGGTGGGTGGTCGTATAAGACGGCAACCATCTTTTAGAAGTTTCACTCTATTCCAATAGAAATTTAATGTACCTACTGGTATTTATGGAATTTATTGGTACATAACATTAAAATCGGTAAACTAAACGTATTTATATAAAGAGCATTACAACAATACGTCCACTTTATGATACACCAAGATAACAAATAAGTTTTGTTAACTAACAGGTAATAACAATAACTGCTTACAAATTACTAATTAAATATTTTTTTTATTATATAAATCTGTATCTTCATTTTAGTGAACCAACCATGTTTTTGAGAATAAATAATACCATAAGTATTATTTATTATCAAAAACATGGTCGTTCCCCTTTTTTTTAATTAACAAGTAATTACAATGACGGCTTATACATTTAGAACCAGCCGCCTTCTGGATATGAACGGTCCTGTTCAAAAACAAACTTGCTCTGCTCGTTGCCAGACCCTTAGTGTGGTTCCAACCCCCGCCGGACCCCCCTAAACTATACCCCTAAACTGAAATACAAAAAGAAATTGACTATAAAACTTCGAACATGTCTATTGCTACACTTTTATACCTTATACATTATTAACATATTTGTAAGTAAATAATACATTTATGATAACAAACAAGACTAGCTACTTGCCATTTTCTAAGTCGTGACTATATTGAACACATATCGTTAGCACCTAGGTGAAGTCTTAGGACATTAACCTTTCTCTATGTATTAACATGAACGTCTTCAAATGGCATGTGCTTGTAGCCACAATAGCATTGCTTTCACTCACGAAAACACATGTTCTTTATCTGTGGGAACATTATTAGAAGCTAGGTGCAATAGGGTTACAGCAATATTCCTATCCTTACTCGGAACAGCTAAATTTCACCATATTTTGATCTGATATATTGTATTAAATTCTTTATGATCATATACATATATAATCTTCTTCGAAATCCTCTTTACTAAGGTAACAAAATTCATATTACGGGCGTCATAATGAAATTTTGTATCCCTCAACTTTCTAGTACCTACTTTTTTTTAGATCACATTTTAGATCATATATATATTTTATACAATATATATATAGAGCTTCCGACATATCTATAGTAAATTGTTTCGGTTGGTAATTTTGTCATGTATCTTAGGATAAAAATGTGGAATAAAGTTCTTATATTTATATACCTATATATCATCAAAAATATAAAAAAAATCTTACATTACATCAAAGACTTGACACCGTCTTGTACTGGATTTGACGTAGCAATTTTATTGTCACTATCGACTATTCGGTGACATTAGATTATCTAGGCAAAATAGTTCTGGCTCGCCGCCAACACGATCTTACATATAAACCATATTACTTTGCTCATTACTTAGATCTACTTTCGCTCTTGTCACTTTGTAACAAGAATCAAATTGCTATGGTGAATGGATTGGACGAGGGAAATGAGAGTTGGTGCATTGGTAACCTGATGACGGTCGATCGACACCGTATCGAGTGTCGTTCCGCTCCAGCGCCCGCCTCGACTCGACCTGATACAGTGCGAGTAGAACAATGTCCTGGTTAACAATTTTTTTTTAAATATGAGATTTTGTTTTTGTAATCTTTATGCTTCAGCGTTTGCGCCTGTGGTTTACGCTCGCTTCTGCAGAGTTGATATGGATTTATAAACTTATGATTTTGTTAGGTGTAACATATATATTCTATAAATATGATATTATTATGAATACAAGAGAAGATAAAAGAATAACAATGACAAACAAAAACAATATAAAATAAAAATAAAAGAACAAAACAAAACAACGATGACGATGTTTTGTTTTGTAAACAAAATAACAAACAATGAAGATGTTGGTGGTTTTGATGCTGATGATATGGAAATGTTAATGATGATGGTATGAGAATGTTGATGATGATAAATCTAAAACATAAAATGGTTATTATTACAATATCTATCTGTAGCGAAATGTATTATTTAAATAAATATTTATTTTTATTCAGTTATCAACTAAAAGTTCTTTATTCATTAAAAATTAATTAATAAAAATTTATTGTTTGTTGAATCCTCGACATTCAATAAAAATTAATGAAACATGGTAAGATTTCGTGATTTGCTTAAGTTTAAATAATAAACATATCAAAATATATAGTATATATATTATATATAGTATATACATGTATATTGTATACCTATAAGGATATGCAAACAGAAAATCTTTAACCTTAAGCGATAGTTGATTCTCCGTTAAATATTAAATTTAATCATTTATTTTAAATCGAAGTAGTTTATTTGAAATACAGCTAAGAAAATATAGCTATAATGCCATATTTTCACCACTTGATGTTTTGTTACAACATATGATGAATAAAAGGAAATTTTAATTTTATTTATTCATAAATCGAACACAAGTTACAAAGGTAAATTATATTTGTAAATTATTATACGTATGTAGATGAGCAAGTAGATTTTCAATTCATCTGACATAAATAATTCCTTTTCTGAGTTTGACCTCTCCCGTCTTATTATTTTGACTGTCTCGTCATTTCAATGACAACACTTGATTGACTATTCATGTTCTTACCATTTAAGTAGTAAAGAGACACGTTATAAAAACACAACCAATTTCACGACGAGTAACCGACCTTACTAAAGTCCTCTTCCTATATTACTGCAGCTCATCTTCCTAAAAATATCAAGGTCTTATCTATTCGTTAGTTTCTACAGAGTGAAATAACGAACCCGATTTCTATGGAATCCCATAGCGCTCCCATTTTAAAGGACTAAGATGCCACGCCTCCGTTCACTGTAATTTCATTTTCATATCTATCTGCTCTGGCCATCAACGGTAATAATAATAATATCCTTTATTACCGACAGACAATAAACACAAAGCTATCAAGTTTTAAGCTAAGCAGAGCTGTGTTATGGATACTATATATACATACTTAGATACTTTTTTTACTCAGAATATAGTTAGGAAACACCCAAACAGATACAAACATCATACTCATGAATACAAATGTTTGTACCGCGCAAGGAATCGAAACCCGCGACTAGCAGACGAAAATGCTAAACCTCCGTGGCCGTCTAATACAAATACAAATTACAATTACAAAGAAAGTTTCTTGGCGTATGCTAAATAAGTTAGACAGGGGTAAGATAACTTGTAAGTACAACGTCGACTTCATCCTGTTTAAATAAGTATTATAAGAGCCACGAGAATATATAATAGTAGATCACGTGAAGGGAAAAAGGGGAAGCGTTAGAGCACCTATCTGATGGATTCATTTCATTCGAGATGCCGTCAAGCGAAACATGCCGTTGGCGGTCCACTTAGCACAGGATACAAGCCTGGAGAGATTTGGTTGTAAGAAGCATTCCTAGTGGTCACAACCCTCAGCCTTGAGGTATCGACAAAGAAGAAGAAGCACCATGTGATCACCCCTGAAACATGGTTAATTTCTGATGAATTCGCTACGATGAGATAACTGACCTGATTTCATGGCCATACTATCTCTCAACTTGCGCTCCGATTTTTTTTAACTCGTATGTATAGACAGATAGTCTGTGAGCTATTTGACATTACCTTGGCATCTGAAGTCACACTTATTATTTATAAAAAATATGGAATATAACACAGTAGGTGTATAAAATTGATTCAGTATAAAAGTAGTATAAAAAGAAAACCTCATAATAATTCTTTTATCAGTACCCGGATGTGTTTTTATTTTCATTTTTTGTTGTAATTAAAACATGGCTACAACAAATTGTGTTAAAAAATTATTAAGTAATTAATAAAGTTGCATAATTTATATTATCATTACTTAGATTTAATTTATATAAACATAATAAATAAGTAATAACCGTCTGACATTATTATGTCACATTTAAAATATTGTTAATTGACTTTAGAATGAAGTTTTTTAAATTAGATTTTGAGAGTATCGAGGCCTAGTGATTGTTATCCTGACGCCAAGTAAGTAAGTTCAAATGTGAAAGATACATAAAAACTAAAGATCCCTACTAAGCTATATTTTTGTGTTTTAAATTTTTATATACGTAGATTAGGTATTTTGATTATGAAAATACTAAACCTAACATAGGTTTTGTTTTTTCATAATTAAAATAATTACAGGTATTTACTAATTTTGTCAAAAATAAGTCAATTTTATATTGACCTAACTAATAACAATTTTATAATAACTAATAATCATAATTTCACAAAGCTTGAGGCAACGGTGGCCTTAAGGTATATTATGTATGTATTTATGTGTGATAAAAAATAATGTAATCAAATATTTCCTTCAGTTATCTAGAAAGTATACACAATAAAAGCTCTGTTTAGCTAGCTTACTTATTAATATTGTTATTATTATGAACACGGAACCAGTATGTTCACGGTTGTATATCGAAAAAGGTATATATTATATATTCACAGGGTCATGTTTTGTACACTCTCTTTCAAGATCCTTTGACTCCAAGACAACTAGTGTAAGGTCCAAGATGCTGACGTGCACACAGAAACCTTGCCTTCTATAATAAATAAAATAAGAATGTTCCTGTCTTTATTTAGTTAACTAGTGTGTAGAGTTAAGTATAATAGTTTTAAAATATAAACATGTTTGGTGTTAATTGAATAAATAAACAGAGGCAAATATGTAATTGTAATATGATATAATGTTATTCAAGGTTTAAACCCCTGTAAACTTGTAGTCGTAAATGATTTCAATTTCCTGTGCAAATTAATTATCTCTAAAAGTGTTGATTTCTCTGTATTGATAAATACGTAGTATTTCAAAGTTTAAAACATGTATGCATATTACAATAAACCTTGATACTGAAATAAGAAAAACAAATTAATTAGACATAACAATAACAAATTGATAATGAACTCTATAATTAGATTATTCCATTCCAGCTTCAATCTGCGCTTTATCTCAGTTGTGTAAATTTGTTATAAATTATTATATCTTTTTAAATATGCAGAATTTTTAGGCCTACGATAATTATAATAAATGTCTTCATTGACCTTCCATTTATCAGTACATATTATATAATTATACTAGCTGACCCCACAAACGGTGTATTGCCATATGAATTAAAATCGTTATTAAAAAATAGGGATTTATGGTAGAAGGGTTAAAATTTAGGGTTTTATGTATTTTTATATGCAAATATATTAAAAATAAAAATTTCATCCATGAAATATATGTTAGGTGGACAACCCCTTATCACTTAGATGTATGAAAAATAGATAGTTGTCGATTCTCAGACCTACTGAAAATGGTAATTATATTATATATATATAGCTATTAATTGACCCGAGTTCGTTTCCATCAAATAAAAGAGAAAACCTCTCAAAAGAAATAAATATTTCCGTTTTTTTTTCAATACTTTCTACCTTCGTCCCTATTGCTTATAGGCTATACCTATAGACTTCCTCTGTAAATGGACTGACTATTCAATACTAATAAAGTATTTCAATTCGAACTAATAGTTGTTAAGATTAGTGTGTTTAATATAACAAACAAAATCTTCAACTTTACAATATTAGTATAGATATACCACTAAACTATACTACTTTGTCGCGATCAGCTAACTGACCTCACCATCGTCACTGGTGCACCACCAGCGTATACCGTAGCGCAGACAGGTGCATCATACATTGCCATTCATCGAGTGTTGCCATTCCTAAAAAATAAAAAAGTTGTGTTTCTTGTCTAAAAATATCTAAATGTGTTGTTATTGTTAAAATTTTAATCAATTATTTATTAATATCGAATAATCTTTTACTGAAAATATAAAACATGTTGTGATACGTGAGGGATTTTTACTGGACTGTGAGTATAAAGTTATTATTTCAATTGTTAATAATGTTGCTATCATCTCGAGATGTTTAATTGTGAACTGGGTTAAAAGGTGACAGTTATGAAGCGAGATTATCGAGCCGTGTAATATTACCACCCGTATAACTGTACTTATGTTAACCGTATTTTAAAACTAGCTATGCCCGCGACTTTGTACAACATTTTCGATTGTAAACCGAAATATAATAATATAATAAATATAAATTATACAAAATGAATAGCAAACCGCTTCCTAACAACTATTGCAAATATGTCAGATTGTTCGCTACAGAAGCATTGGATATCGTTGCACTGCGGACCCAGTGCTTCTGGACGTGGGCATACTCGTAGATACAATATGAAGTGAGAGCATATCTCCATATATTACAATTTACTAACTTAGTTTGTAAGTTGTTTAATAACACATGTGGATGTAATCTGTATTAAATAAAAATAAATTATTAAATGACGCATACCACAATATATTGTGACAAGCGTTTCTGAGATTAGCGAGCGAGATTTACGTTTATACGCGAACAGGCAAAAAATATAATAATCATAGTTTTGATTTCTATTACATGTACATCGATAAGAACCCTCATATAAGGTCTAGTTTCTCATATATCGTCCATAGACAGCGATCAGTTCCATTTTTATTATTATATATAACATATATTATACAATGAAAATTATTGTTTTAATTTTCAAGATCATAATGCTATCACTTTAAAGTGTTATTTACGAGCAAACTGTCGTTCACTGAACTTTCTTAGATACCTACTTATATATTACCATATTATATTTTTATTATCGCTTGCAAAATACATCTTAGGTAAGTAAGAGTAGATAACAATTCGAAATGACTTTGATAATGATCCAGTTAATTAAAAAAATAATCAATAACCTACTTATTCTTTATCATTTCTCAGAGACAAACTGAATTAGCAACACAATTTGGAATGAAAATATAAATATTATTAAGACAATACAAAGATAGATATATACAGTCATTCAAAGATCGCATTTGCAGGACTGCAAATGAACGGTACACGTGTTGACAACATGTATCTGGCGGACACAGTTTATTAGAAAATAGTTTAATATCGTCCCATTGATGTCGTCTCTTGTTACATGTTATGTACGTATATGAAACATAGGACAAGGTCTTTGACAAAACGATGAAACACTTTTACATTCATTATTTAGGGGTCGACTTGACGTAATCTCCAATGACCAGCAAATTCCTCACCCTTTTTTGTGTTGTTTTGTTCATTTAAAAAAAGAACAAAATACTGCAAGAATTCAAATAATAGACAGATAGATATACTTTTATTGGCTATTGCTAAATATAACTTTTTCTTTTATTACATTATGCAATAAAAGAGAAAAGTTATATTTAAACATTCATCAATATAACTGTATAAATACATATAACCTATTTTATATTTAGTATATATATTATGAAACAAAAACGTATTTTTAACAAGTAGAATACATAATCTTCTAGACACAACGAGAACTGCAAATAATCTCTGTTTTAAAGGTGCGAATATCTCTCATTGCTATTTATCCATTTTTGTTATTTATTTAATTTTTCAAATTAATAATTTTTGATAACAGTGCTTAATCAGCTTTCCATTTTATTATAATCTATTCATGCGTATAATATTAAATTTAAATTATCTAATAATTTAATTATAATTAATCACATAATTACATATTAAAAATTTCGTGAAAAAAAATAATAAACAAGAATTCTTTTGTGATAGAAATATTAGGAACAAAGGGGTGTAGTTGAAATTGTATTTTTATTTAATTGTATATAATTATTTATCAGATATATATATTTTTTCAAACGAGGAACTGTTTTTCACTCTTGATTTAATAACTTTTAATAAAATTCACAAAGCAAAAAACTCATTAAACCATGGGTGAGCAACCTTTGTAATCAAAGAATATTTTTTTTAATTGTAAGATGGGCAGTTACCTATTAATAATGTACAAAAAATTATTTATAATATTATATTCATATTGCATGTTCAAACATACAATATGAATGTTTGCACATAGATCGTGCAAATATTCATATTGCATGTTTGAACAAGTCGTAGATTAGTTAGTACTCTTATGAGTGTATATGAGTGACTCGTCACAAAAAATTGTTTCAGTTTAGTATGTACTACTATATTATTCTAATTAATTTTATAACAGTATATTGATGGGATATATACAAAAAATTTAATTCAATTATATAAATGCTTGGCGGGTCGCAAGAACATGTTAAACAGGCTGCGTGTTGCTCATCCCTGCACTAAATGAGTACTTAAATAACATAAGGGCATAGCGTTATAAATTAACAACATACGTATACATCCAGAAAGTAAATTATATTCACAGATTTACTTTAAAAAACAGTCAAGTTTCTCGCCAGTTCTTCTCAACTAAAATTGAACCATAGAATTAAAAATACTATATAAAAAAACTGATGTGTATATGTGACTAAAATGTTTTACATGAATCACAGTATGAGCGGTAGAGTTGAAAAACGGATATGACGAACCAGTTTTGAGTCCAAAGATGCCGAATCTGAAAAACATGCAATAGCAAATATAATATATGTGTAAATTAATATTATTAGATAAAAAACTAATCAGTCTCATCTTTAGAGAAAACTATAGAAACATCAAACCTGGAAAACTAGTTGACATTATCTCAATATTATAAGTGGTAGTAATTCAACGGCTTTTTTCAAAAACTCAAGACTATTCAGACAGAATTGGTTTGGACGCCATTCTATGGTCATTCAGGTAATTTCGTAACGGAATAACGATACGAAATTGTATTGGATTAAATATAAAAAAGATATATATATATATATAAAGATATATATATATACATGTTATAGCAAATCTGATAGGAAAATATAGCTAATTATCTAGATACAGAAACAAAAAGAAATTTTTTTAATGTTTTTGAACATAGTTAAACTGGTAAGTAATTAAAGTCAATATTTCGTTGTATAATATCTAGACTTTTATCAGAATATATATAGTAGTAGTAGTAATATGTAGACTTATTAAAAATTTAAAAACATGTATAAATCTCACCCTCTCTTAGAGATGATACCATTTCCCATGCTGAAAATACTACCGTTACACTTCACACTCTTTGCCTGGTCGAGGTCCTTGCATCCTCTACCTTTAAAAGAATTATTAAGCACACTAGACGCAAACAGTTCATATGCGCGACTATGAGAGCAAGTAGACATCAGACAGCAGCCAGGCTGGGGATTCTTTCCACCGTTGGGATAAAAATCAGCGTGTGCTATAGGTTCCAATATACCAAAAACGCCTCCATCAGTATGAATGGCTTCAACATATTGTCCAGATTGTTTGTTCAACGCTTTGCTATTTCCATGCCATTTAGGACCGGCTGGATCTAAACCTAGGAAATAAATTTGATATACTCTATATTGGAAAATTCAACATCTCGAATGCGAACAAAAAACCAATCCCATTCAAAAAAGATTCCATTGTTATTTCATAAAAAGTACTTTGTAAACCAGATAACTTATTTACCATAAAATATGGGATAGTAATACTCGCGTATTGATTGTGTGGCGTTTCGATTGAAACAATAAACGTATTTTTTGTATTTAAGTTTTCTCACATAAGGTGAACGATTTTTTATATTCTTGTAAATACTAACCAGTTACACGAGCCGCCCGTCCGTCAACCTGTCGGCCTGCATTACCCACAACGTGAGCACCCAAGCTGAATCCTACCAGATGTACATTATCCCAATTTCCGCCGGCAGTATTTATAAGCCAGATGAGAAAATTTCCAAGATACTCTCCAATTTCAGGCACTCCTTCAGCGGCAGTCAAATAGTTTGAACTAGCGAAAGCATGCCAATCTACCACAATGACATTCGCGTCTTGCTCTTCAAGAAAAGCAGATTTGATAAGAGTATTCATAGAAGAGTTTCCATTATTTTGCCATCCATGGACAAGGACTTTTAAAGGTCTGCCACTAGCATAATTGGAGTTCCAAGCAGAGTTTGCATTACCTTTTACAATGAGTTGAGAAATGTTCGGGTTCTTTCTAGAAAAAATAAAAATATTATTTGCACTATAATGATCTCACTAACACTACCTATACCACGCAGTAATACTGCGATTGATTGAAAGAGATGTCTTTTAGAGATAATTCCTTCTTCTTAACATTTATCGTAATGAATATAATTTTTGAAATTAAAGGAAATAAAGAATATTGTATCATAGGCGCTTATGTTGTATTATAGCAGTATATTAAAGGGTTGAAACCCCTACTTAAAAAGAAAATAAGGAGAGGAGAGATACTTTGTTTCCATTTTAGTCTCTTAATAATTTTCAAGAATATATACATCCAAAATAGGTATATATAATTTCTTAAAATAACAGATTAATTTGTCATAATATGTATACGTACCTGGTATAAAGCCAATACTCATTATTGGCACCGTAACGTGTGTTCAACAATTCCTCATCAAATGACTCTTCAAGGTCAACCAAGAGAGGTACGCCGTCCCCATCCGGCATCCAGATGAAGCGGCTCTCACCCTCTATGTAGTGGCTGTTATCACCAGGAACCGACAGGACTTCATTGCCAGCACACACTTGGAACAATCATTGTTTGACTTCATTGTAATAACCACATAACATAGTAATAAACAATGTAATGAATAATTATATTTTTAAATTTAACAACAATAAAATATATCAGATTTAGTATATACAAAGATATTTATTTATATGATCACCAACATGCTATGCTTGCCGCGAGAACTATGACGACCTTCATGGCGCAAATTGACGGACAGATTAATTTATGTATTTCAAAACAAAACATTTGTAGTCACTATCAAAGCCTATCGAAGAAACACATTTCTTGATAATTCAATGATATCTAGTTTCCAATATTTGTAATAAATTACTCTAATAATGGGATTATCGTGTAAAATACACACATTTAAAAAAAATCTGTCTAAGAGTATGAGTTTTTTTCAATTTTCTTCTCACTTTAAGTTCTAACCCCACCTAGCTCGCAACATTC
The DNA here is from genome assembly GCF_030625045.1 of Achroia grisella. Taxonomy (NCBI): domain Eukaryota; kingdom Metazoa; phylum Arthropoda; class Insecta; order Lepidoptera; family Pyralidae; genus Achroia; species Achroia grisella. The sequence goes on from NW_026712791.1 coordinate 1,004,543, forward strand.
CCCTATATAAGTACATTAGTAACGCCACAACCATTTTTGCATTTTACAAAATCTACCTCGGCCATAAAAAGATTTCTGGTTAAAAAGAAAGTCCTTACCACGTACCTGAAGTCATATTTTGCTATATATATATATTAAACTACACAATCAATAACATTTACTTAAAAAACATATCGCTTCTACTGAAGTGACATCAAAGAAAAGCCAAGTAAAGTCATTATCGTTCCTTTTTAGTCGCCATTCTAGGTTCATTATAAAATCACTTTCTTTGCCTTTCTCTGAACGATACTGATGTACTTATTTAACAAGAGCCTCAAATCAATCAAGCTTATTTATGAATCAAATTGATGTATTTAATGCTACTAGCACACTTGCGAATTTGTGCTATTCGAACTTTCAAGTTTACGAGTCGATTATTAGATAATTATGCTGTTATTCGCCTACTATGGGCGTGCTATTAATTACCATATATTTTTTTTAATTAAATGAATAAATTGAATATCCCGTCTTTACAAGAAACAGCCAATATATTTAAATTATTTAGTCTATATATCAGTAAAAAGAATTGCGACAGACTCCGAGCTCAGTCAAATGTGAGTATTATCACATATATTTTAATAATACTTCATAATTAATAGATATATCTAGAAGTAGAAATTGTGATTAGTTAAAAGCTGATAGCGAAAATATTTCCATAAAGATTTTTTTCTATTAAAGGCAGCAATCCTTTTCTTAAAAATGCTTCTTGATCAGACTGAATCAATTATACTGAATCGATCACCTTGTGAAAAATCAATGAGTGAGCAATGAACAATTTTCTGACAGTGTGCTAGCGCAGCTTTCACGATCGATGTTCACAATCACTAGAAGAGTTGAAGCTAATCACCAGTGGAATAAAGCCTCCGGCCGCTTTCCGTTGAACCGTACGGCACTCCTTCTGGGAGTGGTCCAGAGTGACACGAATAAGCACTAACGCTGTCCTCCTATATTGAATGATTTTATAAATAATTCAAACTACTATTACTGTTAATTTATTATTATTAATTTATTTGTACAAAAATGTTAAAAATATAGGTAGTTAGAGGTATTTGATGAAAATAAAAAACTGATTTGTTATTGTATTAAAATAATGTTTATTTTTTCTTTTTTAATGTAATTGGAATATCTAATTAGAGCTGATAACCCAATAGTAAGCGGTAACCATCAACTATAGATGTACATGAACAGCATTACAGACATCATTGCGTTACCATTTCAGAAGACTACGGTCTGTCATTTCTTAGCGTACTATGAGCCTATAACCTAAACATAACTTACAAAGTAAGTTGACTGACGGTTGAAACAAGTGAGACTGGTAGGTATCCATGCAGAAGACTTTTTAAAGTCTACGTATAGTAAATTAGGTAGTATTTAAGGCACCATCATCACTGAAGTTTACTGAATAAGTTTTACGTAATACAAATTAATAAAATTCTAAAAAATACCGTTGTCCTCAACTAGTAGATCAAACAGTGCTTTATATATTTTCTGCTTTTTTATGATACACCGTTTAGGGTCTAAAGCCATCTGAATAGATGAATAAATCACCCTGCGATGTTATTGGAAAATGTTTACGATCAGTACCCACAACAAAGTATTGAAAGAATATATCAGAGCACTTTATCGGATTTATTTTGTAAGCAATAAGGTTTATAATTAAAGTAATAAAAGTTATATTTTATTTATCACTCCCTTCTTGTCCATTGTTGTCGTTACAAGAATAATGCGTTATATAGAAAGACTCCCTACTGAGAGCGGTGTAGTTAAATAAAGATAATTTATAAAGTTTCAATTATTTTTTTACTACTGCTGTTAAAAAGAAAACAGTCCGTCCATATATTTGACTGCGATGGACGTAACTTCAATGGTGTTGTATAAAATTCTTCAATATTTTGTATATAATAAATTTGTAAATAATCATATATTTTGTTGGAATATTTAATGTTATTCAGCATTGAAGGGTTATTTAAAAGTTTTAATTATTGTATCCGCTTTTTTCCAGCTCTCAAGATTTAGGTATTATAATACGATCAAACTTCTCTCAATAATTCTCTATAAAGTCTTTATAAAAAATCTACTAATACCTGAACTTTAAACTCTAAGGTCTAAAACAGACGTTTACATTACACAGTCATAAAAAAACAAAATTCTTGTAGGTCTCACAAAAGTAACTATACTTTAAAAAACTTTTTAAGTCTTTTTTTAATCTATGTTGTTTAATATCCTAATCCCAATAAAGAAGATAGATAGCGGCTGCTCCCCACTCAACTACTAAACCATGGAATGTTAATGGCATATTTATCAAACGCTTATACGATACCTCTATTCGGATCACTGTCTTTTTAATACTGGAAATTAATTTTAATTTATGGATCTACGTCGAGATGTTACTTACTTAGTGTACCATCTCTGTACAATATATTCAACCGAATTCCGAAAATCAGGACGAACGCACTGTGTTTTATGTAAATATATATATAAATCCGTACGTGTTATGAGATATATTTTACGCCACTTAGATCTATCAAATGATGCAAAAAAGTCAGCTTAAACAGTTGAAGATCAGGTGACATTGCCACTAATGCTTTATATCCAAAATAATCTTATCAGAATTAATAGTACCTACCTGGTGATTTTTGGAATACTGAGTCTTCATTTTACAACTAAAGAAATGTAATAAACACTTCCTATTATTTTCATATGTACTATGTCAGATGTACTCATCTGACATAGTACATAATTAATTAAACCGAAATTACATAGACATACCCAATTCTTGTAAAAAATAATGACTCAAGTAAATAAAACATCCATTGTTCCTGTATTTCCCCTTTCACATAAACATGACAATAGTGCACTGACAATTACTGCAAAAATGGTCAATTAATTTAACAAATCACATAGAGTTCAATATACAATTATGCACTGTGAAACACTCGGTATTCTTCATTTATCTTTAATACCTATAGAAAATATAACTCTTAAAAGTGATTAATTTTCAATCTTTCCATACCACACCACGTACAGATGTTTTATCAAAATCATTTACACTGTTTATGCAGTTTCAAGTATACTACTATATTGTATCTGTAGTCTAATTCAATGATATTGGACCCCTGTTTAGCACATCGCCTCACTTCCTATGATCGCGAGTTTGATTCCCCGCACGACATACATTTGTATTCTTAGACTATTCATTTTATTGACCTAGGTGTTTTATATTCATAAAAAAATATATTTTTATTATTCTTATCAATTGTTTGACCCACAGTTCTAGCTTTATTTAAGTTAAGGACTAGACGACGCTGTGTGAATTGCTCTGTTATTAGTAATGTAACCCGTTACTCCTCTTTCTAGTGTGACTTTCAGAAGTCATAGGAGGTTTCATTCTTATAAATATAGATTGTATTTATAAGAATGAATAGCTTTTTCCATTGGTTACGCCATAATTTGTGTTTCTGTAGGTTTATAACACTCTGTAGAAATTTCTTACGGAACAAAAGAATAAAAGAAAAAATCTTCCCGAGTTTGGCACTTAGAATTTAATGTTTATAGCTCAGACAGGACAGCGTTTATCGTGTTAACCAGTTTTTAAGAAATTTGTTATATTTCTGAGCTGTCGGCCGTTTAGATTAAAGAGCATAGTTCTGTAATAAAAAAGAACCTAGAATATGTTTTGTTTATCTATAATGTCGGGTACTTTAGTATTCAATTATATAGTTATTATTATAGATAGACACTATTGTTCATTTTAATTGTATCAAGAATACTACCTGCTATTACTTTAATAGAACTTCCTACTTCATAGAGTTTTAGGTCGGCATATTATTTCCACTCTGTGTTTATTGACAGAGTAAACTTAAAGTCCAAATCCAAATTATCAGTAAATACAGTTTCAACCCACTTTAAAAATAAGTGGTTGAGATTGTTACAGAAATTTGCATGGTTATAAGTTTTACATTTTATCTTATATAAAATTTCGTTTTTTTTATATGTATCATTCATTAGAATTTTTACTATTATTACCTAAATATCAAGTTAACTGGTGTTTTCTTTTTGCAAGTCTTTGTGTATGCAGATTATTTAAGGTAAGAAATATTGAATGTTCATCCTAGTAATACTATCTTCATGGCTTTTATTAAGATGCGTTTAGCGCGTTAGTGGTGACCAGTCAACAAATAGACAGGCAGAGACACCTTTGCAATTATAATATTAGTATCGATTAGGGTTCATTCCCGGGAATTCTCGGGTCGAGAATTCCCGGGAAATCGTTGGGTTTTGTTCCCGGGAAATCAAGCTCGAGAAAAGTCGAGAACTCGAGAAATCAAGTACCTATATAGAAATTAAATTGACGTTTGTTGTATTGCGTGGCGGCGCAATAATACAAGATATTAAGGTTTTCTTCCGTGTATTTTTTTTTTGTTTTACAGAAACTATTTTTGTTTACAAGATTAAGGTAGATTTTTTCTAAATAACCAGCCAAAAATGGTGCTGTCATTATAAATATAAGTCTGAATAATATTAAGTCTTAACATATGAAAGTGGTGTTTCGTAAGGGAGTAACCTGAAGTATTTTTTTTTCAAAATATAACATGTTTATTTAATCAAACTATGTACCATTGCTATTTATGCAGTTTTGCCATCTCATAGGTACTTCATTGAAATCTTTACTAAAAAAAAAAAAACATTTGAACGTGAACATTTGGACATATCAATAAAATCTTTGTACTTTGGACTGCCTCATTGGATTTGAATTTTTTCCCAATCAGTTATCCAAATTTCGAAAAAAATGGTAATCTGTTGGAGCAAGATCCGGGGAGCAATTGTAAAGTCTTAGACATTACAATTGAATCTCTTCTAATTTGGTAAATGTCAGTTGTGCAGTGTGTGGTCTAGCGTTGTCCTGAAGCAGCAGTAGCCTACGGCGATAGACCAGCCTCGGTTGTTTAGCAGCTAGCTTTTCCATTATGGTTTCTGCTTGCTGAAAAAAATTGCTGACAAAACACATCTGCCGTAATCATCTGGCCAGATTTAAGAAAGCTGAAGTGAACAACACCGGAACTAGTTCAAGGGTCAATTTTCGCTTGGGGCAGGATTTGGTTGGTTTGCCACGGTTCAGCCATTGCGATGAGCGTTTCCAATTATCATACAAGATCCACACCATCACAGGTAATGATTCGATTTAAAATCCCTTTATTATTATGCTGGTTGACTAATGTAACGCAGCAGTCTACGCGCGTTTGTCGATCGAAACGCGAATTGTCCACTCAATTCATGAGGGACCCACCTTTCAAGCTTTTTCACCCTCCCAATTTGCTACAAGTGGATTCATACAGTTTTGTCATTAAACCGCAACCTGCAACTAACTCGGACGTGGTTTGCGATGGATCTGCTATCACAATAGCCTTCAATTCTTCATTACCAACCTTGGGCTCCAGCCGCCCACGGGGATTGTTTTCCAGGTTCGAAATTTCCAGAACGAAAACGTTGCAACCAAAAATGCATTGTGTTTTGTTTTGCGACAGCACCACCATACACATCATTAATCCTTCGAGCCGTTTCTGCAGCACTAGTCGGCGGAACTCATACTCGTACTTGTAAATGACGAGATATTTTAAGTTATCCATTTTATAAGCTGAGTGGCCCAAAGAAAAAACCAAGCACATGTATTACGGTTTTTGAAAAACAAATGCATGAGTGAATAGCCGTATAAATTTGAAATTGAAATTTCTAACCAAAGAGGAGATATTTAAGATCAAAGTGGCCAGTACGACAAAACGCTAATTTCATATGTAAGAACCTAATATATTTCAGTATTTAAAAAAAAAAATTGCATATTCATAATGTGTATAATATATAACAATAAAAGTTTTATAATTAATTTTATAGTTAAATTTTATATTTAATATTTAACAAAAATGCAATGGTTTTCGTCTCAAATGAAACTACTGAGTTTTTTGACGTTATTGGAACCAAATAATATGAGAAAACGTACGTAAATGTAAATTTCTCGACAACCCGAGAAGACCCGAGAAATTAACCTCGAGAATTCTCGAGACCCGAGAAATTGAAAAGCTCGAGAAATCATGAACCCTAGTATCGATAAAGCCTAAGAATAGTAATTAAAGATTTTCTTGTTTACATTGGTTTTATTACAGGATACTAAACATTGCGCGTTGGTGCACTTTCTAAGTAGTGGGCGACTGATATGATACATCGTGTTATGTCTACAACACCGGTAAGTGGTCATTAGACGTCAGTACTACACTTAAAACAGGTAGACAAAGTGCAGCCACGAACATGGTGGTCTAAGGTACAAGCAACTGCAGCGGCAACGTTTATATATCTGAATATTAAAGAAATGCCTGAACAGATAGATTTATTGATTGAATGAGAATGTTGAGAGAATGATTTATAATAATAATATATATTTATTCAGATATCATAGCATAATACACTGAAGGAAAATATAAAATAACAATAAGTGTTAAACTAATTTGGACTATAAGCTAAAAAGGCTTCCATTAATATTGTAGCAGCGTGTCACTGCAGCGTAGATTTTTAGTGGGTGGCCTTCAAGATAATTAGAAGTTCGTTATAAATAAAATAAAAGTTATAGGATGAATTGATTAGTATATATAATATTTGAAAAAAATATTTATATTACACACAAGAAGGTAAGGTATTGTAGATTTACTTTTCAAAGGTGCTGGACAAACATCGCTTTTTAAATGTGTATCGATCGTTTATTTTTCATCAGCATTCAGTCATTACTTTAAAACTATGTATATCATAATGAAAAATAAAGGTGTGAGTTAATATTAGTAGTATTTGTACATTTTTTGAAAGAGTTCTCAATATTTATGATTACAATTTAAAAATAAACAAATTAGTATTAATTTTGAATAAGTGTAAATATAATACAGATTCTTTACATATATATAATATGGATAAGTAATGAAAATTCGAATTTCACTTGGACCAAGACATCTTCGTGTGAGTCTTGCACCGTGACAATTACTAAGTGTCGCTATTAAGCAAATCTGTGTCGACGTTGTCAACTTGTCGTGCATTGGCATCAAGGTAATAAAAAATAAGGTGGTCCTATTAGCTCTATAAATGTGTGATCTATTTATGATTGGATAGATCAGGGATCAGGACCCCAGGGATAGTAATTTAAGATGATCAAAGATATGCCATTGAAAATTATCTGTTAATATTTATTTTCTATATTCCTATATATGTCTGGAATTTTATAAAGAAGTCTGTACCATACTGGTATAAAATTTATATACGCCTTTATTTCTTCGTCATGAACTTAAGTGCATATTTTACAGTTTACAAAATTGTAGAATATTAACTTAACTGTTTTGTGTGTGTGTGTGTGTGTGTAATCGATTGTAAAAATTCATAACAGTTTTTTTTTCTATTCCGTCCCATCTTCATACTTATAATAAGATTGAAGTTAGTTACTTTTAAAACCACACTTTCAGGTTACATATACATACTCTACAATATTTTATAAATATACTTATAAATTTAAGAAATAGAAATTCGAGGGGATTTGGCTATTTAACTGGTTATGATAAGATTAATTTGTTCTACTAGACGGATAAGATATGGACTCCTTTTAAAGGAAATCCGTTGACATTCCATTTGATATCACATACTTTCTTTCTTTATTTATCATTATAATTAATGTGAATGGTTGCAGTTGTTTACTATTGATATTATTATGTAGGACAATGTAGGTGCAAATTAATATTTTACGGCAATTTAAACTCAAAGCCGACGTAATATGATCGATAATACATTAAATAATAGTTTGAAGATATTTATAATAGTTGAAATAATTCTACTTCTAATTACACTCGACGATAGGTTGGCTTTAATCTAAATTCAGTAATAATAAATAAATTCAGACACAACATACGTTTATAAGCCGTTGATTAGTTTCTATTTTAAATGATAATACGTCAAACATGATGTTCAAATGCCTTATAACAGTTTTATTAGCCATATATAATATTAGTTTGATAAGGTTAAAATTTATTAAGTATATTCAAATTCTACAAAGAAATCACTCCTCGTCCCAAAACCTTAATACAAACTCAATTCTGAGTATGATCTATCAGGAGTATCTATACATCCAAATATACTCAATCGTATACTTTCCCTTATTGAAAACTACATACCTATATGCAATTTAATTAAATTATTATTAATTAGATTAAATCAGTAATTTTCATAATCCTGTCGGAATCTTAATACAATCGACCAATATAACACGTCGCAACTATGACGAACAAATACGGTGTAACAAACGTAACCAACAATACTCTGGTATCGAATGGTTTATTAGAAGGCACCATATCATACTGAACAATGGTAAATTTATGCATTTGTACGTAGCTAATTAGATTACGTACAAGAAATTTTGAATAAATTAAACGTAAGTAAACTGATTGATCGATTGATTAATGGTAAGTGGTAATAGATAGCATCGTAAATATAAATAAAACATAAATTAATATCGTTTATCGGATTAATTTTTGATATATATAAATTATGCAAAAAGTTTTTTTTGTTGTCGTCCACAATCGAATTCACTCTCATTTGAAAATTATGTACATATATATATACTATCTGACCCCACGAACTCTGTTCCGCAACAAAATAATAATAACATGACAAAGATTTTTTAAAGTTTAGTTATGTATTATAATAAATTTCTGAACGCTATATTTAATAGGTACGAACAGTTTGTATGGGAAAATAAAATTATAGTTTTTACTATTTTCCATGTAATTCCTTCATATTTTAAATACATTATATTTCTAAAACTAAATTAATCAATTCAGTCCAGTCGTTCTTGAGTTTTAACTAACGTCATTTCATATTTATATATAAGATATATTGATTTGAAAAGAATACGAGCTGAGTTTCTTGTCAGTTCTTCTCATCTCGAAAGCATTCTGAACTAACGGTAGATTTGACAGTAGATATCATAAGAGTCTGTAATAGACCTACATGAATAAAGGTATTTTGTTTTGAATATAACATTTTTTTACAGAACTAGAATAGTTAAATATACTGTATGTTCCTTAAATGTCATAACAATTAATTCAACGAAAATAATTCTCGTCATTATGACGTGCAATGACAATGGCAATGACTCACATAGGATACTATGCTGCAATCACTACCGGTCAGATACTGGGTCACTTACCCTTTGCAGTAATGGTCATATATCTTATATAAAATAATAATATTTATTATGAAAATACAAAATTCTTTAAAAAGACAATAAATGTATGTATATGAAATTTTGCACCCTTTTTATAAGATTGATAAATTATTGTCACTTTTCATGTACTTTTATTCTGGAAAGACTAGTGTGATTTCTGTTGATACTGTTCTCACAGAAATCACACACATATACAAATCTATATCACACAAATATAAACCGATAAAAGCTTATCAAAATGCAATATTACACAGACTACACATATTATTTTCCTTGTATATTTTTATTATATGTAATATGACATCAACACAAAGTTCGCGGTAAAACCTCTGTGCTATTCCAACTGGCGCAAGGTTAGTGATTTCATTGACTGGTCTTGGAAAGTTTTTGACTTGGTAATGTCTGACGCATTCGTTAAAAATATTAGAAAGTCCTATCTCCAGCGGGAATATCCATTTCCATGTTTGTTTACCAATGACCCAAAACTTTAAAGTTCTACGTATTTCTGTTCGTTTCATATTTTCACGGTATCAACATTTGCAATATTCGGAAAAAATATTCAAGTGTTATTCGAAAGAAGTGTAGGTACAGTTCTTTAATTTTTTTTTCCGTATTTACTCATGCTATATATGTATATATTGTTTTTATTGTTGCATACATTATTTATAGTTTCAGATTTTGCATTGTTGTCTAATGTCTAAAAATGTGAAATATACTTTTCTTTTAAGATAACATGTGATTAGATAAGAGAAAAAATGAATAAGAAGTAAATTTTGTTTTAAATACATATTTATAGAAATGTTTAGCTTGTTGGATTTAACAAATTTCAAAATAATTGACAGTAACCTATCATTATTTTGCCAATTCCTCCATATACTGATGTTTAGTAAACTTTTAGTGTCGAAATTGCACATAATAAGAATACTACAACTACAATAAAAATATGTATTTGTTTCTTTACCTAAACTTTTTTAGAAATGTTTCCAGAACAGATAAAAACTATATTCAGAAGCCGAATGTTTCCGGCTAAATGCAAGGATATATGTAAATAAATGCGTTTTATCTCGCCGAGTGACTTTACCAGGAAATAAAATAAAATATCTCAAGTCGATAGCTACTAAATGAAATATTAAATACACATTATCATGATTTACAATCAAGAATTCGACGTTGAGAAGTAACGGCTTATATTATAGACATTTTTATTTCAAACCAATCTAGACCTCAGACCATTTTAATATGTCAGATCCAAAGCTGATAATCAACTAATTCGTATATATATAGACTGTATATATGTATGTATATACATTTAGAAAATGTATTATTACAATGTACTAACGTAGCAGTACTGTTTGTTTTTTATTAATGTATATAAGAGAAGGGCGGATCGAACAGAATGATGTCAGGTTAATTAGCCAAATTCACTTTTAAGTGTGTTTTTCTATTTCGGTGCCATATGCTGTTTTTTTTATGTATATTTTTTATTATATTTCCATTCTCGAGGCCTGAGATTTCATGACTCTTATCATGTAATTTCACTACCTATTTTTATCCTACAATTGATATTAAAAGAAGCTATATGATAAGTGAACTGAGGTTTCTACGCAGACGAATTTTGAGAAAGTACACACACACAACGTAGGTGAAATCTTGTATGTAACAAAATCCAAGCTTGTATCAAAATTATGTTGACTTAAACCGGGGCTATTAGTACCCTGGAATTGTACTTTGGATGACAATATACCATGAGTCAAACGAAGCTCTATACAAACCTAAAACAACGAACTTTTATGCATTTGCGCATACGCAGGATATTAGTCACTGATATGTTATCGAGCTGCCGCTTTTTCCGAATTCCTTTTTTTTCTACAACAGCTTTTGATAAGGCAGAACTATCCGTGCCTACTAGAACTTTTTTAAATGTTTAGTAACATCATATACATCGAAACAAATATGTTGTTAATACCCAATATAGCGGTAATAATATGTGTGTTTATATATTTAATACCAGCTGTTCCCGCGGTTTCGCGTGGAATTTAACTTTTTAATTTTTCTGAAATAAAAGATATATTATAAAATAAAAGTAGCCTATGTTACTCCTTTTTACATCAGCTACCTGCCAAAAAAAGTCCCGTCCAAATCGGTTCAGCCATTTCAGAGATTAGCCGGAACAGACAGACAGACAAAAATTGTAAAAAAAATGTTGTTTTGGTGTATGTACCGTATTTATATTCATAAGCATGTAGTAAACTGTTAATTTAATATTATAAACGGACACTTCAAATTTATTTATATGTATAAATTTCCAGGTATAACTATTTTTTTAGCAATATGTCTCAAGTCGCACATTTAAATATATCAACTCAAAATAAAACAGGAGCCTCTACAGGTACCTTAAAATTAACATAATTGTATAATACGTAATATTAAGGTATAGTATAATAACCACAGATAAGATAATATGTAAGAACGTATAGTACATTATTATTGATACTATATCTACAGAAACAAATATGTTCATACAACGTGGTAAAATAGACCATTGCCACTATGAAAATATCACAAGTAAGGTTGTAATACTTTACTTACTCTAGCTTTACTTCCACTAGCTTCAAACTGAGCTATTTAAGCATTTAGTCGTACAACAAAAACCTACAGACTCTAGAAATTTATTATTTATTATTATACACACATGTATAATAACAAAAGTATGTTATTCAAGAGTCTAGTAAATTATAAAGTGTTCGTATGGGACAGGAAGACGTTGACAAAAGCGATTGTTACGAATACTGAAGACAAAAGATCATCAACAGCGCTCATTGTTTTATTTCGATTCGTTGACCTTTGTCGTAAGTATTAACTAAAAGTATTATTAAATGTAATGTTATCTATTTACTTACAATATACATATGTATATACTGACAGCCTTTGTGGTCTAGCGGTTTAGCGCACTGCTTTACTTCCGGTGGTCGCGAGTTCAGCTCCTCGCACGGTTATCGGTACGGTACGGTATCATAGTTGCACTATTGATATTCACGACCATGCTTGTTTGTATCGATCTGGGTTTTTATTATGTATTATGCATTTTTATATACAAAAAATATATATAAGTTTTTTATCAGATGTCTAGTATCCATTAGACAAGCTCTACTTAGCTGGGGTTTAAATGGCTCTATGTAAATTATCTGATAACGCTGTGAATTGTCCAGTGTTATTATTATTATATAGAAATATAACGAATGAGATATGAATATTTTATTTTCAAATTACTTATTTCATATAAATTCAATGTTATTGTTTTTTATCATATTCTCTAACTAGCTGACCCGCGCAACTTGATTTCCGTTACATTTTCACAGATTTTGCTATATTTTTCATTATAACTCGGCTCCTATTGGTTGTAGTTGTAGAGTTACGTTATATAGTTCCTTTCTTCCTCGAAAAATGGGCTCTTCAAGACAAAATTTTAAAATTCGAATCAGTACCACCGAAAATTACACCGAACATAAAAAATAACAAACTTTATCTCTTTATTATTATACATTAGCATAGACGTGTGTACATATAATGACGTCTACCATGACACTATATTAAAAATAGTATATACATTATATTTTATATATTATTTGTACAAATGATGTCAAAATCAGTTTATTAAGTCAGCTTGACATAATAAACTGATTTTGACATGGATTTTACAGACATCTATTTATATTAAATTAAGAAATTTTGTATCTATATATTTTTTTCTATAATAATTTAGTACCTACTATTATGTAATATTATCTTATCTGTGGTACCACTAACAGCACATCAAATACCTCTATTATCGTAATATAGGTTAATAACACCTCATATAAATTTCGGTTCGTGTTCACGCAAACAAAATCGTGTTTTTTCTGAATTACAGTGAAGTGACGAGGAATACGCATTACAAGGGAATGTCTCCGTGTAATTTGATCAGTGCCTTTCCAGCGAACGAAAATCAAGATCAATTTATTCCATGTGCTTGTATAATGGCGTCATTTATAGCAGTTCCAATGATTTGAGAACGTTAATTTGTTTCTAATTATATCAACTCAACTTTACTGCCACCACCCTCCTCTCTACATTCCATCTATAGGTAACTGGGTACATTTTGTATCTATAGAGAAACTTATCCAAGTTATTTATAGATGCATGCATTTACAGTGACCTATAAACCAATGTTTTTTTTTATCTTAGCTTTAGCAGGTATATAGTGACAGTAGACCGGACAGCTTACTATTTTTGAGAATTGTCGACTCTCCACATTTGTGAACGTATGTGTCACTACCCCCAGGTACCTCAAACGCGCCCCAGAAAAGAATCATTATAATTCGTGTCCTTCTTCAAATATATGCAATATTTTATTAATAAAATATACATATTATTAATTTATATTATTATTAGGTTTTGGAACTCGGTTCCCGCTCCTATTCGGTGCGCTCAATCTCTTGCTAGCTTTAAAGCAACAGTAAAAACTCATTTCCTTTCCTTTTAGTTCTACATTTCCTTTTCTTATATTCCCATTCTTTCCTTCAAACCTTCCATGGATATGTGTATTATTAAGTTTATGTAGCTATCTACATGTGTATGTCTATATATATTTATGTATATTTGCATGTATTATTTATACCTATCTTAGTTGTGTTGTCATTTGTACCACCTACTCTTTTTTTTATATTTTCACCGTCTACCTAAAGGTTGCCTATATGAGATTGCTTAGCGATAAGGCTGCCTTTCATTCTCGTCATTGTTATACATATTTGTATATTAATTAATCTTTTCTGTACCTGGTGCAAAAAAGTATAAAAATAATTATATTTATATTAATGATATTTTATTTAATATATGAATATATAATGTAATGCATTAGTCTACACTGGCGTTGACCCAGTAAAGGATGAGGATTGAAATCAGGTCAGTAATGTATCGTGGCGAATTCCTAAGAAATTATTTTTTTATATTTTACATGCATACTTTTTGCACTGTGTTTATATATAATAAACTATCAATTTCAAATTATTTTGTCATAATATTTATCAGGGCAGCCCGCGTTAGAACTGCATATTAAATTTCCTTAATATTCACATCCACATTCCTTCCTACTATTATCAAGTAGTTTGTCAATCGCACAGAAAGGGATCTTTTAGAAAATTTACTAATGTCTATAACCACCCACCAACAGACGAATATGCGTATATGTATGTACCTAGAGCCTGAGAGGCTTATATTAATGTCATTAATGCGTCTTAAGTCCCTATACAAACAATGAACCCAAATCTATAACTCGCGGGTGGGCTTCCCACATTATGTATGACATGCACAGTAGACTGAGGACCGCTTTCATAATAAGAAATCAGATTAACAATAAATACAAAATGAATTCTTAGCATTCTTAACAATTATCATAAAAGCTTTTACAACTTGTCATAACAGAGCATTCAGTATAAATTTATTAATCTGTATTTTTGACACTGTTTAACAAATTTGAATATTTTTGTAATGTAAAAATCATTATAACTTAATTGTATGTGGAATAGATTAGAAATTTCCTATTTATGACTATACTTACTTATTCATTCATTCGTCACTCGTACTTCACTAAATATTTCAATCTAAATAAGTTATGTATTTAAAATCTATATAATAACGATTACTTAAATATACAATAGAAATAGTAGTTGCAGTTTTTAATTATTGCTATATTTGTAATGTAGGCGCTATTTATCACATACATTGTGTACTGCTTGTATTATCTATTTTATTTAAACAAAACTTACACATGCTTACTTAACAAAGGATAATAATTTATTTTAATAAAATCTTATCCATTGTGAAAAATAACATATTAGGTCATAACGGGTCTAAATCTTTTATATAAAAGAAATCATTAATAACCATTAATATTGAACCAAAATACCGCGTTATATACATTTAGAAGTCAGTTTATACAAACAGAATATATCTAAAAATTTAAAACATAGTTTGATTAATAACATAAAAATTATATGAATGCATAATTATTTAATACTAGCTGTACCCGCGAATTCGTCCGCGTGGAATTTAACTTTATTTACTTACTACGTACGTTACTCCTTATTACATCAGCTACCTGCCATTAAAAGTTCCGAAACAGACAGACAGACAAAAATTGTAAAAAAAAATATTTTGATGTATGTGCCGTATTTATATTCATATGCATGTAGTAAAAAACGGTTATTTCAATATTACAAACAGACACTCCTATTTTATTTATATGTATAGATGTATATATTAAATATGGAGACGAAACTAATGCAAGAAAGTTATAATAACATTAAAGGAAGTGAAATTGGAGGAATTTCCTATCCCTGACATATAATAATTAAGTTTTAATGATTATAAAATGTATAGATACTATTTAATTTAATATTGAATAAATAGATCTATTTATAAGATATTATATTTTAATGGTTCATAAATGAACATTGATATAAATAACAATACAAATAGACTTTTGGTTACCTAACTGCACTAAAATGATAAAATATTAAATTTTTGTTATATAGCTTCACGGAAAATTATG
Organism: Achroia grisella; assembly: GCF_030625045.1. Taxonomy (NCBI): domain Eukaryota; kingdom Metazoa; phylum Arthropoda; class Insecta; order Lepidoptera; family Pyralidae; genus Achroia; species Achroia grisella. The sequence continues at coordinate 1,020,418 of NW_026712791.1, forward strand.
TACTATATATATTCTGATGCATTTACGTAGTGTAAATAATATCATTTAACAGAATCCAAACAATTCAAAACTTATCATGTAGTAACATGATTTTTAATATAATTAATCGGGTCAGAAGATGACTCATGACTACGGCTAGTGCAACCTAGTGAAAACGTCAAAAGAGGTAAATATCTTACCTACCATGAAATTATTCGTGTTAATAATTCATTAACTATATATAAATAGCTGACATGCTGTACTTCGTTTGCGTCACATTTTGCCGCTTTCTGCAAAATTCCAGCTCTGCATCTACAAGTCTAAGCGTTATGTTCTATAGCCACTTTGACATAGTTTTCCTCGATAGATGGGCTGTCCAACACTAAAAGAATAATCAAAATTGGTTCAGAATAATCGGAGATTACCTCTACCATCCAAACTCACACACTTTACCTCTTTATAATATTATAGATGTGTATTAAACGCGAAGGTTTAATTATGAATACTAAAATTATTGAGTCATGTTAGATAATCTATTCATTTTTATGTATACAAATTTTATTTATACAGAAGACATATTATTCTGTCACTTTTATTATATTAGCCCAAGTGGTACTCATGTAATTCAAAATTAACATTACAGATATTCTCGGTTCTTTACATTTCAAGAGTAATAAATCGATTCAAGCTATAAATTTGAATAAATTTAATGATTATAGTATTAATCAATGTCGTGGTTCCTATTTTACTAAAGCAAAGTTATTTCTATATATTTCAATACTTTTACTGAAAGTAACTTAATATTGTTAGTTGTGGTACCGAGTTTGAAACTAATTTCTCCTTTAACTAACTGGACTAATAATTTTATTATTATTTCTTCAATTTTCATGACAGGGATATCACATTAAGCTTAAGAAATTAAATTTAGAATAGACTAAATTTGGGTGTTCAAATAAACAAATAAACTCTTCAGCTATATGTATATGTATATAGCTGAAGAGTTTGTTCCATGTGGAAGACTATCTGTCTGTCTATTTGTCATCCTTCTACGTGTAAACGGCTGAATGGATCTCAATGTGTCACGAAGACAAAAGCTATCCTTTATTGTAAAAAAGGCAGACATGGTTCTGAATAACCGGATGCGGACTAGTATAAATATATTAATCTTGCAAACAATACAATTGCCAAAAAAACAATCTGTTTTCACCATAACAGCGCATGGGATTTCGTGTGTGTAATGCACGTGTAGTTGGACAGGGTCATCGAGTTCATTTGATATTTACCAAACACAGTGCAGTGGCAGGATGCACGCGCGTCTAATATGCATGCAATGGACATCCAATACGAAAAGTCTATAAGACTTCTTTTAAAATGCAGTTTTGTTTGCGAGACTTCTTCTGCTCTTTTTGCATAAAAGAAGAAGAAACAAGGCAATCTTTTTGCTTATCCCTGGGATACAATCCGTTTTCCCTCTAAATATCATTAAGATCTTAATGATTTTAATGATATTTAGAGGCAATTAAAAAAAAAACACATTCATGACATTAGTATAGACATACCCCCTTATATGAATTACAAAAGGGTGTAGTGTACAGTACAGTATACATATCTATATGTTATAGCTAATCTATAGAAAGCTGTACGTACAAGAATTTCTAAATGCATATAATATCTATCTTTTTCGAAAAAATAATAAATTATTTTCTATTTATAAAATTATCACAATCAAATGAAATAAAAATATTAATGTAAGTCCACTAAAAACTCTTAGGATATCAAATCCACCATCAATTAGCAGTGCTTTCGAACTAAAAAGACCTGAGAAGAAACTCAGCTCTTATACTTCTCAAATGAAGCTGGTATACGATTACAAATACACAGATTCCTTTTTAAATAAACTTATATTTACGTAGTTAAAATTTCAAACGTAATTTTGGGAATATAAAAACGGACAGACATCCGGTATGATTGATCACAAAAAATCATTGAAAGAATGATTAAATACTTAGAATTAAACAACAAATGAAATTACTTTTTATTGAACCAATTAAACCATTTACCATATTGAAATAAATTAACGATTCGTCATTAAATATGTTCTGATTGATTATGTTGTATGATTTACAATATCGTGAAAGTTAATCCACGGCACCCCACTATAATATAAATGTGAAAGTTGGTAAAAAAATTGTTTAACTGTTTTGGATAAAAAGTAGCACCTTATGGAATATTAGCATGTAGAATATAATGTATTTTTGCGAAAATATGTTACGCATTCATCCTTTCCATTTATTAATTACATAATTATTCCAAATATAACTGTTTGGAATACTAGCTGTCCCCATGGTATCATCAACGTGAAATTTATATGTTATTCTGATATATAAGGTATATTAGTGAAAAGTTTAATCAAAATCCGTATAGTAGTTTTTGCGTGAAAGACTAACAAACATCCATCCATGCTCACAAACTTTCGCGTTTATAACATTTGTGATTATTCTTAAGGACACCGGTTACCGTTTTTCTTCATCATCATCTTCTGCTTCTTCCTTATCCCATTTATTTGGGGTCGGCGTAATATGTTTTTCGCTTCCATACATCCCGGTTACCCTTTTTCTTATTACAATAAAAATACTAATGATTATTACGCTTTGTAGTTGAGATCCCAAATTAATGCAGGCAAGATCCAATTACATCTGAAAAAAAGATGGAAGGGAAAATAATCTTATTTTAATTTCTATTATCAAATTATGACGAAAAGAAAAATAACTTTGAATAATTATTGTACGATACATATGTGTAGGTGACCGTACACAACTCGTTCATTGTACACTGAACTGATTAGCATTCATGTTTTACTGTTTCCATGTTCCGAACTATACCTATTATAAACAGAAACTGATTTATTGCCGGATGAAAATTTCTTTGCTCTCGCTCTCTCCGCTTGCCAATGTACAAGTAATGTGGTCAATTTTACCCTATGTAATAACTGGTCTTTATATTATAATGTGGTCCATTTTATTCTTTGTAGGAACTCGTCTCCCCTGATCTCTATGACTATGTAATATTATCTTAACTGTGCTATGACTAATTTATTTTGTTTCTCAAGTATATATATATTCAAAAGTTTACTCTTGTGAATTACTACTGTTTGGTAGTTTGTATTCAAATAAAATCTTAAATTAATCTATAAAATCTCACAATTGATAATAAATACTTATTAATATAAAAATCACTTTCAGGAACTCTATTAAGAATAATAAAAAAATCAATTTTAAAAATATATGTTTCTTTTTTTTTATCGTGTGTAACTAATCTCAAATTATCTATCCCGTACCCCACAAAGCTTTTGTACTGCATTGTTTCATAAAGGGATTGAGAATCTCTGCTCTATGGATTTTAAACAAGAACATAAAGTTGCCTCAACAAAAAAAAATACTCGTTTAGAACAATAGGTCGTTCTCATAGTGACACAGGTGTACACATTGTGTTTACAATATATATTTTTTATTTAACATAAATAAAAAGCCACTTCCACAAAGACACTTCACTACAATTAAGTAATCATAGATGCTATTATATTCTAATATCGTTAATAAAATCTATGTCTTTAACCTGTGATACATTTCTACAGTATATTCACGTATACATTCGACAATTGAGTCAGTGGACCTTTCAACCATAGGCAATTTTCCCGTACTAGCTAAGTGTTGCTATAGAACTGCCATCTCCGCCCCACAAATAGAATAATTGGCCACCAGAATAACCATAGGGTACAACACCATGAGTGTAATCCTATAAAATCCATCATGAAGTTAGACAGCTAGTAATAACGATGGTATACTGCTACTGTTTATTTATCACTATAGACTGAAAACACAACACTCACAAACAACACAAACATAATTGTACCTACCCTCAATTAAAGCACATAAAGTAAAGTATTTACTCTATATTAACTTAAGTATTATTATAAAGGACGGTAGGGAAAAAATATTATTACAAAAAAATTTACGGTCATAAGCGGCTAAAATTTCCTAAATTAATAAATGGTTTTTGGTTTGATTGTTTTTGATATAAGTAATTGTAAAACCAACAGTAATGTTACTAACCGGCTTCGACTGGAAAGTTCAAGAGTTCAAATTTGGTAAACACCAAAAAATTCTATGCTATTATTTATATATCTGCCTAATTCTCCGCTAAAAGAAAACTCGGAAACGATCCCAGTTAATTTGAGGGACGGCAATAGTTGTGCCCGCTGCTACGTTGGATCAGCAAAGTTAAAGTAGTAATAATTTTTTTTAAACGACATAATATCATTTTTTGTACTGTAGAAACAAGTTCTTATTTGGTCGTTTCTATAAATAACATACATATTGACTTTCATTCTTAAAACTGCTAAAAGCATTACAAAAATGGCAACTTGAGCCACAAATTTCGCACTTTTAAAGCATTAACTCAATTATGCAAATTTTTGAAACTAGACTTTAAAGTTAAATCTTTAGAGTGGTTTTTAAAAAAAAATAACGTTTGATTTAATGCAGTACTATATTAAGCCATAAATATATCAGTAGCGTAAATAACTGGAAAACCGGCCCAGCTATCATTATTATAGTATAAAATACAATTTCACTTTCCAGCATCCAAATTTTTTTTAAATGTCATAAATATAATAATTAAATAAAAGTTGAATAACCGTATAATTAATTCATTATAATTAATAAAAGTTGAATACAAAATTACCATATTACTATCCTCGTGATTAATATATAATATAACATAAAATTATATATATATATATAAATATATTAAGAAATTGATTCATCTCAACAATTTTTTTTAACTGTAGTTCCTATTAGGTACTGAAGTACTAAGACCTAAATAACTATATAACAATTCTCTTTATCCCCGATTTGGTTGCTGGTTTACCTTTTTTTAGAGTATAGGCTAAGCTACATTTTATAGATAGCCTCATAATATACGAATATTATGATACAATCTAAACTTACGACAATTTTTTTGGGATCAGTTCATACGTTTACGGGGAAAAGGTAACAGATATGTACACACCTTCGCATTCATAATTTTAGTACGAATAAAACATAATATATTATTAAAAGCACTTGTAGGTTACCAATTTTAATTCGTGATGCATTCAAAAACTAAATGCCTTAAGTTCCTCCTTACTTTTCTATGTTCATTGATGCTCGGCCAATCACTATGCAGGAGTGGATGGCAAGACTCTTCCTTTATCATATAGTTACTAAAAAAACATGATATTAAATATAAATAGTAAAAAAAAAATGTAATGAAACTTCTAGATATTGACTGTCTCTTAATTTTGATGACCTCAAAAACTAGAACAACTTGTGACTGAATTACAAGTACAAGTAAGTATGATAATTGAAAACGCTAATTTTGCACATAATCTATGCGGATATCGGATATTGGATAGCAATTTGGCGAAAACTTTCGCATAGACCTAACGGTGTAGGTATAATTAGGTGATCATGTATATACAAATGAATACGGTAATAGTAGTTCGTACACAGTATGTGTGATTAATATTCCAGTACATCGAGGCTAATCGTTTTTAACGGGTCGATAACGACCTATAATAATAGAAAATTGACATCTCAAAATATCCTATAATATAATAGTGTTTCAATTAGTAACGGAATCCAACATCAATAGGTACCTCTGCTTATATTAATCTGATTTCTAGGAATAAATCTAAATTGTTGAAAGAAAAAATAAATGTGGAAAGGATGAGAAGATATAGGGATGATTTCAATAATAATCGTATATTGCTATCCTTGTTTAAGTTATAGTCTTATATAATATTTATTAAAATGAATCTGTATTATTGTAATGATATTTGTATATCATTACAATAATACAGATTCATTTCATGAGCTTGCTTGAGCACATTTTATAACAATAAGAGCTGAGTTTCTTGTCATAACTTCTTATCTTTAAAACACTCCGAAGTGACATAAGTTTTGACATAATTTAATTTGATTTGAAAGATTGATGTTAATGTTTCCTCGCAAACAAACGGTCACATTTGAAAACCCAATAGTAAACAAATTGGAATTATTAACAAGAAATTAAATATATTTATTTAAAAATTGAAAATTATGTGATGTCATACTAGAAAATGTATCGAGTCTCACAAATGTGACCAAAATGGGGATGGGTAAAAATTATTAAATTTGCGTGACGTATTTTATAGGTGCCCCCTAATACTATCACTGGATTTTAAACATTATTCAAATAATATACAAAACTAAGCACACCACTACTTAGTTACTGTTAAAACTTATTCTTAAGTTCATTCTTCTATTGCAAATATTCTGAAATATATTGCCTCTTCCATAAACAAAATCCATAACAATACTCTATTCTTAACTTTTTTTATACCTTATTTAATTTCGTATCCGTTGAAATAGGCACCTTTAAACAAAAATTGGACACACGAACTGTATTCATTCACGAGTTCTATATAAACACTAAAGTGACTTTCCGTTCCACGTCATGAGATATGAGTGGGTATAACAGAGTTCCCTGACAGTGACTATTAGATAGTCCAATAACAATGTCCATAGATAGACAGTTAATTAAAATCACCAAGAGTCCAGGCGGCTGGTGATTGCCGCGAGCGACGGTGAAAGTATGCGGCTCACTTTGAAGCTTACGAAACTCGGAGTCACAAAAGATGGAGAACCATTTTGCAAAAAGGTATATAATCAATCTTAACATTATATAATGAGATGTATTACTGAGAGTATGCAGTCGCGCACTAGATTGTGACAGTAGATAGTTATTTTACAAACGCAGACTTTGCATAAAGACATCTGCGCAGGTTCGGCTTATTCTAGTCGACTTGTGAGTAGTCACCACAGATATGTGGTTGTAGCCAACTCATGAATAAACGATATATCTCCTTTGGAAAGTACGCACTCTAGGAGGACATAAAACCATCACTCCTAAGAATATCCTTTAATTATTGTCGTTAATGGTTCTAGGTAGTGAACTCTAAAAAAGGGGCGAACACAATAGATCTCTGCAGGTCGCAGTGCTACAGGCCGAAGCACCAAGTTATAGCCCAAACCCCCTTAACGCTAAATTACGAGGCATGGGGGTATACATCTTAGTCCACTAGACTGACAAAATAGGATCAGACGGACGTAAGGGGTGCTATTCATGAAGGTACATAGGCGACCGTTGCTACTTTCTTTCAGGTGGGTTATTAGCCTTTTTGTTATTCCAATTATATAGAAAGAAAAGTGGAGCGACATTCAAATGACTAGACAGTCGATAGGTGCAGATGACTCTAAACATTATTACTTGTGACAAGGGAGATATAGAATAGAATAGAATAGAAAATCATTTATTCAAATAAACTTAATTTAAGCACTTTTGAATAGTCATAACAATTTGTTTTTTATCTACCACTCGTTCGGAAAGCTGTCTCATCACAAGAAGAACGAGCAAGAAACTTGTGTGTTGCTCTTTTAAATAATCCTTGTAAGTTTACATTTACAAGTCGAAACGTGTGAATACAAACTACCAACAAGCACTAATTTTTTGGGTCAAATATAATCATGCAATAAGATTTAATCAGTCGTAGTGATAAGAGCAGACCAGTCCCTACAAGCAGCACTCGTTCACGAGTATGACGGATGAGCCAGCCATCACTGCGCTCGACCATATTTTAGGGAACCCATTGACCCGGCCCACCACGCCGCCACATGTCTGGACATTTTAGTGAGCATGACTACTCATTCCACACGACCACGTCATAGCTACAAAAATTACTATATGGTAGTTACAGTATTCGCACTTTACATAAGGATGCATGCGGCAATCAATACAAAAGCCGCTACGCTATCATATATCAAGAAAGCAGTATGAAAATTAAAATTATAACGTTGTCCGCAAATAAACTTATTCTTGCTATATATTGCTATCTATATGGTTAGTACTATATGTAAATGAATATACATATATAATTGTAACTCCTGGTTATAACAATTCATCAAAAGGAAAATATCTATAGGCACATGCAGTTTTATTTAGTGCTTTAAGCTGTGGTATTTATTACGCTACCAGTATCAATAATATTAAAAAATAATACAAAAACTTACGTTCAAAATTATATAACATAATGCTCTGCTTACTAGATTAATAATTAAAATATATTTGGAAGAAAGTATTCATCAAATGGATCATCAATTTCACAAAACAGCCAGAGGCAAAGATTTCTAAATGGTAAATTTACTTACTAAATATGCATATACTATTATTTTAATATTATATGATAGCTACTTTCAAATCAATATATGTATGCAGACATTTAAAATTTTTCATCAAAATAAATACTCATACACAATATGTTTTTACATCTTAATTACGATCTACATAAATTTAAATGCAAATTTTGTATATAAAAATAAAAATAGTAAAATATTCATTAAGTTTATTTTATTATAAAATAACACTGCAAGTTATTATCGTCATTAGTACAAGTAGTACAGTGAACTCTATGTCTTTAAAATGTAAATTGTATCTTTAATATGTTTAGTACATTTATATAATTTACTAAAAGACATAAATGTATTAAGTAAGTATTTCATTTACATTATTTTTTGTATGAAATACCACTGAAAGTTAATATCATAGTTAGTACAAGTAGTGAACTCTATGTCTTTACAGTGCAAATTATATCTTTACAATGTTTAGTATATAAATTTACTAACTTAATAAAGCATATTTTTAGGCGATATAAATTCAATTTTGTAATAGGCTAACCTAACAATTGTGGGGTTCGCGTACAGAACGGTTATACAAGGCACTAAGTGATTTTTTTCGTGTAATCGGTAATTATAGAAATTAATAATTATACAAGTGTAACTGTATTTAGTGATTAATTGTCTTAAACTATAATACATATATACTCGAAATTCTTCTGTATGTATATTTGTCACCTAACTCTTCCTAAACGGTTTTTTATTTGGATAAAATTTGTATGTCTATTTTAATGTGTTCCTGTATGATTGGGATACACAAATGAACCTGGTTAGTTGCTGCTGCTTTTCCAACAAGGTCGATATCTTACGGTGCCGGTGGTAAAATGTTTTTTTGCAAATAACAATTGAAAAATGTTTATATTAAATTTATTTGAATAAAGATTATTTCTATTTGTATTTTATATAAAATAAATGTATTTCCTAGCTCCGCGTTATAAGCAACTTAATATTTCACTCGTGATTCTAGTAAAGCACAGCGTTCCTCTGTGATCTATGGAATTGCCAGTTTCGTATCAATTTATTGCCACTTAAATGAATAACTACTGGTTATTCGAAAGTACACAACTATTCTAGCTAGACATTTATCACTTTTATTCTATCCTTCCATTACTTTAGTTACAGTAAATGCATTTTAATCGTTTCAAATACGTTATACTTACGAATATAGTAGTATAAGGAATAAAATAGATAATGGCGATTGGTGACATAATAGAATTATAAATTTAAATTAAGAACTCGAATAAATATTATACAATGTTTCCAATGTTAATATATTACTTTTTAAATTATTTATGCTTTTTTATTCTGTTATGTTCAAAAAGAAAATACTAGTAGGTATATTAGAAGAAATTGTAATTAAAATTATGAACACGAAGCAGTTTTTTTCTAACTAAACTTTAGTAAAATATCTAATAAAAATATGCTGATAAGATTTGTTTGTTTTGGTTGATGACGTTTATTTTTTATTTTTTTACAATTGTATTGTATTAATATTCATGGTCTATAGTAATATTGTTTTTTTACGAGAAACACTAAATTGAATTATAACAAATACTAGAAATCGATAGAATATTGTGACAAGCTGCAAAACACTGCTCCTAGTGAGTACATAGTATAATGAACAAATTACTTTGAGAGAAACATCATATTAAATAAATAACACGACATCAAACTACAGATGTAACAAAAAAGTTATCATAACATTGCTAGTTCAATCATTCATAGTTCAATTTGCAGAGTTACATGTTATCGTAGTATTATAAAATTATTTGTTCATTAATTTCATTCCATGTTGGACTAATCTATATGTTATGGAACATTACAATCTATCAAAAACACTAATCGATTTTGACTTTCTCGAGTACCATCACTACAGTTTGATTTATTCGATGTCCAGCAATATAACGGTGCAGCGTTTCTGTAGTTATTCAATGATAATCGATTGGTTCAAAGGTGTAAAGCAATTTGTTTACTATAATAAGTAGGTATAAATAATAAATAATCCTGGACAGCGCCATCTAGTCCCACGGTAAGTAAAGCTTGTGTTATGGATACTAGACACCTGATATGAATACTTAGATTTTTTTTTTAAATACATACATAGTATAGGTACATAGAATATACTCATGAATACAAATGTTTGCACCGAGCGAGGAATCGAACTCGCGACCACCATATAATATAATATTGATAACAATACATGTACTCTGCTCTATTTGGAATCAAAGCTGTAGTTTTTTTTAATGGGCGATAAAGGAGCGTACACGGCGCTAGTGTGATACTTTGACAACAGATCACCTGGGCACCCGTATATGACGATGAAATTAGATCAGGTAAATTCCCCAGAAAATTATAACTTTGGTTACCAAGGGGATAATAAATAAATAGTGCTGGACTTAAGGTACATTACTATAATTAGGGCAAAGGTAAGAAAAACAAAAGGATTACTATCAATGACACTTTCTAGAATGAGAATCGGATACTCTACATTCTAATGATCCAATTGGAATTGCTGACAAAACTTTATATAGGTGGATAATTATAAATATTAAATACTAATGACTAGGTTTCTATTCGTTTAACTACAAAGAGAGCCTAGTAATCATCTAGTCAAAATAAAATTTAAAAACTCTACCAAGCTGTACAATACTGCACGTACATTTTAGTACTAATGTAACAACGACATCTATTAAAGAACGGATACATTAAAAGTAGAGTTGATACACTTTGACTTGGTAGAGAAATATCTGTTAAAAGCAGAACAACGCAGGTCATGTAGGTGATAAAAGCAAGGTTTAAATCAATCATGTAAACTGGCAACTCAATGTGCTCTGTAATGTGAAACACGCAGTTTAATGTCTTCCGCTAGATGGAGTTATCAGAAACATATTTTTATATTTGTTGTTTGTATTTTAATTTTATTTATTTATTATACTAATTTTATTTCAACTAATTAACTGATAAATACGTAGAGTAAACTTATGAACATCATGACTATTATTATTATTATTATTGAGACTATTATTTAACAGACCAATTAATTCTTATATTACCTACAACTTTATTAATTTCTTAACTGTAAACATATATATATATATATATATAATATGTACTTATTATATCTTAAATATATAACTTTATTCTCTGTATATATTATTGTACTTTTTATAGATTCAATACCAGTTTAAAAAATAATTAGTACATAAGTTTTATTTTATTATTTCTAAGAAGTAGGTAATAAAAAGCATGGATATCTAAGTAATACCTACTTGTTGATTATAATTTATTCAGCCTCGATAGACCAAATATTTGCAATGTTAAATATATTCTAATTAGTAGTAGGTACCTACTCAACTATTTTGACTCTAATATAATAATATAGATGACTTTAGTCCAAATGTAAATATTTTGCATCGTTTAAAACGAACAGTACACAAACGTGACATTGTTCGTACCGGTGATGTAGGTTGCTGCACTGCATCAGGTACAAAAACGAAACCATTTAAACTATAGCTCCCTCTGTCACTCCAATAGCAATAGAAGTGCTTTTAGCAAGGGAGAGATATCTAGTTGCAACTTACGCCGCTGAGCAAACAAGGCTTGCTTTTCGAGTCACTCGCTCGACTCGACGAGTTGGAACGAGCGACCGGCGCCATTATTCTCAAGTTGTCTGTGAACGTGACTGTGTCTGTTTTCTGCTTGTGTTACTACTCTTCGTCGATCGTGTAACATCACTACTGCGCAGTGTAAGGTAAGGAAGTTAGATTTAAAATTGTTTGGAAGCAGTGAAATTTCGGAAAGTGAGTGCAAATAGAATTATGTGTGACAAAGCTTTCTCGCTTATTTATGCAAGGAATTTACCAGGGCAGTGTGCATAAGTAACGAAGGCTCGAGGCGAAGCGAGCGGCGCTGCCTTCGCCGCCTGCGCACCCAACCTCAATAATCTCAAGTGTCATTTTTGGTAAAACCATGCATATTGTGATATCGTGACTGTGTTCTAACTTCTTTGTTTGTGCATCGTTATGTTTTATCATCGTAAAGGCGACGATCTCCGACAATAACGCTACAATTTCTTTGTGTTCTGGATGTCTCCATAGTTGCGCTGACGCATGAAACATTTATGGCTTAGGTAATACCTTTCGAGGTTGAGTGCCTTATCTCGAGCGTCGACGGAATAAACGACTTTATATTGTATATGTATCTACCTAAGTACTTTGAATAGGCACGTCTTCGTTGACTGGTAGTACCTAGACAGGTGGGCTGACTTTTCAACGCCAAAACATATTAGCATTCAAGATAAATTTCTCATTAGTGATCACATTGAAATGATTTAGGATATTTGTTGTTAACGTAAGCAATTTATTTTTGTAATAACATAGAATGACGGTAACAAATTTACGGTATCCAATAAATGACGTCATACAGATTCCTATTAATACAATACAGTTTTTAGCTTTATCTATACGCTTATCTTGTGGCATCAGATAGAAAATTTATATATTTTTTTGTTGTGTGGTAATGTACACAATAACAAAGTCATTGCGATAATATACGTATCATTCAATATTAAAATTGGGTAGGGGCCAAAAACACCAATTTACAACAACTGTGCTTGCGCTATGTTTTTAACAGTTTTTCACACACCATGATTATATCAGACCGTCATAGCCTAGTAATTTACTACTACAATAAATTAAGTATTAACAGGAAAAACAGCGTTAGGCCCCCTGTTACATTGAAACAAAAACCCAGCGAGATGTGGGCATGTCCAGTGTTGCGTTCACCACTATGTACCTGGGCCCACCGTCTGCCTCTGTCTCTGATAACAGTCGTGAAGTTATTGTTATTATTGTAAATTAAATCTCTAATACAATCAAATGTAGTTCATTAACAATTAGCAATTAAGAATATAGGCAATCATCAAGCAGTCAAACAACTGTCATTAAAATACTTGGTTCCACACGCCCATTGCATAAGGCGTAGAAATAACAGCCTTAGCTTTCACAGCTGCCTATAACATTAATAAAGTTACAATCTGAGATAGTAGTTATTATAATAAACTCTCTATTAAGTTAAGAGTTCAGAAAATTATAATTTTCATGAAAGTACATATTTTACAGCACAGTAGGTTTCATTTGGTTTATTGAATCGTATATTATTTAAATGTTCGTGATCATTCGTACAGATGTATACTGATCTTATATTATTTCACGTAAATTTGTGATTAATTTTCTATCTATTCTTTACTTTCTTTTGTTTAGTTACTTTATGTTATTTCTATATATAAAAGTATTAAATTTCAATATAAATTAGTATTTCTTATATCGTTTTTGCAAATCACACACAGATCTTACTAGGTAATTGATAGGGATACATAAACAATTTCATAGTAAATACAAAATACGAAGATTAACAGACTCATGGCTAAAAATATTCTTGATAAGCCGGAATCGAATCCGCGACCATGATAAAGCGAGACCGTATCTTAAAGCATTACAATGCCGAGGTCGTTAAATTAATAAATACTATAAAACAATAAATTACAAGCAGGTAATAATAAATTAATACAGTCTGTGATACAAGAATTATGTCATCTAACCCTCAAAAGTAGCAACAAAGTATTCTGTGAAGTATCGTAGATTATGTTTATAGATAAAGATTTCTTATTTGGATTATCTGGTCCATTAACTAGTTTGCCAAAAATGTACGTAATTGAATTTGCGGGTAAGAAATAAAAATGGAATCCAAGAAAAATATAAATCAGTCAACAAATTAATCGTCCATAATAATCTTCAACGAAGAAGCAAAACTTCAGCGAAATCAGAAACATTTCGATTGCCTACATCGTATTGAAACAAAAGCTTCTGAACACCACAAAGTAAGTGATGTGACGACAATTGCGTGACGACACTGTGACCATTACGTAAGTTAACTATGACCTTCACTTATATATTACTCAGGATTTTTGTGAATAATAATAGAATGGTCATCCCGCTTTATCTAGCACTATTAAAGCAAATACTACCTAATGAAATTAGCTCACAGCCTATTATGGAGAAATCCCTATTAATTAACCATAATATTTTGCTTCGAGCACTGCATAAAGATCGACCTGATAGAACACATTGGTAAGAGTCGAGCAAATAGTCTTCATTACTAAGGCCAACCGCCGCTCCATTAGTTGAGTGAAAATAGGTACTAATGAACGCATGTTGCATCATATGACAGATCAATCAAAAGATGGCAAAGCATCAGCCTTGTGTTTGAATGAGTAAAGTTCATTGAAAAGTTAAATGTAGATGTATGTTTAGATAGCTTTTTTCTATTATTAATTACTTTTAATTAGTCTATGGTCTATAACAATATGGTTATAAATATATTTTCATGTCTATAACATCAATAATAAAATCTGTATGTGACAGTTAATGTTTCAATTATACTTAGAATTTCAAGCTATCAATTTGTATGAAAACTCAAATGATAGACTTTCAAGAAAAACTATTTATATACCAAGATTTGTAAGTTTTGCTCAAACCGTATATATTCATGACGTCCAATATAGATTATCCAATATTTTATTATGAAATCGAAATAATACTAACTGTTGATAATGTTGTTTATACCTAATTTGATACTTTTAAAAAACACATGTAATACATATAAAAAGTATTATTATTCATTCTGAATTAGTAAATACTAACTTTATGACCTCACTTATCTATAATTTACTGACAACAATCAACCCTTTGATTAATGGGAACGTTATCAAGAAATTGAATGAATAAAATTTACAACAACTTTTTTCATGAGTTATTATTATATTGTAAATTAGTAGCTGACACACGCAGCTTTGCCTGCATCATATTTTCCTTATTGTTTGCATTATTTATAACATTATTGTTTGCATTATTTATATGACATCTTATACCCTATAGCTTTTTTGATAAATGGGTTATAACACACTAAAATCATTTTCAAAACCGGACCATTAGTACTGAAGATTACTCCGAACATCGAAATTCACAAACAATATTAGTATAGAATTGTTATTTTTCAGATTAATACACATCAGAGTCAATTGTTACAAATTGAAAAAAAAGTTTGTTTTTCTATATCCGCCATATTGCACATTGCATTGTGACGCATTGTGTAACCTTTAGAATAACCTCTCAGCATAATAGACGATAGACCTACTCTTCGACATTCACATGATCATCTCCGTTATTAAATTATCTCCCTGTTAATTTTCACCTGAATCAGTCTGCAAAGTTCTGCAAAAGTAACGTAACAGACATATTCGTAAACGTTTAACAACTGTTCGGTTTGGTTCCACAAATAAAGATAACAAAACTGGTACAACAATGGAACAAGCGAACCGCTCATTAATTATAATAATTTAATTAGTGTTTTCGCAATTACAAAGAAATAACAGATTTATTAATATAAAATAATAAAATTATAGCATGGTTGTGATCACACAATTGATATGTATACATATCAATATACTTAATGAATAATATTAAAATAATAAATTTTCCGAGATTGATTTCAAATAATTCATAGAGCTATATATATATAGCATCTTGTGTTATATTTACACCGAATATAAATAAAATTTGATGATACCAACAGTTACAATACATTATTTGGAAAAAAAGAAATAATAAGGAAATAAAGATGTGGAACGTTCTTTTAGTCAATGCGTCTGAGTAGTGAAGTCATAATCATCGTATAAGAATTATAGCACTCGTATAAGATAACGTCATCGTTATAGTCAAAAGGATGCTTAGTACCATATTCGTGCCGACCCATTAATCTGTCATGGTACTCCAAAAACGGAAGGCATTGACGGAAATTGATGGTGCCACGGATTGCTGGGTCACATGGTTAATTGTTTCATTATTGTATACCTTGAATGCATTATAGTGGACATCTGCATTGTTGAAATCGTATTGACTTTGTGCATGACGCGTTACTAGCATTTTGTATAATTCTGATTAGATCTTCATTGATACATCTATTCTCAATATTCAAATTACATTTTTATATCTATACAAAACCCGGATATGAATAAATGATTTAAATTTAAGTGATTAAAATCTGATAAATAATTTTTATACACAAATTTACGACAGAAGAGGAGCTATTTAAATACTTTACTATGTATTTAAAATCTAGAATGCAAGTTTTAATGCTGATCAAGTAGAAGAGCTGTTGTTGAGAAGCCACAAGATCACTTTGAACTCCTTTAATTTATTTTACTATGTCTTATATTGGCAATAATAAGTCATGGATTCATCGACTCCTGGGCTACAGGTAGATGCGTTCAGTAAAACTATATATAAAAAGACCTGATCGATTTGTGCAATATGATATTTTTTCCTCCACAAATTAATTGCTTGATTGCAATAGCAATAGTGACAATTGAATAGAGCTGGTATGTGCCGGTAAAAACTCGAATACAGCTACTACATATTACATTATTCCCTCTTCAGCATTTAGGAAATCAATATTTAGATACAAAAGCTGAGATATATGTATAGATAAAAACTTATATTGATTATCAATATTTACAATTCGTTACCCTACACTCACTATTGTTTAACAATATGGAATTATTTAAATATTTTTAGATTTCATGGATTCGTCAATTCAATTAATCCTTTTCATTTTTTACACCTCTGGAATGGCAAATAAACTGAATGACACTGTTACTCAGTTTATTGGTGAAAGTGTCGTCAATCGTCGCCTATAGGCATGAATACGTCAGGTGGTATCACGCATGCATTACCATTCCTGATAACTAAGATGTCATGCCTCCATATAGTTTAACTTCACAGCCCTATACCACCGCTTACAAAAACAATTTGTGAGGTAGAGACAGTAAGTAAAAAACTTAATTGGAACAAAATCTGCCTAAGTATTTTTTTTACTTACAACAATTTAAAACTACCTATGTGTAATGTGTCGCAGTTCTCAAATCCAGGCATCTCTAGACACCATAAAATTGCAGTGATACAACCAGACAGTTCACAAAAACCGTGGGACTTCGTGAAAAAAACAATACGTCTCTCAACTTAATTTTGCACAATTTACGACGTCACTCGGCAAATATTACAACACTGTTTACACTCATTACAATTGTTATCTGTATCAGTTAAACGCAGATGATGTGGTGTATATATGGCTTTTAGTACATATGAATGTAGAGTAATTTTCAGAATATTTTTTTTTTATTTTTTATTCTAGTTAAAATCCGTAACTTTTGCAAAAGATATCCGAGTTTGGTAAATTGTTACAATTATTGGTTTGTTATTCAAGATCTCTCTGATATCTACCTAACAACTACTAGACTGTATATTTATTAGCATATAATCTACAAAGTTTAACGATTTTGACCTAAATTTATGTCAGGTCACATACAAATCCACTAATATTATAAATGTATAGACAATCCTAATTGCAGTCTGTTGTCATGCCAATTATATATACAGAATAATTATACATTGGTGCCATAAAAACCAAATTATCCACTAAATCAAACATATGCTCACAATATAAAACATATCTCAAGCATCAATGTTGCCAACAGATGTACTAAATTGTAAGTACACGGTACTGTTAACTACAATAACTATAGAAAATGACGCAATCCCATATTCATATTTGGTCTGAGACAATGTATTTCTCACTTAGGTACTAACAACGGCCTTAAACTGGGGAAGATTACAATGTAGTTAGTTTCACGGCGAAACATAATTAATATTGCTGCCATCGATAATAATTTTCCAGGTTTTGTTGGGTTTGAATGTCTGTTATTAACTGAATTAGTGTAATTTAAACATGTACAGAATTTGTATAATCCAAAAAGCATAGATTGAAGGACAGTAATGTTATCCGGTTTAAATAATTAAGTCCACATCATTGAGAGAGAATCGTATGTGGAAGTTAACGGAAGAAAACCCTTGACTTGATTTACCTGAAGGGATTATAGAAAAATAATCAACAACCGAGGGGATTTTATTACATGGCTAAAAAAGCTAATATTGCAGAATGTTTCTACCTAAAGGAAAGAATGAAGCCAGCCCTTCTGAGAACTCTACAGTGCGTTCTATAGAGTGCTTGGAATGCACGCCATTGCTCAGTCGACCGGTGAGAAAAGTTTTGTTCGCATTTTAAGGAAGTTATTTGGAAAGTTGTTGCAGGTTGTAGTTTAATAATATTTGATAATAAATTTAATAAGTGGGAATGATCTTAAAGACATAAACTCAACTAATTGCTGCATTCGATGTAATATAACAATTAAACTTATAAGTACCTACAGTATCACATGGTTAGACTTGAGATCTTGTTTTGTATGCTGTTTCGATTTGCATCACGAGACATGGCTGTGAAATTATTGTGTGCGAATGCCATCACTTTATCCTCAGGAATAATACTGTATTACGGGTATTACCTACTAGCGTCACATGACGATACTGGGTTCTGTTCAGGTATATGTATACATATATGGTATATGTAGACATTCTAACAGGTTGACTGTCAGCACTTTTGCCATTCAATTTACATTAAAACAAACACATTTGCAACTAAAGTATGCAATGCACTAATGTAATTAATTGTTCTAAATACTTACGTGTTATTTTATCACCACCAATTAATCAGCTGATCATACATATAGTAATCTGTACCATGCTGCAGTCTCTTTTTACAATAACACTTTCGCTATGTATATATATATGTTTGTCACAGTTCCATTACTCATTCGAGTTTCACGACCACGACGCATTTGTCTGACCTGATAAAGTTTTTATAGACCTTGATGTCTGAGAATGCTCTGTGCAGTTCCGTTTGGACGCGTCGTTGTTCCGTTTCCTTGTATCAATGCCGTATTATAGTTCAAATAATTCTAAAATTTGACCTACACATTACGTATAAAATTTGAAAGTGATGATGATGTATGTTTACTAATAGTTATTGTGTAATTTCAATCTAAAGTCGAATTCTTACATAAATATTAAGCACATAGTTCTTTTTGTGAGAGCAAAGTTAGATACGATTTTATTTCAAAATTATAAATTCTTTATTCAGATTTATCTGATTCAATAGAATTTAGAGTATTCTTGTTTTTATGTTTTATTGATGCTGGTCATTCAAAATTTAGCTCAATCTACATCCTCTTTTATCTTATTCTCCAATCAATTTCAATCACAATGTCAGTCTATTTAACTGTATGTATAGAAAGATATCAATATAAAAGAGATTAAGCCGTGTTTGGTTATCTCTTCGTAATGTCTCCTCAATTGCTTTATCTATACTGCTCCCAATCAAGTAGATACTACAGATATGTAGACAAAAACAACAAGGTCAAGAAACTTAACGATATCGGTTTTATATTTAACTATATATACTATACCTATGTTGGTTTTATTTCAGAGAAACATTTTCTTTGCCTGCTATTCTGTTTAGTTGATGAATTATCCAAAGTTAAAAAAAAGTTTACATATATTTAGAACCAATGGAATATAAAAAACATATACATATATAAACGTAAATATGAGTAATACTTTACGTTTCGTTTTTTTTTCTAATCTGTAATTTAAATATATACGTTAGTTATATTAGATTATTTCTCGATAACAGTTAAAATTTAAGATGAATCATTATGCCGACTTTTATTATCTAAAAAAGAATATCAACAGTTGTATCCGCAAAACCAGACGCGACGTCATTTATGTATATGAGTCATAATTTTGAAACAATCCCCAACTCAAGAATGACTGGTTACCTACTTGTGAAAATTGTCCTTTAGACATCCGTGATATAAATAAATTTACAAATTCCATATTGAACATCATTTTCCCTAACTTATAAAATGAACGTTTATCTGATAGGTATCTGTTTCAAATATTGCACAATATGTGTACGATCATATGAACGCCCACCCACTTCCACCTATCAATTAGCATTAGCATAATAAATGAATATAGGGGATCACATATGCATATGTTTTAAAAATATTACTCTATACATATGGATTTATGCATTTTGCATAATAACCGTGATAGCAAAGTTACAACGACATAAAATGTGAAAATCATATAACCAAAACTTTGCAAAATTATGATGAACCATGATTCCCATGGTTGTGAGTTCGATTCCTTGAACGGTACAAACATTTGTTTACAATTGTGTGATTGTTTGTGTTGGTCTGGTTTTTTTATGTATCATGGTACCTATTTACAACAATATTATATCTAAGTATATCTATCAGTTGTCTAGTACCTATAACACAAGGTCTTAGCGTGAACTAGATGGCGCTGTATGAATTGTATAGGTATATTATTAGGTATTAATGTTATGTAATAGTTATCGTGTAAATATCCCATTTATGTAATGTGTACAAACAGCAGTGAAAAAATAATTTAATATATAGCTATACGAGTTTACAGCATACTTAGTGTAATTAATAAAATTCTAGTATTAAATTATGTATACTTACTTTTTATTTTAACAATTAGGTTTTTGCAACTTGCGGTTTGGAAAACCCTTCCTTTGCGGTTGTTACCGATGACGAGTTTAATAAAAAAATGTACGTTTCAATAGACATTAAAATATATAGTTAAACTAAAATAAATAATATCATATAATAGTAATGTAGAATTATAACTAAAGTATGATATAAAAGCCTTAATCCGACGAAAAATACCAGCTACTTTACATAGTATAAAATGAAATCGATTCCGCTGTTCCTTTAGATCTTTTAAACTACGCAACGGATTTAAGCAATAGATAGAGTGATTCAAGAAGTGCGAAGCCGGTACGCAAAATTAGTAAATTATCTTAAACACATTTGCAAAAGAACCAACATACACCTATCGTTTAAACAAAAGTGTATCACGTCATTAGCAAAGTATAGGAGTTATGTGATATAAAAACAGACGTATATTTAAAATTATTGTAATATAAATCAACTACTGGATTTAATTAAAGCAACCAGTTTGAGACAACATAACATTATATTTTCTTGTGCAATTTACGTGTACTGTATGTATGACTCATAGAAATGACTGTAAATTCAGACATACCTTTACTATCATCTCATGTCTTTTCTGTTAATGAGGTTATGGTTTGTAACAAACAATTAAGGTTATCAGCACATAGAAAAACCAGTACACAAATACCTGTTGTCATCAATGATGACAACAGATGTTTGTACCCTACAAAAAAACAATAATAAAATGTTTGTAAAACAATAATAAACTACTAAATAGATGGATAATATAATTACAAAGGCTCGTCAACGTATGGACAGTTAAGTTTTATTTTCAATTTTTTGGAATAGTATGATATGATTACTAATAACCGTTGCCTATATACATGAAGGAAACCAAGGTCATCACGTATCAGGCGATGCTCATTCATAGGCATTTCAGAGGACTAAGATGTCATATCCAATAATTTTATTGCCTATTGCTCTTTTTTATTATGATTGACATCCAGAGACAGTAGGTCCAATTTTTTTTTAATTATTTTATTTATTTGTTTTTTGTTTTCGTGGTGTTCCACACATGTTTCTTTAATATCATAATATTTAAAATTACATAAAAATCACCTTTCAACCTACATACATTACCAGTAATAGTAACATTATATAATTGACATGACATGTAAAATTTCTTTGTAAAGAAAATTTTCAAGTACCTATCTAAATACTTGTTTTAAGAAATTGACACGAAAAGTGCCCTGTGTTGCCACGAAGTCAGTGCAATCTCGTTATCTTGGAATGTTTTGTCCAAACATTGAACACTATATAAACAACGTGTTTTGATCTCGTTTAGCTTAGTTGTAATGTGATAAGAGTCATCCTAAATCAAATATTAAGTTTCAACAACCCTTTGTCGCAGATGACGATGAGTATATTGCCAAAAAGAAGTAAATGTGAACATTCCCGAAATTATCATAACAATCCACTTAACATCCTAATACTGAGCATGAGATTCTCTACATAGTGATAAAATATATATGTTGTCACGATTGCTAGAGAGCTTGATATTATTTCGAGGTTTCCGTCTAGTTCTGGTGTGATGTGGTTTCCTAGTCACCTTTTACTTATTTTACAAATCACCAGGTAGTTTTAAACTAAGCAGAGACATATTTAATATAAAATATAAGTAATGATTATAATGATATAACATAAGTAACATGATTATAACATAAGTAACATTAGTATAGACTATAGGGGATTTGGAATACATTCTTGATTCTTAAACAGTCAATGGGTTTTTTGTAATTCTATTTAAAGCCGCTTACCCATGGGACGAACTAACAATTAAAAAAATCCAGCATCCTCTTAAACATCCGTGGGGCTGATACAATAATTTTATTACGTCGATTGATAAGTTACATAAAGTGATACCTTCATTGAGTCGTAACGAAGCGTTTCAAGGAACCAACAGACAATGGAGGCCATGGTTGTTGATTCTTGAAAGTCATTGCACGTGTACAAGGGTCATCATTTTTTACGCGTTTTCTGTACATTATCTAAAAATAATACTATACTATCTACTTGAACTGAATTATGACATACTTAAAGTATTCTTCGAAAAGTTTTATATGAAATTCAAGATAAATGTAATTTTATCTTTACTTTAATGTCAATGTTTTAATTTTATTAATAAATTTCAACTCAATTTTATTATGAGTACGTAATTTTCACTTTATTTCACCTGTTATATATAAGAAACATTTCAATTTTTTTTGCTATAATGACAATTCAGAACACATAAATTTACTCTTCAATATACACACTATAACTAAAAATAATGCTCATCCTATCAATTTTTTCAGTTAAATGCATTACAATCAATAAGTTTTAAATTTATAAATAAAAAATGTTAATTAACATTGTCATTTCATCTGTACGTGGATGTTTATATCGATTCTATACCTATAATAAAACTGTCTATACATGGAACATACATATATTATTATGACAAATAAAACTATTATTGAAGGACTTTGTCGACGTGTACCTGATAAATGATTGTTACAATTCTTTGTTTCTACTTTTGTTTCACTTAGAATTTTTTTTTTGTTTTACTTCAATCGGTTGACGAAACAAATACCTACGTTTTAAACTATTGTTTTCCGAATAACACTCACCTGGTACTTACTATGTTTATCAGCTTGGACTAGTTGTTGAAGTAAATTGAGACGTTTATAACCGTTTATTTACTCCACTTAAGAGTATAAATTAAAAAGAAGACATAACTTCCTTACTCATATTCATTCATAGAACAGGAACGTCTGTATCAATGGGCAATATCCGTTTTGTATTTTTTATTTGATCTGGTGTTTTGAAGTATTATATTTCATGCTATCCTATAGCCCTTGTGTAGTACAACTATAGCCCTACAATAATAATCAAAGGTACTGTTTAAAGTGATAATATTAAATCTATTATTAGCAAATATATGTTACAGATTTTTTGTAATGGGCACTCATTAATTTCTCATTTTTGGTCAATAAAGGTAAAAACCACTTTTTTATTGATAAACTATGTATAAAAATACCTTGAAAGACATTACAATCTAAAGGCACTTTTGTTATTGTTATATAATACAGCTTCCATGCGTAGTGTTCGAAAGAAGACAAAAGAAAGTGTAAACATCCCAGTACTTATTATTCGATATTGCTATTCTACTTTTCTTTGAAATATTTTACTTCATCTCATTGTATTTGTATTATCAGAGCGAGATAGACAATCCGGTACCGGTCATTCATATTTACGATTAACCACACCGCCTACGGTCTAAAGAAGTTACACTTGATAATACGGTAACATAATATCAGTCCTTGAAAGTTAGGTTTCTTATTGAAAACGGCGTATTTCTAACATGGTCGTGTTATGGGTGGGCGTATATTTTTATTTCTGTACGTACTCGTGTCGACGGCAATAAGTAATAAGGTAAACATTAAGCAAGTGACGGAGGCCACTAGACTCGTCCAGTCAAGATTCTTTACCAGGCAAATGGAATCTTAGATATCATTAGTAGCTAGTTATCGAGTATTAGAAACATATTTTTTAATCCATAAATACATGTAATGTATAGAATTTAATGAAGTGTACAATAAAAGTGTACATTCAGTTTAGTACAACTAAACTGGATATCATAGGCACGTTAATATTTTCATAAATTACAGTAAATAAAAAAATTACACTACAAAGATATAAATAACTGAGATTCTATTGATCTAATAACATTTTAATATCAATTCAAATGAAAAAAGTAAACAAATTTTACGTCTCGATATCAATCGTAAATATATGATTACAAAAAATGTAATTTACCATAGTGGATATGAAACATACGACTTGATGAAAAGCTAATTATGACGATATAGATAAAGTAATAAATTAAATAGATTATATTATATATAAATAACATTAAAAATACCATTACTGTATACAATATTTAGAAATACATTTTCCAATAAACTAACTTTTTCCCAGTTGCAGCAGCGAGTACAATGAAACTGTTTGCTCCCCAACACTTTCATAATGTGAAACCGCTAATAGACACAACTAAGCCAAAACTTACTTAAGATAAGTCGAATAACGGGATTTATTAAGAAAGTTTCCGGACTTATCGTACACACATCGAACTGTAATATTGTTTGCTTTTCCCGGGCCTCGTTTTACTAGCGATTCTCCAGTTAAGTTGTGTGTTACGACATTTTTATTGTTATTACCATAGGTACTAGTTCTTTGTTACTCTCATTAATACATGCATAGTTATATACTACAATATTTAAATTGGCAGTTTATTATTCATTAAAATTTTCCATATATATTATGTGGGCTGCATCACCTTAGTCTCCCTATTTTCTGGGTCTTCTGGGTATCTGGGTATCCTTCTCCGTCAAGCATCTTGCTTTATAAGCTATATCGATATGGTGCATTAGGAGTTTTAGGAGCATCACATGACAACGTTAATCAATTAATAAATATACACATATATTACGCCGCCAATAGTATGATGCATTGAAGAATTGAATGCTTTTCTGTATCTTCTTAAACAAAGCTATACATCACATTTTACTTACTGACATAATTTAATTCATTTGTGTCACAAAATACCTACTCAATAAACAGCTACTGACACATAAATTATATTGAATACAGTATACAATCGGTCGTGACTTACATGCTTATTAGTTCCCACTTGCTTGTACTATTTTATTTTAGTCGATGACGTACCACGTGTCGTCGGCTTTAGCGAAGGTTTAGAGTTAGTACTACCTTATCGGTGATAAACTTAAATCACTTAATTGGTAATTCGCGGTTCAATTAAGCCGGTCAAATTGCTGTCATTGGTGTCATCCAATTTATAGGTAGTACCTACATGCTTGTGAACGTTTATTGGTCCCATATATGAGTAATTGGTGACTAAATTGTTTCAAGGCAGGTGGGCTGTAGTAAGTACTTAATATATTCTTTTTAATACACTATATAAGTTTGTAGTATGTGTTCTTAATCAAATTGTAACATTTAAGTTGTGAAACAAATAGCATATATTTTACTTAATTGTTTAGTTTAAAAAAAGTAGTAATGTAGTAATTACTAATTCAAATTAATGCACTTTTAGTCGTTAATCGATTAGTAAACAAGCACCTACTGTTGTTTTAGTAGTTTATACCGATTTTTACATTGTTTATGCTTACGGCAAAACTACTTGAACTGTTGGTAATATTGATACTTGAGGATCATAAGGAGAGTGTAGGTATGTTGTATGAAACAATTACCCTTGAATTTTCTTACACAGGTCATTATAAAAATTCAAAAGCAACATCGACCGTATTATCCTCTTGTTTATATCATATAATATCTTTATCTAAAATTTTGCATCACAATGTTTGTCCAAAATATATTCCCATAACAACTTAACCTTTTTTTACATTTAAGACACGGTCTTTATAGTACTTAAACTTAAATAATAGAATTGTTTACATTTACAACTACTGATCCACAGCAACACGTGGCCGATATTAATATTTTATTTGTCATGTAATAAAATATACCGACCTACTTATTAGTTTGTACAGTTTGGATGTCATGCAAGTCTGGCTTGCATCGTCACAGAATAGAACGTAATACTACCTACTTCGTGGCATCGTGTTGGAATGAAACAGGTTTGAGGAAGAAACTACTTACTCATTATAACCCGATTGTACGTTATAACTCCCCCCTTAGGTATAATTCCATATTTATTACTAATAAGGTGACCTTTATCATAAATCAAATTATACTATATAAGTTGCCAGATGCCATTTAAAAATATTATTTTAAAGCCTTTTATTCTTATTTATTTTTATTGACCGACTATATTATTAAAAACGACGTCGACTATACAAAAATTCCCGCAGACAAGGTAAACTTTTTCATAAATTCTTGATTATTTCGATAAGTAGGCAATTTTTATCAAAATTCTTCGCTAGTGTTACTTTTTAAATATTACAAAGACTTTGATACTGATAATAATATACTTTAGTAATATTATAAATAACTAACTAATGTATGAAGTGCATTAATGGGTTAATTAAAATGTAAACTTTTTGTTCACAAAACTCTTCAATCCAATCTCGTAATTTGATTGTCACAATTGTAGAAATAAAGATTAGCGAATAAAAAATTATATCAAAGCGTCAGAAAAAATGTAATCTTGAGTATCTTATTCTACAGATGTACAATGACGATTGACGTCAGAAACATTATACCACTCAGATAGTTACTACTCCTTTTAGTCGAAATATTGGTTTGCATATGCATGAATGTAGGACTTTCGATTTTGTTAAAGTATCATATCGCTTTGAAAGGATGCAACGCAAGCAACCAGTCAAGCGAATTAGACTCTTGATGCTATCTCTAACATAAGAGGTACTTCTATCTGCTCAGAAGTAGTACCATATGTGTGTGCTATTAATGACAAAATAACGAGCTTGTTTCATTTCCGGAAATATAAAATTTTTCGAAAAATCTATTTCAATTAGTTATACTTCGACATAAAACTAAAATAAGAGTTACCGAGCAGTACATTTTGAATATATAATAGATTGTTTTAAATTTAGAACACTAGAATATGTATATGCATAAATTTTGAATATGGGTTGTTTTAAATTTAGAACACGTTAGACATAGTCAGCTGTATTGGTTGCTAACTTAGATGACTAATTCAAAATCTAGTCGCGTGCATTTAAGGATTTCATGTTCGTTCTCTGAGTGCAAATTAGCGAACAATATTTTCGGCGCCATAATGATTTATGACCACCATTACAGGTAATTCAGATTTGAATCTGCCAAGTTGCTTGCTAAGTTAAGTACAAATAATATTAAAATACCTTCATTTATTATACAAAAGTACCACTAAAATCGACGGTTATAACAGTTAATTAATTGTTAGTAGTTATTATTACGATTGAGGGTTAAAAAAAATATGACTATTCAAAAGTGCTTGTATTGAGTTTATATGAATAAAGATTATTTCTATTTCATCAATTAGTCACTATATCAGTAATCTTATTCTAAGCTCTTTTTTCCTTAAACTTTAGTGTGTATTTCGCTAAATATTAGCTGTTTGCACTACCTATTAAAAACCAAACACGTCATATTTTCGTATCTATTATGACATCACAAAATTGATAGCAAAGCAAACCGAACCGATTCGGAGAAGACCTGTGTAATGCACTTTTTGCTTACCAGTACTTATTTCAAAAGAATCTGATATCTAAGATTAAAAACAAAGACTTACACCACCACCTATGGTTTAGCAATTACTGTATACTCTACATAAAAGTAATTAAAAATAAAGCGCAGTAAATATTTATAGCCTCTATGGCTTTTTTTTTTAGCTTAGGATCATTTGATTATCAAAAGGATTTAGCAAAATCTTGACTGTCAGACATTAAGGTAGCTAATTAAGCATAATACAAGAATTTCATTTTCTCTTTATATTTTGTCCTAATATGTTTTCGGTAGAGCAATTGCGCAATATTTGACGATCAGTTAGTTACCACCCCTTTGACAAACGTCTGAAAAGACTAAGAGAACAAATTCAATTACATCGGTACAGTAAGGAGAACTCGAATTAATATACCAAGCCGTACGCCCAGTTTGTTAACACTAGATTATATGCACTCTCATTGCCATAGACCACAGATCAGTAGTGTTACTATAATACTGTAGTGTTTTGATGATATTACCAACACGATAAACAGCAAGAACCTCCAAGAAATATATGATTATTTTTTTAAATATTTAATAATGATCATACCGTAAAAACCTGACAAAGAATTAAACATTGTCATCTATGACGCTTTCGATGACAATAGAAACAGAGATAGGGAATCTTAAAATACATCACGTAGATAGTATATAAGATGTAAGTAGGAGGCATTATCTTGACACATCACTAATTTTTGTCAATTCACACTTTATAAGGATCGCTAGATATATTTATTTGACTGGTGATGGACAACATACATACATCAAAATAAAATAAATAAAAGATGTGTTTATTGACGAATGTACACACACATAACATAGATTTATACCGAGATAATCTTTGTAAAAAGTCATCTGCGTCGTGTCAGTTTCACATGTTACAGTAGCCAATCAGCTTGCATTGTAAGTTATGTTTCGGTTGAAAGGTGAGATCCGGCAGTGAAATAACAGAATAAGGAGACAGGACTGCTGGAGGAATCGTGTTCAAGTACTTATATAAAACATAGGAGCCTGTTACAAGTTACCATCAGCTAGGATGTCAGGTTCTTTACCATTTTAAATAAGAATAGATAAAGTGAGTTGCAGCAAATTGCTACAATGCTGACATTCAGTGGAGACCATGTATGACATCACGGACAAAGAATGTTCATTTTAGATAATCAATTTGTGAAGCAGCTTAGTATATTAATTGAATTATTAATCGTTAGCTATGTTTTTAATGTATATATTGTAGTTGGTATTATTCACACATTCCATCTGTTACTTGTCAAAGTAAAAATAGAAAATTATTCGAGATATAAATAATCCGGCACATTATATGTTCGATAGTTTCCTCCTCTTAAAAATATTCATTCATATAAATTACTGCTATATTTAGACATAATTCAACGCTAAAATGTGTGGTTTGCAAGTTTCTTCTGTATGTCTCACATCAGACGTCATAAGACGAATAGATATTATAATGTGAAACAACAAATAAATTAGCAATTTATTATTGTTCACACCTATTCAAATACAATCACATGCATAATTTTATTATTCTCATTCAGAGTCTCTTAGAAACTACCCACAGTCACATCATGCAGGTTAAACATGGATGAATCGCGTCATACTTTGTCTAATCAGTAGGCGTCCTTCGCACCTAGCACCTCGCCACACACCGCCAACGTTTCTAGCCACATTACTAAGTCAGTAATAAAATAGCATAGCATCCTATTCTATTGTACTTGAAATCTACTAGCCCTCTTATCTTGTCATGTTTTGTCTTATATAGCTACTTAAAATAAAATGATACACTGTCTTCAAGGACACCTCATTTGTGGTTTAATAATTGAATATATATTAATTATATTGTACTTATTTCTTATCTCCATACATATGTACATAGGAAGTTATAAGGATTTAATAACGCACGTTGTTCATGGAACAAAGCATGTTGCATATATAGTATCTCTATTTCAGACTGAGACACTATAACAAGCTGTATAACATAAAAAATATTTTTCACATATCTTATAATAATTCTTAGATACGTGCCTAATATTCTGTGTGTATTCAATCTATACATTTAGTTCCAAGTTTAACCTTTCTCGCATATTATGGCGTACTATATGACACTTTATAATTATATTGTTCTTCAATGTGTTTATTCAAGTGTACTTATTATATTTTCAACAATTTCCTTATATACATAAGTATACTATACATTTTCTCTGTAATCGTCCGTGTGTTTATTGAAGTAATAAATGATGTGATTCTACCATTGTCATTTTTCCCAAGCCCAAAACCCAACCCAAGCATTGTGAATGAGAGGATTTGTCATTGCTTACATATTCTAATCTAGAAATATACATAGATCCAGTAGTTATGCTGTATATATATGAAAAGATTGTTTAGGTTTAATTATCATGACAATATTTTTTCCGTTTCATTGTTATACATGTCATTCTTAATAATTATGATCTAATAATTCAATTGTTGTTTCCTGTTTTATTTCACTTTTCAAAGGTATCATCTGTCAACATTCCATTTAGTATACTCGATTAAATACGTACTTTGTCATATTGTAATTAAAATGAACGACGATTTAACTGATTGGATATGTATTTGCAATAGGTGTTAAATAGTAAATGTGGACGCATTAATAATAATATTGGAAGTTATTTGTAGCAACCTATTCAAAACAATTACTTCGAGAAATCTATCAGAATGCAATTGTAAACATTGAGTTCACGATTCGCGGTAAACTAGAGCAAGTAGGTACCTAATGAACCAAAAGTAAACTTGACGCGTGCCTTTATGACTTTTGGACGTTAATCCACAGGTTAGTTGACCCACATTAGTGCTGGTGTTTAGAGAAACACGCAGTTATTACCAATGTATATTCCCGTGACTAATACATTGTTGTATTATAATAGTATTTCCTTTATTCTTAACTAGTGGTGCCCGATACTTCGTGTACGTGCATTTGTAGATCGACAGCTATTGATAATGATCAAACGATAATTATAAATAAAGTATCTACACGATGCTATCTTTTAACATAATAAATTAATTAAATTGTAAGTTGAAAATATTATTATAATTATTTTTTTTGAGAATATGTTAGACGATTTTTTTTATTTCTTTAGACTACATATTAACTCATATTTAACAACTATTCTGTAAAAATTTAATCGTAATTCTTTCAGCCATTTTTTCGTGAAACATTAACATATAAACAGATTAATATACAGTTTTCGTCTCGTCTAAATTTTACAATGTTATTGTATGCAAAGAAATCATGAAAAGAAAATATAATAAAGATAAAGAAGATAAACACAAAAATCAGACTGTATAAATAAACAACTTTGGTCGACTTTCCTAAGCTATACCTAATAGGTCAAACACTTACCGGTGTTAAAAAATCAATATACTATATATTAAACCTGCTTATTTTATAGTGTATGTAATAATCTTGTAATAAATGCCTTATTAAAATTTTGGGTTTAAAAATCTCTAAGTACCTACATCATATATCTCGAACTAGACTTCTTATTCTTAAAAATAGTAGCAGTTACGATAAGTTTTTAGTGTAAAATACAGAGAATGCTAATAGTATTAAGCACGCCTATTTTACAAAAACTCAATAAACTTTAAATAAATAAATAAAAACAAAATAATCTGTGACATACATAAAATCTCACAAATTATTCATTAAAACAAAATAGAATTTCAATTTGATGTGTTTAATTTCTTATATTTTTATTCTTTGTTTGTCTTTTGGTTAATATTTTTTTTTATTTTTAATGGCATGACTGTTTATATTAATACAAATTATTTTCTTTTTTTTCAAACATTTTGTCTTTAATCTCCTCCTAGAAAACTGTAGGTACTATTGGCAAATAAATGTTAAAGAAACAAAAATATATAACAGATCTACAACATCAAGACTCATAATTACTTTGCGTAATTTAATTCGTTAAACAATTGGGTGCATTGTCTATTAAAATTAACCTAGCTGATTTAGGCCACTACTCTATTACCCTTTAGAACTTACATAGATACTATTTCATGATGTAGTTATAGGTACAACAATGTCGCTTCATGGCCCACGATTTATGGTGCCATGGCATTTATAGGTACAATGCCTTTGAAATCAAAGGCTGCTCGTAAAAATCGAATTTGAGGGAGCATATAACAAACGATTACGCAACGTATCACTATTAGAAGTTTGGTTTTATCTGTGCCTATTGTAGTCCCCCTAAAAACAATGCCCATAAATGTCAAACTTCAATTAGATAATACTAGCTGAGCCGCGTAATTTCGTCTACATCACACTTATTATTATGTTTCACCCAACTTACTTTACAGCCTATGTGTTATTCTGATGTATAAGCTATAATAATTTCAAGTTTCATCAAAATCCGTTCAGCCGTTTTTGCGTGAGAGAGTAACAAACATCCATCCATAATCACAAACTTTCGCGTTTATAATATTACTAAGATTATTGTAATCAATCTAGAATTTCTACAATATGTTCATCTTGTTTTCAATCTATCCATTCAATCAATCATCAATTATTAACAGTCATATATTAACTCAATAGTAACGAATTAATGCAAAGTTTTGCCAATTTTTCTATGGAAAATGCATACAGGTGTAATGAAGCCTGTTTTTGACTTCCCTCCAATCGCGTGCATTTTGGCAATAGAAATATACAGGAAATAATAGTCAAAGGTTGTCACTATTTGGTAGAATAATAGAGAATACAAAATTTATACCTTCTGATATTTGTGGAATATTAAATAACTGCCATGTATATTATACAAAACAATTCACCGCAACTTAATATAAAAGATGTGTAAGAAATTAACTGTATTTACAATTGTAAAAGTTACCTGTGCATCTTTTTCCATAACAAAGAACACCAATCAACCATCAGCTAACTTAGTTCTTATTTTTAAGTACGAGTACTTTCAACTTACATGAAGCTGTTACTGATTGCTCTAGCAGTAATTGCTACTGAGAATCTGATCTTTATTCAACGCAGGAAGACTAGATTGAATAGCATCAGTGCCGCCCTCGATACGCTCAATCATTGATACCATTCCAAACACTGCAACAAACAACTAGATATATTTAGCTATCAATTAACTAGTGAATATACTTTCAGGTTCATGTACTATTGATTATTTTACTGCTTTATTAGAAGTAGTTTAGATTGTTTTGCTTCAACATAAGAATTATTTTTCTTTGTTATATCGTAATAGGATAATCAATAACACGATTATCGTTAGATAGAGTTTAATGTACTTTTTAAAGAACATAAAATAATTTGTGATTAAATACAAATTATATGATTTTAATTTTGTGGGTGCCAGTGTTTATTCTCCAATATCTATAGTAGACAAATCTCAGATTAGTAAATTGTCAGCGTTTATACATCATATAATATATTATACATATTTTAGTATACTAAAGCATAGAATATTTTTACTACTGAATTAGCAACACAAATTAGCAAAGAACTAATAACATTTATCGGCCGTCAAATTAAAGCAGACTAGACGTTTCAATTTATGTGATACGGAAATATGAAATGTGTAATGTATTCAAGGTTTTTATGAAAGACGCAAACAGATACTGTATTATTGCTACATTTGAAACCTACTCGTATGTATAATAATAACACAGTATTACATATCTTGTTATGTAAAACTGATAAAACGTTAAAATCGAAATTTTGCGAAAGTCCCGCATAAAGAGTTTATTTGTAGTTATTTTATTTGTAGATAAATATATATTTTAGCACGAAATACTAAATAATTTCAGCTCTATAATTTGTTTCGAGAATATACAGTTTTTATATTTTGTTATTAAACTTATTGAATATTTTAAATATTAGTGTTAATCGTGACAATTTTTAAGTTTTCCAACTTCGATACTAACGATATCGAATTTACCAAACATTAGACCCTTAATCGACCTGATGGATTTGATTAAATAGGGCTATAAAGTATCACTAGAATTGTCTTAACGTAGGAAGAGAGTGTTAGTGTTGTTATTATAGGCTAAAAGATGACAGCAGCTATAAAATAAATACGGCTGCAGATAAACTCAATACGACTGATAAACCACACAGGTCAAACAGTATAAGATTATCTTTCGAATTTTTCCTACCCAGATGTGTGTTTTATTCCCTAATCGTCTCTTACAAGAGGAAAGGAAAAAGAATAACACGTTATATTCTTACTACGTCACCATACGTATAAATGTTGCCATTAACGCATATAAATTTTTTATTGCTTTCTACCACTCGTAACACTACTACTTTATATAATCAATATTATTTATTTATTTTTATTTCTATCAATATTTCACTGGCAATGATAATAAATATGTAGGTATAATCAATTTCAGCTACCAACTCGCTGCTAACAATAGACAGTTGATTACAAATTGTCTCTAGATTATTGTATATCAAATAAGCCACCTATATACATACACAGGTATATAATCTGTATGTAGATTGTCTGGTGGTATGCCCCATTATATTATATGTCTTTTGAGATATAAAATGCAAATAAGCACTTATTTGTAATGGGAAGTCCCGTCGCTTCTGACTCCATAAC
Source organism: Achroia grisella (assembly GCF_030625045.1). Lineage (NCBI taxonomy): Eukaryota > Metazoa > Arthropoda > Insecta > Lepidoptera > Pyralidae > Achroia > Achroia grisella. The sequence goes on from NW_026712791.1 coordinate 1,055,106, forward strand.
CTAGACCGTAAGACCTTGTTGTTCTAGAAATTGTTGGAAGAAAATATTTTTATGTCTGGAGCGTCAAACAAACACGATCATAAACAACAAACAGCCACAAAGTTGTCACTGATGCTGATAAATACGAAAAGCGCAGAGTTACGAATATTACAAAAGAATGATGCATGCAGGTATAATCGCCAATGGATATGGCGATTATACCCAGAAATCCCTGTCATATTTCATTATATCTTCATAAAGGAGCATAGGATGCAAAACTTACAACGACAGCAGTAATTGATATATGTAAATGTTACAGAGTTTCGTCTTCCTCTAAAACAACTCAATTTTCTCATCAGAGAACATCTCTTTATATAATATAATCCCTAATACATTGGCACAGAGGATACTAGGTCGAGTTAATTTATGAAACGAAAATTGGATAATTGGATATATGGATTTTCATTGTCTCATTTATAGTTGAAGAGCCCTAGTTGAAAAAGTAAACATTAAGAAAACAAACGAAACTTATGACTACTAGCTATTTAACTACCAAGTAAGCTTTTAAGAATATTTTTAAGTAAATACACTTAAATATAAAATTATTAGAAATAATATGTTGATTCACAATCATTTCAGATTATCATAGTAACTTCATAAATTGCTCTATATCTATACGCAAATAACCATACTTGCTCCAATCTGCATTACTAATTACATACTACCATATCTGTAATAAATACTCTATGATAGTATAAACATTGTATTTACTACTTAAACAAGTCTCTACATATCCATATAAATAATAAGATATATATACATTAGAAGTAGGAAGGTAAAACTTAGATAAAAACAACATGAAAAACCACATAACTAATGACGCAAAATATTGTCTAGAAATAGGTAATAATCCAAAAACCAAATGCTAACCCAACATTTAAAATATAATATTTTAAACAAAATAAGTTTTCGACCAGCTTTTTGAAAACGGTTTTCCGATTAATCATAATGTCATCGTGCTCTTAGCAGCAGACGTAGACGAAATATCGGAAAATCGAATCAAAAACCTAATACGGTAAAGCCCCTTATTTACATAAATAAGATATAAGGTACCTGGTGAAACACATATTTAAACAATAAATTAATGCAGTAGCCAATTGGATTTAACATAATTTAGTTATATCCGGACATGTATTCATAACAGAATTATATCATTAAGAGAATATGTATTTGATAAAACAGAAAAATACCTAAAAGAGCATAGGCCTAGGTGTATGAACGTATTCAACTATCTATTTATTATTGACCTGTGTTCTATATTACTATTCGGCAAAATCTTTCATATCCTTACAATTGTCCCTATTAAATGGAACCTCATTTCAGTCCTTATCGTATGAGTGTCCAAGTCATCACTTCAACTCAGTATTTATTAGTCTGTTGCAGATTTTTGCCCATGCATCAAGATTATTCCAACCCATTTAATGCTATTAATACTGTCCATTTTCTAGCCCCGTCTATATAACTTATGTCGTTGGCAACAAAATATGGACATATCGATTTCATCACACCTTGAGATCCTTAATTACATCAATGTCGGGCAAGCTTTAAGTTTACATTTTGTACCATTGGACACCACTGGTTAGAATACACATTTTTATGAGTTTGAGCTTTACTGACATCGAAAAGTCGCCTTTCATTATCGTCTTCAAGACACTAACAACAATTCCAGAGCGGGCATCATATTTGTTTCATTGTTATATACACATGGTAGTGTATCGGTGGTTATAATATTATCGGTACATTTTATGACAAGACTTCTAGGTAATATAGCCTTTCCATCTGCTTATGAACAAATGCCGATACCGTGCTGACTTATTATGCAAACTATTTATTAACGAATATCTTCTCAAAAGGTGGCAAACAGGTTCGCCATAGTAGACACATGTCGCCAGTTTTTCGCTAGCCACCTGTTCCGCTCGATTTTTTTCCAAACATCTTCGACTAATAAATTAAGCACAAGGCCTGCGAAGTAGGTCGCGTGCAATGTTAGCATCTCTAATGTAAACGTTGATATCTCGTCGTTATTTGCTAAAACCTAGATATTTTTGAGATTATTAGCGGCATGAAAATTGATCATTTTATGCATTTACAATGTAGTTAGATTCAATATTATAATTGCTTCTTTATTAGACCTATTTTTATGTTGTTTATTAACAGTGACAGTAGCAAGTCATTGTTATATCTTAAGTTTATTATTAATTCACCAAATCTCTATAGTCACGGTATTATGATTAGAATAATAGTTCGAGCTACGGAAATCCATAAATTATGAACGAGTATCGCAATATATACTTTGAAAAACAATTGTCAACAACAACGACAGACTGACCGGCACAATTTGGACATTTCAACAGATATAAATACAATGACTATTGTTACTATATCACGATTAGTACATACTAAAGAAATCTACTGTACTAAATCGTTACGTTAGTATTTAAACCATTTAATTTTGTACATTTCTAGGCAAGTGTTGTAAATAATAATTTGATTTTTGTTATACAAAACAACATAAAAGTTTAGAATGATATAGGTACGTCTAAAGTGTGTCAGTGTCAAAATTTTAATGACAATTTATGCTCTATATGTTTATGCTTTCTATGTTTATAATAAACTGATAGACAGACAAAATAAATACAATCTATAGTATTGTATATTTGTTTGCAAAGATCAGACGCTAATAGCTTCATGTCAAGTACCGGCTTATGGAAAATGCTTTCAAGAGGAAATAGTACATAATGAGTGCTATATTTGTGTTATATTTTTAAACTATTATACTTGTACTGTATATCGATTTGTAACAAAAAGTAGGACCCTGAAATCGAGGTCTTCTATTTGTATAATATACTAACAAAATGGCCGACGAAAAATGAGTAGGTACTTAAATACTTTGAATGACCAGGTGGCAACCATCATCTGTAACTTGATAATGTCGAAAAACTACACGACTTTTATATTATCAGACAAAAAATTGTACGATATATCGCCAAGAGAGAAACATGATTTTTTTTACATGATTAGGTATAATTTTATTGCTCTTGATATGGCATCATCAACTATCTGAATATACATTCAGATGTAGGAGAAAATATCTATTGATAATGTTCTAATTTTAATTGAGTAACTTTTTGTAAAAATCATAATTGAATTATATATATTAAAAGGAGGGTTATATAATATATTTTTTTAAATTTGTAATACAATCTGTACGATGAATAATGTAGGTATGTCTATAGAAAATAATCAGATCCAAAGTTTTACGTTTCATACACATTATTTACAAATAATATAGCCTAAACACTATTTTATAAAATTATAATTAAGATTCTAATTACGAGTAATTACTCGATTGATAATTATCAATCTATATTATAATCAACAATATAATCAATAGAAAATGTTGAATTTCTGGAACTTAACTATAGACATTGAATTTGTGTGAGCAATAATCATGTTTTATTGATGAGAACAATATTAGTAATGTTCTATACGTCGTCAAGTATCAACCATTTGTTTTTCATTATAAATATTTTCGTACGTAATGGAGAGATAAACACGAATGATAGACTGTGCCGCCAGATGTTTGTTATCTTATATCTGAAGAACGGAGATAGGAGTTGGAGACGAACGGTTGTTTCTCTCTTTGACTTCATATACATTTCTTTGCGAAATCTTAATATATATGTAAAAACCCAATGACGATCAGATAAATATATACTTGATAAAAACGAACCATTTAATTTATTGTTTTAATATCGCCAATATAATTTCACTTTGAAACTAGGGAAGTAATTTTAAATAAGTACGTTAGTTTCATCATCATCATATAAAACTTTTATCCATGGTTAGGTAGTGAAGCTATATTAAAACACAAGTTGGAGTCTTATCTCCATCAAACTCAAAGTGATCTAATACAACTCAGTAAATATGTCTACAAATCTCTGCCGTTGCCAAATAAAATTTTGTTTTTCCACCAGTCAAATAATTATTTATTCACTTAATTTCCTTACACACAATACAAGACATTTAAGATACAGTTTACTGTCTTTTGTATCAGATCCTATATTATTTACGGTTATTCATTCAACGCTCGTTTCCGCATACGCAACCAACAAGGGACATATTTTTTGCACTCTATTGCGCTTCTATTGAACTCTATTCATTTATAACAACAAAATAAACCATATTCCAACAATAATAAGCCTCATTACTACAAATAATACTAAACAACTATCCAAATGCCTCCCTCAACTACCAAACCATTGAAATGGCTTCACAATAAGCAAGAACAACGCCTTTATCAGCACAAAGAACCGGTTTTTGCTTAATTAAACGAAGCCAATAGCCATGTCCCTGAATCTACATGAAACCTGAACATAAATTTACAAGATAGTGGACTTTTTGTGTGCCTACCGCGAATGTTTAGGTAAATAAAAAACACATGACGTATTATGTATTTATTTATACTTTGTACAGTCCGATAAAATTTTCCTACTTTCATGAAAGCAATCTGCTACGACTCAGTGACATGATGATTTTTATTCCACTGTTGCTTGGTCTCCGAGTGGTCCATTCAGTGTGAATAATATATTATTAAAAAAGTATTTTAAATGTCTTTCCGTGTTTACTTATTCAATGATAATTGGAAGTATCATATTGGTGAGTGAACAACAATTAATATCACGTCCTACATCTATCTATTGTGTATACAAATATTATAAAGAGCTGCAGTTTGTGAGTTTGAATATTAGGGGTATTTACGATTATGAAGATTATTTTAGTGTTGGATAGCCCATTTATCAAGGAAGGCTATATAACAACCCTGCGACCAGTAGTAGTGGAGCTGTAATGAAAAATGTTGATAGAACGGGGAAAATGTGAGTAGTAACGGAGAAAAACGGGCAGAGTGTGAGTAGTTTGAAATATTTTTCATTCTACGTAAGCAAATAACAGACAATGATGTTATGACCTCGGCAAACATTCATGTATCTACAATTACATACATATTTACTCGTATCGATGCAAATGCGCGGTTAATCAATGTAACAACATAATTCACATTCAATTAATAACTAGATTTCGCATAATCCTCGTTTTCGTATTCGATATTTATATACTTTTTAGTACTGTTTATAAAGCTTACTCATATGAAAGTGTTTGTACCGAATTGGGAGCAATTTCCTCCAATCTCGCCATCTCCGTACTCCGAGTTCAGAATGTATAATGTTTTGCTTATATATATTCTTAGGTTATGTTTATTTTTTCCAAAATAAAGATACATAGTGTTTTAATACAGAACCACTCAATTTAGTACCTATCCAATTGAAAATTTGCAATTCTAGCTTTTGTGGTCAAAAATACATAATTTCCAAGCAGTACATTGAGTGCTTTATTTGAAAATGAACAGAATAGAATAAAACAGAAAGCTGTTATTTGTTGTCGTATACTTACTAATAATTCTATAGAGATTTTGGATTCTAATAGATAAACAAGTTCCCCAATAATAATTTTTCTCATTTAACTTTTAGGTATATATAAATATCGACCTGTAACATTTTTATTATAGATAGAGACATAATATTATCATATTATGATATAGATATCTTGTAAAACATTAATATAGGTACCTTTTGAAGTTTTCGATCCGTTTTTATGCTATTCTATGCTATAACGATGATGTATGTTTAGATACACTGATATAATAGTTAAAATATTTGTATGTATTAATGTATTATTATTCTTTTATAACATGTAATTAGTGTTTTACAGTGTGTACTTGTATTTGTAATTGTTACTAAATAAATTTAAGAGTATATCTACATACATATAATGTAACGGTGTTCACATATCATAATCATGTAACGTTTGCGTAGAACGTTCTTGAAACTTTCATCCAATGAGATTCTGTGTGGTAACATGTCGATTGCTCTTATCTGAATGTCATATTGTTGTTTTCACATTATCTTGTATCATGTATGGCAATTTATTGTCTAAAAGTCCTAAGATAGCAGTAGATAGTATCATAAATTATAAGTACTTAACGCATAAGAGATTTCATTTCAATGCGATACATTTATTAATAAAGTCTGAGTGTAGTGTAATATAATTTTATTATTTAATAATTACTTCTGAAAGAGATTTTATTTTTTGTGTCCCAATGCATTAGAGATTTAATCTAATGTGATAGGTAAGTACAATTTAAATAAAATACTAAAACTTAAGTAGCTATTTTTAAATATGTTGGACACACAGATAGTTTATATTTAGAATTAATCAACAGCACCTATTTATTTATAGTTACACTTGAGTAAAATTGATGAATTATTGAGATTATTTTGCGTGTAGTATTAATTAAATTACATTGATCTCAATGTTGAGAAAAAATTGAAAATATTTTAAATACCATTTAATTTTTATTATTTTATTTTACTTATATCACAGATAATATAATATTACATACTTATATCATAAATATTTCATTATAAATTTATATTTGATTTACCCTCTTTGATTTGATTGTAAATACTTTAAAGTACGGAAAGAATACAATAGCCTTATTATATATTCAAGGCAATCGTAGCCCGAATTAAGTTACGCTAATTATCTTACGCATCGAAATTAATCTTCGATTACGTCAATCACGCTACGAACTGTATAAAGTAGGAAATTGTAACAATATTACCACTTTCTTTAATTCTAAGATTGAATTGTTAGTGGTTTAGGCGTTTAATACGATGTCGCTCTACCAATGACAGTTATGATCTTCTTACATTAAAATCTTTATCAAATATGCTAATGAACAAATGAGTAGTATCTAATGAATTCTCTGCTGATCACATACAAGTTATAGATGGCGTTTTGTGGTAAATTATTTATTCATTTTTCAAAATTAGGTACGCAAATAATCCTTGCCCCAAAATAATTAGGTTTACAATTACTTGTCCCCGTGACAACTCCGCCACTGTCGTCGTGTGAATATTTATTTTGTCACGTCGCACCCATGAACTTTGTAACGGATACAAATCAAAAGTTATTGCGTGTAGGCAGCATTAAAAGAAATGAAAATCGAATTACTTCCTCAGCAGCATGTGATTTGACAGATAAAATTACCTCGCACATTTCTATAGTAATACAATTGCATACAATTGTTTCGTTTATTTCAATTTTGGTGAAAGGCAGAATGCATTTCATTAAAGTTGAAATTCTACAACTCGACTTATACAATGACGTAATTCTGATTATCTGCGTCAGAGTTTATTTGTACATGCATAATCTTTCGTTTGTATGCCTGGCACAGCTTTCTATGGTAGTAATGTGTCAACAGTGACGGTAGACCAGACCGTTCGACGTGCTTTGGACTTTATTCACTCTATTCATCCCATTCGCTGCACTTTTTCACTCAGAAATATGATACACATGTCTTCATCTCGTTAATACAGAGGACGTGACTGACTACACGCACGTGACAACCATAATTTCTTTCACAATAGTGTGTCACGTCACCAATTCCCCACACGGCCATCCCCTCCTATGCTAATCATTAATCAATGTTATAATAAAGAAATATTCTTCATCAGTGCTCTATTAAAATACTTCTAAATTTACAATCATCACAGCCTTGGCGAATGTCTTTAGTCAATCAAACGTAATCGATAATAAAAAGGCGTTTAAAAATATCATAGAAATAAATTTGCCTTGAATGATGGGTGTATATTTGGATCTGACTAATGGTAGTCTGCTTTGTATACATCTATTTGTTATTCAAATTCTATTATTGCGAATATATATAAATATTAGTCAAAATTAAATGTGCTTATGAATACATTAAATTTAGGTTAAAAAAAAATTGCTCTAACAAATGTATTGGTTAAATTAAACTTTGTGTCGGTAATATTCCTATTCTCGTTGCACTTTGCTCAGCAGTCAAATTTAGCTGCTTTTTATCATCTTATTTTTGTCTTATACACATATTCATTTAAGATATTCCATTGCGTACAGTGATTACACATAAAATTATCTTTTTATACGTTTATAAATGTAAGGATTTATTACTTATTTACTTATAGAACTGAATTTGAGTTAAGAAATCACAAGTTTACGACTTCAAAATGTTGATTACTGAATTTAGATGTAATAAAGCATACACATACACTATTGAAAATTTAAACATATTCACTATTGACGAATACATAAGTATGTTGTCTGATAATTTAGACATTTCGTATATTACATAAAAAGTACAGAAACTGAAATTTATTTGGTGCATGTCTATTACGGTAAGTTAGTTGCGTGTAGGTAGAGTACATTTAACAATGTGAGTCATTCAGTAGTATGGTTTCCTGTTTAATTTTGGGTTTATGGGCTATGGTTTTTATAGCACAGCATTGTTTTTCTACATTGAAGTAGCTCACTGAATAAGTTTGTTCAAATGAAAATTATAACTTATTGTCGATAAATTTCATATTGTTTGTATGTTTTCATTATCTAATTCTAGAACTAGAAATTTATATTACTATATTTTAAAATAGGTTGCTATATTTTAATAAGGAAATTGAAAATGAAATTATTATTATATACTGGAAATATATATTGGATATATTAAGCAATAAAAATTTTCCACAGAAATATTTATTATATACATGATGACAACCCAAAAGTAATAAATTGACAAACAACCTCATTTCACCATTATAGCATAAACAATTAAGTTAATTTAGACATAAAAATAAATAAAAAATATTAAGTGCAAATTATAGCTTGTTTACTTTTATTATTATTTGTAAAAAAGTCTAAATTGCATCGAGCTGCGAACGGAATGTAGACTATTTTGACTGTGTCGTTCACTCTAAAATTTTAAATTTTAATCTCACTAATAATATTTTTCCCAATAAAAAAGAGTCAAACAAAAGTAGTTTTATTATTAATTACAACAGTTAGTCAATTCATTGCGATATTTTGATTTCCTGTTAAAGATAGTAGAGTCTGTTCACATTTCTAAGTACCAAGTTATGCTTTCAATTTTACTGTGCCGTAACGTCATTTGTATAGACTACCCGCAATGTCTAAACCCCTTCCTACAAAACCGACCACCGGTCTAGCCAGACCAGGGTTGTCAACCTTATAACACATGGCCTTGTACGTAGAAATTAAAAAATCTGATAAAATCAATTTAGGTCTTGTCTATGAGTAACAATAGTATGTTACCTATTTTCGTAGATCGTAATCTTGTATATACTAGGGCGAAGATGAAAATTTCCTTGTACCGAAGGCCAAAAATCTCGAACTAGTAATTTTTTTGTTTGAGGATCTCATACGGCTGGCATCCCTGAACCAGACTGAAACCTGTCTAAGTACTTTGTAGGAGTTTGTAAACACGACTATCTGTGCTCGTATCGATACGATCTAGGGCGTGTACTCGTTTATCAGAACGAATACGAATTTATCTATATATTTGTTGTAGAGAACAAGAAACGATCAAGTCTTGGGTATTGACCTGTGCCATCTGTTTGATTGTTTTCACTTTTAGATACATTTGCTCGGTGTTTAACTGTTTTAAGTTATTGCGTAATTCGCCACCTGGGTCCCAATTTCGGAGTCTGATGTCATTCTATCATTAAAATATACCGATATAAGGAGCAGTCATGGAAAATTTTATTGAGATGGGAAAGATCTGAAATACTTGTACAGTACGGTTACTGCACTTGTCAAGATCACTGATGACATAAGGCACAATATTGAAAATAAAGATGTGACAGTTCTTGTATTACTCGATTTCACTAGTGCCTTTAACTCAGTTGATTTTGACCTGTTGCTGGCTATCCTCTGTTTGAACTTTTCCTCTCCTGTTCTCTCTGGTTTAGATCTTACCTGTTTGGCCGGCGTCAGCTGGTGAAAGTTGATGATTTCCGCTCCAACTGGGCTAATGTTCTGGCTGGGGTCCCACAGGGTGCAATATTATCACCTATTCTTTTTGCACTTTTTATTAATGGTATCACAGCCTCTCTCTCCTCTTCTTTTCATTTATACGCTGATGACCTTCAGTTATACACCGCTGCTCCTATTGACAATATAGCTCGTGCAATCAACAATATAAATTACGATCTCTGCACCATCGCTGATTGGTCTCAAAAATTCGGTCTATTAATTAATGCAGCGAAGTCTCAAGCTATCATTGTCGGCAGTCACCACTCCATCTCAAGCTTACAATCTGTCCAAATTCCTAACATTGTCTTTGACGGCAATCATATTCCTTTCTCTCCCACCGTCAAGAATCTAGGAATAATCATGGATCAGACTTTATCTTGGGGGCCTCACATAAGTGACATAAGCCGCAGATTATTTTCATCTCTCCATTCTCTCAGACGCCTGCAGTTTTTCCTGCCCTTGGGTACCAAATTGTTGCTGGCTCGATCACTACTTCTTCCCGTACCCGTACTGGATAAGCTGGAGCGGCTGCAAAATCTATGTATCAGGTTTATCTTTGGTCTACGAAAGTTTGATCATATCTCAGCCTACCGTTCAACTGGCTTCCTATCCGTGTTCGTCGGAATATTCATTTCCTTACCCTCTTATTCCAAATCCTCTTCAAATTCGCCCTTTTTGCAGGAGAGATTCCGAACTGGTGAGCATATACGTTCTTGTCATGATCTTATACTCACAATTCCTTATCATATAAGCCACCGCTACACTAAATCTTTTAAATGGAATTACTCCCCACAGAGATTAGACTATTTCGATCAGTTCTCTTAAGAGACATCTTAATAAGCTCTGGAGTCATTCTGATCTTTATTTTTCTTTTCCTTTCTGGTGTGTGTATGTGTATATGTATGTATATGTGTATGTGTATATGTATGTGTATGTATGTATATGTATATATATTTGTGTGTATTTTCTGTATATATTATTAGTTATATATGTCATTGTGACGCGTATTATTTATTGTACCTATTTCCACCACTGCGCAATTCCTCTCAGTAACTCAAATGACTGGAAGTTTCTGGGATAAGTCCGCCATTGTACGCATGTTTTTTTTTTTCTAAGTCAATTGTGTCCTTTTATTTATAATATTATTGTACAATAAAGTATTACAAACAAACAAACTTGTAATGAAATCTTTGTATTGTTTCTAATTTAAGCATTTCCAATCTTTTAATTTAATAACCAATGATGAAATGTTATATTATTTATATTCGCTACAACGTCTATTATTATGAATATTATATATAGGCTTTCCCCAAAACAAATGCAAGTCCCCCGATTTACCAGAAGTGAGTGAGTAGTGCACTGTTTACTGAAGGCAATGAATTCTTAGTTATTTTTACTGTATTATAATTTTTTATAAGTCTGATGCTGAGCTAACAAGACGGTGGCAGGATTTCATTCCTATATATCAGATAGAGGTAGTTTTAAGTTAACATTTTATTTAAAATTATTATGACAACAAATAGTTTAATATTTATTATTTATAATTAAAATTAGTCAGCTGTAACAAACAGTGATTAGGTAGGTTACTGTTATTTTTACTACCATTAAATTGTTGTAATAGCCAGACGATGACAATCAATAGAAGACCTTAATAGATTGCCTTGTCATTGGCATTAAATAAAAAGACAATTGGAATTCCACTAGTTCCATTAGTGACGTAACTAATTAAATTTTAAACATCTAGGTATCTACATTATGTTTATTTTTAATCCTTGTTTTAGCTTTAACTTTTGACCACCATCGATCTTGAATAATAAGGTGTGATTTCCAACAAATAGTTCTGGCAAAGAACATCTCTAATTTGCCGCGAATATTAAATAAATATTAAATATATTGTCATTCCAAATAGTTAATAATAATTTTTATTTAATTTGTTACAGGTTGCAACCGAAAAGTTATTGGGTGGCTGAACTAGATTATAGGTATGTATTTTCAAATTATTTTATACTGCTATTTTAATATCCAATTATTAGTTAAATTGCAGGACATAAATAGTTATTAATATATTAATCATTTAGCCAATCGGTATGCGAATCATAAAGATTCATGCAAATTTCAGACAAAATTCAATGTCACTGAAAATTTAAAACCCTGATTTGTATCTGGCTATTCAGAACCAATATAGTGAATGTTAATATTAGAATTAGAAGTTTATAGATATGCATAAATAATTCTTACATCAATAACCCATACTAAAAATAATGCAACTATTTAATGTGTAATAACTTTCATAACTGCTAACACGAATCAGGTCACATGAAGGATCATAAAAATTGTTTCGTTCATACAATATGAATTATTGCACGCGCGAACATCAATGTAGGCCCGATTGTATGCAAACTAAACCCACAATCTGTTCTTAATATGTAGAGTTATTATATCCACACTATATCGATATGAGTACATATAAAACCATTGGTCTCTAGTTCTGTACGCTGAGTTTTATTCATTTTTACTTTTAGTTCAGAAATTAGCATTTGAATCCAAATATATTCATAAATATGTTCATTTAGTCAACACGAAAGTATATCTGAACACATTTTTAAATTGTACCTTAAAAACATGTTGTAATTTTTATCAAAATCGTTAAAAATAATCGAGTACACATAGATTACAATTTGACCCCTCAATTCATGAAGTCATGTGGTCTGTTTGGTTATATAAACTCAAGTAATTAGGTATTTATGTTCGGCATCAATATCTTTCATTGTTCCATTAATTAATCTCCCAGACTAGATCCATTTGAGAGTTATTAATTATTACATCTGCCTCACTAGCATCCGTCATATTTATAGCCGTTTGTATTAAACTCAATCAAGGCAACACCCAAAGAAACCTAAGCGTATGCAACGAACATTGATTTGCATTGCAAATGTTATGGATCTTGTGCAAAGCCATTTATGACTTCAATATTTAGGCACCTCTTTAGGATGTGTATTGATAGACTAATAATTTGTATTTGATATAAATCATGTACCCGTGCGAAACCGGGTCGCCCCTTCTTTCTTATCCTGTAATTTTTTTCAGAGAAACGCAGCAGGAATAATGAACATAAGAAATAAACTATTTGAAACATTTACACGAATATATTTACCCTGTTTGTCTAAACAAATAACCAGTTTAGAAAAAAGGAACCCCCTCTAACAGAGGAAACGTGCAGATAAATAGCTTAAACAACATACAGTAGCTGTAACTGCACGTCATTACATTTTTGTTCTCAAATTAATTCCTGCATCTATCTACTATCTTACATACCTAATGGTAATCATGCAATTTTTTTATTTTGTGGTGCTCGCAAGAATATATAACAGAACTTATTTATATATAACAGAATTTATTACTATACATACAAACACGTTACCCAATGTTCTATGTAAGTATTGGTTAATATGGTAAAATGACGGTATGTACAAAATTATCAATTGACTGTATCTTTAACAATACCAACGACACTAGTCAGTTTTTAGCGTAATAGTGTAAATAAAACAGTCTTTAATTAAATTATTTAAAAAATCTTAACTACCTATATTAAGAGGAATTAAATAGGACTCTCACGAATAGTCATACTTGGTGAATTGGAGCGGACTCCCCAAAATAAAAAAAAAAAATCTAAAGTATAAACTTTTCTTTTACCATCATAATTATAACGAACCCACTCATTGTTATGTTATTATGGAATGGTGTTCTAGTTATCTAATCTTATCATTTTATCCTTCGATGAGGCGCTGCTTTTGTGATTATAAGTACCTACCATACGTATCACTGTATATTTTTTATTATATAGTATCTATATCTACCACACGAACCATGGCTAGTAAGTATTAAAGCCTTTAATTTTATTTCTATTTATATAACTTGCAATACTAGTATGTAAATGCAATGATTTGGTGTTGACCTTTATCAGATAAGTTATAATTATCAATAAAACTATTTTTAGATGCGCAAATGTTTGCTTGACACTAGGTACTTAATTATGATACATCAAAAGTTAAATTTATTATATACGTATCCATGAATATAAATAAAACAAAGACTGTATCGGCATCGAACATGATTTAGATTACCAGATATTTTATTTTATGTATTTGGAAGGCTAAACAAGCTGACAACCCACTTGATGGACAGCAACGGTCATCTACGGACATCCCGTTTTATGTGATAATGTAATATTTTCTTAATTTTTAATGGTGGATAAAGTTTAGTTTATCTGCCTTCGATAACGGGTTTACGCTCGCGGGGCACCAGTGGAGGATGATAAGATGAGCATGAGGTCAGGTCAGTTAGCCCGTTGTGAGAAATTCACCAGGAAGTTTCGAGAGAGAACTACGTAGATGTCAACCCTATATGGTGCATTGATAGCATTATCGTCATCACACACTAACAATCCCCTTTCCCCCTTTATGTGATATTTAATCTAGGGAAGCAGATTTTGTAAAAATCATCTGCGTGGATACTTCTGTTTTATCTCTTATTTTATCACATTATTCAATATATGTCAAAATCAAATTCATATTTATCTGTATGTATTATAGAAGTATTTACCTATAATTTTGCAACTGACGAGCTAAGTGTAACCTGTTATATTACATAGCAAATATAATGTAATAAAAAATACATATAATAAGAAACAGCTTACAAAGTAAGCTGTTTAACGGTAGAAGTAGGTGAGATAAAGAGCCACCCACGTAGCTGACTTTGTATTGTCTTGTACAAAGTCTACCATTCGTTTGATCAGATTATATAGATAAATAAGTTGGCTAGAAATTAATATCAGGTACAGGACCATACGTCATGGTGTTGTAGAGAAGAGGCCTAAGTCTAATGAACGTGGGCAGACGTACGTTCATATATAAAGTTATATATAACTAGATATATTTAATATTATGTTCTTTATTATCTGTTAATACACATTAGACATAATGTTAATATATGTGTGCTTATGCATTATCTTTATTTGTATTCATTGTTTAATACAATCGCATATTTACTTTGTTTAACAAATAACTACCGCATTCAAGAATTACTTACTAATCATCTCAAATATTTATTGTTATCACCAAGTCCGCCATCGTATCTGTCTTTAGTCTAGTATTATATGTATAGTACTTTGGTATAAATAAATTCCCACAGCTATCATTTTTTATTTCGTCCCAAGATTGAATTGTAGAGACAAGAGACTCATATATTAGCTAATTAATAAAAAATTATAGAAATAAATTAGTACATAAACCACCCTTATGACCCTCGGAGAAAGTACTTTAGTTGCATGAAGTATTATTTCTCGATTTTAGACTTTCTGTGACACTGAAGTTTAAGTAAACACAATGGCTTTGTTTTATATTGATACTAGCGGCCCGTCCCGGCTTCGCACGGATGGATATTTTTACATTTTTATTTCCAGTTTTCAACTTTATTTCTTAGTGAAAGTGTCTCGATGCCTAATAGTTAATTAATATTTTTACTTTTAATTATCATATACATATGTATAATGTTAGCGAGACTTATTAATTTTCACTCTCTTAAAATTTCATTTGTAGCGGCAATTCAAACCCGAGCACAACGCTAAGTGCATGTAGCTGTTGCAAAATACCGGTTTGTTGCTGACACCGACGACTCTACGTCGCAGACCAGCCCATGTCAAGTTGTTAATAAAATTTAAGTACAGTTTAACAACGAATCTTAGTTTTAACCGGAAGAGAAAATCAATAGACTTGATATTATTTCTTTCTTTGAGATGTATATTTAACAAATTACCAAGTATGCAAAGGTGAATATCGAAAATATATTGAGTGCCGTTTGTAACATATGCTACTATGTTATTATTCTATATACATAGCTATTCTTTTTATCATGATATATGTAGTTGTTTATTTGTAGAACAAATCCAACTTAGGGCAATAAAATACCACTTTTTATTGATAATTCTATCAGATAAAGTGCACATTCATAATTCTCCTGCATTTTGTGCTCCTGCGGCTGTATGTTACGCGATATGTTTGCCAATTATTTTCAGAAAATGAGAACTAATGTTGAATTCAAAGTAATGACTTGAAATCGTATTTCATTTGAGTTATTTCGGGATCTTCCTAATAAATCTTACAATAACTATATCTAATACAAGTCGTTTTGGCAACCCTAATCGGTGTCGCTGTAGACAACACCCTATAACGTGCCTTATTGTTGTGACCGATGTGAAAGTACATAGGTACAACTTTCCATCATAAATTTCAAATGCATTGTCCAATCAAACGCATTGTGGTTTAAAATTATCTACTAATATTTATATACCTGCTACAATCTTACTAGGATATCTATACACTTATACTAAATAAAATTAACATTATTTAATGCTCTCATCTTTATATTCTCATAATATCGAACTCATGCAAAATAATATACTGTTAATATTTAATAAACATACATTCATATATCACACAGTTGTTGCGTTCACCATAGACGTTTAACGACTTTAATCAGATACTCAAAGAACAAGTCTTTAATGATTGCATGCATGATTTTATGATTCTTAACAGACAACTTACTGTACTATTTGTATTGTATTGTAAACACGGAATTTTATATGAAAACGGTCACGATAATAACATATTAGAAAAACTAACATTGGTCGTTGTAACACCGACAAAGTTGACACTGTGTGTTAACGTGCAAATAAAACCTGGTATGACATTAGTTTTAAATGAACTTGAAGGAAATTTGTATTTTAGGCAGGCCATTACCATTGACAAATATGATCAAGAAACATACATTAGCAATAGGAATGCAAATATATTCTTTTTATTTTCCTTTACGTCAAAGGTGTACCTACGTTCATACACAAAGGCTATCGTATCTATTTATTTAAATAAAAAAAAGTGCAAATCATATCAGCTCTAAGAAAAGTTTTCAAATTGTTATTGTAGTTACTCGTAAAAAACGTTATATCATTATATTACAGATTTTGTTTTATTTCATCGAAAATACATGCCCAAAATCATCTGATATTTTAAGGTGGAATTGATTATTTTTTCTCATGTCTGTATATATTATCATAAAAACATGTGTTCTTAGCTTTAAATTTCTGGTAGTTTTCTGTAACATTTAGTTACCCATAATAAATTTTATGGGTAACGAAATGTCACAGAAAACTATTAGTTTTAAAAACATTAGTTTCTTGTGGTCAGGGTCTGAGTTAGCCAATACAACTCAGTTATAAATAAACATAACAGAAATTGCAACATTTTATGATCTAATATATCATATACGGTTACATAAAATACAACAGATTTTTGGTCATCAAGTCATTACAATCCTATGAATCATATACTAGCGAGCTAGCTATATACTAGGTATCCGCGCAACTTCTACCTGCGTCAAGTTGTCCCCATTCTTGAAACCTTTTTCATCAACTCCACTCCTATTAGACGTTGCTCGATGTTATATATACATATGGCTTAAAGCCTTCCTCAATAAATTGGCTGCCAAGTCTAAAAGGATTTCCAAAATCGGATTAATAGTACCAAAGATTACTCCGAACATTTAAACTCAAACTTTGCCTCGTAATGATTACCCTTAACGAATATAAGTTGTGAAGACAGAATTAACTAACATCTTAAAAATGCTGTAACGTTAGAAATAGAAGTTATTTGCTCGTTTCTGATTACGAAGCTGTAGTATACATAAGTTTTTATGTCGTTTGGTGTTCTTGAGATCGGTCTGTATGTCGGTATCTGTCTAACAATCACCTTCTTTTATGTTTTAGAAGATTTACTACGTTCGCCTCCACCCACGTTATTCCTCGTTCAATCTGTAACGGTAAACAAACTGTTTCTGAACAATGCTACTTATTACGAATTAAAACGCAATACATTATGACCTATTGTTAACTCACCTAACGCAATTTTTCCAAAAGAAAAAAAAAGTATTTTCCTATTGTTTGATTCTACTGTTATTTGAATAGAAACTGTTCATATTGTCTAGATAATCGTGATTTATACCTACGTACTTATACCTACTTGATGTACTGAAATTTTTTTTTCTATCTTTACAGAGTTCACTATAACAAGACATGGGGGCGAGGTCCCGGGAGTTGATTCTGCTCCTGGCAGTATGCGCACTTGCGCTTGGAGATTCAGTAAATAAGACGGCGGCAGGCAATAAAAAAATTGAGTCTGATGATTTCATAGAACAGTACGAAGACTATGATGCCGGTCAAGAACAGGAAGTTCTCTTTAATGAGGACAAACCCTGCCCCAGAGACTGCTTATGCACTGTATCCCAAGGATATAGAATAGCTAAGTGTAATCGTCTCGAAATCGGGACTCAGAAATTCGGCAATGACATCACAGATCTTGTAGTCGAAAATGCAGAATACCCCATTGTTCTCACAGAACAAATTTTCAAAAATCTAGGTCTTCACCAAGTTGCAACCATAAAAATTGTAAATAGCACCATCGAGTCTGTTGACCCTGGCGCTTTCCGTGGTCTAGAGGAATTATACGCGCTAACTCTGTCTAATAATCAACTTAAGAGGTTACACCCTAATACTTTTGTTGAAAATAAGAAGTTATTACTCTTGACACTTTCTAGTAATCCACTAAAACTTCCTCCTACTGGTTCCACTGATTATTTCTTAAATGCATCGACCGTCCAAGAGCTTATTCTATCTAATTGCAATATACAGTATATAAGCGCTAATACGTTCCAAAGCATGCCTGGGCTTATGTATTTAGACTTGTCTAAGAATCAGTTGTCTGGAATGGATGCTGATACATTCAAGAAGCTTTTAGATTTAGAAGAAATCGATCTAAGCGACAATATTATCAAGTCGCTTCCTGATTATATATTCTCAGAAAACACTGAGCTTGCTACTCTCCATATCGACAGAAATCCAATCGATTCAGTTTACGGCTTACTAATGTCGGAACTATTAACTCTCACTGCAGGACAAACGAATATGAAATTTATTGGAC
Organism: Achroia grisella; assembly: GCF_030625045.1. Lineage (NCBI taxonomy): Eukaryota > Metazoa > Arthropoda > Insecta > Lepidoptera > Pyralidae > Achroia > Achroia grisella. The sequence continues at coordinate 1,074,098 of NW_026712791.1, forward strand.
CATCTATGTTTAATGGAATGAAATACATTGCTAATCTTAACCTTAGTGGCAATAATATTGAAAAAATTCATAATCAAGCCTTCCACAAGTTAGTCGAGTTGAACTATCTTGACCTCTCTTATAATAATCTTACATTTATTTCTAACGTTCTTATTAAAGAAAACATCGAATTAGATGTATTTAAAATTTCTAACAATCCAAAACTGAAACAATTACCCAAAGATGGTTTTAATTGTTCTGCAGACCAATTCAATATTTATGCTTTTGATGCCTCAAATTGTGGTCTTGAGGAGATTCATAATAATTCTCTAATGACTTTCACGGCTTTAACTACAGTTAACTTATCTGGAAACAAAATCCAGTCGCTAAGCAACAAAGTATTCTCTTTCTGTCCCAAATTGGTAGAAATCAACCTAGCGTACAATATGCTCTGGTTTCTAGATGTTAAAATATTCCAAAACAATGAAGAACTCAGTAAACTATATCTTCAAGGCAATCCGTTAAAAGTTCTTTCAGCAGAAGTATTTGTCAAGACTCCATCTTTAACTTTACTTGATATTAGTAATGCTGACTTAACAACTCTTTGGAAAGAAGATAAAAACCTTCCAAAAGAACTTCTGAGCAACCTCAATTTCTTAAACATTTCTCACAACAGAATTAGTGAATTAAAAGAATCTGAAATTGTTAGTTTTGAAAAGTTACGTACTCTAGATGTCACTAATAATCCACTAACTTGCAGTCACGAATTCGAAAATCTAATGATTTGGTTAAGTAAACACAATGTATCGCCTAGCTCTAACAAAGCTAGCGTGGCTAATTTGGGCGACGCTAATGACAAGGATGATGACACCACGTATAGCTGGGAATTCCTCTCGCGCAAGACATGCAGTAATGCTAACTTCCTGCATGCAGTAGAACCTTTGCCCGCTATCTCTGATGAAGAAATATGGGAACGAATCAACAAAGACGATGTAGATGATTTCGATTTGAAAAATAGTTTAGGCGATATTTCGTTAGCCGAAGATGAGACTAAAAACAAACTCAGCGCTGACAAGAACATTGATGATGAGGATGTTAACAATAATGATGACGATGATGATGAAGATGATGCTGATGAAGATGATGGAGATGAAGACACAGATGGCGATGAGGAGGGTGACGAGAATTCTGAAGAGGAGTACGACGATGTCGACATCAAGGTGAAACTGTTCGAAAAAGAATCCACAGTAAAACCGACCTTATCTAAGGCTGCCATAGAAACAACAGAAAAGGAAAAGATTAAGATTAATATCAAACTGCTAGAAAATGATGTGTATGATGACTTAGCGCCAGAAACATACAAGCAGGCAAGTGTTATTAACGACCACGGCCATTACGATTACCTGTGGCCAATGCTGATATCTATCCTCTGTGTTCTAATACTCCTCATCGTTATCGCAAAGGTTGTGATGGTCTTATGCAAGAAGAGAACGAAGCAGATGAGATATAACAGTGCCATAATTGCTGCCATGACACAACCGGGTCGTACGAAGAAGGACTGCGGTCTAGTATACCAACAACTGTCAGAAGATCTGACGGGTCCAGCGACGCCTAAACTGAACCGCTATGCTCCCCTACACAATGTCACCGTTAATGCTTCCAACATGTCGTATGAGAGTAGTCCTTTCCATCACAGCAATATTGTGCCCGAAGCAGTTTGAGCCGTGTGGTACAAAACATCCAATTAGTGTTTAAAGAAAACTAACAACTGCCTTATTTCATACATGAGCAGTACGTGATCGAAATAAGCGCTAGTCATAAACAAAAAGTTGAAATGTTTTTTAAATACAGTGCCTTCAACGATCATTTTCGAACAATGTCGACCAATATTCGTAACTAGCGCATCTAAAAAGTAACAAGTCAAATTCAACAAATTAATTTAAGATATACATATTACTATATATTATACAAATTAGTTGATAGGTTTATTTTATGTACTTAAAAATAATAAAAATTAAACCCTACATCGCTTTTTTATTTTATCTTTGTGGTCCGACTATTGTAACTTTGCCTCTTATATTTGTGAGTACACAATCAGGAAATTATTAAAACAATTCAATATAAAATATATTTATTTCCATTAAAAAAATATTTATTTATTATGATAAACTATTTTACACAATAACAACAATAAAGTATATAAGAAATAACAGTAAAATATCAAAATATATATTATTGTAATTACAAAGAATGATATATTATTTTAAATCTTCGATCGTAATCTCCATTAATGTTACATTATTTAGGTCGAGCATAATACACCAAAGAAAATATATGACATAAAAAACATTTCGATCAAGGCAGATTATTTGCACAAAATGTAACAACGTAATTTCAAATAAAATAAAGTAAATATAAATACATATAAGGCTGTAGACTCTAGGCTAGCTACTCTGTTCTGTCTAATTAGCCTAACTAGCTTGTAAAGTCCTATAATCTATGTTCATACTGGACTCTAGCATAAATTAATATAAAAATATACATAAATATTTTTTATTATATGTTATATAATAATATAGTAATATATAATAATAAAAATATTATTTATTATGGTATTATGTATATTTTTTATTGAATAGTAATTAACTATGGCACGTTAATATAAAGATATCCATATACTTACATTACGTATAAAATGTTCAAATATTAACTTAGTACAAAAAATAGATCATAATAATAAAATTCGATTGTTCATAAAAAAATTAATCATTCATTCAGTTGAATGGAATTTCTACTGATTTCCAAGCTGTGAAACCATTTAGAAGATAGTCAAAGAGCCTTCTAACATTTTAGACAGATCTTCCTCTGATTGCTCCAATGGCGACATTTTCAATAAACGTTGCTGCAAATAAAATATTATATATAAATCATTTTAATTTAAAGGAATATACTGCATGTTTTGTTATACTCATGAGTACAAATGCATGCAATGGTGTGAGAACACGAACCCGCGACCATCGGAAGAAAAACGGTGTGCTAAACAGCTAAGCCATCAAGATCATCAAGAAAATCCCCTAAAGAATATAAATAATTATGATTATTATTATGATGATACTGATTTGTTTTGTTAATACTGTAATTCTCTTTAAATAAATTAATGTTGAAGGTGAATCAATATTCGAAGGAATTTTAAACTGTAGAGGTAAGAAATTATTTTGGAATATCAGCCTCTAGTCTCTGTCTCTCATGGTATGCTACAATAGTCTTAGCATTTAAAAATCATAGACAACTTGAGTACAATAATAGAACATTTAGTGGTCACAGCCTTGGGTAGGCGATTATTTCCACCTATGCCATAAACAGTTGTGTATTATACTATATTAAATTTAAAGTACAGTACCTGAGGAAGAGCGCCTTTGACCAATTTTGGAATATCATCTGAAGTGTATCCAAGGCTAGATAATCCATTTTCAATTTTCATAGCGTCCATATATTTTATTATGGTATCGGACAATATTTGGCCGGCGTCTGCTTTTTTCTTGCCAGTAATATCGGCACCTAATAGGTTAGCTGCTTCTAAATGCTTGTCTAGATCACTGGACGCAGTATACCGAAAAACAGCAGGCGCTGTCATTACTACTGAAAGTCCGTGCGGTATGATCGGGTCTTTACTGCAGAACAAATAGTGTAATTGCTTAATTTTGTGTATAATAATATTGCATATAAGTACTGGCTTAATTAGCTTATAGGGTTTTTCAAGAAGGGTATATTAAGGTTTCTTAAGGGTTGGCAACGCGCACGTGATATCCCTGGTGTTTCGGGCGTTCATAGGTTACGGTAATCATTTACCATCAGATGGGACGTATGCTTGATTGCCACCATCGTAGTATAAAAAAAATATAACAATATTGCACACATTAATACATAAATCATTTCACATGTACATTCAATTTCAGTGCTTTATATTTTTTAATTTCTAAGTATAAATTGCCTAGTCTGTGTGACAATAGACTGGTACAGTCTAAATGCTGTTTATACCCGATATCTTTATAATATGCTTGTTTGCCAGCTATGTAATATAAAGAAAACTCAGGACAATTCACACAGAGCTATCTAAAGCTTAGCTAGTAGAGCTTGTATTATTGGCACTACACAACTGATAGAAATACTTGAACACTTTTTTTCTAATTAATCATAATATACACAGAAAACACCCAGGCCAATACAAAAAATCATAGTCATGCATACAAATGTTTGTACTGTGTGAGAAATGAGACTAAGGCTGTGTGCTAAACTGCTACACCACCAAAGCTTTTTGTTGTTGTAATGATGATTACAATGACAACAAGCTGATATCAGTTGATAACTATAGAAAAAGCATTAGGAGGGGCTGTCACGATCTCTCAAATTTTACACTATAGATCCTAACTCAATATATATAATTAGATAATTTCTAACTACAACTGTCAAATTCAAACTTCATTTATGAATGTAATTCATGCTTGCAATGCTTTTATTATTCAAGCTAGTCATGAACAAACTACTGCTTTGCTATATATACAAATTACTATAATACAGTAATATAGCTCAAATAAACAAATTAGTTAATAAATACCCATAGTCCTGAGGCACGAAGGTTTTAACATTTCCAGCAATGGGATAAGCGAGTCCATGACACAAGTGGACGCCGGCATTTCCAATACCCACGCCGGCCATGGTGGCCGCTAAATGCATGTATGACCGTGCTTCGATGTCATCAGCGTTATATACTGCGCGGGTGAAGTACTTCTGAAGTGTCTGCAAATATCAAGATATTTGTTAGACTTGTGCGTACGTGCTGATGAGCGCTCTAACCAATCGTTTTTTTTCGGACTACTCTAATGCTGTCTGCCGCAGCTCGCATTTACAGCTTCACCGGACAATACGGAGTAGGGGGCGAGTGTAGATGGCACTCCAAACCCTGGAAGGACTTACGGGGCGGCTGAAGGCCGCAGGCACCTACCGCCTGACGGATACAACTTTAATCTGAGGGTACCACTAGGGGTTCGGACCTCGGCTCAGGGCGTCGTAATTTCAATACATTTTATGGAAGGGTTTGGTCTATTGTCAGGTGCTTTAGATCTGTAGCACTCCGTTCTACATATATATATTATGCTTGCCCTTTTTCAAAGATACTCCCGTCAGGGACAGGACTTAAAGGATATTCTTAAAACCAACCGGTTTTCATCAAGATAAAGTGTATAGTTTACAAAGGAGATATTTCGTATATTCATGAGTGGACTAAAATTACATAGAATTTGTAATGGCGTTTCCTCTTCAGATTAGCAAAATCTGCAGATTTATGTTGAGCACTGGCCCAAGTTTGCCACACTATTACATACCTGTAAACAAAATCGCGCCCATACATCCGATATTGGATTGCTTCCTTGATACGCTGGTCTCAACGCTGGATTCGCCGGTGCTGGCCCCCTCTCCGTATACGGGATAGCAGTGAAACTCTCCAAAGCGTGGCAAAATATGTCAAAGCCCGCGTAATTTGACACCTTCTCTGGCAGACTTAGGGTGTGAAGCGGATCTATAATAGCTAGGAGAGGGCGCAAAGCTCCGTGCGAGATACCAGTCTTTGTATGAATGTCCTCAAAGTCGAATATTGCCGCACCGGTCGTTTCACTTCCAGTTCCACTTGTAGTTGGAACTGAAATACACGATGTATTTCAATGAGTATTAAACATTATCCCATCATGGAAATATGAAGGGTAAAAACAGATTCATACATATATAATTATAATACATAATGTGGATAAATCGATTGTTGCGGTTCCCAGTACAGTAAATACAACAAGTTGACGACCTGCCAAATGCTAAATGGGAAATTTCGTTTATATAAAATCAGCACCGCATATATCAATTCGTCATCCAGTCAATCCGTCATCTAGTGAGCCCCATGGCACCTCATGCGTTGTCACTCTATCACTCTATCTATATATCTGTCAGCATACAAATTTAATTCCCTACCACATCTCACAGCTGAAAAATATAAGAGAGGTGCCTAGGCAAATAACTTTGTAGAAAGTCTACTAATAATTTGGTATAAATAATAATAAACTATTAAACTTACTTGCAATCATTGGCTTCAAGGTGACTTCAACGGGCTTTCCTTTACCTACAGGTGCATTAACATAATCTAAGAAGTCAGCGTCTGGATCACTGGAGTATAAATTAGCAGCCTTGCAAGTATCCATAACTGAGCCTCCACCAACAGCCACAAAACTGTCGAACTGGCCATTTTTGACAAACTGTGTTGCATCTTTAAAGCTATGGAAACATTATAATATATTAATTGTAAACGTTTTTTAAGAACCCTATATACACAATACCTTCAATACTTGAACATTTAATGAAGGTTCTCTTAGTTCCTCTAAGCTCTTTTAGCATTAGGTATTTTAAACACTATACTTTTGAACAGAAAAAAATACTGGATGTTTTAATATTGAGTAATTAACTAAGTTGACATTTAATAGCGTCAACTTAGTCATACTTGAAATTTAAATTATAATCCTTAGTCTATACTAAGGATTATAATTTAAATTTCAAGATTATAATGTCAACTTAGTTAATTACTCAATATTAAAACATCCAGTATTTTTTTCTGTTCAAAAGTATAGTGTTTAAAATACCTAATAGCATATAAATAAGTTATAGTGCACAATATTGCAACTATTTGCAATATTGTGCACTATAACTTATTTATATGCTAGCTATTACCTCCGCTACTTCACCTCGTTGTAATGTAATGTAAAGTAAATTGGAATCTATTTTCTGCAATCAGCCTCTCTTCTGGGTCATTGTGTGTGTAGAGCCAAAACTACTACAGTAGCCAGCCAAGCTCTTCAAACGTCACCCCCTTTTTTTAGATAAAATAGCTCTAGCAGTGTGATACTAGTAGTCTATAGTTCTAACCTACAGCCTTCATCTTAATGATACAATACATTTTCACATTAAATTTAATTAAGAGCCATTTAGTCATGAAAAGATAACAAATAGACTGACACATTTTCATGTTTATACTATTGGTATGAATTAGTATAGACATATATTAGAAACAATGTTATATATGTATGTACAGAGATGGTACACTATAAAATTTGTTTGATTACCTTGAATCTGTTGGTTCTACTCTGACTTTATCATAAACCTTATAGTTTATACCATTCTTAGTGAGAGAGTTCAGAACAGCCTTCACTGGGTTCAATGACACTAGATTGGGATCTGTCATAACACAGACATTCTTCGCTCCAAGATTCACAAGGTCTAGACCCACCTCCCTGGTCACACCCAAACCATATCTCACAGTTGAACATTTTATCTGAAAATAATATAGATTATTTTCAACAATCACCATTGACAAGAGTCATGGAAGATTATTAGTAATGGAGATAAGAGGCCTTAAGTGGCCAGCAATGAATATTTTATGGGCCCCCTAGAAATCACTGTGGTTAATTTTGCCAGATTTTGTCAGATTGAATTCCACTGTCTTTTGACTGGAGTTAGTTTTCAGAATAGACCTGCTGATTTATGATATGCATTATATATCCATATGTTATATATGGATATATAATGCATATCACAAATCAGCAGGCTTGGGTCAGATGATTTGATTTTATGATATTTATTGATATTAATTTTATGGCACATTTAATTAATTCTTTTAATAGGCTTACAACATATTTATTTATCAACTACTTACTACTACTTTAAATAACATTGTAGAATAAATATGTTATTACTGCATAACTATATAATTTTTTTTATAATATGCATTCCTATTACTTGGTGTAATTTAAAATAATAAATATAGGTAACCTATATACTTACCTCAAAAGCATAATCTTTCAATGGTGTAGCATTGGACACCTGAATATTCCCTCTGTGGCCATGTGCTGGACACTGGCAGCTAAAAGCAAACATTGTACTATGTGAAGTGATCAAAATTTGCAATTATGGATCTTCTATAAAATTAATACATTTTATAGTTGTAATTTTAATAGTTAACAAGTACTTAAATTGTAAAGTTAATTTTCAAGGTACAATTTATTTTGGAAAAAAAAAATATAATATAATATTATATTATTTGAACAATGAAAATTTTTGAAAAAATACCGTCTATTCATATACCTACTTGAAAAACTTATTATTTTTCTTTACTAATGGGATCACATGATGTAAAGAAACTGATTATATGAAGTGTGTCTTGGAGATAAATAATAAATGTAACACAGAGATAAAGATAATTACTTTTAATATCATAGGAACTTCATAAAAATAACTAAAAAGAGTAGGACAGCCGCAACATACTCTGAAGAACAATAAAAATGTATGCAGTATAAATGCATTTTATTGAATAAAGTACATTTCATATATTAAAATAAGAAAAATAATAATATAATTACTTAGCCGAGTTGATAGTCCTCAACAAATCCAGAACCCTCTTACGCGGAATCATGTTCACAATCGCAATCTCAACAAATTAAAATATAAACTTATTTTTTTGCCTGTTGCTTGATGTTTGTTTATTATTAATTTTTGTACTTTGAACGATTGGCGACCCTGAACAACCGGCTGTTATCACGCACTGATATGTCTATTTTTACTTTGAACATTGTAGTAAGTTACGGGTGACAGATGATAAAAACGTAATTTACCTAAATGTGATTTATATAGGGGTAAATAATGTAATATTAATATATTACATAAAATCAAAGTTAGTTTAAATATTGCTAATGCAATATTCAAACTAACTTTGATTTTATAACTTTAATGAAAAATTCATTTTTTTCTAACAAATACAAATTATCAACTATCATATATATCTTACTACAATGTGTCGAGTATAAACCACAAAAATACATTTCTCTGTATAAACCTGATAAGACAGTCTGAGTACGCGCTGTCAGTCTGTCAGTTTTCTATCACATGTACATTCATACGACAAACGATAATAGAACACAAATGTGAACAAACTTAATTTTTTAATCCATTCACACTTGTAAATACAGTGCCATATATATCGACAGTAATTTTACCAGATTCCGTACAAAAACTATTAGAATGCTTCTAGTCATACGTCTTACGTTTGCCTTTAGTAGGTATCATGTCCTTTGTCAATAAAGTAATTTTAATAAATAAAAGGTTTTACTTTGATGTGCAAAAAGCTGACGGTACAAATTCCTCCTTGTACTTAGACATTTATCTTCGAAAGAGATTAATATCCGCCAATACTGGACACCTATTTAGAAATAAAGTCTATACGCATACATTATAAAACATAGTTACCTCAGCGTCCGTGTACATGTTGGCGATTATCTCAAAAACTACTGAACTTTCGTGAGGTTCCTGAGTAAGTTTTAGATATATAATTAGTTAAAGTAAGTAAAATACCCGGGCAACGCTGAGGCGGTGGGATAGGAAGCTCATATAACAATATAAATAAAAACAAAACACACTAGACATCAAAGTGATGTATTCATAAATTCATACAGATTTTCATTGACATACAATAATACACAATAGAAAAAACTATGTAAACTACATAAAGAATAAAACATCTTACGCTCTATAGCATCATTTGGTTACACAACTTTTTAATAAGTAACATACTGACAGGCTAAAATGGCATTAAAATATTTCATCACAAATAGATTTTCACAATATATTATTATTATTAAATAAATATGTTATTTATGTATCTATAGAGTTTGGAAAACTAAATTGTAATCTGCCGTAATATCTTCCTAGGAAATACTTCAACGTTAACATAATAAATTAAAAACCTAGATACTAATCCCTATGCACAATGCTGTAATATCTATTTACAGTAGTGTTAGCAATATTACATGCAGAATTATAACATGGCATTTCAAATTAATCACATTTTTACTAATTACATAAAACACTTACATAATTCTATAAAGTAATACATTTAAATGTGCTAAACACGAAGACCCATATCAATCATAACTCTTATATGAAAATATAATTAGACATGTTTTTCTGGTAATATCGAAACGTGTGAAATAAAAAAAAAATGAAATTCAACACATTAATTCTCGAATAATACTAATTTATGGCAACGCGCGCAGTTATGTAGGTAACTATAATTATAATGTTTAGGTATTAGTTATGAACTATAAAACAGGGGATAGTACATGCCGTACCCGTGGAGAGTCAAGATATCTGGGCAGATATCTTGACCCTCCACGGGTACTGCATACACCCTGAATATTGTATGCGAAAGATGTGACTCTCCCATACCTCCCACCCTATGCCAGAATCGAACTAGAGTGGTCTTGATCGTTTACCTCTCCTCTGGGTAAGAAAGCTGGGTACGGCCATGTACGTATATATATTAAATGTCTAACTCGGCTACAGAGTACAAAGCTTGATAAAATCAACATATGCCGACTGCAAAAAGTCAAAATCGACTAAATAAACTAATATATAGACAACTAATTACAATGGGAATGTGTAGTAGTAGAGTAAATAAATATATGTATTCAGTAATAGTTATATCTATGAGTTACAATTATTATTCTTGACCAATGGCTATGAATAATTCTACAATAATAATAATATTATATCAATGATATTTAGTCTATGAAGTGTTCTAGAATTCAACATGTAACAACAAGTATCAAAGATCTGTATGTTGATAGAGATCGTAGATCAAACACTAGTTTGCATTGAAATTTAATAATACAGACGTTTTATAATTAAGTTTTATAATTAAGCAGAAGATTACATTTAATTTCACTGCTATTTTCATAAAAGTTACAGTAATATTTTTTGCAAATTTGGAATATGAAGATGTTAAAATTTTGACAAATTTTGCAAGTTTTCCCTAAGTAATGAAACTAACTTTTCGTAATTATAGGTAGTAAATTAATATTAAATTTATAAAACGTAATACATATTTTTAATACTAATAAAATACCTTATCCATTTGGATGAACACAGGCGGATAATAAAAAAAATACGAAATTTACTTATTAGTTCCCTAAAATGAAATTAGAACAGACCTACTTTAAATTACTATAGCCTGTGTGATAAACTAATGTTGGGTTTAGTGGGATCCTTTTTAAGTGATGGTCATTAATTGAGAATCTATCACAAATAATAGGTCATATGATTATAAAAAATAGGACACAATACAAAATTACTTTAAATAGTGTAGGATAAAGGTTAAATATTATGATAAGTATTTAATGTTATGCTTAGACATAACAATAATCATTGACATGTAACATAAAGAGATATTTAATATATACAATGTTGTCCATGACATCTAAAAATCATTTGCACAATTTTAGGGAAATCCTAAAGATTAAATAAAAAGTACAAGAATCTGATGAAGATATCTGGACATAGTTCATATAACAGTATTAATAATAACATCAACGAAACTATGTTTGTTCACTGATCTCGATCACCGAAAATTTCTAAAGACAGCATGCACCAACAATCTAAGACACGTCAATATAGTCTACGAGAACAAACTAGACAACAAACAGTCACTGGTCCGATAGAGTTTGTCGCTGATATTTTTCCTTCCACTACTGATCACATATATATTTGGCAAATCGCTATAACCTGAGCTGTACAAATACTATGCCAGTTAGGTACGTACATTGTGATATCTTTACAGTGATTAATCTCATGTTGTCACAATACAGTTTATAAGACTGTGAACGATTGGCCACATTTTTTTAAGTAATTAGAACGGTAAACAAGCTGACGTCCACCTAATCTTAAATGGCAACTCTCGCCTATATATTATGAACAGGACCACGGAGATCACATCATGTGACGCTCGTGGTACCACTCATGCGTTACCATTCTGGAGGAATAAGGTGTCATGCCTCCATACCCTGTAATTTCACTGTCTTACCCTTCAATCGAAATACAGCTTAAAAACGAACTCATTTACAGTTGAAATTGGCATAACAGAGGTGTCCGCGGAGAAGACTGTAAAAGTCTACCTCGGTATATCGATGTAAAAATATCACATAGACGTACCTAGGTTACATTGCAATTATATGTCGCATTATTTGTAGAGATTTTACAGTCATGCTTATAGTATGTCTGATATATATTAATATGACTCTACAATTACAATATAACAATGGCTCTATACAACAATCCTTCTATACAGAAAATTACAACTAGATTATTTATATTAATTTAATACATTTTTTTAATATTTACGGACACATCTCAGTAGTTTTATAATAAATAATAATGTTGTATTATTAATAATAATATAGATAATACATTTCGTTGTCCTGTAAAAAAATTAGCCAGTGTTATTTCTGTTTTGACTTAATTTGAATACTATCTGCAACAGTAACATAATACATATACCTTAATAACATTTATTAAATAGCAAATAGATACATAATATCTAAGGATTTATAATTATATTTCTATGACCATATTTTTAAACGATTAATATAAAGAACACATTCACGTTCGCACAAAAGATACATTTTATAAAAGAAAAATATAGAGGCAAATTTAAATAGTTCACAATTCAAGTAAATATCCGCTTCAGGACGGACTCGCTACTGGCGTATGTTGTATATATTGGTGTTATTTTTCAGTATTACTACTGCTAAAATTGCTCATTATAAAACCTCGTTTACACGGAGATAGTTATTAGTTAACTTAATTACTCGACTTATTTATTGTTATAGAGTTTTTGTATAATCTTTCATATATAGTATAAAGAACATTACGTCAATCTGAAATCCAGCAATAGAATAATATACAACTCTTATCAGTAGACAGACGCACCTACTATATTCAATTTAATCATATTTTTGACATAGTTCAAGAATGTAACCGATCTTTTAATTAAATTGAAAATAGTTCTGTTGGTTATTAAAACTACTATAATATTTATAATATAGTAATTTCTGTTAGTTTAAATAACCAACAGAAATAAATTTGCTACTGCCAACATGTACTCTACACTGTTTCCAATCACCAATCGTGACTGATTGATAAGAAATAATTTTATTTACGATTAATCCTTTAAAAAACATGCAAATACTGCAGTAATACCGTTACGTATCTTGTGAAATTTCAGAAAAGGATAAGCGATTTTGAACACATTAGCTAATATTTATAAACTCATTACATTACTATACAATCGTATATTTTCAGCCAAAATCTCTTTAAATCTCTCATACACAATTAAAACTCTCCGTATGAACGAGTTATTTATCACAAAAAAATCAATATTGCAATAAGCAGAGTCATTACTTGTATACTAATATTGATCTATGCTTTTATTAAAAGGCAATTTATATTAATTTAGATTTTTTAAATATCTCAATATAATTAAATACAAAAGAGGATCCTTTAAAATGTATGAGTATTAAATATTCTGTATAAAAACAGATAAACATGAGTTATTTGTGGTGTTGTCTTATCACATCACATTGCATATTATCTCCTCGATATGATACACTTAGTTCAATCATGCACGTGAGCTCACAACGATAACCCTAAATAGTCTTATGATTAATGACTAATCGAAAAACAGCTGTATGATCGAAGTGCGTGTAAACAGAATCATTTTTAACAGTAAATGATGTGTACAAAATACTAGAATAAATAAGCTCATAGCCTCCTGAACAAAAGCAGATAAATTTAGGCCAAATTAACGTTAAAGGATAGCGTGAAAAACGCATACAATATAAAATACTGAATATTCAATCATTTATGCAACTATGAAATTTTACAGATATTATTGAAATATATATTAAATATCATTATTAAAATATTTCAAAAGTATTTTTTGAGTGATTGTTAAACATAGTAGAAAATAATGAAATAGAAAATGTGACAAGAGTTATTAATTACAGTCAGGTCGACTTACTTCTAACATTAAAACTCCTCATTGATAAACTTGATACAATCTCTACAATCAACAATAGTCAGCTGGTACCGCTACTAGCAGAGGTGCGACCACTATACATAACGAATGATTGTTATAGAGAATACCTAATGGTTTTTGAACACTGGTTACTGACCTAGCTTCCTTGCTGTCGTGGTTATAATAACGTTATTACTTCGTCCTAGTCTGGTAGCATATGTACAAACGATACTGGGAACATCCCACGACGACCGGTACCTTCAACCTGGCCCTCCATCCAGTTGTCGTCCTCTGTGCGGTCGTTGATGACTACAATGACTTCGCCTTCGCGGAATGATAGCTCGTCCTCGTTGTCGGCTGAGCAATCATAAAGTGCTCGACATCGTCTTAGACCGCCCATCTGTAAAAGAATATTTTGAAATAACTGTAACTGTTTCAATATTTTAAGATTAGAAAAAACTAAATGCATGTAGAATCGTCTCCCTTTATGAGGGAGTGCGGGCTAATACTGTGAGATTTTAACTCACTTAAACCCCGGTTGTCCTTTGCCACGCCTACATCACGGGTGCGCTGTCGCAATGGACCGATATGCTAATAATACATGCTAACATCAGATTGTAAGAGTGATGTTGTGTAATTATTAGAATTAAAAAATTAATGCATCTTTTTTCATTAAACAAACCATCCACTCAAACAGATTCATACAGAAAAAAAAATTCAAAGGAATAAAAAATCAGACCTATGTACTCTCTGATCTGATCTCTGGTCTGATCATGATTCAATGTTATCTCAAACAAAAGATTGCCTATTTTATTAAATAATGTTTAGAATATTAATATTTTTAAATTAATCACAAATATTAAAACTATTGTATTATTAGTGTCAAAATTCATTATACTTTTAGTTCAGAGTGACATGTCACCGAAATAGACTTTAAAAAAGTTGACTACGTGGCCCGTTAGATTATTTGCCACTCCGTTCACACATAAAAATATAGTTCTATAAAATAGTTTTGCTCTAAGATCCGAGAAATGAAAAAGGCAACAAGTATAAAATTGGAACATCTACTTTCTCGTTAATCAGATTTTTAAATGTAAATGTGTAGTCTAATCATAAGACAATTATTTATAATTTATAGTTCACCATTGTAATAGAAGCTGATGGCGACCGAGAGTGAACACTGGATGTATCGGACACGTCAAGAGACCGACTATCGCTACGGCGCGATCTCTCGCGCGACCGCGATCCATCCGACAACTGCAGTCGGCTGTCGTCCAAACAAGAGTCCGACATGTCGCACAACTCCAGCGACGAATCTTGACTAGAACACTCCTGTAAAATATAAATTATAATTATTATAATGCTAATACTGATTTATAATCTACCAAGTAGCTACGCTGTACGTTGCCGTATTAAAGCTCGCAGCGTGTTCTATATTTTGAAGAAATTAAACAAAAATGCCTAACATATATAAAGATGTTGTAATATAGAAAAGCAAGATTTCATTAAAATTAATAGTATATTAAAAGTCTAGTTAATTAAAGTATTTTAAATCATTTTGTATCAGCTCATTGTTATTTACATATATAATATCTTGTTTAAAACTCATGCAAACTGTTACGTTAATGTATCACAAAAACTCGAGTTATTTAAAAAAAAAAATAATGGCTGATTGATGATTATAATATAATGTTTTTGTTGTTAGGTACTGGTTTTTAAAGTTCTACCATTTTCTACTTTTATATGAAATCTACTGTTCTACACGAAGGAAGGATAATGTCGATAGGAATTTTAGATAATAAAAAATACAAGTAAGCAAAAAGCTGTTAAGTACATGCAGATCAAAGTGGCTCCATAAACTGTGCACAATAGGTAATTAATGCATAATTTACGGCATGGAAACCAATTGTCAAGAGGTACACCTAATTTGCCAATAATTTCATTTTTATTAGAAATTTGGATCACATTGATACCTAATATTTATTCTTTTTATTTAAACGGTATTTTTATAATTTCCAGATACGTCATTTTCGAACAGGCCCATTACGCAATTGCGTATCATATCATTCGATTAGACGTATGTAACATGGCAATTCAGAAACAACAATCAACACTTAACATAACAATATTATTACTATACTTGTACTGTAGTAATAAAAATTAATTGCAAATGTGCAAGTGAATGCAGCACTGAGTGAGAATAATGCAATTGTGCAACACTGAATGTAATTGTAACAAATTGTTACAATTAGGAATATTAGTGTAGTGTGTTATAGACAATAAGATTTACTATTAAAAAATCTCTTCGTTTGTTACCTATTTATAAATAAAACTGCCCAAAAATTAAACGTTCTAAAATGCCATGTTCTATGTCTACATCCATTCTTTAATTTTCATATCATCTCTTGACAATACATTCATAAAGTCCCAAGGGGTAAAACAAATATTAATCGTAGGGCATAAATCAAACAAGGGTAAGCGAGTAAGTAGGTACACTAATTGTCTCTCTCATAGGTCGTTACCCTTCTCAGTTTCGTTTTCACAGCTTTTTCCAGGTGCAATCTATTTTTCTTCTGAAGCAAAAACAAATATGACTATGTACTTTGTTTTTTATATTAGTTGCTAAATTGTTTAAGAATGAAAACATGGAATTAAATTATTTAAATATTGTAATGAATTTGCACAAATGTTGTGCAAATCTACAATTTTCCAATCAAATGAAGGCTATTAGTTCTACAGAAATAAAAAGCTATATCGTCCTTATCCATTAACTCATTTAGAACAAGTCAGAACATTCAGCTTTTCGTATAAGATTTCTCTTCAACACGAAATCAATGACCTACGATACATGTCGAATTTCAAGATCCCAAATAATATGACGAAGAACATTCATACGAAAATAACGCTTATAGAGGAAAAGTAACTATTCCTCCATTATGAACTTCACTATAACGAGTCTGAACAACTGAAAACATCAGCTAGTATGTAATAAGGATTAGTTTTCTGTGAAGATAATTGATTGATATACCTTTCTGGGCGGCGGCGTGGGCTCGTCCCTGTGTAATGCTCCGTTATGTAAAGCAGCGGCCGGCCCCGGGGTTACTACGGCGCCCGTCGGAGGCGGCGTTGGCGGCGGTTGCTGTGGACGGTGCTTTACTATGCCGCCCGACACTGCCATAAAACCACGATATACTACACATATATATTACTAGCTGACCCCGCAAACTTTGTTTTGCCATATAAATTAAAAGCGCTATTAAAAAATAGGGGTTAGTGATAGAAGAGTAAAATTTAGGGTTGTATGTATTTTTTAATGTCATATTATAAAAAAATAAAGAAAATGTCAAATAATAAATATTAGGGGTGGATAATGCTTATCACTTAAATAAATAGTGGATAATGCTTATCACTTAAATAAATAGTAGCGGATAATCAGACCTATTGAATAAGCATATAAAATTTCATAAAAAACAGGTAAAGCCGTTTCGGAAGAGTATGTAACTAACATTATGACATATGAATTTTATATATAAAAGATTACTATAAAATACTACATGGTTACATTCGCCTATACACATACCGAGGACATCATAAAACAAATAATAATAACCCTGGTCAATTCATATAACGCCACCTAATCTCAAGCCAAACAGAGCTAGTATAGTGTAGTGTAGTAGTATGAGTACTAGACACGGATATAAATAATGTTTGTAAATATATTATACACATAGAAAACACCCAGACTCATGTAACAATATAATACAAACAATCGTACTCATGAATAAAAATATTTGTACGGTGCAAGGAATCGAACCCGCGACCAAAGTAAAGTGGTGTACTTTAGATCACGGAGGCAGTCGATAATAACAATATAACATTATAAGGCCGCGGTAATACTCACATGTAGTTTTTACAATAAAATAGAATAAATAGCTATTTTGTGAAAACGAAAAATTAGTTAAGTAGATCTAAATATTACCGTGCAGCGACCTCGCACTATCGGCGGAGGGTGAAGGCGTAGAGCGCGGATGTGAAGACGGATGTGTGGTCTGATGCGACGTTGGATGCACATTCGGATGTACGCTGGGATGCGCTAGGGCCACTGCTGGAGGTAACGGCGCTGCCCGTTTCTTCAGACTACCGATGTTATCTATAAATTTTAATAACATAACATTTTAATGTATATTTATGCAATTTGTTATATCGAGAATTCCTTATAGGAATTATGTGACAAAACATAACAAAAATGTATGTGGGCCTGATCTAGTGAACACATTATCCTATAACTTTTGATAGGTTTGCTGGAAGAAATATTTTCTTAGATATAAGCTCGCCTTTGTACATTACATGTATTATATTACTGTATTTTTCGTACGTGTATGTACAATAAAGAATAAAATATATTCAGTGACTTGGCGAACTTAATAATTGTAAAATGTACTTTAGATTTTAAGAAACCATTAAATTTTTTATCCCCATAACAAGGTGCTGCTTGTGTGTTGTGCTGGAACGGTAAAAATATTTCTTTCCCGTCAACCTGTCAATTCTTTGGACGATATCAGTCACTTTAGTACTTCTTCATATATAGTCATTTCATCGTCAGTCATACAGAGAAGTTTAAAGCTTGTCTAGCTGCTAGCTAAATTCAGACATGAGGTAGCTCCACATATTTTTGTATGTACTTCTGTACGACGGGACACTGAGAGTATAGAAAATTATAGATACTCACAAACATTGGGCTTTCTTGGTAATGTGGTTGGCGTAGGCGGAGCGTGGTGTAACGAGTCACATGTGGATGACCGCGAGCGAAGTACCGGCGAGTCGCCGCCGCGATCTGGTCGATCTGGTCGGTCGGCGCGTTCCGGTCGTTCCGGTCGTTCGGGACGCTCGGGTCGATCCGGTCGGTCTGGTCGTTCGACGGCCGCACCGATGACGGCGCCGCCCGCATACGACGGTGGTCTAGACCGCGGGCATTTCTTTTCAGGTGTGACGCTGCCATTTTGCTGTAAATACACACATTACAGTTGTAAACTTACATCACTATTGCCTGTGACTTCGTAGGCTTTTTAAGATAAATATAGCCTATGTTCGTATTTGTCATACATATTTTTTGATTCTGTTAGATCACTTCAGCCGAAAAATGGTAACAAATTCAAACACAGTTTCAAATTTATAATTTTAGTATACAATGTTTTGGAAATAAACTAAATAATACACATAGGAAGGCATGTTTCCTACTACCAGACACTCTTCGCCCGAGTTGTGACCCTCCACTCAATAAAGTCATTTATATTTTAATTCCACAGCTGCATATCAACTTTCAATTATTTGTGGCTAGATATATAATTACAATATTATGGAAAAAACTTACTCTTTCATCTATAACAGTGTCATCGTCAGAAAAATCCGTTGATCCATCATCATGGGACAAATTCCAGTCTACATTTATGTTCTCGAATATACTTTTCTCTCTTTTATCGACACTTTCCAACTGTAAGAAAAATAGTACCACAATACGAATTTTTAGTATAGGTTATTATTCAACAGGAATGAATTATACATAAGTGATTTAAAAGGACAATAGTAGTAGCAGTAGGACAGTCATGTTTATGTAATTGAAATGACAAAGAAGCTGATATGGCGCAATACCTGATGGTAAGTAACAATCTCACCACGTACATCACGTCATCACTTTACGCCCGTGATACCATTAATGCGTAGCAGTTTCTAATTATGTCGCTATAATATATTTGTCATTGATAAAATGTTGATATTACTTTCATTTTCATATCCACGAATCTATACATTAAAATATACATTCGGTCCTTATAAATTCCGCTATAAAACATTATTATGATCACAATTAACCAATTATGTTGCCTCAAGTCATCAGCGGTAAAATACATTATTTTTTATTTTTTTAGGAAGATTAATGGTGTAATTTTACATGTTATGTCATATTGAATTGTCCAAAGCTAATTACTAATCTTCGCCAATAGTAACCATCGAATATCGAATCATTTACTTACTACAAACGCATATAGAAGTATAAATTTACAAACCAATTCCTGACACGCATGGTGCCCCATTTGCTTGGCTATCTGCAACGCGGTCCGACCACTGCCGTCCTTTATTGTCCAGTCGGCGCCAGCTTTGAGCAACAGTTTCAATGGTTCAGTTCTATCGGTAGCTGTACACAAATGCAACGCCGTCATGCCTGACGACATCGTTTTATCGAGCAGTTGTGAACCGCCGTTTTGGACTAGAAAATCGACTATGTGGAGACTAGAGCCGTCGCCAAGCTCACGGGATATTGCCAAGTGGAGGGCTGTTTCTCCGCAATCCTGTAATGCGACAGTAGTTGTTTACACTTACAAAGATACATATGTGAACAGCAAAGTGGAAATTCATTATACCAATTGTTGTTCATCTTTTATAAATATTGTTTTGTTATTAAGTAAATAAGTAAATAAAAGAAAAAAAAACATTATTAAGTAAATAAAAGAAAAAAACGCTGACTAAAATTTCGGAGGCAATAGTACATAATTGTACCTAGTTGTTGCCTGGACAAATCATTCTTCGAAACGTTAATAAAGAAGCTTGTTATCGCTTTTTCGTTAGCGACACACCCCGCAAATATATCCAATATTCATAAAATGATTTAGTAATGTATCTCTATATAACACAAGCACTTATATTAAAATTTTATGATATGATATTATATCATAAAATTTTAATAATCTTGGATAGCGATAAGTCCTTTCATTTTTATAATTAAATAAAGTATAAATCAGAGGTTAAATATCTAATAAAGTAACTTGACAGAAACATAGTCATTTAATATGATAACATTAGTATAGACTGTCTTTAATATGTTTTAATTTATTTCAGAATTCTATTGTATAGTATTAATTCGGTTTTGTATGTATAGTATACTTCGACTTACGGAGCACGGAAGTGGTGCAGCTAAATCGGCGCCTTCAGCATATGCTTGCAACAAATTCTGTAGATGCCCATTGTTGACTGCGTGTTCCACTTCGGAAAGACGTTCGGCCTCGTCACAGCACGTCTGCGTCGCCCACGCTCTGTATACATACTTCTCACGAATAAACCGGAGACGCTCCTCCCTATAAAAGCCACAAAAAATATATATCATTAAAATTTTCAACATAAAACACACCGTCGCTAGTATTATCTTAGATAGGGTAGTCAGAGTCATTGTAAACTATCGATGTTGTGATGAATAAAACAACTTGATTTGCAGACATTTTATTGGATATATTCAAATCCAACATGGTAGGAATTGACCGCCGTTTTTGGAGTTATTTTTTGGTTTGATATCATTGTTTCCTTTATAGGGAGTCAAATACAATTTTTAAAGTGTCTGACAGATTTAAAATCATAACCCCTTGGATGTAAGTCAGTCAAACCACTACATGGATACGAAACACAATACAACCTCCAATCTTTACGAAATCAATAGTATAGTGTGTTACTACATAGTTATATAGACTTTCGAAGAAGAGTAAGAAATAAAACAATACAGCAACCTCCAACGGCTTGATGATTTAAGTCAAAAACAATATATAAATACAGAAAACAAAATACTGCACTGAACAATACTGTTATCACGTAATATCAAATATATATTGTCTGACAATGCGTATAAATGAGTTACATTATAAAAAGAAATAGTAGTACATATTTAGATAATTTTATATTTATGGGAGATTATAAAAATTTACAAGCTATAACAACTACGAGTACTATATAAATAAAACAGTATACGAAGTGCCACTTCATTATACTAAGGCTATATTGTGTTCATGAAAAGCGGATGACATAAAGCTTTTTACTTTCATTAGCTTGGCAATTACATTATTCGAAAAACAATAAGTCGTTAATTGGAATTTCCCGGTATGTCACTTGACAAATTAACTCACTAGTTTTTTTATTATTAATGTATGCAACGATATTAAGGTTTAGTAATAGTTTCTATTTCTTCAATTATTCACTTTACCTGAACCTCACCGACCTATATAGGACTTATATAGGAATTCATTGCCAATTTTTTTCCGTTCAATAATAATGTGGAACTGTTTTACCCAGGGTTTTTTGCTACTATGCAATTTGTATGACAAGAAACAAAAATACAGGGAAACTATAATACACTACAACTAGTTTGAGTCTTTCAAGGTCAAGTAAGTCAAGGTTGTTGTATTATTTAGATAGTACATATACATATACAGATGACTATATATATACTCACATCGTACTATCTGGCGTCAGTTTCTCCCGTTCATCGAGTGTGTTCTCCATAACTTCGTTGAACATCTGGTTGCCCATATGCCGCGCTATCAACAGCTGGGATGTGGAGAGTCGGTCGAGGGTGAGCGACTGAATCCGCGATATGTGAACGCCCAACTCGCGATGGCTTCCCGAACATTCTATGCACACTATTATACCGAAATTTGTTGATAGCCATGTGGGATCTGAAATTATATATTTAAAACATTACTATTTATTTATACCGTACATTTATTTAAGAAAACAATATAATATTGTTATCTATAAAAAACGGACACGAATTGTGACAAAATATTGAATTGATATAGTAAGAGAGACCAGTATAGGAAAAAATGTCTGTATAGCAAATAGCGAAAAGAATAATAAAAATTCAGAAATAACTAAATTTTAATTAAGCATTGAACTGTCTTATTTTGGAATTATATTACTAAATAATTTTAAAATTTCTTTGTGACGTATACAATAAATTAATGATATATAACATACAAAGATAGACAAATGTTTTTATGAATCAGTCGTATAGTTATAATTATTTTATGGCATATTAGTTGCAAAAGAATTGAATTCATGTATTTTGTTGAGTCCGGTATCGATTATTATTGAAAGAATTAAGATTACAAATGTATGTATACTCATGATAATAATATTTGATAATTATTTATTACCAAACATTATTACTAACTACTACTACCGACTGTAAACAGCAATATTTAATGGAATGTGTGTATGTGTAATTATGATGGGACCGGATAATGAATTGCTGTTCAAGGTTTTAATAGAGTGTTTGTTCCGCCTTAATAAAATCTGCATGAGTAAGAACTTATAAATATATTCCCATTTCTCATACTTTCTTTTTCAATTCAAATTTTATTATTATTATTATAAAAGGGAAACTATTAATTTACAAAACAATCAAGTTTCATAGATGATATCAGAAACATCGAAGTTCCACTACAGGGCACAGGTATGCCCATGAAACAAGATATTCAGCTCATTAATATCACCATGAGCATGTTTACGACATACTGTAAATGTATAGGAATTACACATTTTATATCTTACTCTGTCACCACATAAAAAATCTAAAGCATGTTCTACTTCAATCAAATTATTATAGCTTTACTGTATTGACTCAAAAAAACTCAATAAGAAATATAGTGATTACTTGCTCAGTGAGCTCAGTAAATATCAATCTGGCCGTGTCATCTCACAATAGAATATGCAAATCCAATTGATTCGTAAAAAGATTAGGCTTTTAACTGTCGCCGTCAAATCAAAAAAAGCAAATAGAGTATTGTATTGTCACTACAAAACTACAGTGGTGATAGACCACAATAGCGACTTTCTGAATATAGAATACTAGCCGCGACTTCAGCTTTTCAGACATCAGATGACCTTTGTCTTACCTCGTGATATCAATCTACCTTCATGTAAAATTTTATTAAAATCCGTTCAGCCGTTTATACAGATACCGCAGATTATATTTATAATATAAATTATTATAATACAGCTAAGGTCCCTTACATCGCCCATTTCTACACTATTCTGTAACTATTTAATTTACAGTTTATTCCGAAAGAAAATGTAAGTATTGGGGAACTATAAAGAAAAAATACCATTTGTAGAACCGCAGTCAGCACAAACTTGGTTCCCGGGCATGGCTCTCACGGCTCTTATGATCGACCGCTGCAGGTCGAGAAGTGAATGTCCCGAGTCGTTACTCTCACCAGCTTGCTGATGAAACGCCCTCATAAGAGCACCATCTTTGCAGTTTATCAAAACGGACGTCCAAGCACGTTGTTCGTTTTCGTCATCCGCTTGAAAGTGATAGGTACGATTATCTGAAAATAAATTATACATTTTTTCTATTTTTTGAAACAAAATTATTTTCTTTTTTATCGACGCTGACTATAGATGGCTACTAATCAATATATTGCACATATATTATGTCATATTACAATAGGAACGTTTGATTGACGTTGGACCTTTTTACTAAAGAAACACATGGAAAATGCTATCTGACAAATAAGTATATTTAAGTCCCTGCATAAACTATTATGGCACTTTTGTTAAAAATTGCGATGGTTCTTTAGAAAGAAACGCAACAACACAGATTGTTGCATCATTGAAGAAGAGAGAACTAAACAGATAATTGCAGACACTATATGGCACTTCACTAGAAGGTACCTTACCTTCTAGTGAAGTGCCATATAGTGTCTGCAATTAAGATATGAAATAATTCGTACGTTTAGTGTATATTATACTAGATATTATTAGCACGTGTAAGGAAGTTTAATAAGGTATCTTTAGCAGTAATAGTACTAACATGAGACTAGATCAAACGCCCTTTTATCTTCTGAGGCTACTTTAATCTGGCACGTCAAAAGATTGACCCTCGCAGGTGGTTTATTCTCATCTGCATGGAATATGTCTAGAAATCCTTCGGCAGTGACTCTGCATCGTCGCTTTTGCCATACCCTCCGAACTTTCCCTTCAGACTTTTTGAGCAAATATCCACTACGTGAAACACCGTGTTGTTTGTCACCTTGTAGTTGGTGAAGGGAGTAACCGCCTACCGATGAAGCTACCTGTAAAATAATAGCATGAATGTGTTGGTTGGTATAACAGCGATTTCTTGGCAATCATAATCTTGTATCACAACATATTTAAATTACTATAATTTTGTGAACAGTAATCAGATTAAAATCGACACCCCAGTGAACTTAGAAAATTTTTAACCTCTCTATCCTGTGGCGCTGCTGCCCTTAACATATTCCGTAGCTCAAGTAACTTCCTCCTCTCGTCGTCCTGCTGTTGTCTGATCTTCTGTAACTGTACACTCAAATCCGCAACATATACACCGAAATGTTCAATTGTCTTAAGTCCATCTTGGAAGTAATTCGTCTGCGCGTGATAATATTCTACAAGGTGTTGTAACAGTTCGATCCCCTTCTTCGTCTTGATTTCATTGAATTTAATCAGGTACTAAAACAAAATAACAATACACTCAACATAATATCGACGATCGCAAAAGTGGACTGGAGCCAGCCTAGTGTACTGGACAATCAGACAGAATGACGCCGAAAACAGCGCGTAGGCATGACTGTTATTACTTCATCAACTGTGACTGATGAAACGCGGCGAGACAGATGGTAGTCCGGGATAGACTGTTCAAATTACGAATATTATGCGAAACCCTTCCGCGAGTTAAATTTATACCAGATGACGCGCTTACGCGCATCTACGATATAGTAAATTCAAAATAGTCTCTCAGCTGTGCAATAAGATTGATGAGTTGTGTGCGACCTTGCAAAATTTAAACTGACATGTTTGCAACATAGTATTGCACTGTTTTAAATACCTAAGTACTAAGTTAAGACTGCTTTTATGGTGAATACGTTGAGTCGTTTAATATATCTAAAAGTGCTATCACAACGTGAAATTGCGTGGGTTGTGGGTACTCGGTATTTGCCCGTGTCGCGATGCCGGTGCGAGTTGGAACAAAGCGAGGGTCAGTGGCGACGGCGCAAGGCCGGTCGACGACCTGACGGGCGTCTCCGCAGTACCGCACCGACCACTGGACCTGTTGACTTCTTTTTTTTAACCCAATGGCTAATGACCTCCGTCTGCTAATGTTGTGTACTTGACAGGAAACAATTTGTTTTGTAATGACCACTGAGGTTTGATTCAGATACGGACCGTGAGGAACAAAAAAAAATTAAATTAGGTGAAACCGTGAACGTTACGAATTCTCGTATTCAATATAAAACTACTTTCTAAATAATTATCAATATAGTTAAATTAAATGTTTTAAACATTTACAGATAATGTTTATAAACACTTAAATAATGAAACTTCTTTAATGGTCTTACAGAAAGTTTCTTAAATTATATACCTATCTTATCAAATTTTATCAAGAATATTTCGAACAATAAAACATATTTAATCGAATGTACTTGGTAATGCTGTCTTTTGTCTGTAATATGTTCTATTAACACAAATTTACACGCTACTGTTTTAAAAATATATTATTCTTAGTAAGCAATTTATTAATTGCTATAGTATATAGACACCACACTCCTGTATGACCGCCGTGCATTTTCGAGACTACTGTAATCATTTGTCTCACTTAAAAAATTAAATTATTAAATTTTAACTCAACCACCCAAACCCAACCCAAATTAGGTGGGTGTACCTAATTTCTGAATATAATTTTACACCGAAAGAAACCTTGACCAAAGAACTGAAAGCAACCCAAATATTAGCAGATGGTACGATTTGGCCGATAACATTATTAATAGCATATTGTGAAATAAGGCCATGATCCGTAAACCAAACATTTGGCTTATTCATAAGTACATCACAGCTCAAGATAATGGTGCGTACATTTGGCACCAATGCAGAACATTAGGACAATACATGCTAAATAAGTGCATTGGACCTATATAGCAAGCAACAACTCAATGGCTTTTTAACTAAGAATAACCTTTATGGTTATTCGTTGCTTTTGTCGAGTAAAGAATTTAGAAAAGATAGGGTCTAATTCTCTAAGGATTACCCATTTAAATAATAAAAACTGTGATGTTTTGATTATCTAAAGGTTTAATGTAACACGTCCAGCCATTGACTTAATTCATTAGAGAATAAGTAGACCAATACCAGACAATATTGGACCATTACAGTAACGATGGGAAGGGCAGATGAAGAGAAAACACTAAAACATTACGGCTGCGATATAAAAACAATAGGCATATAATTATAGGTTGCAATCTTGGCAAGCTTTTGATATCACTCTGGACTGCATTCAATCACTGTTGACGACTATTTTCGATCTTACATCTTAGCAATAGAGTTTGCAATCGATAGTAGAATTAAGTGTGATGATTGATGATAGAATATTCTACAATGGCAATCTCGTAGCAATGTGTTTGGCACTTCACACGCATTATTAGAAATAACTAACAGTAAACCATTGTCACTGTCATCGTACTTATGACCTTTCATATTGTTGCCGGTGGATTGTGTGGAAATAACGGCTCTTGATGACCACAAACAACACTTATCGTATGGGGAGCGTTGAAATACAAAGCCTGCAAACCATAAATTACCAGAAGTCCTACTAATTACATTTTAGGCAATATAAATGGATGGTGCGTCTGTGTGTACAATTATAAATTGCAATTCATTCCCATTTTAATGTTGTTATCTCGATAACAACCGAGTTGAGTTATCACACTAAGTCAAGTTACGATAAGTCGTGCAATTGATTGAAGTGAATTATAACACTTGTCAGTAATATTATGAGTAGAACGAATATTTTCAATTTGTTCTAACGATTGCTGGATTCCTATATAAATAAGTCTCATTCTAAATTATAGTTTAATATTAAAATTAGAAAAATTAAAAGCTATAATATTCTGAATTCGTAACTGAAATATAGGAATAAATAA
The DNA here is from genome assembly GCF_030625045.1 of Achroia grisella. Lineage (NCBI taxonomy): Eukaryota > Metazoa > Arthropoda > Insecta > Lepidoptera > Pyralidae > Achroia > Achroia grisella. Next base: position 1,101,770 of record NW_026712791.1, read on the forward strand.
TTATATTATTCGATAGAATTTTTAATTTATATTTATTATTTTCAAGTCATTTGTCCTCGTTATTAATATATAGTAAAGTTCATGTTAGGTTTACATTGTATATATTGGATTATGTTCGTGCTATAATACCTATATTTATCTGACCTAACATAGTACTTTTGTGATAGTGATAGGTCGTTCACATTGTGCACGCGCAATACAGATACACGCTTCACGGCGCATACTGTGTATAAAAAGTGTGCAAATATAGAGTAAGTATTGACATAAAAATTCTAATATAAATGTAATGTATTCTATATCGAATATTTAAATTTATAAAGAGTAAACATTAAAAGAACATTCATTCATCCTTATATATATTGGACCTAACTAGTTTTATGATCTAAGCAAGATTATAAACATAAACTTGTTACTTAGAAATACTTAGGACACTAGATTAGCTACAGGGTCAAGACACTCTCAAATGACGTCATTGACGTAAAAGCTATCAAGAACGGGGCAATAAGTAATTAGTTCGACATCTAATAAGTTGGCCATTTGAGATCCTATCAATAAACGATGACATAGTTTCAAAGCCTTGATATAATATTATAATTATATTAAGGACGACATATTATGAGTACTCGTATCATATTTAACCATTGACGTTAAATAACAAAAGAAATCAGCTAGCTGTTACTTCATAAGCACAATTATTGGTTAACGCTTAGTCTAGTCTAGTCTATACATCTTAATTTATTTAGATTGCATACCAATATAACTAAGCTTTGAGAACTTTGATTAGCAACGGAAAAACAACTTAGAATAGTATTTTTAGGTAAATTAAACCGGCTGACTAATGAGAAATTAATAATAGACCTTGGCCAAATCCTAAATTAGATTTATTATTTTATAATAGATTTATATCTAAAAACTTAAACAGAAATATATTCTGTGCTATGTTACTAATTTCTTAAAAGAGTATTGTATTTTATCATGTTAATTTCTACTGCAATATTGTAGACATATTTAGAATTATACATTCTAAAAATAATAAATACACACATAAATAAAAATTCAATTGTGTTCTGAGCACTTGCAAGAAAAAAATAAAAATTTAAAATACTTTTCAATACGTAATCATCACCATTTTCGGTTTTCCGTCACGTTATAGCTGTAGTTTGTCAAAAGTCCCTTGCCAGATGCCTCATATCATAATCAACCCTAGTAGCTAGACGAGGAACAGCAAGTTTACCAATGGCTCGATCAAATTAGCATAAAAAAATCACATCGAATAAAATACACATTTAAATTTGATAATTTATTGTATTTTTGAAGCATTATCAAAGGATTCTTTCAGCGATATATATTACTTTATTATAATTCAAATAAAGCATACCCTTTGCAAGTGTATTATTTAACATTATTGTGACTTCACTTCGATGACAATGCACGAAAGTCATCCTGCAGAAAATGTTTTCATGTTATTCATAACAATCACATCTTGACTAATGGTCTCGAACCCTTGTGATTAGAGAACTATTCGAATACTTTAAAAATATCGTAAACTCGCGGATTAAGATCTAAAGACAGCACAGCGATGCCCATGTCACGACAATAATCCCCAGTTAAGTAACCAATAAAAATAATGCGCGACCGTCCGCTCTCATATTAAGGAAGCGAGTTTATTTTCTCTGTACTCCTGCGCTCAAACTCGAATAGCAAATAGTATCATCTTAACTCGAGGTTTCGTAACACTACATTATGCCTACACGCGTTGAGTGTTTCGTATGAAGTAGAACGTTGCACGTTAAAATTTAGATGCAGAGTTTAACGGGTGAACACAAATACACATTTCCGACCTCCTTTCCCATATTTAATTGTATTTAAACCATATTAGCGATATGAATTGCCTTATAATTACCATGAACATTATAAAATATCAAATCACATATGTACGAATTTTGTTAAAAACTTCAAAAATAATGATAAAACAATATTACTTAAAACTATTGAAAGTCTTTAAAATTACCACATAATTATTATTAAACGGGACAAGAGCATACTTATTTCATAATTTAGGGTGAAACTATTGCTTTTACTCTTTGATACTATTTTTAGTTGTCGTTTGTGTTTACTCATAATGAAACAATTTTATTAACGAATATGAAAAATATCATAATAGAACCTACAATGATATAATGTATAAATCTTAATACTGTTTTTAATTATCTTACCTCACACATCTGCAGCTGGAATAACCGTCTTTCTTTCTCCATCTCATCGGCAATCTCAGCAGGAGTCACCTCACTCCGGATAAGACCAGCTTCTTTCGCTTGTGATTTCTTCTCTTTCTCAATTTTCAGGTACTTGGACTCATAATCTTTGGATGCTTTGTCAAATGGCCTCTTCAGGTCGCCTTTCACTCCTCGTAAATCGCCTTTTAATAGACTATCCACAGGAAACATCACTATGTTGTTTATATTTTGCATCTGTGGGCAAAAGAAACAATAACAGAATAGATTATATTCAAAATTGATAGAAATATTTTTTTTTTGCCCGACGTATGTAAGCACATCACACTGGCTGCGTCTATTGAGTAATATTCGTGACAACTACAGACAGTCAGACACACTTACAAAGGGTTGTGGTGTTTGTAATTGTCAGAAAAGGTTTGATGAAAAATTTTGCGGAGAAGTGAAATATTTGAGTTACTGTTGCGGCCTCTGACAGGACTGCTTGCTGAGCGTTTATAAGGCACATAACTAAGACAGACAGAACAACTAATTACAGACTGATATGAGGAATACCACAGATGATTGTGACGATATTAAAAATATTTTTCTTTATTAATTAAAATCTCGTTTCAATCCGTATCGACGGCAGTCTTTAACGGTTCCGACGATCTACAAATCTCCAAATAAATTATTTGCATAGATAAATTTTGACAGATTGACAACCAGTTGCTCATTGTATATCGTATGGACTTGAAGAGAGTAATACGACTACAATACGGCCAGATTAATCTTTACTAGACTAGCTATTATCACCATTGCGTAATAAACCGATAAAGCCGCAGGTGACGTATATAAAAAAAGTAAACAATAACACAATGAGTGCATTCACTTAGCACTTATAGACCAAGTTGATTGTGAATGCTCATAAAATTGCAAAACCTCTGCATTCCTAGAGCTGCTAGACAGCTATGACTGCGGATTGCCTCACAGCCATCCGCTGTAGTTGATAGACAAACAGTTCCACACTATTGCATATGCACTGCTCGAATTGTCGACGCTCGCGGACTGTCTGACAGTTGAGCAATCACAACCACAACTTCGTACACAAAATATGATATAAAATTTTATATCTCTAGACGTTAACTTGGGTAATATTTTGCAGAAAAACAAATAGTCTGATTGTAGCAGTCTTAATTACTCCATGGAACTAATAGGACAATAATAACACTATATAGTCCTATAGTGTAACCATTATACTTAATGGAAGTAGTAAGTAAATAGCTTAAGTTGAAGAATACGAGAATGGCTTTTTTACCAAATATTTTTATATTCGATATACATATATTTTCAATGAATAATACATATCTGTGGTATTATTATTATATATCTGTAATAAGAAGAGTAAAATATTATCAAAATACAGATATCCATCTAAACCTGTAGACACGTTGCCGAGATAATATATGTATATACAATTGCTCGTAATATATTATCAGATAACTGATATTATTACATTGGAAACATTGTTAAGTTGAAGAATATACACCAAAATCATAAACGGTAACTGAAACAGAATTTTTAGTAGATTCTATTACCGTTTAAACAATATCACACATATGGGGTAACCAAACCACCTGTCAACAGTTAACGTTATAGTGAACGTAAACATAACCACTCGTAATGTACTCTAAATTAACCTAACTCGTAAATAATACTACAGTAATTAAAAACCTAAAAGTAGACTTCAAAGTGAAATGACTGTGAAAGCTATAGAGTAAAATCGTCAATGACAGAATAGAGGGCTCTTAACGAGGGTCTGAAGGACAAAGGGTTGAAGTAAACAATGAATGAACTCTTCCTGGACATTGTTGTCAACGATTGAACACGTTCCGCAAATTAATGTACTTTAAAATCATTGTCATTAAGCAGCTACCGAAGTTTATTAATTTCAAATCATCACGAATTTTCACATTTGAATTTGTATGTGAGGATTATAAATAAAATATATATATTACTTTTTGAGTATTGAAAATACTACAACATATTAAAAACAAGGCAATAACCCGTATGGAATGTGGGTAAAAAGGTAAAAGCACCATGAACTGATATAGTTCTGATACCAGATATTTGATGAATGCTATGCTCAGTTGAGAAAAACTAATAGATATACTATTAGTTTTTCTTAAGTCGGAGTGTTATAGCATTAATACATTCATCGTGCTTGTTTATAATAAATAAACATTATTTGTTCGATAAGAGTAATCGATTTGTTTTCATAGCAATTAGAAGCGGGTAAGCTCATAAGACATGATCTTGATTGGTATCTTTAACACAATGGCTCGCACGCAATGTTCACATTGTAATGTGCAACGCTCAATTAACTACACTCAACTTCTTCGAACGGTTGAACTTTTATTTTCCGTATATCTAAACAATCCAAATCGTTTGTTGTCGTTCGAGCTGGTTCTGATATGTAGGTCTGATATGTATGTAGATAATGTAGGTCTTCCAAAAACTTCAGCAGATTCAGCAGAACAAAGCAGAAATTTGTTACTAAGTTTATTTTAATGTAATTAGTATAACAAACAAGCTGACCATCTGGTAGCAAGTGGCAAACGAAGCCTATATACGTGAAGAAGAAGCTACGAGTTTCCCATTATCAAGTGATGCTCTTAATATTAGTAACCTCATGCATTTCCATTTCAGAGAACGATGATGTTTTAGCACCTTATACAGTAACTTCACCACCATATTTGAGATATGGTAACTTGTAACCAAAACATAGTTTACAAAGCAGCTTTGCGAATGGCAGAAATGGGTGAGATAAAGGTCCCACGAAGATGACTTTACACAAAGTCTACTTCTAGTTTTTTTAGATTTTTAAACATAGGTTATTCGCATATTATCGCTTTGAATTCAAATGAAAGGAAAAACTGCACCTAAATGGAATAAAGGCATGTCCTGAGATAAGCGCGCACAAAAGCATAGACAAACAGACAAAATTCCAACAATTATTGTTTTAAGTTCTATTACGTTGATAAAGTCCCTCGATTATAGTTTTTGTTGTAAGTATATCTTTCATGTGCAGTTATCAGTTACCGTATACGTAAATAACGAAATGTAGTGATCCTTGTAATTTTCAAATATATATATTAAGTAGATATTACTAGGAAACAAATCAACGTTATTACATAAGACAATATCCAAGTAACCAAAATCTATTATAATAAATCCATTGGAACTTTATAAAACAATTCAACAACTTCCAAACGTCAAACTTTGCAAGTAAAACGAAAATAGAACGACTTTAGAATTTAGAAAATTCAGTTTGTTGAAATTTAAATAAATCATTCAATCATTTTCATTGAAAATTCGAGTAGCAATTGTATATTTACTTCATATGAAAGAAATCTTATCTTTAAATCCATACTCAATACTAAATCTATATTAATATTATAAATGCGGAAATATGTTTGTCTGTCTGTTAACTTTTCACGACTCAATTTTACGTGAAAATATGAAGATTGTATCAAAAGTGACATATGTTATCTTTTTATCTTAAAAAAGCAGAAAAGTCACGTTTGACGACAGAAAATAGATTATTCAAATTCGAACACAAAAATTATTTATTCATACAAGATATTTTAGTTGCTTATGCAAAACAAGTTTTTTGTTTAAATATTTTTTCCATGATAACTCAATTCATGATAACTCAATTATTGTATGACTTTTCATGTACTTACAACAACAAACTGAGGCATACTAATAAAATATTTATAATAACGAGACTTTATACGAGCTAGAATTATAATGTTTTGGGCCAATATAATAGTAATTCAACAATTAAGTACAACAATAGAGGTTATTCATTAGTTATGTCATAATACAAATTACAATATGCATTTAGTTCGCGCTATGCAGTGACCGTATTAAAATGTTCTCTCTATTCATACTAGTATCATATATGTTAAAGTGTGTCTGTCTATTTTTTACTTTTTCATGGCTAAACATCCAGACGTTAAATCAAATTTTACACCTTTTAATAGATTATATCATAAGGACAGTAACAAGCAGTCATTTATGTAAGAAAAAGTTAGTATAAACCCAAAATCAACTGATATACTATTAAATTAGAATAAATATTTGTAAACTAGCCGTACCCGTGACTTGTATTATTATAAATAAAGCATTCATACTAATTTACACCTTTGAGTTACACCTTTGAAAAATAATCATTTTTATAATATATCTTTAGCCAATATGTTTAGCTATATGTGACAACATATTCTGTAAAAGTTTCATCCTAAACCCTATAGTCGTTTTCACGTGAAACCTTAACATACAACAATTCAAACAGACGGTTCTCCACGATTTTACCATTATACATATTACATGTAAAATATAAAGATATAAAATAAAAGTAACAGTAGGTCTGTCTATTAATAAATTCTGATTAATTTAATCTTGTACTACACGACAGATAGGATATATGTACATATAAGTAAAAAAGCTATTCATGTATAATTCTGTAACAAAATGTAGAGTTAAAAGGTCTCGGTCTGACAGATTTAAATGAATATTTAACAGGTACCTCAAAGCGTTTCACACATCAAATATTAAAATGGAGCCTTTAGCTGTTTACGACAAAGCAAAGTTAAACATAAACTAAATTAATAATAATAAAGAACCTGTTTTTTAGTATAATAAAGTTATTTCTAATCTAAAATCACAGTAAGCGGGAGATCGTTTGACCTATAGATTCCAATCCATATAACATCCGCATAAACAGTTTTAATTGTTCGGAATGCTCGTTTTGCAAGTTCCATTCGAGCTCGACCGATTACTTATACATATCCCCGATTATTATAAATATCTATTAATGATATATTTTTGTTCTCATGGGGACGTTCAATGATTAAGTGAGGCGTTTTTTAGCGATTTTTTCAACGCCTCCTTGCCTAGACCTCCTCTAAAAAATGTCATAAGATTTGGGTTGACAATGATATTTGACACAGTTTCTTACGGAAAAAGAAACTGAATATTTGCAAAGACATCCCACCCTAGACGTCTAAGTAATTAATGGATGCCCCATCACAAGTCAGGAAATTTTAATATAAACAATCTCGTATTTTATACAACGAAAAGATGATTATACAGAATAACAATTTTGTGGGGGAAGCAGAGCGAGGAAGTTGGGTCTCCCTTCATGCGAGACATGACAAGTTGTTGACTCAAAAGCGAGTCAAGTAACTTACACTATCATATTATACTTAAACTATATTATTTATTATTATTATAACTATATTACAACGTATTAAATATAATATATAATATTTATTATATTTAATACGTTGTTTATGTAACTGGAATGGCTAACAAGTAAACAGCCCACTGGATGGAAAATGGGAACAGCACTATGTTCTGGACATTACAAAATTCATTACAACGTCTGTGACATCACTTGTTGATAAGGTATCAAGCCATTCCTTCAGGTTTACCTAAAGATCAGTTCGTGTTATAAGAAATTAATAGTAAAGAATGTTAAATACGAGAGTGTCATGTTATTGCAGTATGGTTAACATATCTCTTTTATATGTAGATATTAAGCACGATGTAAAGTAGTAAACGGTTTCTATAGAACCAAGAGACATCAATACTACAATAAGGATCATAAACTTTACTTTAAAGAATAAGATGCATTATCCCTTTTACATCAAAGATCAATCTTACTAAACTACTCTTACTCTTATAAATGGTATTGTAGAAACAACGCCTTTTTGCCTCTAAAATATCAACTGCTCCAGCGCTGAACAAGGACAAAGGATTGCAATGCCAGGTCAAGGGTAGGTCGAGGATTCTGCGCAGTCCAAGAGGAGAGCCCGGTGCTCTTTGTACTCATTGTATGTGCACAAGGATTAGAAAATTGGAGCAAGGTTCCAAACGTGTTCATTTAAGCATCATAGTTACAGTAAGTTGTACTAAGTTGTATTATTCTATGTAGTATACAAGAACTATAACTAAGCAAACGTATATAGTATGTATACATATTAACAATATTTATCTATATTTAAAGTAAATACCAGTTACATATTCGCTTTAAATATTGATAAATAGTGTCAATGGAGTAGAACTATTTTGCTTAAAACAGTCAAATAATTCTTATATAATAATTATAGTATTTTCATTATAAATAATCTACCGTGATTAATAGTAGTTATTCGATAATTATAACATTAGACATATTATTCTATCTACAAAATAAACAGAAATTGCACAAATACAATTGCCGATTTATTTAAGTATCATTATTATTTTTTTATTATTATTGAATATATTATTACTGCACAACTTAATGTTACAAGCCAAATTTGGTATCCTGTATACTTAGCATTCAAGGTATTCAAATTTGATAAATCTTATTAGTCATATATTCTTGAAATGAAATTATTTATTGCAATGAATGTGGCCGTTATACAGATAGAGATGTACTCAATGGTAGTCGGGACATTAATTCAGTCTATTCGACATACAAAAAAAATCTCTTTAATATTTATATTAATTAATGTCAGCTTATTAATCTTAATCTTTATTATAATATTAACAAAAATAATTCATATTATAATGATATCCATTTTCAATGAGCAAAATCAGTTATTAATCTTCGTAAAGTAAAATATCGATAATCCTAAAGCTGATATAAAACAATCTGTATATGCTATATAGACTAAAATCACACAATGTATTGGGGTTATATGCATTATTCGTGAGTCTGGTACTAACATTTGTATTTCGACCTCTCATCACCCTGACCCATTTTAAAGCAAATCTGCCGCTGCGCTGCGCCCACGCACCGATTACTACGTCAATTTAGTTGCCAACCTAAACCGAATGTTTATGCCTTCGACGTTCAGAGAAAGACTATGTATGTAAATGCCAATAACACTGCGCAAATACGATACGCGCGAATATCATATTACATTAGATTATAATCGAAACGTTAAAATTGGATAAAAGAACAGAATTAAACGAGAAAAAGGCGTATCACATACGTAGTAATCCTGGCAAATTTTGTATGGTACGGTACATTTATTAAGCATCACAAATAAATTAGCAGTAAATTATATTAATAAGAAAACTAATTATCAAAATGCATTAAATTTTGACGTTATTTGAAACCGTCGTAAAAGTGTAAGTCTACTATAAAGTGCCAAATCCTAAGTGTCAACAGTAATATCTCAACAACGACCTACATTCTACTCAGTCAGTTCATATATTTTATTCGGTCATACCAAAGAGTCACTAGTTAAGACAATTTTGATTGGTTGATTGACTTAAAGGGGTAACCGTCGTTTATATGCTTAACAAATTGTAAGGACTGACTGACACTTCATCTAATGCGTCACTATTTTGGGGAAGATGTTATTCCTTACCCTTTACCTCTACCATATATCATTCTTCAAATCAGTACAACAACAATAATTTATGAAGCAAGATAAATATATGCTCTTTATTGTTCCCCTACAATAGAATTATATTCCTCAGAAATAAATAAAAGTACAAGTTATAGATCACGCAGAGAAAACAAGGGACAGGCTTATCGCTAAAAGCAATCTTTGAGACCACCAAAAGTTGAATAAAAAATAAACCGTCTGGTCGGGGCGTAGCTACAATAAGTAGTAGATAGTACAAAACAATTTTGAAAATACACCTACATATTTTTTACTATTATTACAATAACAATAGTATTGCATTATCTATAGTATTTATTTTTATTTAAATGTAATGGCCGAAAAGCTGACATCCCACCTGGTAAATAAATAGCATTATAACATCACGTTATGATATCATGTGATGCCCATGACCGACCACTCACATTGCCATTCCGGATGCCTACAAATCCCGTAATTCCAATGAATTACGGGATTTGTAGGTAGTGCCTTTTCTCCAACCTACAACCGAAATACAGCTTAGAAAGCAAGCTAACGTAGACAACTTTTTACGAAATCTGTCTTGGTAAAAACACGAATATTAAATGACTTATACGACATGAGATATTACAGTTCGTGTTTCATTATAAGCCGATCTCTTCAAAGTTCCAACAGACATTTACGGCTCGCGAGCTCCCTCAGCATTACAATTTCCGATTGCTATTGCGACGGGCGGCGGGGTCCAATTACTTCGGGACAAGCAACGGGCTGATGGCTGAGTCCTGATACGTCTTTGTTTAGTTTTACACACGAGAAATTTACAGTTTCGAACTTAGTAGCTATTTTAGGAATAATTTATTCCTTGCGTGCCTGCTATTTACACAATACACATATTACGTACATACAACTCCTTTTTAATAAGTAGGTTCTGTTTAAATTCTTATTTCACAATTAATCTGTATACAGTAAATTACTATAACATCCATAAATGTTTTATTTCAGGCATACAAATAGAAGGTATAGTTCTAAATTATCGTTCACGTATTAATTCGTATTCCGTTACGTTATTTATATATAACTAACTCACCAGTGTTTTCATAAGCGCTGATAACTCTTTGGTAACGACAGCAAACTTGAGGAATGCTGCTGCGATGTCTGGCTCTGAATCTTTGTTGAGAGCGTTTCCTCCGAGCCTCTCCAAGGCTCGCGCCAGGTACATCTCATTGTCCACGTGTGCTAAAAAACAAATAGATATATATATTAAAAGAATCATGTAATATTTATCTATGGAAAGGGCTGACAAGTAAACTTTTATAATAAAATATTATACAATTAGATAAACATAGTTTATGAAATCGATTAGTAAGGAAAAAAGAAACAATTGTAGGTAGGTACATATTTTTTCCTTATTTCCTTATCTAATAATAATCCATAATATTAATGTTTAAATTTACGCTCCTGATCGTGTATATATACAAATATATGATGTGTAAATATACAATTTCATCAAATAGACAGGTAATGAATATTTTATAACCTAAACTGTTAGGATCGAATAGCAAAATCCCCCAGACGTGGGGCGAAACATCCGGCTACAATATGAACACATTCGTATAAATTGTGTTAGTAACTATAGAAAGGGCTCTCAGCTCTCCTTGGAATTAAAGTTTCATTGCATGGCTATAGATGCGAATGTATTTGTTCAAAATGTCGGATGTTTAAATAGTTTCCCAGTTGAATTAACTTTGTCGTACGTACAATTATGAGATATAAATAACGCTATATAAACTAAAGGTTCACTGAAATTCCTTTGAGTTCCGACTTAGTGTAGTACAATAAATAAAGAATAAAAATTAAAGTCTACATTGGGGATTCTATTATATCTTATCTAAAGTAATGTACAAGTAATATAAAATTGTTCGTAAAGAAAGATTACACACAATGTTTTTCATTTTCGAATTAATATTTGATATACCATTCAACGTATTTAGTGGAAAGTCAGATTATAGATCTATGATATAACATGAATGAATAAATATAAAAGTTTAGATGACTATGTTAAAAGCGATACCTAAAGGAACAGTAATAATATCCAAGGCCAATATACAAAATTATAAGCAGGTAATATAAAAATAGTTCCACGAAATACCTACCTAAGATATATTTATTTATGCATTCCATAACCAACTTTAAATCGCTTTATAATAATTTAATAAACTTAATTATTAATAGCCAAATATTGATCGGATTTGATCGACAGCGCTAAATCTGAAGTTTACAAATACAATAATGAATGAAAATCAAACTTTTCAAGTTGGTCCTTTAAAAAGCCATTGTTTTTGTTCGAACTGAAGTAATAAAATGAAGCGGTTACATATTATATTTGCAAACCAACGTGTGAAGTAAAGGATATTATTCTTAATTGATTTCTAAAAACTAATTAATAAAAGAAGGTTAAAATTGTATATGTAGTCTAGATTCTACCTCCGTAAACATCAGAAAAGTATTTTTATTCTTATATATACTTCACTGTGTTAGGAACTAACTTGGAACTTTATATATCCTTCTTAAACGTATTTTTCAAAGAGCAACTTTACAGAACAAAATAAAATCTGAGAATAGTACGAACTTTCTCGGGCAAAGGTTTAACATACGTTGCTAAGATAGACTAAAACATGGCTAACTTGTAATAAAGCATAGGTTAACCAAAGTATATATTTACTTTGTTCCCGGCTATTAGTGGTCAAGGCTTCATTGTTTCTTGTATGCTGACTAGTACTTTTACTTGGAATTAGCAGGTTGAAAACAGATATCTATTTGTAGAATTTGATTACTACACAACATACACTTCGATTTTCATACTATCAAATCAAAAATACATTTTGATTCTTTTATTTATCTGTTGGTCTCCCTTGAATCTATTTTCTCGAGCAAAAAAATATGTTACTTTTAAAATAATGTATAAATAGTTTTGGAAGGCGATGAAAGACTACGGAGATCCGTGTCGCGGCCCACATTTGCCTAGCTCAATCCCACAGACGCTCTGTGAATATTAAATTGCAAACTGCCTCATGCCTTTCAATTTCTCTGTTTTGTCCGGGTTTGTCGTTTGCTGCTTTAGACTAAATTAATTCTCCTACACTCATCATTAATATATCAAATTGCCGATAATGGAGAAAGACCCTAAATAGATGTAATTTAGAGTATTTATTGTCATTCCGAATTTCAATATCGGCAATTTGATACATTAATGATGAGTGTAGGAGAATTCATTGATATAAAATACTTACAATATTTTATATCATATAATAATAACTGAATTATATGTATATTACTCAACTCGTTAACTGATATGAAAAATGATATATCCCTATAAGGAAGGATGGAAAGCTTACTATTTGGCAATGGTCCAGAGTTTATATGATATCAAGCAAAGCATTAACTAGCCCAGTCCATGTCATTTAGACAAGCACTATTTTAATATTATAGCCAAGTCAAGATACGCTGAAAAAACATGTGTTCATTAGATTTTAAGCGAATCTCTTTACGTCTTTTATTACGAGAAAACACTAACCATCTTTTCCTTATTCCTTATTCTTTCTTAGGTAACAAAATTCTGTTCTTCTTCTCTTACAGGTTCAGTTTAGCTTTCCCTCTAATGTCATTTTATTGTGTATATAATTGGAATGGAAAATAAGCTTACAGCACACATGTTGGTAAGCAGTAACCGTCACCTATATACATAAACAGCACCACGGACATCACGTTAACGCGTGACTCAGGCGTCATTCCAGAAGACTAGATTTCATGCTTATTATCAAATTTCACTGCCTTATCTGACCATACAACCTAAACACAGATGACAAAGTAAGCTGCTTAGCGGCTGACAGGGACACTTTTAAAGGACTTAAAAGTGGCTAGGCTTTGTTGATCAAGGATTGATCGATGTTATGTTATGGTAGTATACCCGACATAAATTTCATAAATATCGAACTGTCTAGTTCTAACACTTCTAATTTAGATTTCATTGTAAGTTTCTCAAAATTCGTATAATTCTCGCTTTGTTCAGTAACAATTTCTAATTTTATTACGCCCTACAAGTTCTCGTGGTGTATTTTATCAATTTGTGCTTAATCTATTAGCCTAAAAAGACTAACATTATTCCACTTATGTAAATATAATATACTTTATATCGTTGTTTTACTGTTTACTTTATATTAAAATTAAGGATTTAAGAAATTCTTAATTCAAATGTCATAGTGGTTTATACTATGTCATCGGTTCAATTAACAAATCGACCCTATATCTAACAAATTAAGCAAACTCTCAATTACCGCTATTGTATCAGCATAAATAATAATATATAAAATAATATACTTGTTCAGATTTATTCCTCTTTATTAATCAGCTCATCATTGTATAGGAATTGAAACGTTCTGATTGGTTGTTTTTGCAGGCGCGCGTGCACGACCTTGCCAGCTGCGCCTGTGGCTAGGCGCAATCCGAACTAGCATGACCAGTTCGGAACTGAAACGGGTTACTCGCAATAAATAAATCCCAGCACGCGATGTTATTGCATTGCACTGTACAAACTAGTAAGTAGTAGCCTTTTACTTCAAGAACATGAAATAGATCAATTGACAATATTTACAAACATGAATATTTATTTCTAAAACCATGCATTCGGCTCTTGTCTGAGTGTCGACATTAGCATAAATTAATAAATAATTCATCACATACCGCATTTTATTGTATTATAAAACATGCCATCTGTCGCACGTGGTAAACAACATTTACCATATGAGTATAAAAACAGGCTTAAAATATTACATATAGTATTTTTATTTGTAAATTTTTTTTATTATTATACAACATTTCAGATGTTATTTATGTTTAAAATAATATGTGTGAATTTGATTGTTGTAATACAAAACACTACCAAAAAATGCACAGATTAAATAATTATGTTAATGTAGCATTGTTTTAAACATTGATTAAGAACGATCTAAGATATATAAAGTAGTTTCTAGAACGAATCCAAATAATAGTATAGTTACGAACGTTGTATCCATAAATATTATTATTATTATCATTATATTGTATCAATCAAAAATCAATGTCACTGAATGGAACTCGAGATTTGGAAAACTGTCAATATGTCACCTAAACTTAAGGAAGTTGTTAGGCACATGTATAAGAAACTTATAATATTGTTAGTTGAGAATTATTATATCCAGGTCGTTTATAATTCTTTTGTAACTACTTCCCCTTGGGCAATGAGGTGCCCTTCGCTTTGTTGGCACCCATGAGAACCAAGACAGTTTGTCTCTTATGATTGGACAATCCGTTTTTCAAACGGGACCAAAGTATGCTTAACTGATTATTACGTGAAATATACAGACAAGTCATTCTTAGCCTACTTATGAAGGAGGGGATTATTAGTAATGGGAACTACTAGTCACTTTTGGTAAGTATTAAACCCTGGCAGAACGACGGCCGCGCCGTTTCCACTCGAAGCTATTGTAGTAAATCCCTAGCAACTTATGCACGATGGGCTAACTAACCAGGCTTCATCGTCAAATCATCGTTCACTGATGCTCCTTCACATCCGTACTACTACCAACCTCTAAATATCTACAAGTGTTTAATATACGTATAATTTCCATAGAACTTCACTTAAGGTAAGTTCGTTTAATTTTACAAATATAATGCACCTACATATACATATCTGTTGCTGCCAGTTTTGTTATATTATATGGGTCATTCTAGTTCAATGAGTTGAACGACCTCTAGTCCTTAGGTGACAGTTCGATGTTGGCATTTAGGATTATCTTTAACTAATAATATTTCATACACATTTCTAAGCTTACAAATTCGGTAATTTCTTAACTATAACCAAGTAATATATTCATAAATACAAAAAGAAATATAATATTGAATAAAGCAACTTTAAATGAGCAACGGCCGGGCGGCCCAAACTTTACACGATTGCAATTATTGCAGTATCTAAATTATAGTACTTTGTTTTTTATTAAAATACAGTACATGTAATACTACGATTTTATAGCTTTCTATTGGCAAAAAACTTTTTTAAATAAAATATTTTGAGTTTTTCCATTATAAACAAAAAAATCCAATTCCTCCTCTATTTAATGAGTTTATAGTGTTAGATATAATATCAAGAGAAATAGTCCTTTGTAAGATATTAAAAAAATACTAAACAAAAAGCGGACGCGTGCAAGCTGACTCCACGTGGTAACAAAGTGCATCGGCATGCAACAAAAGAAATCAATAGTGCCGCTGCGCTGCCTCTGCATAAAATATGTCAACCCTCGTTTGACACGACACAATATAAGTGAAAAGCTTAATCTAAGTCATTAATTATTTATTAGCAGAGAAAAAAAAATCAAACTGCGGTAATGAACACTTTTGATGAATTTGTGCAAATTCAGAGAAATACAGTATTGGTACAATATTATATGTTAGGTTTATATTGTAATTAAAATACAATTGGAATGTTTATACTCGTCTATAAAAGAAACGTGCTCTTGGTGACAAAACCCTAAATAGAAACAGTATTGTGTTATATTAGAGGAAAATTTGTATGTAAGTACCATCAAGGCAGGCTTTATTAACCAGTAAAATCTAAAAGAAAAGACATAATTACTACGGACATTCGAACGGACATTCATACTGCAGTAAAATTATGGAAATGCAAATGCACTTCACTTTGAACTATATACATATGTATGTACCTATAAGCTAATATGTTGATAATAATAATTCCAAAATTGCCTTGTGATGTTCTTGCTTTATATATATATTTTATTTTGTTAAGACATCTGTGTTCTGACTGCTGTACACGGATCATATATAGTATAGATACAGATACAGAAACATCGTAGTCATAATTTTTGCGATCTATTTTATTTTCTTGTGGTTTATATTGAACATGCATTATGCATCAAACTTTCAAACTATTCTAATCTCGTCTATTTATATATTACTTCCGCTATCCCTATTTTTAGTTCAGTCCCGACCCGTGTCGCATGGATAACGCGATGCAACAAATTTAATACAAGACAGTACAAATATTGAATCATTTTAAATCCCACCCGAAATTTTATGTTCCCAAAAAGAGATAATTTATATTCAAGACAAACTTTACTTTTAGACAAAATATGTATAGAAACACTGGACTCTGCGACCCAAAAACATTCGCATCAGTAAGCATAGCATGTGTTAGAAATATGAATAGAGTTTTATGGTTGTCCTTTTATCTCGAAGGACGTTGTTTCACATACCATTTCCAGAATTGTGTATCGCCTTTATAGCTTTCTTCAGTTTCGTGAGGCCATCTCGGTCGAAATCCAACGTCTGAAACAAGACACGAATACATAAAGTTACTGGTTTAAATCTCTGCATGCAGACTCTACATGCTTTCCTAAATATTACGACAGAGTGGAACAAACTTTTTGTTGTTCAAACGAGCTGTCTGACTAAAGAGTGGCTCACAATAGAGCCACGAGCCATTCAACGGTCGGCAGCAACAAACATCTGCCGCCCCAGGCGGCGATTAATCAATACCCCCTCCGAATTAAGCAAGGCCGAAATAAACTTGCCACTTTTAGGCTTTCTCGAGTACCTTAACATTTTAATTTTAAAACATTTAAGTGTTTGTAGTGGATTAAAGTGGCCTATAGCTATAAATATTATATGCAGCAAAGCCGCTCTTTTCGTTTGTTTTTTTTTCTTCGCTTACTACTTGTAAGGATTTTAATACAGGTTTTCTATCATTATAAAATTATATTTCTGGAAGTAATCTAACACTGTCATAACATGATAACCGACACGAATGTAGGGCGACTAGCAAGTAAAAGTATGTATGTAAATAAAATAATGTATCTAACTGTGACATTAATACTATCAGTTTTCATATTGTACATGATTAGTACATTGCTGATATTTGGTACACACCTGTAACTACACACTACGTAATTGGGTATAAGTTTTTTTTATTAATTTAGAACAGTAAGTTTCGTAGAAATAGTATTATCAAAAATGGTGGCTATTGGGTATCTGAGAGTATTAAAATTTCATATTATATCTATCACTATCATATCAAGATAATCACATTTTTGTAGCCATACAAAAAAATGACTAAACAAATTACAATTTTTAATAAGACACTAGATTTAATCTATCTTTTCTACATAATAAGTGACTTTTAATATGTATAGCATGTAAATTGTACATATACATTAAATAAGACCTACTCGTACATACTTTAACTTTTTTAAATCATAAATTTTTTAAATATAAACAAGAACACTAAAATCATCAAGTGACTTATCTTTGGAGAAAAAATAAAAAATACAGTATAATATTTCCTGAAACGTACAAATTAGTTTGTGTGTAATCACTGATGGAAAATTGTAAGTATTGTAAATTTTCAATAATCTGATTATTAAATTGTAAAAGTACACATACAGCAAAACCACTAAAATCTTTGTTAATTAACTAGCATTGTTATATATGTATATATTGCAATTGTTAATGCTTGAGTAATAATTTAATATCAGGATAAGTACACATAAATACAGTTAATAGTAGCATAATATTGGAAAACACATGGGTTTTCCAATTTTATGTCAATATTAACTGTTCCTCGTTTGACTAAAATCAATCAAAACAATACGAGAACATTACATTTAGTTAAGCATAAGTACTTACTGTTAACTGAACGTATCAGTTTCGCATTGATTTGATTCGATGATGATATACCGTTCGCTGATGCATCATCCCATTATCAACCATCCAAAAAAGTACATTTCGATACCATAGACGGAAATTCGTTGAAAATTAATATTTTTTATAAATGTCAGGCGTCTCGGTATGTAAGTCCTTAACGCACTTTACAGTATTATATTATTATCTTGTGTTGCAGGTGTATTTTGTACGCAATGTTCAATAAGCGATCAAGTGACAAGTGTCAATTAGTACAAAACACTAAGTTACAATGAATAGAAAAAAAATTGCCTTGAATGTAACCACAACACGTACATTATACTTCGATGACAATTACAACGATTCGATGACAACTAGAACGTGTGAACGATTTGCATTTACACGCTTTATTTGCTATATACACAAATCAATGACCTATTTGACACATGTAAGCAGTAATTGGCAACCTTTTGGCAGGTAAGGGCCACCTAGTAGCAAAATGAGGTAGAGGTAGTAGGCATTTGTTCGCAGTGTTTATAATAAAATAGGTCTATACAATTACACAGGTGTTTAATACACACATACATTAATTTTATTTCAGTTAGATGTTAGTAGTAGTAGTATCTGCTTTCTAAAACTTATAAAAAGTGAATTCCTTGATTTGTTTATGTTGTTTATTCTATACACGGTGCGTCTCGACAATCCAAAGAAAATGTTTGAAACAGTCGACACGGCAGATCAGGTCTGCCGTGATACAGTGACTGACGAAGTAAATTTAAGAAATATTTAAGTAATAATAATTTTCATTCACGAAACAGTCTCGGACCGCAACGTTACCGCACGTTGACGACATCTGATACCTACAACGTTATGAGTCAATTATCAATCTCCAGACTCTTAAATAAGATTAACCTCTATTTTCGAATTTTTGAGTTTCTTTTTTTTTACGATATAGAGGCCGAGCCTTCACGTGATGGTAAATAATTACCGCTGCACATGAGCACCTGCAATACGAAGGGAATTACAAATAGATTGCTGGCCTTTTAGGAAGGAATATGCTCTTTTCTTAAAGGTTTCAATTTCGAATCGGTTCGGAAATACCTCTGGTGGCAGTTGATACTAGACTATGGTTATTATCAAGGTTTATACGTTCATTCATTGTACTATATAATCATTGTATAATCATCAAAACACTGGGCATAACAACTTAAAACTAGCTAAGTAAAAACCATGTCAGAATTCGAATAATTCTCGACCTTCATTATTTGTATGAAAAACTATTTGCATAATATAATATCCATCCTTTGTTTGACAATATTTTGCTTTCCATGTTTATCTATACATACCGAAGTACATAGCTCCCAGGAAAAATGCAATGTTACAGAAAAAACAATGCGCAAAGTTATTTGTAATATAATAGATATGTGGTTTGTGTTTATAAATATAATACAACAGTATTGTGTTCATTTGACAAATTCTAGAGAATAAATATAGAAATGATGATAAATTATGATGATAATGGCTTAATTAGCATGCAAGAACCACAGAATAAATAAATATTACAAAAAGTAGAGTGAGCATTGGTCTGTGGCATAAGTCACACTTCCGTTATATATGTATTTTTCTCTAATATATTCCTGCTACAGGCTTGTCTATTATATGGTAGGTACTATTATTAGTAGGTATAACATTTTAAATAATAACATTATTAAATTTAACAAACACTTCGGTTTTTACAGTAATTTGTTTCAGCAATACATTACAGTCCTGTACAATTGCAGTATTACGAAACAAAACGCAATATAAACAAATAGATTATATAAATTCAAAAATCTATAGCGAAGAAGAGTGAATAAGAAACTTGCCTCTCTGTTGTACTATTATACAAATGTACATGTTCCTTCCATTTAAATTAAACTATAAAATTGAGTAATGCAATGATTAAATAAACAATGCCTATATTACCCAATAAACAGATGGTGATTAATTAGTAATTAGGTCGGCTAAGGACCAGGTATATGTAGAAGTAGCTGTACAAGGTATAACTATTAATATCTAATAAATATGTGGGACGGAACCCAGCGCTGTCATTTAATAAATCTATTAATAAAAGTTTCTAACTTGATCATAATTAAATAGCTTCACCCACATGACCTATTTGTTGGGGAGTTCTCCGATGTGCGTTTACATGACAATGGAGGTACGTTCCCCTCTAGGAAGTATTATTAATTAGTAAACCACTACAGCATCCTTCACGCATTCATCGGGGATTAAAACGTCCGGCGGTGTACAAACTCATGGAGCCATACTTAATTGCTCTTGTATTTAAGTGAATAGACTAAAGTTTTGCATTTGTGCATGTAAATGAAAGATCTTCAGATATCTTACCATCTTATGAAACATTATGGAAATTATTTTTATGCTATTTCTCATTTGTAACCAAAATATAGTTATATCTTTGTTACTACTTTATATTTTCTGAAACCATATTAATTATTAATTAATCCTACAACTGTGTATATATTATAAACTATTACTTTCGTTACATTCATTCATTATCATACAAGTATTTTGACACTTATAAAACCACCAAAGTCGTTTATAAACGTCATCGAAACGACCAATACCAGTATTTTATTAAGACTACTGTACCATTAATATAAATACTGTGGAAAACCATTAGATAAATGAAATAGGCACCTTCATCGCACCATTAATCTTCCGTTTGTGGTTAGGTTAAATTATCTTAATTAATTATACTTATCTATAAACAGGGTACAATATAAAACAGATTCTTTTTGTGAAGGTCAACTGGAATTTTTTTTTTAATTTTTTAATTCGCATACTAAATAAAATTTCTAGGAATTATCAGTATTACGTAGAATAAATATATGAAATACAATGTCTACTGTTATGAAACTTATAGAAGTACTTGGAAGGAAACTATTCGTCGTAAGAAACAAATATTACAAGTAACGGTAAGTAACTGCAACTAAACATATAACAAAAACAATGAATGATGATTGCCCTAGCAGTTATTATGTAGATCATGATACACATTGTAGGTAATTGCCATGAGGACACGGTTTACGCAAGCCGCTATGCGTCGTTAGCCGCGACCAAGAAAGCGTCGTCTCCTACTTTTGCTATTTAGAAATACTATTTATTTAATACTCTTCTACAGCAGCTTCTTAAATAAACCTATACCAACCAACTTAGAAAATTGAACTCACTATATAATTTATAATATGCAAATATTCACACAATGGCCAGCTCGGTTTCATACGATATTAGATGTTCCTATGTATGACATTTGTAAATAAACTCTTAAAGGTAGTACTTAGGTTACTGCTCTGTTCTATTGATTGATATATACTCGTATATAAATTTAACTTATTACAAATAAACAAGCAAGCTTACTTTATTTGCGTTACTTCGATACTCGCGCCTTAAGTGACTCTGAATAATTTATAATGCGTTTTCCAAATACTTGTTTGCATCCGATCGAGGTATACATCGATTATATTATTTGTTTATATTTGCTTGTACTCGTCGTGTTACACAATTTGTAGATTGTAATTATATTGTTATTTTTTACTTTTATGATAATTTCAATATTCTTCTACTTTTCAACTCATTATTATGTTACATTCACCACAAGAATGACAATTGATGCCATTGACTGCTCCATCGGGAATTAGATGTGTATGTTTTCACCTTATGTACAAACAACTGTAACATCAATAGTATTAGGATCATTCGAGTCAGATGATTCTTATTCTGGATACCTTATCCAGGATTTAGTTTATGCGGGAATATAAACCAATTGACAAGCAGGGTTCAGGTATAATGTTTTACGAGAACAAAGCCTTGTTTGGTTACAGACAGTAATTTTAGATATCGGATGAAATATACAAAGACATTCGACAGTATAAATCTCGAATGATAACTATAAATTTAATCAATAAAAAAAACAACTGAAAGAGATGTTATTTACGACGAGTAGACATAAGTCGCAATAATATAATATTAATCATACTTCAACATATAAATGGATGCTACTTTTACATTCTTAAGATCGATTGTATGTTTTTATCATGATTTATAATGATGGTAGTTTTTATGTACACAAAATCATAAGCCTGTTTCTTTTCAAATCTAATAATGCATTTCACAGATATGAAAGACTATTCAGTGAAAGATTTGGGATAAAACTACTTTCTGAATTAAAATATATAAGAAATATAGGAACTTAAAATGAAATCCCAACAGAGAATTAAATTATTATGATACTCTACGCGTCGTAATTGGATTCGGTCGGTAGTTGGAGCGTGTACCTCTAGCTTTTTATTTAAACAAAACGGACGAGTATGCCGTAGTAACCGGGTCAAACTAACCGATAGTTTAATCTGCAGTGTGCTTCCGCTTTAAAGCCACACTTCCACAATTTACTCAAGGATTAATTCCGTTGAGTACATGGCATGGTTTGGAAAGGTAATAGAAATAGGTAGTGGAATATATACCTAGTACGGTTACCTACTAGGTAACCTATTGGTTACAATACGGAGTGAAATTTTGAATACACTATTACTGAACTACTAAATACAACTACAAAATATAATGCAATTTCACTGGAGTATCTAATTCGGTGGTGTTTATTATGTTGGAGTACATTACTATACAAGGTAATTTACGTAAACCAGATAGACAACTAGTTGTAAAAGGACCAAATATAAAGTAAATACCTACTAGACGAAGTAAAAAATATATAAATCAGGACATTGGTCGTTTCATTGTTTTATTAATGTATAAAATAATGTTAATACCGACAGGAACTGTAGCAGACAGGATGACAATTGTGGCGCGATATGGAATTTAATTATCAATAATAAACGCCCACAAAATTACTGATGTACAAGATAAAAATTACGCGATAGCAAAACAGTGAAATATAGATAAATTAATTTACCTAATAGAAGAATATTCTTAGCAAACTGATTAGAATATTAGCAATGCAAAATGGTGGTGGAGTGTACAGATATGTATATATCATATATACCTACTAAGTGAGCCTAGATTTCAATGTATATAATGTAAAGGTTTTTTTAAACTGTTTCGAATAAAAATACACTATTAGTCAAAACCACTAAACTAGCAAATTCTTTTCTGATGTTAGCGCACATTAACACACAGACAAGATAACAAAAAATATTAATTTAGGTACAGAAAGTCTCCCAATAATATGTTTTCTCATACTATATCTTTCATGTACATACAGAAATCACTTACATTTTTATTATTCACATTCACACAGTCATTACAATAAGTGAGTGTCGAGTAATTTGTGCTAACAGTAAAGTATATAATAATCTTTCGTTATATATAAATATTATTTTATTACGACGTGTTGAAATTTAATCACCACACTATGTTTCTATTACACATTTTCATCTATTGTGAATCGAAAAATAGTCTGTAAATGTGTACATACATTTTGGGTGTATACATCTAGAGGTGGTGGGATGCGGTGCGTCATTGCGATAGTGTTGAAAGGAAATGAAATACCACACCACATCCTAACCCACTGCAAAGCATCCAGATACTTACGAATCTAAAGGAAATGTAATATTTCACAATATTAGGATATTACATTTCCACTACTTGCAAACACATGTTCATTCATACATGGCTCGACATCAAAATGGAAGGAAATCCTGATCTGGGAACATAAAAGTTTTATATACGTGATAGTGTTTCTAAAAAAGGATGAAGAAAATGTTAGCTAACAAAAAGTTAAAGTAATAACTACTGTAATAAAAAATACATATGTTAAAATGCAGATGACAATACTGAGCAAATAATTTTGTGGCTTTATTATTGATGTAGATTGCTAAAAACTACCAATAAGATAACTTTATAAAATAATAATGTTTACGTAAGCGAGGCTTTCAGCATATAAAGGTGCTTAGTAAGCGGTGAGTCAATTCATTCAATTTGCCTATGACTATAATGTATAATGGTATGCGTCACTTAGGACTAAGATGAGAAAAAACATACCGTACGTAAATTTATGTTAGTTTGATTTGTATATTAACACATTTTGTCATTGTACATTTTGTATATATAAGTCGAAGTTTAGGACCCTTATCATTCAGTCATTAAACATTTAATTTGGAAATCTGCAAGCCCATTAATATTATAATCTATTATACGAAGACAGCGCTGTTGTAGGTAATATTCTCTAAAAATACCTATATATTGACAGATGTGTGACTAAGTTATTTTTATAGTACATTGATCTCTTAATTATACTTACTGAGGGCTGGCAAAAAGCTTTATAACCATGTACTACATGATAGGGAAAGCGGTTGACCTTGTAACATGCGGTTGAATCGAAAGTTCTGGGTCGTCTTCAAATCGAGTTAAACTTTACTTGACATATTTACCACGGTGAATCTCGGTGTGTCAGTCTCAGGTTACATTTATATTTCGACGAATAAATTTGCTAGTTTATAGTTTACATACTGTAAAAGAGTTACATACTTAATCTTAATAGTAATTACTTGTAGGCGACAGTAATACTTGTTGCTGCATTTAAAGCTTAGAAATTGGAAATACATCGTAATAAATACAAAATAAAGTCGGGATTCCCACTAGGTCATGTTCATTGTACGTTTCGGAGGAAATCAATTAAGTATCTGTTGACAGTACTGTTTATTTTTTTCAAGCTAACGAGAGATTTACAAACGGAATGTTATCACGCCAACCGCACATTAAACTAATCGTACTGACTTTCATAGTAAAAACTGAAGTTACTTTCTTTTTCTTTTTTTTTATTACAGCTATTTCTGATATGTCGGATTAAGAATACAATATGTCACCACCTCAATATATTGACCTTTATTCTCAGAATGTAGTAGTAGTTGTGGAATACATTTTTTTTTCTCTTGCAGATAAGAGAAAGAAAATAAAGCATCTGATCCGCGCTGCTATGATACTCGAGTAATATCTTCTTGTGCTTGGAGGAAGAGATCTGTAATAATCACAGGAACCCCAATAGGTTTTAATCTGTGGCTTTTGATAAATTGTTCTAAACAGAAAAAAGAAGCCAAAAGAAAAATAATCATTAACTATATTTATCAGGCCTTGTGGAAAAGAAAAATTATCATTACAAGAGTCTCAGTTATAAGTGAATCTACTTAATGTGTAACTAAGTATTTATTATACTTTCGTAGCTTCACTCGATGAAACCCAAATGATTTCAAATGGTTATGACTGCTATTTATCCTTTTTTGTAGTGGTCCTATAAATAAATAAAATAGACCGTGTGAAAATTACAAATAACACCAAAAAGTATGTAACAATGCCTTGTTCTTCTGCCTTCTAATATACGACAAATCTATTACACAGGTTATTACAGTTTCCTCTTTGTAAAATGAGATTTTGTAATTCAACTTTCCATTTCAAACCAGTTTTGAAATAAAATACGGTGAGGTACAAAATGTATCTATTTTTTAAAAATTTTGTATTATTATATAGTTTAATTACATCCAATCAATAAGCTTTTATTTTAAAAATTAACACATATTATGATTAACTAATCATACTATGTTACTATATAACGAATTATAGAGAAACTTCTCTATAAGTCATTATATAGAAAAATTTACAATCGAATAGTGGACAAAAAAATGAAACCTTCATTTTAAAGTCAATTATACATATATATGTATTTTTAGACTTTGACTCTATTAAAAAGATTCGCATGGGTGCATAATGAGAAAAATGAGAAGTTCAAATCGTTAACATGTAACTGTAAAATAATGTAATAAACTTAGTAACTGAACGTCAATCTGTCAATTCTAGTTACAGTTCTGAGGTCAATTCTGTTATTACTTTTTATTAAAACTTGCCCGGGTACTAATAATAAAAAATCTGTGCTAAATAGGTGCAACAATTTTGAAATTATGTGCTTACACCATTTGGAAATACATTTTTTTAGGGGCAGACTAATAGCCCCATTTTTGTCGGGTCAGATCAGGTTTCGTGGTCACTGCCGTCGTTAATTCCTGCTACATTTACCACGATGAGCTAGCTGATCTCACTTCATGCTCATCCTATCATCCTCCACTGAGGTCATCCTATAATACCGTTAACGCAGGCGGGGGCATTCCATTTTCACCATTTAACAAAATACATTTCTATTTTATATAGATACGTAGCAACTCTCTGTTAGAAATCTTAAACGAGTTATTGTATTGAATTACATCCATATATGTACAAGCGCAATGACTGTAACACAAAACATGCATAAAGATAACTGTTTTCAAATTAAAAATGACCAAACCTGTTCTTGACTAGGTCACAACTATCCGTTGTATACTATACTCATATTTTGTGCCCGCCAGCGTACAACATTAGAGCAGGCCGAATTAGCATTTCAACATAACTCACAAAAAAATACGTTCTACAATTTAATTCAGTGAACTATAGTATGTATTTATAATCACAAACATGTCTATACATGCTGTATTAAAACTATAATCCTGTCTTTGGTTAATTTTAATAATGTGTACAACTACATTTCGTGTGTTTTTTATGCCAGTTTAATATATATCATACTTGTAAGACTCATTCTACAACATTCAATAAACTGGTTATTATTACACATACACAAAAAATATTTATGCATTTTAATGCAAATTATTCATTTCTGATTGATATGGAATTAATATAGATATAGAAGCTTAATTAAATCCATTTTGCGTCTCTTTTTCGAATAATAAAACTTATTATTATTATTGTCATGATTTTTTTTCTCAGCTTTTTTTTTGCTGTGTTTTATTATTATTACTATTGATTCCTAGTTAGTCATATGAATATATGACTCTCGAACAAATACATATGTCTGTAGAATATTAATATAATTTATATACAATTACAGAAATAGATACCCATAAATATAATAAAATAATATTTTAATAACAAATTAATATTATAGGTATATGGAAATGTAATTTGACTTAGTATTAATACACATTGTATTAAATTTATCGATTTATTTAATAACTTAAATATTTAATAAATACATTAAGTATATATTTAATAATTAGATGTATGTTTACATATTTATTGAAACTAAAATTAATTTTACTATTAATTTAACTAAAATTAATATATTGACCATAGTACTTTTTCGATAGAATTTTACAGTTTTTATAATTTTATCAAAAGACGTTGTTCTAAATGTCAAAACAAAACCTGATTAAGTAGTATTAATTTCGTTAATCACTTTCTGTAGGAACTAAGGCCTTACGGAACCATATAAAGACATATAAACCCATTAAATAAATTACCCGTAAATGAGTGACCTAACCACACATTAAAAGAGAAAGTTCAGATCAAACGTATGATGTACATATTATATGAAGCAGTAAGCGATGTAGGTACTTTCGCTTTATCTTAATATAAGTACACGTTTTACAATTTCATCGATTTCACGTTAACAGATTATAAGCGAAATTTATTCGCGTTTTTATTGCTTCTTTCATCAATCATTACATACTTCGATAATAGTAAACATAATCAAATCGCACGATTGATAAGTACATGTACAATACTTCGATAACTATAAATATTCTATAAATGTAAGTAATTAAATGTCAATGTAAGATTTTATAAACTTATGTTTTTTTTACCTTACTGGAATTATGTGTGTCATGGAATAAAATATTTTCCTCTCTTACACATTTGTGCCAAACATATTTTATTCCATGACATGAGTTTCTTTCCGAGGTTTTGGTATTTGGTATTATTCATATAATTCACAAATAAGTAATTGCTCTTGACGGACAAAAATATTTTTTGTATTTAAAATTATTTTTGTCCATCAAGAGCATCTTTGAGCTTTTTTTCGAGATAATGCCTTCAAAATAGACGGAGATTTGAATTTAATAGTAATGTGTATGTTACGCGATATTTTGTCTACTGTTCTGTACTATGTATGATAGTAGTAGAACTCCCGAATTGACATTATTTTAATTTAGTTGTTCTTTTAAATAAATCAGTCACTGGTTACAATCTAGTAATTAGCACCAGTATTATATATATATTAGCACAGTAGGACCTGTTCACCATATTGGCATATTACATAATTGGACCAATTATACTTTATCTCAGTCAATAAATAATTCAAGATTATATAATTTTTAAAACATACAGTATTTATCTGCACTATTATTTTTATATCTATGTACATGAATTTAATAAATTTACTTTGTTTGCATCTCTTGCGACAATCATTTCGACTTCATCCAGAAGTCTAAGTCAGGGTGACTGCGGCGCGTTCATCAGGGGTCGAGAAAGCCGGAAAACAATTAAGATTGTTAAATTCACGGAAATGTATCTATAATCTTAATTATTTTCCGTCCGTAAAATATTCATTCGAGTACATAAGGCATGTAGCCTTATGTACTCGAATGAATATTTTATTCTACTAAAAAGCCATGACTTATATGACAAAATAGTAAAGAATCAACACGAGACTAAACCCCATTGATTATTAGAAATATTAACATAAATTTAAAAAAATATCCTAATTTATATTCAAGTTTGAAAACGGTCATTAATTCCATATTACTTAAAGGAGTCTTCTAGTGCTAGTGAAATGTGATTCAAGCAAAAAAGTTGTTACAAGTTTCTAAGGAAAGCGGTAGATTTTATGCCAAAGGCCTCGCTAAGAGACCGACGCCATTTGCTTGCAAACAAATGGACACAAATATAGTACCTACTTACCAATGTAATGAAAACTTATTTAATGCATTTGCTAATACAAAAATAATATATATCATTTATCTCATTTCTGATACATTCCATATGTGAATAATTGAAGTTTCTATGTATACCTACCTATAATAAAAAAAAACTTGGATTTTGGATTTACCCATAATATGCTTATAATAATATGCAAGCGAATAATAAAATTAACTCCGATAAATTATAATACGTGCATGCCAAAAGCGAAATCTGCATTAGGGTTATCTCTTGTCTTGATAAAAATCTGAGCACTTGAACACGGTTCACGGAACTAAGAAGCGATGCTGCATTGCGCTTATTAGAACATTTTTATAAACATAATACTGACAATCAATATTTGCTTTTTTAATAGCCCAATTTGTATACCATTGCTGAGCAGAAGTCAAAATTAAAATTATTTGAAAGTTGCAAGCTAAGGAGTACTGTTCACAATGAAATTGTAAATATTTGCATAATTGAAAAATATATTTTTTTACAAATGAGTGATTTTAGTCACTGGTTAATATTCGTAATTTTGAGAGTAATTATCCCTTGTAATTTTTCATTTGGTAAAGTACTTATTTAATTTTGGCTCGTAAAATTACTTTAGTCATATAAAACTTAAAATTGCTTTATAATTTATTATTCATTGTATATATAATTTAATTTTATATTTAATTTAATTTTGTACTTTTATTCTCTAAATATTCAAATTAACAATCAGGTTTATGAAACATACAGAATGATATAATCAAACCTAGGTTAAAATTTAGACATTTTTATCCTAATGCAGCCAAAGTCACGTTATAAAACCAGTGGGCTTGCATGACGTAATAATTCATGTTTTGGCTGATACTCCCGAATAACAATAAATATACGTGTGGAAATTTTTTGAGTAAAAACAACACGTGGAATTCTATATGAGTAAATTACATATTATACTTTTAAAATACATGTATTCTTCTTCCTATCCTTCCTATCTTCTTCCTATATGTAAGTATAATACTACAAAAGTAAATCCTTTCGAAATGTTACACAAGTATATCTGTAACCCATTGAAAATAATACTAATAATATATGCGAAATATTTTGAACAAAACATTTTTCATTGCTGCTAATTAAGCGACGCGGGTTAATATAAAATCAATCATGTGAAGCAAATCGGAGAGGTAAGGTGCCCATTTATATTTCAACTAAAAGTTTTTGTTTTCATGTGCAATACTTTATACGTAATATGTCACACTAGTCTTGTCATTTGGAAACACCAAATACTGATATACAATACACAAGATAGGTAATAATAATAAATTAGTAGACATATACAATTACATCTATTTATAACAACATTAAAATTAACCATAAATTATCACAACCATTTAATGGAGTGAAAAAATATATATTAATAACTAACCTACTCATAACTTCATACGTCTAATATTCGGTATAATAATAAGGTCTAACTTTTTTGTTTGGGAACCAATTGGAAGGAAACAACTAATACATGATATGAGAAGCTTGCTGTATACAATATGTTAATAAAATCAAATACAAATTGATTAAAAGCTGCTTTTAAAATTAGCGTACACAAATAAACAGACATAATGAGTAGGTACAAATATTTTTTATAATAATGTGCAGGCACAATGTGTTTACGATTTATGTATACAATACATATGACTTGAGATGTTAATTACCGTTCATACCATTGTTTCTTACACAAAGCGAATAAGAGATCACGTCATGCGTTACTCTGCAGTCTATGAAACAGAATATTAAATTCTGGTTCCACTGTCCATTGACTGCAGGCAACTTAGAGGACGTCAATCCACAGTATGTAAAAAGTTGCTTTCATAGCTTTAAAAGATGGAGATTGTTCCTATCCACTACAATTCTAAGTTAATAAAATGGTTAATAATCAAAATGCTCTCTCAGGCATGCGATATGTCTCTTAACCGATATTTATTTTCTATCGATAATGTAAGTCCACATCAATTTAATTTGTGTTATGAAACGTAATCTTACATTGAATTCACAAAGAAAATAATTACCCGTTTTTTCTATGTTTAAATTACAATATCCCTATTTATTACGTTTCCTTTTTTTTAAGTCACCTTTACATCTGTAAGTTTTGCTCATTTGTGTAGTTAACTTAAGATATTACTGGACTTAATAAATTATTGTAGTACTTGTACTTAAATTTGCATATACATATATTAATTGTAAATTTATTATGTACGA
The DNA here is from genome assembly GCF_030625045.1 of Achroia grisella. Lineage (NCBI taxonomy): Eukaryota > Metazoa > Arthropoda > Insecta > Lepidoptera > Pyralidae > Achroia > Achroia grisella. Next base: position 1,133,172 of record NW_026712791.1, read on the forward strand.
TTTCCTCAAGTATTTATGTAAGAACAACTTATAAAAGCCGCATAAGACAGTAACGTAAAACAAAACAACTAACTAGAAATTTTATCAATCGTTAAAAAACGTAATTTATTAAAGCGTTAATAAGATGATGATTTGTATATATACTTAATTACATTTCAGTCGACAAGTTACTAAAAAAATGTTTATTATGACGATCTTAAGGGAAGAAACTCTCCGCGCTCCTCTCTGCAACTGACTCCCATATACCTGCCCATGATATACCGGTAGCCAGTAGCACTATTATGAGTCATGGGTTAATAACCTTTTAAACTATTACAAATAGTGTCCATAGTGATGCATGCTGATACAATATTTAACAATTGAAAAATAAAAAAAATTGCTTTTAATTTGGTAGTAATGTAATGTGTATGTATGTATATTATTTATCAAGAAGTAAAGTAGCAAACTAAAAATAATATTGGAATCTTTTATATATTGACTGCATGATAACGTGATTACCCTAATATAAAAATATTCAATTAAAATATTATGTTTGTATTGTAGATGAAAGTGTATCAGTTTAATATCCCTTTAGGGCTTTAAGCCTTTTGCGCAAATTAGAAACGTCTGGGTTCCTCAGGATTAGGATTCCTCATTAGATCAGTGATTAAGTGAGCTCCCTCTATCGTAAAGAAAAAGACAGTATACTGAATATGTACTGTAATATAGAATAAATAAGGCTGAAGCGCTATTCTGTAAGTATAAAAACAATACTATTAAAAAGTAAATAATAAATTATAAATGAATTCAACATGGGCAATGACAATGATAGAGTACCAACTATTCGTTAATTCAATTTGTAACGGCTTCCATTTGGCCCAATGCCAATATGTTAGGAGCAAGTATTACTTAACTGGTTAGAGAGAGCTCTTTCTATTAATCTATTTTTTTTCTCAGCAAGATTGGTTATCGTAGCTACTAGGTATCTTCTTCCTATTGAATATTCTCCAGACTCTTCCTATTATTATATATATATATATATATATATATATATATATATATATATATATATATATATATATATAGATTAATTCAACAAAGTGCGACGAAAATGAGACGTTTTCGAGAGTGAATATATTCATTTATATTTAACCGAAGTCATATTTTCTGGCAAATTGATAGATTTGCGTATTCAGAACGAAAATATAGTCTAATAATGTTCCAATATTAAAAACAAAGCAGTATACTGTATTTAACGCCATTCAAGGTTGAAACCTGCTACCTACCAATACCAAGTATAAAGTTGGAAAAGTTTTTAACTTGATCCCCGAACACTCGTTCGCTATAAAATGTACTGGCAAATCGACTTCTTCGTTTACAAGACGACGTGGGGCTCGAACTTTACAAATAGGGCAACAACTAGGTTAGGTATGATATGAAAATTTCAAACCTACTTTTTTGCGTTCTTTTCATCTTGTGGTAGAAAATATAAAAATATTGTTACCCTTATCTAACATTTTATTATAAATAAAATTAATAGATTATTATTATCATCACCAATATTTCTGCAGCGACATGTGTATGTGTAATACTATTAGTTGACAAATGCGTGTATTTAGGTAAATATAAATATTGAATTACAACAACATGAATAGCGGATATATCGCTCCATGATATTTAAATGTTGACACGAAATCTATTTCTATGCCAGCTTTTAAAATATTATCTCTCTGGCAATATTTACTTAAATCAGTTACCAAACTATTCTGTAAACCAATTCCGATCCAATAACAGTCGAATGAACCATTTAGCCATAATCTTGAATTTAACATTAGCAACGTATAAATTACATATCAATGGTCAATGATCCTTTCGTAAATCTTTCATTTCTAATTAATATTGCTACTGATTTACTAACTCCAGTCTTGATTGCGTTTCAAATGTACAGTAAAAACTGGATTGGATTGAAATTGATAGATTCCAGTCCAGAGTAGAGACGCTGATCAGCAGACAAACTTCAATATGTATTTATATTAACAATATGTATTATTACTAATGTATTTATATTAACTAATGAAGAGAGAATTGTTATGAAAAGGGTCTATCGTAGTTTAGTGTAATGGAACTAATCTCCGACCCCCCCCCGATTTTTAAGGTGAACTTTAGTTCACATTAAAAATCATTGTGATTAATTATACTAAAACAGCTTCTTAAGTTTATTTATTTTTAATTTTAACCGTTCGACTTGTCACTTTATTACATCTACTTAATAATAAAAATAACTTTATGCAATGAAATAATAAGAACACTAATAACGATAACCATTTATTATCGTAATTAACAATTAGGAACTTGATTGTGAATAGCTGTTTAAGACAGTCACAACTACTCAACTCCTTTGTATACATATACAATTTATTGTATATTCCGATTAATAGAGCCATTCAAAAACATTCAACATACAATAGTAGGCATAAAATATTATTTATGTCAATTCTATTGAATTACAGCTACATGTGCACAATTTGAGCTGGCTAGCTTTAATCATTATGTTTAAAGACAGATTAAAAATCAATATGATACGATAAAAAAAATTAAAATTTTGCCAGTTATTTTCAACTAAAGCTTTAGCCGAAGTAGATGGCAGAGATAGTGATAAAAAAATATGTGTGTGTATAAGTGCCTAAGTATCCTATATGATTACATGATTTTTACTATGATTTTGATTTTAGTATATACTAGCGACATGCCTGGCTTCGAACGTATGCATTCCAAAACTTTGAGATACGCGGCTTGTTCTATACTATAACACGCATCTATTATACATATAATCATTCCTCTTGTCTATTGCTGAAAACTGCATTCGTTGTGTAATTTAATAGATAAGATGATATATAAAAATATAAGATGACTTCGTTTTACACTACGTAAAGATAAAGACGGGCAAGGGAAGGACAAAACAGTACTTATTAGAGAATTTAGAGCTAGTAAATATCTACATAGCCAAACAAAGTCTAAAATAGGTAAGTTACGACATCGATTCCTAATAAGTCAGGTCCAATTTATTGTTTGCGTGTTGAGTATCAGGTAGTTTAGGTACTAATTTTGTTCACTGTACTAAGTAGTTGTTTGTGCTGTGTTGTAGGTAGTCCAGGTACTAATTAATACAACAAAGTATAGTATAGATATATATTTTTAATCTTTTGCATGTAATAGTTACTACCGGTACATGATTATTATTATTTATTTATAATTACAAAATTGCAATATACATTATTCTTGCCTTATACGCAAAAATATACAACTATATGAATGCATATTGGGTTTTAATTAGTGGTTTTTCATTAAACTGGTGTTACATTAAATTTATGTACCTACTAGCTGTTCCCACGACTTTGTCCGCATGGAATTTAACTTTATTTTTACTAAATAAAACAATTTTCGGTCTAGCCATTTCAGAGATTCGCCGAAACAAACAGACAGACAGACAAAAATTGTAAAAAAATTGATTTTGGTTTATGTACAGTCTTTACATTCATATGCATGTAGTAAAAACGGTTATTTCAATATTACAAACAGACACTCCAATTTTATTTATATGTACTTATAGGTGTATGGTTCTAAGCGCATGAGGATTTATCTGTATGCTTATTTCCTTACGAATTCTGCCCAAATATCAAACACATACAAATATAAATACTATCACATTCATTTCAGTAGGAATAAGGATGCTAAAATAGTCATGAAATAATTCGTTTTGTAAGCATTCTTTGCATTACATCATATTATAAAATTCCAAATGTGTAGCACAAGAGGCGTAGTCCCAAGGTCGGTACACGCCCACACAATTCGTTTCAGGCCAAAATTATGCCCAAATTAATAACATGCGTATGCTAATCACACACGCATGGTTATTCATTGTTTATGACAATTTATTATTACTATTATAAATTTATTTTGAATAGTCATTTGTGAGGATTCAATTCACTCTATTAGAAAGTTGTATGTGCTGCACTATTTTTTTAATTTATTTATTTCAGTTACTAGGTGCACTTACCTGCATTAATTGTTTACCATGATACGAGATATAGTGAGACAAGGGCACCAGTGATAAAATGAGTATGAGGTGAGGTCAATTACCACATAGTGGCAAATTTGCCAGGAATTTATAATAGTGACTTCCAAGGAAAATTTGTGGAGGTCAACTCAACATAGTACATTACTAGTAATGGGGTCATTACTCTCTATGCGGCACCCCATAATAAGTACAGCCAATAGAGAAAAAATAATATCATATAAAAAAAATAGTACAAAAACAAAAAAATATGTTTAACATTAACATAAACTGAATGCATGAGGCATAAAATATATAATGGATAACTAATAAGTTAATAACTACTTATATGTAATGTCTTTCTTTTTGTATTGTAATATAGATTTTGTATTATTATTATTTTAATTAATATATCATCTGAGTGCTAATGAAATTATATTATATGTAAACCACTATTGTCACCCATGTCACAATGTATGTAAGATTCTGATGTCTCTTTTGCTGTTTATACACATAAATGATGGTTTAACAATTTTCACAAAATGAACCGTAAGCATGTTTACTATTGCAATAACATAACAAAATTGTTTTCAGCAGAGACAGAGAGAGCTTTAGTGGAAAATTTCATAGGTACCCATGACATATAATATATACATTTATTCACATTGTGCTAATTGCACTCAACCACAAAAATGTTCTTTAATAACATATAAGATTAATCTAAGCATTCATAGAGAAGTGATAATAATTATATTGCCAGCCAAAAGAGTGAACCAAAAACAAAATAAATAGTTATTGCTAGTGAAAATTGTAATACATGTCAAAACAATGTTGATGTCTTACAAAACTTTATTACTAGTTATAGAGCCTCATCAAGTTATCCACCAACCAATTCAAAAATTGTATGTTATGACAATACCAAAAAAAGATATAAAACCTAATGAAACATTTTTATTATTGAATTCCTATTCCTGTTATGCAGAGGAAATAAATAATAAATATTGTCAATTTTTTTCCATAATTGTCAATGGATTCTATCTGGAACCAGTTTTGTTTGTAAATATAATATTTATTGATTAATACAATTTGTCTGTGGGCTATAGAAAATAATACCTACATCAATATCACCTAACCGATTTTTGTTCTTACTGCACGACTATTTAATTAATTTGAGAAACAATGTTATAATAAAATATAAGGCAAGTTATCTTATGTATTATTAAGACATTGTTATTATTTGTTATTTTTTAAGAGTAATTTTATATATTGATGAAAGAATGGCATTAGATTATGTATAAATTCTAAACCATAATTTAAAACTTACTTTTTTCATATCAATTTATTGTTTTCTGTTTACATCATTTATCAAATATCGTGTACACTGTCTATTACGAACTTGAGTTATCGTTCTAGTATTTTACTTTTTCTTTCGCTTCTAATAAAACTGAATTAAATTAGAATTTGCCCATTATTAAATTTTATGGTTGGCTATAATTACCTCTTCCAAAGCGCTGATGGTCTGCCGGCATTGTGGCATACGCGACACGAATGTAGAAGTTGTCGGTGAACTGTAGTCGTCTCGAGTTTCCTCAATAAATTCGCCAATACCAATAAGACCCGGCATTGTGATCACAATCACTCAAAATTGTACACTCTAAACTATTTTGTCATTGGTTATTTATATCACTCAATACTGTAAATGAACGATAAAATAGTAATAAAACACATTTTCACGTACAAAACAATTCTGCGCAAATAAAAACAATATAGCATTTATTTTAACAATCTACAAACAGCCATTTCACTCGAGGTGAATGACGTTACTAAACTGTATGAAATTAAATAAATTGATTGAACGAACGATGTTTTCTATGCACTGTACATACATGAAAGAATGAATGCTGAAATGACATTGACAGTTTCCAATTTCTATTTCAGTAAAATAAAAATACATTCCTATATGTGTATTGTAAATTAGAAATCATATACATACAACATTTCTACATGTGATAGATATTTTATGTAGTGAGTATAAACTATTCATATGTAAATATAGGGTCTAAAGTAACTAGTGACTAAAAACAATCATCTAGAACGCTATGCTTTATATAATTATGTGATAGTGTAGTTAATAAGTTAAAAATATTTTTTTTATATTTTTAAAGTAATTTACCATAACTTAATATAAATTATCAGCGTACTTGAAAGATTCACAATATCACTACTATTAAGTACTCTACAACACTAAATCTGTGCACAATAGAAATTTTGAATGTGGTCACACTGGTATCAAATCATGACGGAATTGTCACGAGGTACTTTCGTAATCATTGCTATATTTCATTATTTTATATGTTTTGTATTTATTATTTTCAATTAACAATGCTGGATATCCATCAAATAATAAATAGTTATCATTACATGTTTTGAATTTAATGGTATATCAAAATACGCAATGTTCTTAATTATTTTTCTTCGCAATTCGTAATGTCATACTACATCTACAATATAGATTGACTATCTACAATTAAATTTTTACAAATATATATTCTTTTCTTTTCAAGGAATCGGAGGTATTTGGTCAAGATTATTCGACCATCGACCGTTTTTGAATGGAGAAATAAAATTTATGGTGAAGGAATTTGAGGTAAATATGACATATTTATATATGCTTGCTTTATTTTTTTATATTTTGCCTTGTTTCTTTTCTCTATTTTTCTATTTATTCCAATTATAATAAGTAAGACTTACTTTTAGTCACATACTAATAGTAATAAATGTGTAATACAATAAATGCATGCATGAATAAAAAAAAAGCAAATATTATGATAATTAAATTTTGGTAACATAAGAAACATTTCACAGGAAAAAAGAGGAGACCGTGAAGTTGAGAACTTGTTCTCAATCCTCGAAAAGTTAACAGATATCAAAGACAGTCAAGTAGATAAGTTAAAAAGAAATGGAACATCATTGCCTATTTTAAATGAAAAATTAGAACAAGCACTACAACTGTGTGAAGAAGTTGAGAAAGATTATCTTCACATTAAAAAGGTAACAATAATAAAATAAAAAGGTTGTTAATAAAATAAGAATGTTGCATGCTAAACTGTAGTGTAGCATACACTATTATTTTTTATCATTTTGTTTTTGTACTAGGATGCTACTGGAATAGCTCACAATGGAGGACTGAGAAGATAATAAATATCTCTATCTCTGTTTGAGTAAAAAAAAATCAGGTTTTTTTGGTTGCATATGTATACACAAATCATTTGATTTGGGAATACATACAGCTATCAAATTACATGAAGCATTGATTTTCATGTAATTTGTATGTAAAGATATCTTAGATATTCTCACCTAATTGTGAATGTAGAATAAATGTGTATCTAGAATTGTCAAAATTCTATAGCATCAAGATAGAAACAAAGTCTATGTCTCAGAAAAAGGTAGTGTTAACTATATCTTTTGTTTAAAATATGCATGTATATGTGATTATATGATTTTTAGGAAAGTGAGCAAAAACGAATTGAAAATCACCAGAAACGCCAAAAGGAATGGGATGAGTTCATTGATGATATGAACTTTAAATGCAAACGAATTGATAATACTTTTGAAGAGAAAGAAGAAGAGCTAAGAGACTTGTATACTGATCTAAACCATAAGTTGAATATAGCAAATAAATAAACTATGGACCTCAAGGGATCTCTAGTGGATACAAAGCTAAAAATCTACCCATCAAAGAAATTGTTTGACTTTTTAAAAACCATACCTATTTCAAACAATACTCCTGTGAATATAGCAAAATTGGTGAAAGGTGAAGAATTCACATATACAAATAATAGCGGATTAGACCGAAAACCAGTAGATTTTACTTTAAATGACAAGGACCTTGAAATCATAAAGGGAATAAAAGAAAATTTGAAAACTATAGAAACTGACTCTGATTCAAGTCAAAATCTGAATAAAGTTGTTACTAAAAATGATGTTGAAATTACAGAAGATAAGAATTTAAATAGTTCAGATGTGGAAAATAAAGATTTGAACAAGAAAGTAGCTAAAAGTAAAAATATAGTTACTATAGACACAGAAAATAAAAACTCTCTTGAAATTGAACCAAAGAAAAAGGGAGAAAAATCTGAGCGAATGGAAGAGAGTTTATATCTTTCTAACTCAGATATAGATTGGTTATATTCTTATCTTCAGAAAGGGAGAAATAGTGGTGAAAAAGATGTACCCTACTTACATGTACTTTTAGAGGGTGCAGATATTGAATTACCAGAGAATGTGGTAATAAAAAGGAATCCTGTATTGGAAGAAAGATGTGTAAAATTAAGGGCACAGCAAGAAGCTAGAGAATACAGAAAAATGACTAAAGGTGTTGATAATGTCAGAATGAGATTTCCTGAAGACAGTATATCTTATCAGTGTAAGTAGAAAATAGTTTAATATATATATGTATAATTTATACATACTCGTTTTTCTATCATTGGTTGCATATTTAATCTCAGAACCTGCAAGTCTCAAATTAACACATTACACAGGTATTGACTGTGTCTATCACACAATATGATAGCCTAAAACCAGTGCCTCAGGGTTTACTTTGATGTGAATAAATATATAAATTATCTCAGAAAATAGTACATAGAGTTTGTCATGTTCTGAAATCAGTTCTGAATTCAAAATGTTTAGAATCTATAAAGAGCAGGAGGATATAACAGTTTATTATCAATGTCTTATTTTTTTGTTAATTGTACCAAAAAAATGTGTTTTGGTAAATGCAGTAGATATTGACATATGTAACTTCTTTCTAAATCAATTATTATGCAGTATTCAAATTATGGAGCAATACCTAAATATATACTATTGTAATCTAAATTGATAATTGTATTAGTCATAATACCAGGGTAGGTATTGTGACCAGTAAAATTATAATAATGAATAAATAATATTAGTAATGACTCAATTTCAATGACTTGATTTTTTTACAGTGAAACAAATAAACCGTCACCTAATTGCAATTGGTCAATTTATCCTCTCGATATTTGCTGGATTTTTGTTTGGATTCAAAGGAATAGAGTGGATGGTTGGGCCTTTAGAATTTGGGTTCAAGTTACTTCTGGGCATAATGTGTTCACTAATTATTGCACTTGCTGAAATATACTTCCTGGCTAAAAAGTTAAATGAGGAATTGAATGTACCAGAAACTATACAATTAGGTGGACCAACCAAATTTGTCAATGAACCTACATGTCACGGACATAAAATAAGTTTACATGACAAAGAACATAAGGACTAATATATTTATTTAGTGTACTGTTTTTGTTTCTAATGTTATACCCTATTATTGTCGAATAGTGTATTGGATATGTTGTAATAAATGGTGAATTATTTATATATTTCTTTTCATAATGTTTAAGTCGTACCTTAAAAACAACACGAAAGGTCAATCGATCTAAGTATTACACTCCATAAAGGCCATGATAGCGATTGCTATTATAATAAAACAATAGAAACCCAATAGACTGACGTCATTAAACAGTGACGTCGCATTCGCAGTCGCCAATAGATGAAGGAAGCGAATTGCACAAACTTCATTTATGTCATACATTCTGTAAACATTTATATATTAGTTGTACCTATATAAAGTTATATATGTAAAATCTCGAGTTCTAATTCAAAGTAGCCTGTCTTTAGCGTAGGTGGAAGTTTGACAAGTTTGACATGTTTACAAAAGAACTAAAGTATTTTTTTATGAAGTACCTAATCATTTGTATTATCGAAATTAGTAACCTTTGAAAAGTAAAATATATATTTGCATATGAGATCTCTTCTACACTAGTTTATTCGAAATGAGATAAATGTACGGTTTCTATTGTTGCTGGGTTGAGGAAATAATTTAATCCGGATTCTGCATTATTTCTCTTCCTATATTTATTTTTATTCACTCTAGTTTAGCTGGTAAATTGTTACCGCTATTACTTATATATCCAGCGTTCGTCTAGTATAGTCAGCAGCAGGAAAAGCGATGATAGAATGAGACTAGTGGTGGCTTTTATATATATGTGTATTGTTATGTTATTTACAGTAGTGAATGATAATAATAATATAAATGGATATTATATAAGAAAAGAAGAGATTCGGTCCGCTATGACAGTATTATTTTCTCCCTCATGTGTCGCTATTTTTTTTATTAAGTATTTTACGGCCTTGGAAAACATGTGTCGCTAGACAACGGTGTTGCCACGCGCTATCCGTAGATTCGCCACACTTGTATGTCAGTTTGACTGACATAACACTGTATCAAGGACAAGTCAGTCAACCTCAATCGTGAACATCAGCTTTCAAATTTTGCTTATAATTCTTTTTAATAATTTATTGCACAATATATACAACATTCATTCTCCAATGTTCCACTTGGTGATTCATTACATTATTCGACTATATTAATGTGCTACAACGTTTATTATCAAGTAGTAACTAATACAACGCTGTACCAACAGTATTCATCAGTTCGCCTTATATCTAAGATTAGTTGTTTTTGTGTGCTGGAATAGAAGTGACGATTGCTGACTTCAAGTAAGTTTATAAACAGTGATTTTAATGCGTAGTTGTGTAGTACTGAGATTATTTTTTTTGTACAGCTAGCTAGATTATGTGGGAATAATATTTTTTTCGTGCATGATGAAATTTTGCGATATAATATTTAAATGAATTGGTATTGACCTAAAAGCGCGTAATACTGTAAAATTGCGTTATACATATGTTTATTAGTATTTTTTCTTGCCTATTTACTAATTACCTGTAAGAAGTTATGAATTCATAGAATATACATACATACATTCATACATTCTTAGTTTGGGAAACGTAATTCTAGTCGCCTAATATACAGTTTAATAATAATGTAGTAATATACATTGTATTTACTTATTTTATCTGGGGTTAATGATTAAGTTCATAACAAGTTATTGTTAAGTAGGACATGCATCACTGGTTCTATTTATAAAGTAATTAGTTTTATAATTTTAAGTAATAAATAAATAAATAATAAATCGACAAATATAGACGTCAGTATATATAATTACTTAATATGTGGAATAAAAATCAGTAAGTAAATAGTAAACTTTGATTGCAAAAAGAATAATTAAATATGGTATAATAATAATGGCCTGCAAAAATAAGTTGTGAATAAGCTATATTTTGAATTCAATTGAATTTTTATTTTATGTCTATATATGTAAGAATTACGATAATTAAAAATTTCATTATTTTTATGCTGTATTTCAATAATTGTACTTACTTACAAGTACATTTGAATAAGCTGTATTAACGCTTTGTTGATCCATGTCAAGTTTAAGCATCTTTTCATATCTAAACATTGCTGATCTTTGACAAATTAACTCATCTTTGTATTTGAATTATATATTTCAATAGTGAATTATTTTGTTTAGAATGTTTTACTTCGATACATGTCTAAAGTTTTTCTTCCATACATTATAAAATAATAATATAGTATTATATTATTATTTTATATATTTGTATATTTCTGTAGCATGTTTCTGTTTAAAATCCCTGGTCAACAAAAAATCCATACAATGACAATAAGTGATCTAGATGTTTGAAAGTTGCATCATCATATCAGTTTAAATACTTATTAATATTGTAAAAATGTTAGTTACTTTGTTTTTCACTATCACCCTTTTTTATTAATATTGTCATACATCTAGTTCAAGGTATGGAGAAGGATGTAGGTAACTTTCATCTCAGTCATTCAATACATCTTAATCATCACCATCTTACTCAATATGTATGTATATTTACCAGGGGTAGACTGAAAATATCATGGTATTCCGTGATATCTGTGCTATTCATGTGTACAGGCGATGTTTAATGCTAATGCATATAGAAACTTGTTAGTCAACTCAAGGACATAAAATAACGGAAAATGTTTCCAGTTCTACTGCTAAAGCACATATCAGCGATTGTAAAATTAAATAGCAATGTAATAAAACCAATATGAATGAATGAAATAAAAAATTAGCCATCATGTTTCATCTTTTCTCACTTATCTACTAATATCACAAAAAAATTGCAAATCATTACAGAATGGATGACCAAGTACAATACAAAGTTTACACCTTCTGGAAAGAAGGTGATACAAGGCCTGAAGTAAGAAGGTTTGGTATTGAGAGGAGTGTCATCACCAATTTTCATTATTTGAATGCTAAACTTCAGGATGTATTCACTGGACTTAGGACGAAGAGTTACACTGTGGCTTGGAAAGGTAAAAATACAATGTTTGAACATTAATTTATGATACTAGTGACCCATTTTAGTATAGCATAGTTGTATTGTATTTAACAGAGGCTGCTAAATACAATACAACCATGTACGTAACTATACGCTTGTATTATACATCTAAAATCTTCCACAAAAAATTCTCAAAATTATAGTGAAGCTATATTAAAATCTGTAGCATGGTTCAGAAGAAATCAGCATGTATACACTACATATACACATACACTATTTCTATTACTATTCTATTCTATTTATAGATTGATAATAGGCTGTTTCAGTTTCATCAGTGACTCAAACTGAGTACTGATTTTGCCTTATAACATTCTCAAAAGTCTAGTTATTGTGTAATTTTGTAAAGATAAAATAAAAGAAATGTGTAATTACTTTAATATTGATTGTACTGACTGAGTATATTTTATAGATACACAGGTAATAAACTGTGATAAAAAGCTCCATTTTTATGCTTCTCTTAAACATATTAATATAATTTTTAGTTTAATGTAAGTATGACTGTTACTAATAATTCCTATTTTATACAAATTTAAACAAGTCTACTAATTATTTAATTTCAATCAACTGCCAATCATTAATAATTATATACAAACTATATAATTAAAACTGTCAAATTGTACTGACGAAAATGTGCGACGTGTTCTAGAGGCAGACATTTATAATGAATTTTTACCCTAATGCAATATGATTTTAAGTCGTATTTCTGATGAGAATCTGATAGTTTGATAAATTTACAGAGGTTTAGTCATCCAAATGCTATGCAATACAGCCACTTAATATTATTTAATTTCCATAGTAATATGGATAAATATAATGTTATCTTAGCAATGTTTATTATTGTACATTATAGAATTGGCTTACTATTAGATATGTATATGAATGTAGAATTTAGAATAATAAAATCTTGTAAGCAATATTGAATTTACATGATCATCAAAATATTTTGTCCCATCGACTCCACTTCAAGAATATTAAATCAAATTATGGACTTTAATTCTTTTTTATTCCTTAATGAAATGAAGCATAATAATGCTCCTTAAATTTTTTTTACAATAAATTAATTATTAAATATATATTTCGGGTTTGATTCCTCCTATAATATGTGTGACATATGTATTTACGAAAAAAAAATCTATGTATTTGTATCAGTTATCTAGTGCCCATAAAGCTCAAGCTTTAGCTAGCTCAACTTGGGTCTAGATGGTGCTGTGTGAATTGTCCTGAGATTATTATTATTATTATTTGGAATACCATAGTAAATTTAATATTATTTATGAAATGCATTGTACTTAATCATTTATATTTTTTCATCAGATGAAGAGGATGACGATATCACCATCTCTTCTGATGAAGAGATGATGGCTGCTCTAACATCTATGTTTGAGAGTCATCAACCAATAAAACTGTATGTTTACTGTAAAGATGATGTCAGGGATGATGATGATGAATGTGAGATTGTCATTTCGGCTGTACCTGACACTGGAAATGGTAAGTACATATTTTTATGACTATTACTAGATACTATTTTATTATTTTTTTCTAATAAAGGTACCAAAGACGTTGGCAGATTTAAAAATCATGACTTTACGAAAGTTCAAATTATATCTATGTATATGGATAAATTTTTAATTGGAAATGAGTTTATAATTGGATTGCATTATTAATTGAATTTGCAAAATTCAAGTTAATATTTTCCATAAAAAATATATGAAAAATGGTCTACAACAGTCTACTTACATTATATATACAGCTGTAATATATGTTTATCTACAGCTAATTTAAAGCATGAGTTCATGGAACCGTTTTTCAACAAAGTAACAGATACTTAAGCACCTATGCAAATATTATTTATAAGAATGACAATGGTAGTAGATATAGAACACGGTTCCATAGATACTCAAGATAATCGTATCAGCAATACTTTCAATTAATTAAGGCCAGTGAGACTAACAAAATATTGTATACAAAATATTGTATGAACTGTGTCACCTCTCTTTAAATTTTACTGTTGTTATTTAGTATCTAAGATCAACATTATAATATACATTTCGTAAGTTCACTGTACGGTAATACGCTCATAGTATTATAATGCAATGGAGATATACTGAAAAGATCTTCCAGAATTATCCGTCAGGAATTCTTTACGGTGGTATGCAGAGGGACGGTGTGGATGTGTATCTGAGAGTGTAGACTTTGCTAGCAGTTTGGTGGGCTTGGTGTTTTTTTTAGTATAATAAAAATATAAACTGATTTCTGTCTATACATGAAACATATATAACAAAAACTATTATTGGGGGACTTCATCACCCTAATGAAACTAAAACAATAATTGTTAGAATTTTTATAGGCTTGTCTGTTGTGCACGTTAATCTTAGAAGCGCTTTAACTGATTTGGGCACGGTTTTCAGTAATGTATTTTGATAAGTTTCACTTAAAATGTTGTGTTTGCCTTATTTCAATATGTTTAATGACACAAAAATACGCCAAATATCACAAACAAAGTACGTCGCAAGTTCAGCTACTTGAGCAATAAAGGACCAATATATAGATAACCACAACCATTTTTGACATATTTTTTAGCGCCAGCCGGGACTAGCAATGAAGGTCAGCATTATGGCGTAACTTGTGACGGATGTGATGGGCCTGTTATTGGTTTCCGCTACAAGTGTATTTCTTGCGATGATTACGATCTCTGTTCGCGCTGCGAAGGATCGGGCCTGCACCGCGAACACTGCATGTTGCGTGTTCCCATGCCTACTTTGCCGGTATGTCTTAATATAAAATTTAATTTATTTGTTGTTTAAATATTTTTTTATTAGATTCCTTTTGTTTAAAATCTTGCAAAAATTTTTGTATTTAGGTATTTATACACAGATATGTTCTGGCACAGTTTAATTTTAATTTACTTATTCTAGGTATATTCATATATTAAATAATTGTTGTCTAATATTTTAATAACTACTAAATTTTATCCAAGAATTATAAAAAAACAATTTTATTTTAGCGTACACTTATTAAAGCAGCAATTAAGAGATCTCGCCACTTCTTGAAGTCTGTGGTGGGTCCAGGTGCCGAAGAATGTGTTCGCAAGAAGCACAGACATGATAAGAGTGACGATAAGAAACGCAGAGATGAACGTAATAACGATGATCGCAATCAGCAACAAGAGCAAGGCGACAGTCACCGCCAAGGTGATTATCATCGTCGTGGTGATCGCCATTATCGCCGTCCACGTTCGAGTTGGTTGGAAACCTTCGCAACCTACATGAATGAGTTCGCAAATCTGGCTGGCGACGTTGACTTACTGGGTGATAATAATACTTCAGCCCAGAAATCTTCCCAGACAAGTTCTCAGGCGCAACCAGAAAAACAAGAACAGCCCAAAACGGCTAACGAAAGTTCTGAGTCTCCCAAACAGCCAGAGGCAAGTGGTTCGGAAAATACACAAGCCTTTGTACCACCGCAGTGTCCTTTCATGCCGGAAAACTTCAACCCTCAGGACATATCTAAACTCATTCAAATGTATATGAGTGGACAATTAAATTTGGTTGATTTTCTAACGAATCCACAACCTGCGACAAATTCCAATGATGTTGAGATGGAAGCAAGATCCGACGATAAGGGACCAGAGGCAGATAAAGTTAACGGTTCTAATGTACCAACCTCTGCCAACCAACCAACTACATCTGCAACTACTGAAGAGCCTAATAGAGATGCTTCCCCAGATAAGGCTGATGGCTGGACTGTTATTAATAAAGAAAAAGGTAATACTATTGAATGTACCATACGGTATTCACAGATAAGGTAGTTATTAGTTCGTTTGGGGTAATCAGAGGCATTATCAAATATAAATATCGACCCATTGTCTTCGAAACTGAGCGTCATCAAAGAATTTTGTTTGTCTATTTATATTTATTATGGACGCACTGGAAATGGAAATGCCGATAACTAAATAAATAAATTTATATTTTTATCACCCCAGCCAAGTTTTTTAAAATATACTTCGCGAAACGTGGTCCTGTCAATTGTTGCAACAACCACGACGCCGAGAGTTAACTATGTGTCTGACTACAAACCCTGAAGGATGAGTTCTCTCCTAATTACTGTATTTACTCATGGCAAAACAGCGGAATGAATTTTAATAAAGTTTAATATTAATATTGGTTGTGACAACAATGAATATATTATCTTACAAAAAAGCGGACAAAGTCGCAATTTTATAATATATATGTATAATTAATATTATATATATGTGTATTAATTATAGATTTATTGGATGAAGTGAATGCTCCACTTGAACCTACTGTAAATGTGGCGGCTCCGATTGGGTTCAACTTGCCTGCAGAGTTCCAGCAACATGTTAAGATCACCGATGGTACAAATCTGTACCCACCATTGAACTCTGCAACTGCTGGTATGTCAATCATTAAAAAGTATATGTGTATTAGGATTTGTTTGTATGTTTACATTTTATGCACTGTCATACCATTAATTACATTGTGAGAAAACAATCTCAACTTGTTTTATAGAATTCGCACTTTATATTATAGCAGTATATAAAGTGTGATGCAGATGCTACCAGAAGTAACACTCCATCATCGAGCCTGTCAATACATATATTTGTATTCATACCATTTGCTATAATCTCATTTGTGGATTTATGTAAATATACATATGTACCAATTGTTATGAATTTCACTGTCATCATTTGTCATGTCGTTTCATTTTTTTTAATATCTAGTGTTGAATCCCAAAGAGGCAGAAGTCAATGTTGCGCAACCTTCGGCTCCAATTGAACCACAGGCAAAAGCGGCTGCCACATCAACCGCAGCACAGCCTGCTCCAGCAAAGCCAGCTCAAACCCCGGCACCGAAACCTCGACAGCGCCACCCTAGTAAGTCCCTTGTCTCTTAAATTTTAAATGTAAACTAAACAGAAAATTGATACTAAATAAAATGATTTTGCTAGTTTTATATCATATTGTAGAACGAAATAGATACGTGTTCGTTTTACTGTAAAGAATTATACATTACTAGCTACTCGCCCCGGCTTCGCACGGGTGTACATGTATCATATATACGTTCTTCTAGAATCACTATCTATAAAACAAAACGCTTCAAAATCTGTTGCGTAGTTTTAAAGACTTAAGCATACATAGGTACAGACAGTGACAGTGAATTTATTTTATACTATGTGATTATATTTATATTATTAACCAGCTAGTGCCATAAAATTATTCGTGTTAAGAATAAAAATGTATATTAAACACGAAAGTTACAAAAAAGAAATAGAGATATTGAAATAATAATTATTATTATTGCATATACAAATACAAAACTAAAGAACACCGTTTTTAAATAAAAATAATAAATACAGATACCAGTCAATAACAACCAAGATATGTAGACATGACGAAATTGATACAACATTATCAAATCATATTTTTATCGTTTTTATTTTTTTATCATTTCTTTCTACTAAAGATGCCGTTTAGTATTATTATTATTCTAAAACATATTATGAATCCACAAACTACATCGATACTTTTGTTTTACATTGAAAAGAGTATTATAACAAATTCAAAAGTAGACACATCTTTATCATGGCAATTGTTATTGTTTTAATGGATATTATAATGGAATGTTGCAACCTGTGTTACTGTATTACTGCCTAAATGCTGGCGGGGCTAGATGAGATATGAGGAGTCTGGCTATTAAATTTAACGTGGTGAAAACACTGGGAATTAACCACAATGGTTTTCAGAGCAACCATACCTGAAATTCATGAATGAAAAAATTATCGATAAAGCGTTTATCCACCTATCTATATAAAATGTACTGAAATTTCTGGCGACGAGGTCTAGTGATCGCGGCCTGAGAGCCAGATCATTAGTAATGGGTTAACTAGCACCTCCCTGGCAATGTTATTAATGTTCTGTTGCTGTAGTAGTGTAGTGAGTCTTATTAAAAAAGATGTAGACTGTTTTTACCAATGGGCTTTTTGTAGCAATAATATTTTGAATTTTGTTTTTCTTGTACCAATGTACATTGTACTTATGCTTTGTCCCTCTGGTAACCTTTTTAAATATCCTGGTGATGCATAGGGTGGTGTTAACCTTATATTTATACTCCATGAATCAACAATGACTATTTATAATATTCTTGCCTCCAGTTCACACTGAGATGCTATTATTCATGTTATAAGTAAAGTACATTCCTGTTGCGATAAAAATGTTATGTATTAAGATTTTTTTCTGTCTACCATCGTTTATTAACATGACATTACGATACTACTCGTGCGTTACCATTCTGCAGGACTAGGACGTCATACATCATACCCTATAAATTCACTCTTATCTTACTACTCTTCAAACAAGACTTATTTTACAAAGCAAGCTACTTGTTTGCTGATATAGGTGAAACAGCGGTGACGTGCCCACGCTGTAGTTGTAGTTCTTATTCTTATTATAATTTTAATTATTTCCAGTACCTCATATTGAAGCAGCAATTGCATGCATGGTTGGTATGGGTTTCCCAGCTGAGGCTTGGCTGATTCAACTCATTGAAAGCAAGGATGGCAACATACCTGCTGTTTTGGACCTGATGACACCTAATCCGAAGTAAATGTTATATACTTGCTAAAGATGGCAGTAGTTTAAGATTGTATACTACATTAGTTTATTATTACCACAATAACAATGTTAATTTTAATGTAAATCTCTTTCCACTTTGTGATGGCGTCTAGAGGGTACCGTGTGTAGGTAGATCTGACAGTACAAATTGTTAACAAAGTGTTCCATGTCCAAATAATTGAAAACCACCCAACCTCACAATGCAGTACTGAAATTAATATGAAAGATATGCATTTATTTTCTGTGCAGAATATGCTTTTATTTCGTGTTTTAGTTTGTTATTGTCAGTGGTGATTAGTGACCGAACGTTAGTCAGAAAAATTACGTTTGTAAATAATGATTGTTAGTAATCAGGAATTGAACGTAATTGTTTTGTTTATGATAATAAATAAGAATAATGCACTCTTACATAATTTTAAAATATATGCTCATATTTTTGCTATCATATAAATAACGGCCTATAAAATTAAACATATATAGATATAACAGAAAGAGTATAATGACCTAAATCCAAGCAACAAATTAAATTTCTTTTTGAATTCCTTCGTGGACATTGTTCTTAAATTTCAGGATAAATTTATCGTTATATCTTTTATGAAATATAGTTCGTATATTTAAGTTTCATATATATAATTTAGTTTCATATATTTAAGTTAAATAGCCAATAAACTCTTCCTGTTGCATAAACATAATTTTACAATAATGCCTTTTTAATAAAGTCTTATCTGACTAATTTCATAGTTTTAAGTTCTCTCCATTGTTTAGTAGAAATAAATATATTTCTAGTTTTCGTTGTACACGTACCTTAATAATGGTAATAAGAAGTACGTTATATTTTAAGTTTATAACTAAAATAAATATGTCTATATTGATGACCTGTATAAGTGGTCTATATTATTAATTATTATCTATTACTTGTATCCAGAATGATTGGCTACAGTGAAAATGTGATATTTGGATGTGTGATAAGTATTTTCTAGTTAGAAATAGAAAATAATGATTTATATCTTGGTATTTCAATAAAGGTTATTGGGAAAAAAAGCTTTTCATTGTAATAATAGTTTTATTTTAAGAAGCCATATGAATGTTTTTTAGAACCAATATTTTCTTGTCTTTCTCGCAAAAGTGCTTTTCCCAATGCTTCATCAAGGGATTTTGCTGCTACTCTGAAAATATATAAAACGTACATGAGCTGAAAAGTTACTGTTGTCAAGTATTAGTATTCAAAAATATGAAAATATATATTTTTTTGCATATACCCAGATGAGTATACCTATTAAGGCACTACGTTAGCATAGCGTAACAATAATGTAATTAAGTGGATTAATTATAATATATATAAATTAATTGTAGTTTTACCAGTGGTTTACATTAATATTAGAACATACTGTATACAGCATCATTATTAACCCTTAGTACGTTTTGACACATATCTGTGCACTCCTCTTAAATCGTATAACCATCTTGTAACAGATCTGCAAAACCGTGACTTCTATTTAAATAAATTTTATCCTTATTTAAAACAAAATAAGTTTGAAACGCATTTGAGATACAACTGGCGCGCGCATTCCGCCACTTCACTGTCGGTCGCTGCGACAGACGACGGACATTCGAAAGGTTAATATGCTAAACACACTGGGAGTCTTTGGACAGGCTTTACTATTTACACCCAACCGACGCGGAGCCTTAGAGTTATTGACAAGGAAGAATTTACTATTATACATATATTCTAATTTTATAATATCTTTGGTAACTCTGTAAACTATAGTTTTGTAACTTACAAGCCTTGGTTAATAGCAGCCTTTAATGTTTGTGGGGCAACACTGCCAGGTCCATTCAAGCCAATTGTGCTACATTTAGCTTCAATATTTGGGAGTGTGTTAGCTTCCTCTTGATTGCAATAGAACTTAGAATTACCAGTGACTCCAACTACTAAAGATATCACACTACAGCTTTCTTCTTCTGCTGAAGGGTCAACCACACATTTGTCACCAATTTTACACAATGTTACCTGTAAATAGTGACAAAGTGTGTAGTTCTTACATGAACTGTGATCCTTCTATAACTAAGATAAAAAAAACATTGAATAGAAATCTGGTTGAAAGAAAAAGTAATTTATATTTATCATCAGTTTTTATTTCGCAATTTGCATCAGATCCATTGGCAACAACTGACAATAACACAAGCTATAAACTTAAAAGAAGCATGTATAGACATGCCTTATTATTTGTACCATACCCATAGGGGTATGGTACAAATAATAAATATAATCTCACCAATAGAGGAGCAGATCCAACATTTAATAATTTGCTATCATAAGGATCATCTGACAACTGTAGATCCACATTACCACCATCCATGAGTGCTGCCTTTACAAATGGTATGCTCGTATTGAATAATGCAGCTTTGACGGCCAATGATACAGCATCACAGAGGTTGCCTCCACATTCTAATATCTGAAGTACAACAATAAAATTTTCTTACAAGTCTTTCTTTTACTTATTTTTTTATAACCCTAGTATAGTTCACACAGCGCCATATAGTATGGCTAAACAGAGCTTGTGTAGAGATAGAAATAGTTAATTTTTTTTTTGTAAAAGAATATATCCAAACCATATAAACAATAATACTTATGGATAAAGATGTTTGCATATCATGTGGGGAATCGAACTTGCGACCATGAAGTAATAAACTTTTATACCA
Organism: Achroia grisella; assembly: GCF_030625045.1. NCBI lineage: Eukaryota > Metazoa > Arthropoda > Insecta > Lepidoptera > Pyralidae > Achroia > Achroia grisella. The sequence goes on from NW_026712791.1 coordinate 1,154,846, forward strand.
CTGTGGCCCTTTCAGTTTGCAGGGGAATAGAATAAAAGGGGAGAGGGAATAAAAGAATAAATAGCTTTACACAATACTACTTACCAAGATGTCAATATATAGTTTCCAGCATTGTTTACCTTCAAATATGCAAAGTTGCTTTAGATCAAAAGCTTGTGATGAATGATAAGCTTTCTGCATCATGTTGGATATTGTGGTTGCTAACTGTTCACCACCTCTACCTTCAAATTCTGGGGTGGCATTAGCTGAACTGTATCAAAGAATAATGCAGTTAATTTAAATGCTATAATGATATATAAAGAATATTATTTTTCGTTCTAAAGTTAATTAAAAATCAAAATGATACTATCATATCTATAATACTTATTATTCATCTGCCCATTAAGATAGTGGTCATAACTATAATAGAATTGTAGTCTCTAAATGAGTAATTTAAAAATAAAACTGATACTGTGCATTTTTATAAATATATTATACCACTCCTGTTATAAAAACAGGTTAAAAATAAAAAAAAATTCACTATTGTACAAAATTTACAGAATACTGTCATTTTGTAAAAATAATGACTAAAATGTTATATTTATAGGACAATCAATATAATTGTATAGTAGCCATAGTGTTATACTAGCACAACTTTGCAAAATATGTTTCAAAATTATTATTGACCAAGTAGCTTACCAATCAACGAAGAATTCAAGTTTCCCCAATCCTGGTTTATCAGGGTTTGGTACATCTATTTCTGTTTTTACCCCAACAAGTATATCTGTGTTGGCTAGTCGTAGCCTGGCAGATCCGCTAGCATGGCTAACCACATCAGTTTCAAGTTCCATATGTCTATAATCAATGTTTGATCGCCCATCAATACGATAGTCATCCTGCGAACATTTTATTTACTATCAATTACAATAATAGTAATAAATTAGAAAAAATTACACCATGCCATCTAGTCTCAAGCTGAGCAAGTTTGTATCATAGGTACCAGACAACTGATAATAATAATACAGTAGAATGTGTTATAAAAACTCAATAATTCTATCCAATATTGTGATTAATATATTGACTATTTTGATTTGTTACAGTGAATTAATTACACATCATCACAAATTAGTATGTCTAATATATGAAAATAACTTATTTAGTTATATTAAAGTTATTGAATAATAAATACAACATTATTCAATAATATCCTGTTATTTGATCAAATTTATTATTATTATTTATAATGAATATATTGCAATGTATTCTATTCTTAGGATTCGTATTAAATATATAAATAATATTTTATACCAGTCACATAAATATATTTTTTTATAATATAAATAAAAGGAAGAATATCCTTCTGGCCAATTAAAATTTAGAAAAATACTGTTACAAAACTTGGTGATATATCCAAGCCAAAACCCTCAAGATTCAGATAAAACTGTTACTACATATTTGAATTTAGTGAATACTTTATGATATTTAAAAAATTGTTTACTTTATACCTCTTAGTTCTGTTGAAACAGAGTATAGCACCAATGAGGTTTGAAGAACACAGTTGTTTTGAAATGATGCATCTAGCATTTCACAATGCAGATAAAGAAAAGGTGAAAGGCATGTAAAAAGAATTTATAAATAATAAATCCATAATTAGAGAAATGTTTCAATCTATAATTAATAATAACACATAATTAAACCACATGGGGGAAAGGAATTGTTGGTAATTTGGAATAATAATCCCATTTCATCAGTAATGTACCATGTCAGATCCATCTCGCGGGTACCTGTGGAAACCATCGTGATAAAGTCCTGGTGTATTAACCATCATCAGGTCTAACGGACCTGACCTCATGCTCATCTTGGCATCCTCAACTGGTGCCCCGCCAGCGTAAACTGTTTGCGCTGACGGGTGTACCAAAATATCATCCAATTAAGCAAAAAAATTAAGCCGCATATAACGAGGGGTTATGGTGTGTTGTAATTTAGTTCAACTTACTTGTACGCCGTGAAGAATATAAACTTTTTCAGTTGGACTTAATAGTAACCCAGCCATGATTGATTATTTTCACTTTGTATTATGGCATTAAGCAATATAAAAACAAAACGATATAAATTTAATAAAAACAACGTTTATTTACTTCACATAGCATAGAGTACTTAGTTAACTTCGACAGTCAGCACAGACTAATGAAGATCATAAATGACACATTTTTGACTTTTGTTTTATTTAGTGTCAGGTCATTTGTCTATCAGTATAAATTTAAATAAATGGAGATTAGAATATACCTAGGATGTGTTGTCTTTATTTTTAGCATTTCCAAATTAAACAGTCAGTTAACTTTTACGTACATAGTAAATAAAACCGTAAACACACCACTGTATGTCCTTAACCATGTCTTTGACAAAATCATCATTTCATTTGGTTTGAAGCAGCAGCAAGATGGGGGACCTTCACAAATATAAAAGAAATTATTGAATAGACGTTACAAGCTATAAGTTTAAAGTTCTTTCAGTCCTTATTTAAGGATAATATGACAGCACTACAATTTTTTGACAACGCCATCTAGTATCCCCTGATTTAACTAAGTTACCTGTTAATGTAATATACTAAATAAGAACACTACATAAGTGTGACTTTAAGGTTACATGAAAAATATATGACATTAGAAGCGAGATTAATATAGCACCGTTTACATTTTGTACAACGCCCTCTAGTGAGTAGCAGACATAAATGTTAAAATTAATTCCCTAAAGACAATTACAAATTCTAAATAAACATATAAATGGGTTTTAAATTCTAAATGTTTTTTAAAAATAATAGTTAGGTACACCCCGGTGAATAGCGTTGTTTATAGCAAAAAAAACTAGCTACGTGTCGTATGTACATGTATAATGCGTACAAAAAAACAAATGATTTCATTATTCGACATAACAACTTTACATTTAATTGGAGATTCTATGAATTTTTTTGCGAAACAATAGTTTCGTCTTGAACAGATTTTCGAACTCGATTTCGTTTTGAGCTTATTTATTTCATTTTGAGGTTGGACGGGAAAAAGTTGTTTAAAACCAAAAGTTTACGTCAAGAAATGGTAATAAAACGTTTTACCTACGCTATAAATAGTCGTTAAAACATCTTAGACAATAATTGGTTGTTAGATATTGTCTTCCAACCTACGCTCAAGTAGTAGTCAGTTCTCGATTTATAGCTGTTATTGAGGGGGATCTCGCAACATCCTCTTTTAAATTGCGAGTTATCGTAATTGTTTCATTGTAACAGATTGAGTTGACATCGTTGGTTATATGCCATTTGAATACTGGTTGCCTTAGGAGATATCTCTAGTTATGATATCAGATCCATTGCAATAAGATTGAGTAATGGAGAAGGCAGGGGAAGTAAATGAGATGGTGCATCAGATGCAGAAGTTTTCGTGGGTGGACTATATAGTATTTGTGTTTATGTTAGCAATTAGTGCCGTTGTGGGGGTGTATTGGGGTTTTATGAAAAAGCAGACCACACAAAATGATTACTTGCTTGGTGGTAGGAATATGAAAGTTGTTCCTGTGGCTATGTCACTCGTTGCTAGGTGAGTAAGTAATGTTCTAACCAGAATGTAGGTCCAAAAATTTTCAATATCCGCTTTTTGGTGATACATATTTTAGTTTGGTATATAGATAATGTTTGTTATGGTTAAATGTTATATTCTACATATACACTTTTCTAAATATATCTACTTTTGACATGTATATGCAACTTCTTGTTCTAAATATTATACACTATTAATAGCTAGTAGATCATACTGGCAATTTACCCTATCCAATGATTTTTTGCCATATAAATTATTTCTAGTTAAATTTTATATTTGTCACACTGGCCATACCCATATCACTTAGGGGTATAAAAACGCCTACAATCTCTCGCAGAGTTACCAAATATACCTACACCGAAAATTTTCGACCCCGCTGTTTCGAAGGAGTTCGATAACAGAGATTGCTGTGTGTACGAAATTTTATATACATATTCGATTATATCACGATTGAGGCAAATACATCCATTCGAAATATGCGATTTCATTGTATTATATCTCAGTTACGAAGGCTGTCTGTTTGGGTCTTACCATGATGAACATATATTTTGTTTTAATATCAGAGAACTATGTAGAGCAGCTATACTACATAGTATTCGCTGACATGACTAATATACATTTTGAACAGCAGAAACACAAGGACAGTATATCTTACATAGATTCGCAGATAACAGTAGATAACGTTAGATACGAATAAAACTTATAAATATTCTATAGTTGGAATACATAGAATACTCTTTTTGTCGATGGACCACTTCAAAAGGCGGTTGAGTATTGGGAAAATAGAAGGACGTTAGATATATATGAACAAAAAATAACTAATCTGCATAATTAAGTCATATTATAAAATTTAATTCATGAAATGTTTTGTTAGTTTTGTCTCAGGTATAACATTGTTGGGTTCGCCGACTGAGGTATATATGCATGGGACACAGTACGCTTATATTATGGGCGGAATATTCCTGATGTCGATAGTTATGACTCAGGTCTATTTACCAGTATTCCACGAGCTTAAGATCACGTCTAATTATGAGGTAATATGTGGAATAGTCGGAGTTTATCTTTTATTATTATACAGTAGCCAATAATTTTAATTTAAGCTGTTTATGTTTTAAATGTGATAATGTTTTATTGCAGTACTTATCATTGAGATTCGATAACAGGGTTCGACTATTTGGATCAGTTTTATTTGCATTTACTTTGGTAAGTAAATGTAGAAATATGAACATAATTGACATATATTCACTAGAGATAGGCTTGCCTCAATAACCGTTAATGAACTTTACGAGATATTATAGGTACTGAAACTGTTTTTCAATCGGAGAATTTTCTTTTTCGATAAAGCTTCCATTTGTAAAGCATATTTTCCAAACAAAACTTCATGACCTTTATATAATTCCACAAAAATAACTCATTATTATAAAAAAAATGTATGAAACCACAACGAATTAATTTTCCACTTATTACTTTATTTAGTTCAATGTTCAGACTCTTTTATGAATGTTAGTATAATATTATATATTATATCAAATATTCGTACATAATTTAACTATACATTCGTTTAAATTTAATAATTTAGATACCCACATAAATTATTTTTCAGGTAGGTTGGTTACCAATTGTTATTTATGTACCAGCACTGGCTTTCAATCAAGGTAATTTATTATAATGTATTTAATGATAAAGCTTATATATACACATTCTGAATGTTAGAGTAAAATGAAAATAAAATTAAGTTTAAGGTAGGTATTTGAGTCTTATATATTATGGCGTGAGTATGTCATAAAATTGGTGTGGTTTGCCTATTGTATTATTTTAAGAAATTGTAATGGCAAACAAACTTTAAATAATGGCAATTTCTTTTTAAAAGAAACCAAATTTTATACTGAAAATTAAAGGAACGAAACCGATATTTATCATAAATATAGGCGCATACATACATATCATTACATAGTATAAAAGAAAGTCGCGGTCGCTGTCTTTAAAACTAAGGAACGGATTTTAAGCGTTTTCTTAATATATAGTATATATATAAAATTACAATTGTTGATCAAGTAATCAAAATCATAAAATTATTTAAAAAAAAGAGCGTAATATTTGTAGTTAATGACTTAAATTCCTATCTAAAAGTACTGTGTAGGCAGTATGCATTATGCTCTTCACCTGTCTAAATGGATGAATTTTAAAACAACAATAAATTAAATTCTTTTCGCGCTCTTGTAGATACATGATATCATTAAACAATTTTAACAAGTTTTTGATGATTATAAATTAATCACTTATAGTGGTTTATTTTCTAGCTAGCTACTCGCTCCGGCTTTGCACGGGTGTACAGTACATGTGTTATAAACCTTCCTCTCGAATCACTCTATCTATTAAAAAAACGCTTCAAAATCCGTTGCGTAGTTTTAAAGATTTAAGCATACATAGGGACAGACAGCGAAAGCGAGTTTATTTTATACTATATAATAATGATGATGTCGTCGTAGATATGGTATAATAATCAGTATTTTGTCACGCTGGTGAATTTAATATATGATTCCAGTCACTCATGCGTTGCCATTTCGGAGAACGAAGATGTGATGACAACATAGGTACTTGTAATTTGACTGCCTAATTCTTTATCAAACCACTTGTTACAAAAACAGCTACTAGGTAGTTGTTATAGATGCGATAGGGGTATCTACAGCATCTATATCCTCGCACGCAGACGACTTTACATATTTTTTGTAAAGGTGCTTATTTGCTTATTTATAAAGTTATAGGTTTCTATATTTAATACAGTAATTTGCTGCAGGTAGATACATATTAGATTAAAGGTTACAAATGTATTGTTATTATATTTTGTTTAAAATGTTACAGTAACTGGCGTTGACATACATGTTATTACACCAATCGTATGCTTAGTATGCATTTTTTATACAAGCGCGGTAAGTATATAAATTCATCAAAATTCTACTATATTTGTGTTGATATATGAGCTAAATATGCTAAAAGTTGTTTGTAGGGTTTAAGAACTGTACTATGTTGCATTTTCATAAATAATATATAAAATTAATAAATAGTCTTAGAACAGTTTTAAAATTGCGTGGTCACGTGATCGATATAAGATGACAGTAATCTTAAATGTTATTTAGAAGTATGAAGTTGATCAAAAACAAAACTTATTTTTGGATTTGGAATTGCCTGATAGTACCAATTCCAATATTTTTAATATTAATTCTTTCGTAAACCTATATTTTAAATCTTTAAATTCATTAACGAAAAATGTATTTATGTACACTTGAATTAATATTTTAGGGAGGACTTCAAGCAGTGGTATGGACAGATGTAATACAAATCACAGCTATGTTTGGGGCAATGGCATTGGTTGCGATTAAAGGTACAATCGATGTCGGGGGTATAGATGTTGTTTGGCAAAGAAATTGGGACAGTGGCCGCATAGAACTGCCCAAGTATGTTCTTTTTTTATTATATTTTTATGTTGACAGCACAAGATTACACTATGGATGTCTTTATAAGACATATAATATATATTATTATATAGATATATTTCCCACATTTAAACAATCTTCGCCCTTGGCGCATGCACTCTGTGTGTATTTTCTTGATGCATTTTTTTTATGGAAGTGAAATAACCAATCTGACGGCTCATCTGATGGTAAGTGGTAATGATAATGGTTTTTTTTATTAATGATAATGGAATAGTGCTCTCGCCTGAGGTAATGGTTTATGCTTGCGGGGCCTAATTTACTACTAAGTTAAGTTAAGCCGATCTTGTGACTCGCTTTGAGAGGATGATAATTATTTTTATGATAAACGGTTACAGTAAACTATAGACTCTTGAAAAGTCAAGGTTAACTCGTGCGCGATGTCTAAGAATCGACATCCTATTATACCTTTCTGGAAAAACCCTATGCTGTAGTCTCTGGAGAAAACCTCGGCAGGTAGTTTTTTATTCCACAATCTGAGAGTGCCTAGGAGGAAACTCCTCTGAAACTGCATTGTCCGTGGCCACTTATAATTTTTTATTACTATGTATATAAGAAAGATTGGCTAACTCGTATTTATAGTCGAGCAATCTAGCAATTGTCATCCATTTGAATCATTTATATCATCTGCAAGCACTTATATAGACAATTGAAATAGAGTCTCTTATAAATACGTTGAGATATGAGAATGTATTTAAATTTATATGATTTCAAAGTAAGAATATTACGTTTTTTTTTTTGTTTTTCTAGCATGTTTTTATGGAATATAATAGAACAAACCAACAGTACATAATGAGAGTGGGAAATAAAATTAGAAAATAATATTTTAATTGACTAAAGTTACTATACAGGTTTAAAAATTCTTATAATAACAGTTAATTTTCTTTACGTTACCTTAGACTCTAAGGTAACACGTAATGATTAAGATCATTGACTTTTCCTACAGTTGGGATCCTAGTCCTCTAGCACGGCACACAATATGGAATTTGGTAGTTGGAGGGTTGATTTATTGGCTGCAAGCTAACGCCGTGAATCAAACTATGGTGCAACGATATCTAGCGTTACCTACTTTACGTGGAGCGAAATGGTATAAACTAATTAATATCATAATTATATCTACCAAAAATAAGCATGAAATGACGTACCTCAGTTGCGTTAACTGTATATGCGGCACCAGTGGTGAATGATAGGAAGAATTTGAAGTCAGGTCAAGTTAAGTTCCTCATGGCAATTTCACCAGAAGTTAGCCATGATGTTTTATAAAGGGACCTCGTTGAGGACTAGTCGTCATTACTAATACTTACCTCTCCCCGTATTACAAACATATAGCGATTATTATTATATTGTATAGCCCGCTAAATATAATAATAAGTTATATAAATACTAGTCTCTAAAGCAAATCATCAATCGGGGTGGGGGAAGATTGCTTGCAAACCAATTCCAAAGAAAATTTTCTTAGTGAAATAATAATAACTCTTTATTGCAGACAGATAAACAAAGAACAATAAAAATATTTGAAACTGGTTTTTCATGAGTATAAATGGCTCTTGGCTTGGTATATGATCCTTTACGACAGATGTTATGTATGAATGTATTTTTGTCTAAATTGTATAAGGGTAAAGTTAGTCAGTATTGCATAACTGTTAATACTTATAATTTATTGCAGGGCAGTTGTATTATTCAGTATAGGTATATCAGTGTTATATTGTTTCTGCCTATATTGTGGCTTGCTGATATATGCTCGTTTTTACGACTGTGATCCTTTACAGACAAAGGTATGTAACGCTGTGATTACTTACAAATATTCATAAAATAATTAAAAACAGAATTTTAAATTATCGGTAATTTCAGTTAGCTAAAGCCAAAGATCAACTGTTACCACTGCTAGTGATGGACGTTTTAGGAGAAATACCAGGGCTGCCTGGAGTGTTTGTGGCTGGCATTTTTAGTGCAGCTCTGAGGTATGTCAGTCGTCCAATTTAAACTTTACAATGTTATATATTTATGTATTATAATTATGTGGAGTATAATCTTCGCCATGGCCATGGTGGCCACTGTTTAGGTACAAACATTTATATTCATGTGTGTGATTGTTTGTAACGGTCGGAGTATTTTCAATGTATGTATTTAAAAAAAATGTATCTAAGTATTTATATCAGTTATATAGTAACCATAAAACAAGCCCTGCTTACCACGGCACGAAATGGCGCTGTGTGAATTATTCAGGGACATTATTATAATTTAATTTGTATTAATTCGATTTGTAATATATTTCACTAAAGCTGTACATTGTTCTTTATAGTTGTTACTCGTAGGCCTATATGTGTCTATCTAATATATACTACTCGTATCTACGTTAAAATGGGTTTGGTATTAAAAGATGCAAATTTACATGACTTAAAAATATGTTCATGAGAGCTAGTGGATATAACAGTAGGAGACATTATATAATTGTTGCAGTGAAACAAATTTTAGTCAAGCAAATATAAATTAATTATAAATTAGCAGTGCTAAATTTATACATACTAAAAATATATTATTTTTCAGTTCATTATCAACAAGTTTGAATTCCATGTCCGCTGTGGTTCTAGAAGATTTCTATAAGCCATTTCAGAGGAAGCCACTTACAGACCAGCAAGCTGCTTGGCTCATGAGAGGAGTCGTTGTTCTGCTTGGTGTTGTTTGTGTAGGTAAATAAATGACCGAACTATATACCGAATATACTATATACCTAATGTTGTGTGTAATTGTGGAAAGTGAAAATTACCTATAGTCATGAATAGCGGCATAGACATCGCTGTACAAGCTGGGTCATAGTTCATTTCCTACGCGCCATTTTGAGGTTATAACTATTCGTTAATTTCACTATCATAACAAATTATACGGTAGAAACTGAAGCAGGAGAAGGAGAAATATTTATTTCTCCTTTATTCGAAATAGATGTAGTGTCCATATCTGCTTTATATATTGTATTTTATATATATTTTTTTAATTATCTATTACTATGTTCAAACCTTATAATATTTTAACTTGGTAGTAAAAGTATTGCAAACGGTAAGTATCTAATATAAGTAAGTAGTCAGAGTACAGCACAGGTTCCGAAGTAACGAGTCGGTAAATGTTAATTCTTGTACTTACTAGTAACTTCTGATACTGCTTAGTGAATGTATAACTACATTCTATAACTAGTAACGTAACGATACTATAGTAACGACTTTATCTACTTTTGTAATTAGTACGTAATAGTAGTACGTACTTCATTCCTAGTTACCATTACAGCCCTACTTCGTAGGTGTTATATTTCTAGTTATTAGTACCTATCAATTTTCATTTGTCATACTTTATTTCAGCATTAGTATTTATCGTCGAGAAAATGGGGACGATACTACAATTGACTATGACGTTAGAAGCCATGACCATGGGCCCTCAACTTGGCGTTTTTACAATGGGTATATTAATGCCGTGGGTTGATTCAACTGTAAGATTCATTTTATCATATTTTGAGTTCATGATATTGTATTCACAGGTTTAAATATCACGATAATTATTAATAAACATCTAAAAATATATTTTAGGTGTTTATTTATAGTTATATAAATGTACCTAATCAATGTCCTATAAGCTATATATATTGCAGTATATATTTCAAACTTTATCAACGATATCTTCAAGGTTTTAGTTGTTCATTACATTTAGTATCCATTCGTATTCGTATAATATCAAGTGAGAATTATTGTAGGTACTTAAATATTATTTCGTGTGTAAAACAATTGTACCTATATATATAAATATATGTTGTCGACATGCTTAATTTAAGCGTACTTTTACATTAGTTTTAATATGTGCATATATTAAAACTAGCGTAAAAGTAGTTAGTAACTGTTTGATGGAATTACTTGCAGTAATGTAAATTTTATAAAACTCGGTTAAGTAATTTCCCTCGGGAAACATTGTACTAATAGAAGGATGTAACCATTAGTTTATATGTAAAGATTTGGATGTCTGTGATTCGTTGGATGTGAAATTAAACAAAGTAATACTATATATGTATAATTATACACTCGAATTAGATGAACTTACTATGTAGTCCGAGGCACTCTAACGGATGCGTTGCACTCACCCTGAAGAAACCGGATGAAGTCGGAATTAAAAATTATAGTTAAAGACGAAAATATAGGAAAACCATCCATACCTATACAGTTATAAAAATATAATAACGAAAAAGGAACATAAGTTTCAAAGAATAATACTAAATGAAACTCCATGCAACAGGGCGCATTGGTTGGCGGTGTAAGTGGACTGGCATTGATGTCTTGGTGGTGTCTCACTGCTCAGATGGCAATAGCACGTGGTTACATCTCGCATCCTCACAAAACGCTGATCACAGAGGGCTGTACATACAATTATACTATATCATATGATGGAGCCGGCGTTATCTCGGAGTATGTTATAATATTGCTTTAATAATTTATTCTCCATTTTATTCCATTCTAATCTATTCCTCTATGAAATGTTAAAATTTTCAGTTACGCATAGTTTACGCGAGAAAAATGATATGCGCGATTTTTATTGTTTGCCAATTTTTCTTATTAAAAGAACTGTACTCGAACATAAAGAAATATAAAAAAATAAAAATAGCGGAATTGGTAAAGCCGATCTCGTGTTAGCAACACATTTAGCGATTCAGTTTTATTTATGTACATATATATATAAATGTAGATAATAATGTACGCCACATATTGCCGTTCGTTGTGAAAATATAACAATTCAAATTTTGGTCCGATAAACCGATTCCATTCGTAATCTCTGCAACATTAGTAGATACATGAATATTGAATAACAGATATAATACATATCTTTTATTCAATATTCATGTGTCTACTAATTTTGTATAGATTACGAATGGAATCAGTTATTTTGTGAAACAAAATCTTTATGTATTAATTTTCAGATGTTTACAGTACAGTTACATTTCAAAATTTAGAATTAATATAATCATTTGTAATGAATATGACAAAGCAAGTATTGTATCCGTATGTCTGTTACTCCGCTTACTTCTTCTAAACCACGAACATATAATATTTCGATATAATTTTCACTTTAAGTAATTTCGAGAATTTCTTCTGGATATTTTCTATGAATATGTTATATTATAACCTCAGTATATATACACTGTACACGAATGCAAATCCGCCCTACGAACGTTAATTAAATGTAATTAATGGAATCTTAACAGATAATCTGTTAAGATTCCATTAATTACTTATTAGACAATTTATTTACAATTTTCATTTTATTGTGATGGCAGATATGCTGACGACCCACCTAAAGGTAAATAGTAACTGTCCTTTCTATACACAAACAGCACTATGGACATCATCACGTTACCTTGTGATACTTACGCGTCTCCATTGCTGAGGATTAAAATGTCATCTCCTCTTATCCTTTAATTGCACTGCTTGATCTCAATTTACAACTGAAACATAACCTTACAAACCGAACTCTTCTCTCTGAAATAGGCGAGACTGAGGCGAGGTACCTATGAAGACGACTTTTTACGAAATCTAGCAAAATCTAAAACGGCAGAAAAATGATTTTTTTTTTGTTATTTGAACAGTGAGGATGTGAACCCGGTACTACGTGTATCTTATATGTGGTACACGCTAGCAGGAGCGGTGGTTACCATGAGTATGGGAATAGTAGTGTCACAAATAAACCGCGCCCGAGGAAAAGCATATGTGCCACCCGCACCCAAGTTACTAGCACCACAACTGAGATGGTTGTATCGAGAGCCTCCGCATCCCACTGACGAGCTGTACATAAGAGCTTATGAACATAATAAGGTTGTGAAATTTGGACCTAATGATATCGCATACATTAGGACTAAAATTACTTAACAGACGATCACGCTAATACAAAGTTATGTTACATTGAAGTAGTAATTTGGATAATTGCCACATGTACATCATTTATATATATAAATGATTCGATTAATTTAAATATTAATTAAAACAAATTACAAGTATGATTTTATTTTTACGGAATCTTATTGCTAAACTGTTTTTATATTAACTCTACGTAATTTTAGTCCTTCTGTGTTTCAGGATTAAATTTTATTGTTCACAGTTATGGATTGTTACTACACGTTGGGTAGTTAAAGACATTGTTAACGGTCGAGGTCGTGTAGTGTCGATACCCACATTTCGCTGGGTAGACATAGTCAGTCATTTGACACACAAACTGTTTTCGTACCTAATTTGAACTCAGGACTATTCGGCTTATGTCGTGATAGTAGCCACAAGGCCTCGAAGCTCTATTATTTTATTATTTGTGAATTAAATTTGCCACCTGGGCTTACAGTTGCAAAGATATCTATAGTAATGTTATAATGCATGTTACAAGACGAGACTTTTCCTTAGTGATATATTTAGTAAACAGTCTAGTAGGTATATATTTTTTATCAAAATTTGTCGATTAAAAATAAGATAAACCAAACACAATATCGATTCTCATGTAGTAGGTACTAGAGCCAGTCATGATTTAGCCTCATTTGCTCAATATATAATATCTTACAAACAATATAAAGAAAAAATATATTTCTGTATGTTTGTTTACAATAAATAGGTAAATTAAAAAAGTACTTATGGTTACATTGTTAGTGAATAAGATATTCTATATTTATGCGGGCAGAATCGCAGGTAATTGGATTGAATATAAAAATAAATATTAATTTACCTTTTCAATGTTCCAGGAACCGAGCCAAATGAATCATGAATCTACATCAATAAACATGAAGCCTATGAATGAAAGAGAAAGCATTAATTCATAAGATTTTAATTAAATTATGTTCTCTGTTTATGTATACAGTGAGTTTTTTATTATTAATGAAAGTTATACATGAAAGGAAATAAATGCCTTGGTCTTTTTTTGTGATTTGTAAATAAAATAACGCCCCTTTGAAGTTTTAAAAAATTGTATAAAGTAGTCTTAAACATGAATTGGATCGGATATAAGAGTGGAGAGCGAAAAGTTATTAATAGGCCCTTAGTTTCTTTAATAATAATCCCTTCTTACCTCTTTATTGCTAGCAAGGAATATAGACCTCCACACGGTCTGATTGGTGATTATTGTGATTAGATCCTTGTGAAGTCGACTGATTTCATCCTCATCGTATTCACAAAACAGTTGAGTATTTTGAAATTTCTAACATACTCGTACAAACTTAACTTTCTTAGACATATGTTAGCTATTCATTCACTGAAGAGAAACCAAATATAAGACTCGACGCCTTATGACAGAACTGCCTGGCGGCGACTATGAATAGGAGGGTCGTCTTTGAATGAAATGGGAAGATACTAGACAGAGACATATGTTATCTATTATACATATGAGCGGTTTTCGGTATACGAGTAGGTATAGCAGTAAGTTACAATCGTACCTTATTATCTTATTATTATTTCTACTTTGTGATAAGAAAAAAAAAATGCACGGAAATTAATCACAATTTATATAACATAGATAAAAAAAAGGTATGTCAAGGATATTGACAAGGCATTGGGAATATTACTTAACTAAATATAAATATAAAAAATGATTAATTTCTTTTAAATTGTTTTCTCTCTTTTTTTGGCTTTTTACAGTGAAATATTAGAGTGCCATGCCATAATGGTTTACAATCCTGATTTATACCTAAGAGGTTGTTGTTGAAGTCCAAATCTGGCTCAAAATTCTTTTGTTTATGTCCGTTTATATTTTTCACTAAAGATTCGCTAAAGAAAATATCGATATTAATCGAAAATGAATCGCCTTCTTTGGACTTTTATAAGTATTTTTAGACTGTCCATCTCGGGTTTTAGGGAAAACTGACAAATCTCAATTCATTATTGAGTACATTTTATTATCATCATTGCCTTGCTTTTATCCCATTATTTGATGTCGGCGCAGTATGTCATTCATTGATTGAGTACATTTTATATTATAAATTATTTCCTGTCTTAGTACACAGACGTAAGATAATGTTATGATAAATGCTATCTATATAACTGATTAAAATTATAAATTAGATTTATTAATATATATGATTGTCAATTATATTGCGCCGCATGCTAAATTTTGTGTTTACCCCGCGGTAGACTGATAGAGAATAAGCCCTTTGATATTAAGCCCCTAAATGCACATTTATATAGATGTGCATTATTAAATAACTAAAACCTATTGGTACGTGTTTATGTCAGTTATCATGGCTACGAAGGTGAAAAAAAATTAGTACCTACCACATCACGGTGCCGGAAAATGGTGACTTGAAATAATACAGTAGGTATATTGAGACACAGAGCTTCCACGGTCATCACCTTATCATGTGCATCCGTGGTATTACTCATGCGTTACTGCTTGCTACTTACTTACTTACTTGCTTTTTATCCTGTAATTTCACTGCCCGATCCTATCCTTCACCCGAAACAGCAAGCTTCTTGGAGGCTGATATATAAAGAACTTTACCAAATTGCCGTTTGTAAAAGTATACCTTTGTAATTTGTAATTGTACCGACCTTTTTTAATGGATGATAATAGTATGGTTCATACGCTAACGGTTTACGCCGGCGGGGCACCAGTGGAGCAAGATATGTTTCGCATGATGTCAGGTCAGTTAGCCCATGGTTGTAAATTCACCAGGATTTTATCACGATGGTTGACAGGGAGAATAGCGTGAAGGTCAACCTGACATTGTACATTGCTAGCAATCAGTCCACATTACTAACAAATCCCTTCCCATCTGTACTAACTTATTCAACAGAGGTTATATGTATATATGTGTTTCAAATAAAGTAAGAAATTTTAGCCTTTACATTAGGGAAAAAGAACAGATATACCTAATAGTGATATTAACATTCGATAACGATTTTAATTATTTTGATTTACTTGTTATCTGATGGGTTTATCGCATTTAGAAGGATGTAATGTGATAAAAACATTTTATATAAAACCGTCGAAGTTGGAAATGACAGTTATTTAGTTTTAATCGTCAACATGAGGGCTCTGTTGAAATTATCTGTGCTTGTGTGTGTCGCAACTGCAGGTTTGTGTTAAATATTCATTGATTTCTATTTGTTACTTGTAGGTAACTTTTAAAAGGTAGCCAGAAAGGATAACTTCAGGGCGAATGACAAAATTAGGCATTTTGAATTAGACATCCTATTACATTATATCGAATAAAGAACCAGAGGCTGCAAGTAATTTAGAAGCAAACATTATTATATTATACTTTATTATTAACAAGTATTCACTATTATTTTCTTAACCGTCTTTAAAAAAAAATTCAATGTCAGTTGTACGTACTACTATTTATATTAAGAAAATAAAATGCAAATTAGTGTGGCATTTTTAGTGTTTATATTAACTTTACCGAAAGAAAATGGAGGCCGGGTGTAGAGAGCACTTCAGACCCGCGGAATGACTACAATGGATATAATGATAAGACTTTATTCAGAGCTTGAGGTGAAATACAAATAGACAAAATAATGATGCACTCAATTTTATTTGGTCAGGATTGTTAGTTGAAAATTTAAATAGTCATAATGATGTGACTCGGCTAGATTCAAACGCTCGACCGATGAGTCTTTTAATAATGTATTGATGACGATGTTGTATCTATAAAGATGACTATGATTTATGTAGCTATAGAAGTACATGAAATAAAAATATATTAAATTAACATACAAAAACTTTAATTTCAGCCTTCGGCTACAGTTTGACGCCCACAGATGTCGTCTTTCATTTTTTCAGCAGGTTAGTATATACACCGATAAGATAATATTACATAACACGCTAAAGAATTTGAAGGGTTATTTATTGGTGTGACTGGCGATACTTTCTGCCATAGAGCATATAGAAAAAAGTGCGACGGAGTATTTATTTACAAACATTACAAACATAAACTAATTAGAATGTAAGTCTTCTAAATATATATAACTCAAAGGTGACTGACGTAGTGATCTATCAATGCACAGCCCAAACCACTGGACGGATCGGGCTGAAATTTGGCATGCAGGTAGATGTTAAGACGTAGGCATCCGCTAAGAAAGGATTTTGATAAATGCCATCCCTAAGGGGGTTTCATTAAAGCGATCGTAGTCACGGGAAAAGCTAGTATAACAATAATAAAGAATATATAATATTAAGTTCTTTATATCTAAATTAATGTAAATAAAAACGAATCGCAACGAACGTTGTTAAGTAATTTAGCCATTTACTTTAATAAAATTTTATTTTGAATTTCGGAGAATGTTAGAAGAAGAAAATAATTAGAAAAAAAATATTGCGATATGCAAAAAAAATACTGCAAATTATATGAAATACGTAGTCGTTATTTGATATAATTTGTAGTATCTATTAAAAAAATCACTGAAGAATAGAGCAAAGTGGAGAAGAATGGGTTTGAACATTATTAATTATTAATCTTAATTATTAGCCGCTACTATTAATTTTGATTTATATGTATATTCAGAGAATGAATGATAATAATCCTAAGTATTATAACTGTAACAAAATTGTACATACATATGAATAGCATTTTTAACTGGTAGGTACTGAAGTATTTTATACTTTTTGTACATTTGGCAGTTGGTGTTTACAAAATCCTAAATGCTAAACAACATTTATTTAAAAGAGATGAATCTGATTTCTGAATGAGCGGTAGAATAAAAAGAATATTATATGACAACAATTTTTTTCAATAAAACTGCTATAAGTTTATTTGAATAAAGATTATTTCTAATTATTTATATGCTACTTATTTTTTTTAATTAATTTACAGGAATAATCCGACCGTAAGCCAGGCGGTGTACCCCAACATTAATTCCATTATGACATCCAACATCGACGTACAGAAACCAATCGTTATAACTATACACAATTACGTGGAAAATGTAACAGGAAACTTCAATGCATTCGTTGTTCCAGGTAAAGATTTGTTCATAAAAAAAACCTTATGCGATATGTTGTATGTGTATGACATTACAAGATAAGTGAGATGAGTCCTCCGGAATGACAATGCATCAGTGGTAGAAAGAGGTTACATGATGTTCGCTGTGCTGTTTATGTATAGATATAGGTGACTGTTACAGCTCACCCTCAGGTGGGCTGTCAGCTGGTTTGTCATTCTAATTGCGTATATGTATTAGATAGTTCTCACACTGTTTGGGTCGGAGCTTGTAGGAAAGTGCGTATCTATTCTATATATATATTATAATGTGTGCTCAATGCAGAATGCATTGGGACATCCGTTGATTGGGTATTAAAGCACTAGATTTTTAAGTTAATAGATATTGTTTATTTTTATGTTACAGCATTTTTGGATACTGCTGATGAAAACGTTATCGCAGTCGATTGGAGCCCTGGTGCTAACCTCTACTCCCAAGGTCTTGGTAACGCTCCCCAGTGCGGTGAGGTGGTAGCGTCCTTTGTGAATATCCTGATTCAGCAATTGGGTTTCAATGCTAATCTTTTGCGCATTGTTGGCGTGGGATTAGGTGGACATATTGCTGGTATCGCTGCTAGAAACATTGTCTCACCAGTACCTTATATTGTAGGTGAGTTTTGTTAGTTGCCAGAGAACAGAATTGATTTGCAACCAAAAAATATCGATTTCAATTGTTAACCAACACGGCTTGGATATATTTTTAACTACAGGCATTTTAACTGCAGGCAGTTCGTAGGGAAAATTCTATTGACCACTGATAATCCTAATTTGATCAAGCTGAATCATATATTTTTACTAAATTAAAAAAAACATAGTGAATTAGTAATAACTTTTTAAATATAACCTATAAAGGTAATTGTGCTTCATAATATAAATATATAACCCTGGATAACTCCTACATTATTAGATACATTTAATTGCGAATATATATATAATATATATAGAAAATTTATAAATATATATACAATACATACTTTCTTTAATATATTTGTAGTGCTATGATTGGAATTTACCTATTGGGAAGTAACGAGTATGCTAAGGTAGATGCCATAGTACATTGCATGCCATATCTTAAGATATTAGTGTATATACACTGACTACATTTTAATATTTGTAATACATAGTGACATTATTCACAATTCCAAACATTTTACAGCAGGTAGTTTTTGTTTTAAGTTTAGAGTAAAGAGGAGGTGAAATAATTAAAGTTTAAATTATACTATGTCTTTGATGTATGTTACACAATATCTTCATCAATTTATGAATAATAATAACAATATCTTTGGACAATTCACACAGTGCCATCTAGTCTCAAGCTAAGAAAAGCTTATGGGTACTAAGAGTAAAGCAGTGTGCTAGACCGCTAGACTGAGGCCGTCAATCAAGAATCTATTCTGATAATTATTTTTAAATGGTATAGAGAATTTATAAATCACAATTTGACATATTGTTCGGAATATTTTATACAAGCTGCAATAATTATAAATCTATTACATCGTAACCATCCTGCCCCAATCTCATTGTTTTTGACATCGGTGTAATATGTGTTATATTATGTTATTTATTTCAATAATCTTTATTACACCAGATAAATTGCATTAATTAAAATTAACAGAGTAATTAAAATTAAGAGGGTACAAAACATACATAACATAACACCAACGTTCAAAGTTATCTGTGATATTACTATGAATTACGTCTTTTGATTTCACTATTTGCCGCCTGCTTTACGAGTACCGACTCTGGGAATGCATTTATTGATGATTAAGCCGTCACGGTTTCCACGAAGGGTAGGGATAAAAAGACGTGGGGGTCAGAAACTTACAAGTGAATAAGTGGAAGTGGGCAATTGTGAAGATATGAGACAAGCAGGGGCACTGCAGTTATGTAGCGGATATTAGTACTCGTAGAAACTGTAGTAGGTCGGGCGTCTGGGTCATTCTACGTATATCTGAATGTATATGTCCTTATTGTAGGAATTCAAAACGGCTACCGCTGATAATAAACCATGTTATACATGTAATTAACTATAAATGTTTTTATACCCGATGTTAGATAATTATGTTACAGTGGGAAAATAATATTTTTATATTTTTTATCTAGCAAAACCGATTTAAGTGGAGTTTTAGATTTCAGATTTGTTACATGTATATAGTAAGATTTCCATAATATAATATTTGTTTCAGTCCAATGGGTTCACAAGCATAATATTATCATATAATTTATTGTTAGTCTGAATATCATACGCGCATATCATTTAGTGTTGAATATGATAATATAAGTATGTATAAAATTTGTATGTGATAAAATATAGAAATATCAGCTAATATTGAATGTATAGAGATTGAAGAGATTCTTTGATAAACTTTGTTTTAAATTATACATTATTTTACTATTTCAGCTCTGGATCCATCCCTGGTTGGTTGGACTCATCATCCCGATATCCTGAAAGCCAGTGACGCTGGTGTTGTTGAAGTACTTCACACAACCGCCGGCGTATATGGCTATGACTATCCTCTGGGCGACATTGACTTTTACCCAAATGGTGGAGCATTCCAGAATGGCTGTGGTAGTGACCGGACTTGCTCCCACACCCTTGCCTACGCCTTCTACGCCGAGTCATTTACGAGTCAAGAGGAGGGTGCTAACGAGTTCGTTGGCACTGCTTGTACCAATTATGAGAGTGCTATTGCCTCAACTTGTGACGGGCAGAGGGACGCCATTTTCGGAGGCAGAAGAGATAAGTCAGGGTGAGTATTGTTACTCTATTCTTGAAGACAATTAAAATAAATGCTAATTATGAAAATAACATGGGAGGTATTGTGAGGAATTGTGACCAACGGATCGATATCTGTTGCTGGATTTTATCTTCTCACAACCCGTCAGAATTAACATACTATCTTGATTATCTAGATGTTTGGTGATGATGTACTGTTACGTGGAATCAGCTCTCAGTAGTGGCATTTTTTAATACAGGCGACATTGAAAATTTAAGCAATAGTACATTCCTACTTAAAAGGATGCCCGCCTTTTAAGGAGGAATATGCTATTTCTTAAATTGAACTCACTTGCAATACCCCTGGATTTATGGGTACTAATAGCTAGCGGCAATCACTTACCATCAGGTGTGCTGGAAACTCGTTTTAAAGTTAAAAGTTATTTAAATGCTAAGCTTTATATTTCTATTTATATGTTAACATTTTAATGTAAATTATTTTTTTTAATAATGGTATAATTTTTGGGCGCTTTAAAACATTGCTATTACTTAGAGTTTAGATATTTAAGGAATTATTATATTAAAATATACCTAATTACATTCCACAAATATATTTTTCCATAAAATTCGAAAAATATTAAAATATTCGTTATTTATAGGTCTGTAATAAAAAGTAATTATAATTTTTTATTAAATACTAAGTTATATTATGTTTAAATTATACTTTTTCTATAATTTGTAGATTTAACTAGTTATATTTATTATTTAAACTTCTATATAAGATTTGTCCAAGAATAGTCATAAACTAGTATCATTATCTTAAATAGTATAGTTATATTTATACTACCAGGATAGCATACAAACAGGATTTAGGTGTTTCCATTAACGGATAATTAGAGAGAATCAGAAGATACTAGATAAAAATAAAAATTACTAACGTAGTAATTGTGCAGATATATTATGTCTGCGTCTAATTGAGTATTTTGTAAGTAATATGTACATTTTTGTTTCAGTATATCCGGTATTTACAACTTCCTTACGAATCCCACCTCGCCTTTCGCCAGAGGTTAAGAAGTAATAGGGATAAATAATTATTACTTCACAATATAGAATCGGTCAATTTAAGTGCAGTTAATATTAAAATGCATTTATGATAAGAACATTGTTATTGTTAATAAATGTGTAACTCTCAACGTTGTGATTATTTTCCTAGTAGGCCTTGTTTTTTGTCGTATCTGTTTATATATCTTCACGAAAGGTCCTTTACAGGTTAGTTAGAGATAGTAGTTTATTAGGTTTCTGCTATCTTTTTTATCGCACATAGAAATTACTTTCGTAACTTGTTTAATGTATACACATAATTCTGACATTGTTTCTGTTTGGAAGAATATTTACATTAGGATGGCTATATGGCTAGTGAAAGGGAAGGGAATGGGTATTTACATTTAGATAGAAGGTTTATAATAATAATAATAATCTCAGGACAATTCACACAGCGCCATCTAGACCCAAGTTAAGCTAGCTAAAGCTTGTGTTATGGGTACTAGACAACTGATACAAATACATAGATAATTTTTTTTTTCGTAAATACATATATATTATACATAGAAAACACCCAGACCGATACAAATAAAATAATCATACTCATGAATACAAATGTTTGTGCCGTACGAGGAATCGAACCCGCGACCATCGGTCGTAAAGCGGTGTGCTAGACCGCTAGACCACCGAGGCCGTCAATCAGGTTTGTAATGGGATCTATGTGCATGCAGCTGAATTGCAGGATAGGTCTGAACATCTAGTGGCAGATCCTCTAGTTAGTAGTAGTATGTAATATTATGTTATCTGTGGTAGTAGTTACTCTAGGTAGTTGTCACTAGAAAGCAATGTGTTAAGCTATTATGTGCAATGTGTATTACCATCCAAAAAAGAACCAAGGTAGAGTATTGTCTCTTCCGCACTTCTCTATTAATAGCCTAACACCGTGCACAAACGGAATAACGATTTTACCGTAAGACTAGAAATTATTTTAGTATTACATCATACTATGTTCAGTACGAAATCATTGTGGTTCAATGGTTTACAATCCTGACTTACACCTAAGGGGACATGAGTTGAACTCTGGCTGAAAATAAAAAAAAACAATTGGTGTGTATTATTAACATACTCTCCAGTAAAGGATACAACTATATTAAATAAAAAAAATTATCCGTGACAGGCGGCAGGCTCGCCCCGTGTCACCTTAGACACAGATATACCTATTAAAATGCAGTAATATCAAGTGTTATCAAGTACGACATCAATAGTTGATAATGGGTCTGACTACCCCAGCTAGGATAACAGCCACGACGATATATTATTTATTTAAAAATATGAACAAATATTTTATTATTTTAGGTTTGCGTATTAATAAGTTCGCTGTGAACTTGGCAAGCTCTGTACGTCATTGCAAATCGGTAGGTACATTAAACCTACATAACCTCAGGATTGACCCTCATAACTTCATATAGATTCTATCATAATGCTTCGCTCTTATTATTTAAAAATTAAAAAATATTTTTGAAATTCGAACCAGTAAATCTTGCGATACGTTGAACTAACCAACCTAATAAACTTTTCAAATTTTTAATAATTTATTATTTAGTGAATTAAAAGGTGTGGTTTCCTTCTAATATTCTAAATTTGAAACTACAACCTCGTCTTGTTACATTTACTTCGTTTTTGTAACATTTTTCATTGCTATTCCACTTATATTAGTGATAGCTTGATGTTGTATAGCATATTGATAAATGTGCTATCCAAGACTAAAATATACAGAGAAACAATAAACATTTTTTGAAGTCAGGCCAAAAGGGTAAAGTCCACTAAGTGTCATAGTTCGACATTTCTATTAATAGAAATATATATATATATATATATATATATACAATCAGTCCATTTATAGAAATCATTTATTTCATTGTTAACAATCACTTATAGTATGTCAGTCATTATGTGTGATCTGTAGCAACACAAAAATCTTAATATTAGATTTTTGAGAACCAAACACTGATTTTAATGTTCAACGCATTTTATGAGAAAATACTAATGAAAGAAAAAGCGCAATAAAAATGTGCGACTGTCTGTGCGGTGTATTATGTGGGCAATGTTTAATAATTAATAGAAATATTATAAATCAGAATATTTAAAAAATATAATATATAATTAATGAGTAAATATTTCTCCATTCAGAAATTGCAAACAAAAATTCATAAATTCTATATAGTGCCTATTATTTCTTTTTGTAATATGTGATCTCTTTAATATTTATTCAATAAATGCCTCAGTTCAGTGCACATGTAATATATATAGATTAGTTCAAGCGAATGAAACTACATGTATATTTCTCATAAATGAAGAGAAATTTTGTTTCAGCAAGGATATGATATCTGTACATTATATTATTATTACAAATACAATTGTAACAAACATGAACTTTTAGCACAGAATGCCTAACAGTCACAAATGATGAGTGTATTTTTTTCGGTACGTTTAGTACAGAACGCTTGGCGGAATTGAATCTATGACGGATGAAGTGTGCAAGATTTAGGATCTGCGCTTAATTTTATCTGTCTGATAGTACGATAAGTTTAACTAATGTCATTAGAATTCTGAGTTTTATATTTATACTATAATTAGAAATAGGCGAACCACAATTCATTTAATTTCATTTACAAATTACTATTATAAGTAAAGAATATGTGTTAGAACACCGAACGTTTGTGATAAATACAGTACTCACTGCATTTACAGACAGTGATTAGCTGATTAATTTAGAAATTGATATTATTTTTAATCCAACAAAAGATAATTATGGCGTGAGGATGAGGTGATCACATGATAAAGATACTGTTGATATTAAAAACTGTTCTAGAAATTTTACATTTCCTGTTTAGTTATACAGGATGGATTTTTGTAGAGTAGCTGAAAAATTGTAATATAATTATTACAATAATAAAGAAATGTACATGTATATAGAAAATAAATTTGACCGCACAATGTCCGTATTATGTATCAATTTTTACTTTAAATAGGCCAATTGTATTGAGCCTAGTATTGACTTTGATATAAAATGGATGTTTTAAAAATATAAGATGATAACATGACTAAGTATAGAAATGGCATTTCTAGGCAGAAATAACATTGTACTTTCATGCAAATGCATTAGTACGCGATGTAGTTATATGTAGAATGACGCTAAGGAATTAACTTTTACTGGAAAAGTTAGCCGTTCGTTCATTGTTTTTTTTAATTGGGGGTTTGGGCTATTGTCAGGTGCTTGGACCTGTAGCAGTTGGACCTTTATTATGCTCGCCCTTTTTCAGAGTTTGCTAGCTAGACCCATCAGCAACAAGAATTGAAGGATATTCATAGGAGTGATAGTTTTTATTTCCTCAGGATAGAGTGTAAACTTTCCAAAGGAGATATTACGTTTATCCATGAGAGGGCTATAACCACATATGTATGATGGTGTAGTGGCGTTTACTCTTCAGTTTGGAAATATCTGCAGATTTTTATTGTACACAGGCCTAGGTTTGCTATATGTTTGTTCAATTTGCAGTGTCCTGTGAAGGACCTGTGTTGTTTTTAATCAATATCAATAGTCTATTGGAGTATTTGTTCGAGTAGCCTATTAATAATATGTTTGATTTGTGTATACAATAAAATTACAATATTTTAAAAAGAGCAATACAGAGTATAACAATTGAGGTTGGTTCTAGGGAATCAAATGGCAGAAAGTTGCGTAATACAATATGAGGATCCTGATAACCTAAACTAGGTATTACACCTGTGCTGTAGGTATAACAACTCATGTAATATTAAATAAAATATAGAATTATTTAATTCTGTAAAAAATAAGCAAACCCACTGA
Source organism: Achroia grisella (assembly GCF_030625045.1). Lineage (NCBI taxonomy): Eukaryota > Metazoa > Arthropoda > Insecta > Lepidoptera > Pyralidae > Achroia > Achroia grisella. Next base: position 1,180,509 of record NW_026712791.1, read on the forward strand.
TAAGTATATTTGCAGACATTATCCGATAATGTTTAATATAGAAATAAGACTTCTAATATCATCTATCCATCACGCATGGATGAACTGATTACGATGTCTATGGAATGACAGCAATAAAAGTATTGACTCCCTAAACATTTATTTATAAAAAAATCTAATCTGAATGCTCTCTATCATCCATTTTGAAATATTTTCTGTAAGTACTTTTAAAATGAAAGAACATTGTTTTACTTACGTTAATTAATTAGGCGAAATAGCGACGTATAAAGTACATCTTAGAGTTATCGAGTTTCTAACATGTCTGTGACTAACTACTCGCCCCGGCTTCGCCCGGGTGTACATGTATAATCCTTCCTCTAGAATCATTCTAACTATTAAGAAAACCACTCCAATATCCGTTGCATAATTTTAAAGATTTAGGCATATATAGGGACGGACAGATAGCGACAGCGTTTTATTTTATACTATGTAATGATATCGTACTAAAAATAAAACAAAACAGTCAGACAGGTTTATTTTTGCTTATATAATATACGTTAGTGATTACTTATCATTGTGATCGATTCGTGTACTAATAATTTTGCTTACAAAATTGTTACAACACGTATCTTGCCTTACTGTGTCAGTAATGATTAAGGTGATTATCATGCACAAATGTATGGTATAATTTTAGCAATCAATATTAAGTACCATGTTTATTTATTCTCTTTAATTTTTTTTTCAAATTATAATTAATATCTATCATTCGATGTACCATCGATTGATGTATATACCACCATCATTATTATTACATAGTATAAAACAAAGTCGCTGTCGCTGTCTGTCCCTATGTATGCTCAATATTTTAAAAACGGATTTTGACGCGGTTTTTTTTATAGATAGAATAATTCTAGAGGAAGGTTTATATATATATATAATACATGTACACCTGTGCGAGTAGCAAGTAGTTGTTAAAAAAAATATATCCTATCATAATAGTCCTATTTGATCCACCCATAAAAGATTATGAGACAGGAATGGCGCAATTAAATCATAAATCAAATTCACCTATTTAACCTCAAAAAAGAAGTCATCTCAGTATAATCACATATCGGATAGTCATTTTAAAATCTGTATTAGCGAGGTACTTAGTTATTTTTTAATTTCACTGATTTAGGATTAAAATCCGTTCTCTAGCTATACATTTGTTTTTAGTTAGTCACAGTTGTTTATTTATTATTATCATGATATCTATATCGGCGGGTTTACAAATATTAAAGTAGGTAGGTATATTGAAAAACCCTGAATTTCGTCGGAAACTCAATGGTTGCCAACTAAACTCTCTTGCAACGGTAATGTTTCACAAGATAATCTCGCTACTACATTAACTTATCACTAATAAGGGATTAGATGTCATTAAATTATCAAAAAATGTGTTTGATTGATATTCTTTGACAATAGTGGATATAAATACTTGGTCTAGAAAAACATAATTAATTACACTGACGAATAACTTGAGTCATGAAGGTCCTCGTTCTTCTCGTGGCAAGCATAGCATGTTGGTGATTCATTTAAATATCCTTAGACTATATTTTTGCTCAATTTGTAATTATAATTAGCGTTAATTATTTATTATTAAGTTTTGTGTTATTTTTTATTAATTAAGTAAAACAATGTTTCAAGTGTGTGCTGGCAATGCCGTCCCTCTGGTTCCTGGCGATAACAGCCACTACGTAGAGGGCGAGAGCCGCTACTTCTGGATGCCGGATGGAGAGGGCGTGCCCCATTTGGTAGACCTTGAAGAGCCTGTCGATCAGGATATGCTGAGTATACGTAATGGTGCAAATAATCAGTATTGGCTGTTCACTAGGTACGTTCAACATTTAATAAACTTTTTCTAATTTCTTTTACAACTTGTGAAGATTGAAAATAATATCAAAAATGGAATTAGGATTAATAAATATATTACATAAAATCTATTATTGTTATTTTGAAGTAGTGTATAAAATGTAATATGGTAGGTAAGCGACTGCAGTATAAAATTTTCTATTATTTTTCTAGACAAAACCCGAACAATGCACAGGTTATAGTAAATGGCAATGCAAATAGTATCTGGAACTCGAACTATGCCAGCGGCAGACCTTTAAAGGTCATTGTCCACGGATGGAATAGCGATGGCAACTCGGCCATAAATCCTCTTGTCACCTCTGCTTTCCTTGCTGCGCAAGACGCGAACGTCATCGTGGTAGATTGGCGTGCTCTGGCTAATTCAAACTATTTGACTGCCACTAATGGTGTGCCTGGAGTTGGACAGTTTCTTGGCAATTTCCTCGTGTGGCTTATCAATACTGCTGGTGGAAACTGGAACAACGTACATCTGGTAGGATTTAGCTTGGGTGCTCACGTTGTAGGAAATGCAGGTCGACAGGCTGGTGGACGGCCGGCTCGTGTAACTGGTTAGTTCATTTTATATTATGAAATATCTCAGAATTTATATTAGCTATTATTGTTTGCTTGTCACTTTATTTCAAATTCATTGACTGGCGGGAATAACGATGAAGGCATCATCAGTAATACCTAATTAAGGTCACTATTCAGTGGCCTCTTTGTGCGAGAGAAATAAAATAAGGAAGTCAGTAACAGCACGTAGTTCGAATTATTACACACATTTATCATTAAATGTTGAAAGAAAATTAAGAAGTCTAAACGTCAAATCTATTATTTTAGGTTTAGATCCAGCCGGTCCTAACTGGGTTGGAAATTCCAATGCTTTGAACAGGAATGCTGGACAATATGTTGAAGCTATCCACACTGACGGTGGCCTTCTTGGTATATTTAACCCAATCGCAGACGCCGATTTTTACCCTAACGGTGGCAGGAACCCTCAGCCTGGCTGCTGGGTTAGCACTTGTTCTCACAGTCGCGCATATGAACTATTTGCATCCAGTGTGCGTACTAATCACTTCCAAGGTAGACAATGTGGCAACATCAACCAGGCAGAGAATAATCAGTGTGGCGGTAGTACTCTAAACATGGGCAATGGAGTCATCTCTAAGAGAGGGTGAGATTTATATAAATTTCTACTTTAAAAACCTTGTCTTAAAAAATCGTCTAGGTACCGCTGTCTATCTAATTCAGCCAAATAGATTGCGTTGTAGGCTATATTTCCGTTGAAGATAAGCAGTGAAATTGCAGGATAAAAGACATTACATAGCAGTCTTCCTTTGGCAACACATGCGTGGTATCGCAGGCGTTATCTAATAACGTAATGTCTGCAGTGATGTACACGTACATACTCGTAGGCTCCCTCCGATCGTTCCCCCATCCCTCCTCCGATCAATCCCCCGTCCAATTAAATCGGGGATCTATATTACGACGACCTGAGTCGAGGTTCCAACCCCTAGTGATGCCCTCAGATTAAAGTCGTAGCCGTCAGGCAGGAGTTGGCCTTCAGCCGCTTCATAAATCCTTCCGCGGGTTTGGAGTGCCATCTGCACTCGCCCCCTATCGTCCGGTGAAGCTGTAAAGGCCAGCTGCGGCCAACAGCATTAGAGTAGTCCGAAAAAAATATATATATACTCATAGGCGACTGATAACGATAACGATCTACCTGGTAATAGATGATCGTCCGTTTTGCTATAAGATCAATTATATTATTTCATCATTGTACATCCATGTATTTTCAATTGATATTGCATATACGTTATATTTTTTATTGATTCTGAAACGCTTCTAATAAACGCATTTTTTTTTCAGATCCGGCCTCTACGGACTTTCTACTGGAGGATCATGGCCATTTTAATGATTAAATTACATATTGCTAAAAAAAATGTTTTTCATTACATAAGAAAATATATTGTTAAGTAACAGTTAGTTCCTACCGCTGCACACAAAATTCCGTCCTTATTGAAAAAAATATCTTCGACCAAAGTTAAAGTTAAGGAAAAATAATACTTATTTCTTGATTCAGATATATAACGTAGGTACAAACATCTCAAAGTACATGACGCATGTTACTCCTAAGCAATAGTTATTTCTATTGGTTTCAGAAGGATAATTTCCTAGAGTACTATATTTTATAATATACTCGCATTTATTTATATTTCAGTCATAACTCTTTCATGCGCAGGTGGTTTATTCATAAGTTAACATCCCTATTGCAAAAAAAAAAATTTAGGCATCTATTTTCGGTATAAAATAGTTTCTTTAGGAATTATTTTGCTAATTTAAAGAAAGAGACAAAACACTGTAATGGTAATTTAGGTTTGAATGATAAATGGACTCAGTATTTTATAAATTTGTTGGTAAAAGATAATAATAAGTATTGTACACCTACATGAATAACACAATTAATTGCTTACCTTATAATTATGGACTAGTTTATGTACGAGATATTCCTTTGTGATCTCACTTCATATCTAAAGTCTATCTAAATTCATCTTATCCTATCACTGTGTTGATCAGGCTGATAGAAGATTTTATTATATTTTTATATGGACGGGTTTGGTGGTCTACCGTTTTAACACACCTCCATAATTCCGATGGTTGCAGGTTGGATTCCTTGCACTGTACAAATATCTGTGTTGATGAGTATGAATCTTTGTAGCGTCTGGGTGTTTTCTATGTATGTAATTACAAAAAAATGTATCCATGTATTTATCTAACAATTTTATATTTTTATGTATTATATAATATATTTATATATCAATTATATAACCTATAACATAAACTCTGTTTAGCTTGGTACTAGATTGAGCCCTGTGATTTGTCCAGTGTAATTATTATTATTTTGAATTTAATTTGTCTTGCACTGATATATTTTATACAATTGTCATCTCTCATTACTATATCAAGGAGGTATGTTACATTTAGTCTACTCTCTTAATATACACAATAATTCTAGAAAGTTCTTCAGGAGACTAATTATATATACGTATATTAAATAAATATTATTGGTGTTATTGTTATTGGTGCATCTGTCACAATATTTATTAGACATGAATGTTCCGTATACAAAAATATATAACAAAATTCTTAATAGTAAATAATAATGTAAATATGAATTATAAAACTATATAGCTAGTACGTCAGTAATAATTATCATCCATTCTCTAGCAGTTTGAATTTAAAACTATTAAAAGTTTAAGGAACCTCATCAATTCAATTCTAAACTTAAAATTATTAACTTTAAAATTGAATTATACCTACAGAAAGCAGCATAGTGTTCCTTAAGAAATATTTATCTTAAAGATTAAATAATGGTTAAAATTATTAAAATCATTGAATGAATACCTTATCATTTATTGAATGTAATTTAACTATATTTTAATAATAAAAATATAAAACTTTCTCTGTTGTTATTGATTTCCTATACCTAAAATAATATAACTTATTTTCATTTATCTTAAGTTTGTTTTCAAAATAACCTAGTGCCTCATTACAATATTTGTCGTGTATGTTTGCAATGTAGTAAACACAAATAGAGTTGGTATAAATTGATAAATATTGGGCTCAAAAAACTTATTATCCAGGGCTAAAAAATATGACTGAAAAAAAAACCAGAGTCTTTTTTTGTTTTCTCAGATACCGTCAGAGTTGTTATGAATACTAAGCTGTAGATTATTAATCCATATGGCTTCAGAATATTTTTTTAAACTATTCGAATGTAGAGACAACTCCGTTGTCTCAATTTTTAGAAAGGCAAACAAAACAGTGGTACCTGTGGCCTATATATGTACATACATTGCACAAGGAACAACAATAAATAAAGAAAAACAAAGATATTGTGTCATCATTATGAGTTACATCTCACGTGCGTTGGCATTCCGGAGGAATAAGATGTCATGCCTCTATCATATTCTGTAATTTTACAGCCTAATCTCACAGGACAACCAATTCAATTTTCTTCTTAAATAGTGTTTTCTGTAGATAATCCTTTACATTTGTTTTGTAACACAGAATCAAAACTGCGAGTAATTTACGGAGAACACGCTATGCCAAGTTGCTATAAGCAACTCCGAATGTATTTACCTATATACATTTCATATTGTTCTCGTTATCTTAAATCTAAATAATGTATGTAAAGTATTCAGTTTTAAGATAACGAGTAGAGATAAGATTCTTTAAAAATGAAAAATAAATATAGGTATATACCTAACAGTGGAGCATAATTTGCTTTTCTTTTTTTTAAGTAATTGAAACAATACCATTTTTTGCACCAAATAAATGACATGTTACAAATTCTAAAAAAAAAACACATTATACTGACGAGGTCATCGATTAAATATAAATAGATAATTTAGATGGATTATTTCACGTATATATAGATTACAATACAAATTATAAGAGATTAAACAGTCTTATCGGAAAATATTGATTTGTAAAACTAAAAAAGCATATATAAAAATGAGTAATCAGTATTAGATACGAAATCAAAGCCACTGTCAACTTCAGTGATGAAGGTCTTTGCGGTTTTTGTTGCGTCTATAACATGTTAGTATTTTGTTAAAATTGCATTACCTACTGTTTAAAAAAAATTGTAGCAATTGATATTTGTATTTGAAACATGAATTTCTTAATCTAATATATAAAATATAATAAATTTGATTACAGATATACATAGCATAATTATTATTAATAGAATATTTATTCTAAGATATTGTTATATCTTTGTATATATTTGTTAATACTGTTTAAATTATTATCCATCGTAGTCTACTTTATCTAATATGTATATGTATATATGTATGATGTAATTTGTAAAGGTGTAAATATTTACAAATTAAGTACATAATATTTAATGTCTTATGTTTTAAGTGTGTGCCGGGAATGCCATCCCTTTGGTTCCTGGTGACAACAGTCACTATGTAGAGGGCGAAAGTCGCTACATCTGGATGCTGGATGAAGACAGTGTACCGCAACTTGTTGATTTGGCAGAGCCTGTGGATGAGACTTTGGTGAATTCTCGTAATGAAGATAGTAATCAGTACTGGCTATATACCAGGTATTTTATTTACTTTATAATATACATTTATATAAGAATAATAATTCTAACTAATAATATTATTATAAACATTATAAAACATTTATTTATTTATTGTCAAATAAGACAGATGTGCTGTGACATCTAAATTATCTAATTATATTTAAGCATTACTCGACCTTGACTATGTAGGGGAAAAATCGAACTCTGGTAATATTTGAATACTATGTTTTTATTTTAGTATTTCATTATAGAAAAAAAATAAGTCAACTATATTTTTCAAGTTATTGTAAGCACTTTTTACATAACTGTACTTATATTTAAAAATCAAACTGTTTTTAAGATTTTTATAAGTATATATATTTACAAGTAATATATTTAAATATATGTATATATTTATAGTTTAAAATAATATTTTTATGTTGAGTATTATATATTTTTTATATATATTTTCAGGTTGAATCCTAACACCGCTCAAGTTTTAGTGAATGGCAATGCTAATACTGTATGGAACTCTAACTACGACGGCAGCAAACCTATTAAAGTTATTGCCCATGGATGGCAGGGCAGCGGAAACTCAGGAGTGAACTCTCTCGTCTCGTCTGCCTTTCTTGAAATAGAAGATGTTAATATCATCGTAGTAGACTGGCGTGTAGTAGCCAATAATAATTATGTTATTGCTGTTGTCGGTGTTCCAGGGGTAGGCCAATACGTAGGAAATTTCCTTGAATGGCTTATCAATACAGCCGGTGGAAATTGGAACAATGTGCATTTAATTGGATTCAGTTTAGGAGCCCATGTCGTTGGCAGTGCCGGCCTACAGGCTGGGGGACAACCGGCTCGCGTTACTGGTTAGTTATTTCAAAACTAATTTTATTTACTTTTATGGGAGATATACTTTAGGTTACTTTATTTTCATACTATGTTCTATGCGGAATAGATGAAGAGACACTGGCATATGCCAGAGTACTAAATATATATAATTGTTACATTAATTTTTTAATAAAACCCAGTAATTAGATCTTTTAAACGGAATATATATATGTATATATATATGTATATATATATATATATATGTGATATCTTTATTAGCTACTAAAGAATTTCTTATAAATTTGAGTACTTAAAAAGTATAAAGGTCCATTATCTATAATGTCATGCCATTATCTATAATCAATTGTCTATTTATAGAAGAAGTTATAAATCAAATGTCAATTGTCTATTTTAAGGGACATTTATTATACCAAAAATTAAATATAAAATTCTTTAAAGAATTTCGGCTCTAAATAACAATATTTATGAAATGTGTTAAATAAATCTCCATTATTATTTTAGGCTTGGACCCCGCAGGGCCGCTTTGGATTGGAAATCCGTCTGCACTAAATAGCAGTAATGGACAATACGTTGAAGCTATTCATACTGATGGTGGGCTTCAAGGAGTACTAATTCCGATCGGGGATGCTGACTTCTATCCCAATAATGGAAGACACCCTCAGCCTGGCTGCGCCACCAGCTCGTGCTCTCACGGCCGCGCACCACAACTGTTTGCATCCAGTGTCCGCACTAATCACTTGCAGGGCAGATTATGCGAAAGCTTTAACCAGGCACAAAATGAGCAGTGTAATGGCAGCATTTTGAATATGGGCAATGGCATCGTTAGCAAGAGAGGGTGAGACATTTTTATTCTTGAAATATATATGTATATTTACATGATACATATATTAATTAATTAATTACGGTTTATGAAATTTCAAACGAAACCAAAATTTTACATATGGCATCAAAAAGTATATTCTGACAATGTCAGGTCGCTGTCGCTGTCTGTCCGTCCCTATGTACGCTTATCATAGGGACTTATCTTTAAAAAAAACGCAACGGATTTTGAAGCAATTTTTCTTAATAGAGTCTCTAGAGGAAGGTTTATATATATAATACATGTACACCCGTGTGAAGCCAGTGCGAGTAGCTAGTATATTATAAACGCGTAAGTTTGTGAGCATGGATAGATGAATATATGTTACTCTTTCATGTAAAAGCTATTAAACGGATTTTGATGCAACTTTACAGTAATATAGCTGAAAACATCAGAATACAATGTGAATTGAACGAAATATAATGATAAAAATCGAGTACATGTGATGCAGACGAAGTTGCATGAGTCAGCTAGTCTTAAATAAATATAAAATTGATATAGCAGTATTAGCTCCATACTTTGGTTTTTAGAAATTAAAACGTATACGTCATAAGAAATTCCTAAATAAAATGTATTTTTAATGTTTGTTTTCAGTTCCGGTATCTATGGTCTGTCAACTGGAAGTTCGTGGCCTTATTGATTAAAAAAACAATAGTGTGTTCATCGTAACTTGTGTTTAAATCGTCATCATGTTGAGCTGTATACTACTGATCCACTATCTCTTTCAGACCTTTTACCATGTTTTACTTCTACTTTTTGTATCCATTAATGACTGCCATATATTAGAGAATAAAGTACATTTATGTAATTGTAAAGCTTCTGTTCATTAATTAGCATGCTTGATAGGTCTCTTAATTTTTAAGAATGTGTATAAGAATATTATATGACTTCAAAAATCCAATAAAGTTATGACTGAATATAAATTTTAATCGTACATTTTACGTATTTTTAAATTTCGTGTTACACATTATTAATATAGTTAAACGTTGGCCGGCTCGTGACCACGGCTAGTGCAGTCTGGTCGAAACGTCGAGAGAGGTAAATAAATTTATTTACCATAACATTATTCGTGTTAAAACCCCTTTAACTATATTATTAACACATTTTAAGTATTTTTATATATTTAAGTATTATATATAGACTATGGACCGGGGGGCATGTGTACCTGTTTAAATCCTATCTAATTGTACTTTCTCGATACATGACGTGACTAATCCAATTTTTATTGATAAAATATCAAACAAGACGCTATACGTGTTATGCGAATGATCAGATATAGCAAAACATTATTCTGAATATTGTATGGGCAACAGTTATTACTATCCAATTTTATATTGAATGAGAAACGTAGGTATTTACCATTGCTAATCTTAATTGTAAAATGAACATTAAGGTTAGGTCCTTAATTTTTTTAGGTATTTAATAGTTATTTAAAAAAATTCGAGGTCTAACATAATCGTATGAGAAATATATTTTTATTGTAATCTAATTCTCGTCTTTTTCGCACTTTGATGCATTCCAAGTTTATTTTCATATTTATAGAAAAGATAATATGACACCTAAAAACAAATAATCAAACCTACATAAGAATAAAAACATTTGCTGGGTCTAAAGTCTGTCGGAGGAGTTCTAAAGTGCTAGAGTAGTCATTACATATGTATATATGTAACTTTAATAGATAAGGAAGAGATTATTGTCTACTCTACTATATAAATACGAATTCTCAGTTATTTTGGTTATATTAGCCGAAATTAAATCTGTATGAAGTGACAAATTATCCAAGGTTCAGTTTAGGGTAAAAGTGATCACCAACCTTATCAAGACGCTTTCATAACAATCCTTTATGGAATGTTTAGGTATAGTCAAGAACTTTATCAGATGGAGACAATATGCTGGGAGCTCTTTCACCAAGTAGGGCAATGATCATAAGCCATGATAACTCTGTCGAGAGTGTACGACTGAAGAAGAAGATGTATTTCGTCGTACTCGATTAATCACATTCTTATCACAGAAAAATTCAGAGTCACTCTGTTGTTCTCTCCTTAATCACATTTATTGTAGTTTACTTTTTCATATAATACTGAAGAAATGTTTTTATATACTGGAACGGATACAACTGTAGGTGTGGTGTTACTGTACGATAACACGCACTTCATTTACTATTGTGACGAAATATATTTATTCACAATTGATAAATTAATTTGATTACTATGTAAAAGAGATTAAATCTGATTAAAACTCATTATCTAAATATATAATTTGTCTAAAAGACATAAAAAGGATATATAAACATGTTGGAACTTTATACAATCAAACACACAGGTAACTTCAGCCATGAAAGACATTGTAGTTCTTATTGCATCTATAGCATCTATAGCGTGTTAGTATTTTCTTATTTTTTAGTGATTACTTGATAAATAGTACAATTTAAATGATACAAATTTTAATTATAATATTTATAATTTGATTTTGTGTATTAATTATTGTTAAAACATTAAATTTATTGCATATATTTCATTGTTTTTCATTATAATATTTAGAGTTTATTCATATCCATTAATATAATTTTATTACAAGTGTGTACGTGCACCGCTGTTTCTCTGGTTCCCGATGATAACAGTCATTACGTCGAGGGTGAGAGTCGCTACATCTGGATGTTAGACGGTGAGGGTGTATCGCATCTTGTAGACCTAGAAGAGCCTGTTGATGAAACCTTGCTGAATGTCCGCAATGAAGGCAGCAATCAATACTGGCTATATACCAGGTTCATTTAAAAATCAATATTATTCATATAAATAACAGAATGTCATTAAATTTAAATACATTTCCCTATGAGTCATTAGTCTTACATTATTTAGCATAGTAGAAGATACAAATTAGGAAAAATAACAACAAAGCCTACGGTGCATTTAAATTAAAAAGTCGTGTGTGTAACTTTGTCTCACTTATTTCAGGCGCTAAGCAACTTACTTTGTAAACTGTGTATTTTTATTAGGTTGTAGGATGGAGATTAGGCAGTAATATTAGTCTTTTGAAATGGCAACGTATGAGTGGTATCGCGGGTGTCACAAGATGTTTATAGTGTTGTTCATGTATATACCGCGGTAACCGCTTACCATTAGATGGGCCGTTAGCCTGTTTGCCGTTCTAGTAAATTCTTTAAATAAGTAATTCTCTAAATATATCTACTGTAGCAAATCCGGAGTAGGTATGTCTTTTCAGTTAAATATATTTTTATGTTACCATTTATACAATAAATTTAATATTTAAAATAAAACTTAAACATTTTACTGTTTTGAAATTGCCAAAAAATAAGAATGGTTTTATTATGTCAATGGGTATCTTTTATGATTTTCTTTTTTTAGGCAAAATCCTAATACCGCAGAAACTTTAGTTTACGGTGACATCGACTCTATTTCGAACTCCAACTATAACAGCAGCAGACCAATAGCAGTTATTGTCCATGGATGGCAAAGCAATGGAAATACAGCGGTGACGTCTCTCATCAGGAATGATTTTCTTGCTGCTGAAGACACTAACGTCATCATAGTGGATTGGCGTACAGTAGCTAGTTCAAATTACTTAACTGCTGTTATTACCTCTATTGAGATTGGACAACTCATTGGAAATTTCCTTGAATGGATTATTAATACCACCGGCGGAGATTGGAATAATGTGCATTTAGTTGGAATCAGCTTGGGTGCTCATGTCGTTGGCAGTGCAGGAAGACAGGTTAATGGACAACCGGCTCGTGTGACGGGTTAGATGCAAAATCTATGTATATGTAGTTAATATATATGTATTATAAAGTCGTTATATACCTTTTCTGTAAGTGCCCACGTTTATGCCCACGTATAAAGGTAGGCGTACGTTACCTTGTCGGCCACTGTTTTGAACAGAGATCTAATTCTAATGTCTTAGATTCTTGATTCCTGACTTGTAACTGGCTAGGCTTCGTCTGCAATGGATTTTTTCTTAAAATATTATTCGCAGAACATATTTTTTTTCTTTGTTTTAACAGTTCTCAGCAATAGGTACTATGATACAGGATAAGAAACGGTAAAAATAATATACTAATACCGTTACGAGTGTCATGCTGAAGAACACATTTTAGCTATGAGTATTTTAAAAATTTGGCCGCCTATGGAACTAACTACTTAAAAAGATAAACGAGTTAAAACTCGTTAAATTAAGGGACTTAGATTAATAAGTATATTATATATGTAGGCTACGTGTAAAAGAACAACAATTATTGGGAGTGATTATTTGCAGGTTTAGATCCTGCTGGCCCTCTATGGATCGGAAACCCAAATGCTCTAAACAGAAATGATGGACAATACGTTGAAGCTATTCACACCGATGGCGGGATACAAGGCATACTAATTCCGATCGCAGACGCGGATTTCTATCCCAACGGTGGAAGACACCCTCAGCCTGGCTGCTCCACCACCTCGTGCTCTCACGGCCGCGCGCCACAACTGTTTGCCTCCAGTATACGCACTGACCATTTACAAGGAAGATTATGTGACAATTATTACCAGGCACAGAGCGTGGAGTGCAGTGGCATTGTTTTCAATATGGGCAATAGTATATTCTCTAAGAGAGGGTAAGAATCTAAATACGCTTTATATTCTAGTCGCCGTAATGTAAAAAATATTCGAAAAGAAGAAAAAGTTTATTTTGTGACTGTCTACTCAATTTTAAAAGTCAATTATTCACTTATAAGTAACAATTTCTTATAGAATGTCAGATTATTAGAAAGTAACATGCGATTTATTTCATGTCAAAAATAATAGAGGTCTCTATTATAATGTATATACGAACCTTGGTGCTTGCTAGTGTAAAAGATTAATTATTAATAATACATAAATATAATTAAATACAACATGTAGTGCCATACAATCTTACTGAATGGTTTTGGGGTTCCTCTAGTTAACAGACTCCATATAATAAATATTTTGAGGTTTACCAGATAACAATTAATTTATAAACCACTGTAATCAACTACATACTTATTATAAACGAATGTATCAGTACTTTATAATACACCCATGAAGCCATTATTACCAATGTACCATATCAGGTTGACCTCCATCTAATTCCCACTGGCAAGCATTGTGATAAATTTCTGACGAATTTGTCACGATAGGCTAACAGACCTGACTTTATGTCCACCTTGTCTTCTTCAACGTAAACCTCAACAATTCCGTTAGGTTTAATAAAATAAAAAAATCGCGGCTTCGTCTCGTTCTTGATTTTGTAATTTATATATATTATTATATCTACATGTAAAATTTTCAGTTCCGGCATTTATGGTCTGACTACAGGAAGTTCGTGGCCTTATTAATCTTTAAATAATATAAAACAAAGCAGCCGGAGCTGTCTGTTCGGTTATATCTTTTGTATTACGCAACGGATTTTAATGCAGTTTCCACCAATTGACAGAGTAATACAAGAGGAAGGTTTAAATGTATAATATATGCGTGTTATAGTATAGATCAAGAAAGAGAAATTATAAGAGTTATAATGGATCTGTGCAAAGCCCTAGTAAAATACATACAATGATCGATTGCTTTTGATTATGTCAAAGTAGTTAAACAACTCCATTATAATTATTATCTGAATATAATAAAAGTACTTTAAAGTTTTGTGTTACAACATTTATTATTAAATATCCTTTATTGCAGTATAGAATATAATATTAATACTAATTAGAAACAAACAAGAGTGGATTTATTTCTAAGAGGATCATATGAGATTACATTTTATCCTAGGATGTACTGTGTACTCGTATGTAACACATTGATATATATATTACTCACACACAAGTATACACTACAATGTGTTACAGACTATTATTACAGATATTACTATAAACTTAATACATGAGGCATATGGAATTTTAAGTGTGACACTAGAGCGAAATTGGTATTTCTAATAAATCAATAATATTGAAGCAATTACATAGCGTCATGTAGTCCAAACATATTAAAGCTTGCAATATACAATACAATAACATTATAGCTATTTAAATACATCTTTAGTAATACTACAGACAACATAATATTGCATAAATACGTATAGATATAGAATATCATACTCATGGATAGAAATGTTTGCATTGATCGAATATCGAAGTCACGACCAGCCAATATACTAAAATGCTAGAGCACAAGTAGTAAGATGGTAAATGCTATTCATGTTTTCTAACTATACCTATACATGTTATATTTTTAAACATTGATACACAAAATCAAATTACTTTTGTATATGAGTGGTCATTTCGTCTAACTGATTACACGACAATGATACTATACATTTGAAATATTGATAAATTAGTTAGATTATATTTGATTAAAAACTATTATCAAAATGCGTTTGTCTGAAAGGCAGAAGAAATATATATAAAAATGGCTAGTAAATATCATGTCTAATTATATCAATGATCAACTTCAATAATGAAGGTCCTTCTAGTTCTTATTGGGTTCATAGCTTGTTAGTATTTTGTAATATTTCCTAATAAACAGTTTAATAGTTTGTTTACGATTTCTATTTTGATAGTTATAATAGATATGTATAAAATCGTGCAACTTTTATTTTAGCGTGTGTTTGTAATGTTATACCCTCAATTCCTGGTGATAATAGTAACTATGTAGAGGGTGTTAACCGTTATATCTGGATGCCTGATGGTGAGGGTGTGCCGCAACTAGTAGACCTGGAACAGTCTGTATATGTTTCGAATCCCCGCTCTGGAGCTGATAATCAGTATTGGCTTTATACCAGGTTCGTTTACTTAAATATACATTGTATTGAAAATATATAATAAAAGTAAAATGTATAAAGTATAATATTGTTTAGAAACTATTTAGGTACACGTTACAAATTCGTGATAAAGTCAATTTTAGAAATTTGGTACGTTATGACAATAAATCGATATAAATTGATTTTTGGCTAAACAAAAATAAACATACAAACTCATAGAGACGTAAACAAATAGAGACACTTACAATATAAAACTTATAGAGATACTTAAATTACTGAAATAATTGTTTTCTATATTTCATGGCACTTACAAGTTACTTAACTTACTCATACTAATTGAATGCTCATGCCAATTGAATGTAGGTTACAGAAAATTAAAGGAATCACCCCCAAATACCTTTAATATTTTATATTATTGTTAATTTTCATATTATTATTATCATTATGATTACATAATTTGGATTACTTTTGTGGAACATATGAATATTTTGTTGAATTTGTAATCCCAACAAAAAATATTCAAACTCATTTATAAAATTTCCTTTTTTCCATTTTTCAGAGAAAATCCTATTAATGCTGAAATTTTGATAAATGGCGACGCTGAGTCTATCCGGAGCTCTAACTATAATAGCAGCAGACCTTTAATAGTTCTTGTCCACGGCTGGTATGGCAGTGCAAATTCAGAAGACAACATTCTGATCACGTCTGCTGTTCTCGAAGCAGACGACGTTAACGTTATCGTACTAGACTGGCATGTAGCTGCAAGTTTGGACTACGTGAATGCTGTTGCAAGCACTCTTGATGTTGGTGAATACTTAGCTAGTTTCCTTGAATGGCTCACGGATACGGACGATGAACATGCACGATGCTGTTGTTGTGTTGGTCCTTTTTGGAATAATCTGCATTTAATTGGATTCGGCTTGGGAGCTCATGTAATCGGAGTTGCTGGTCGACAAGTTGGAGGCAGACCGGGGCGGGTTACGGGTTAGTTTTCATTCATTTATATTTATCTCAAAAAAAAAAACAAGTCGCAGATAACAACTATGATTAAATGTGTTTTTTTTAATTAAAAGATAGCCTTATTGATAGATATAGATATTGTTATAGATGTCCTATGTCTTTTTGAAAATAAAGGTAGGTGTTTTAATAAATTAAAAAAATAGAAATGAATTTAGATATATATATATATATACATTAAGTTCCCCTTATTTAAATACTTATATGCATGAACTTCATGACTTACATTTTAGTAATTTTATTATTATATAATTTAAAACTATTTGGTATCTTTATTATATCCTGTAGACATGTATGTTGATATATGCAAAAAATACCAAATTAGTTTCTAATTTTGCAGGTTTGGATCCCTCTGGTCCACTTTGGAATGAAAACCCGAATGCATTGGACAGTAATGCTGGACGATACGTCGAAGCTATTCATACAGACGGTGGTAGTCTGGGTATATTCACCCCGATCGCAGACGCTGATTTCTATCCCAATGGCGGAAGAAACCCTCAACCTGGTTGTGCTATCAGTACCTGCTCTCACAACCGCGCACCAGAACTGTTTGCGTCCAGTGTTATTACTAATCACTTTGAAGGCAGGTTATGTGATGATATCAATCAGGCAGAGAATGTTCAGTGTAGCGGTAGCATTTTCAACATGGGCAACGCGATCAGCAATAAAAGAGGGTGAGGTTTTATTATCTAGTTACCTACTTATATTATTTTATTAACTTTATATATCCTGTGATTTTAGGTTGTGATTCTAGGTAATTCATTATAATAATAATAATATATATATAATGATAAAAATAGTAATAATAATAATAATAATAATAACCTTTGACAATTCACACAACGCTTTCTAGTGCCAAACTAAGCGGAGCTTGTGTTGTGGATACTAGACAGCTGATAGATTTTTTTTATACGTACATAAAACTTTCAGACAAATAAAATTGATGATGTTTATTGCAACATTATAAACACTGTCTGAATAAATCTTAACAAAATCTTATGACTGAGGATAGAAATTTATAACATAACAACTAACATAACATAACATAAAAACTAATAATTACTTAATAACGTACAACAGATCTTCCGGTAAAAAAGATATAGATATTCTTGAGTGAGACATGAATTAGTGACAGGATTATATAGGTATGAACTGTAAAATGTAAAATAAATAGAAATTTTCATAAGAAGTCTCAGGTTCTTATATAAATTTTTTTAGCGGTGTAGCTTTTCAAAAGAAGTCCTTTTGTACCCTAATTTTGATTATTTTCATTTTTGCAATTGATGGAGTCTTCCTTAGATGACCTTCTTCTATTTGGTCACGATTAAAAATTGTTTTTATTGTGGTCTATTATGGTATATAATTATTATATTTGTTTTCAGTTCCGGCATCTACGGCCTGGCAACGGGAAGTAATTGGCCTTTTTAATAATAAATAATGATATTATCGTACTTGTGTTTAATTGTATCTATTTAATTAAATGTATAAACTAATTAAATTATATTTTATTATTAATTGTATTGCACTATATGTTGTTTCTTTATGAATGTTCTTAGAATAAAAAGTAGTGACAATCGTTGTGAAATTTCAAACTGTCATTTGTAAGAGCTCAAGCGATCTGTTTTAACTTAGTGGTAATTCTATAAGTATAAATATATTAGGCACATTGATTGAAGTAGAAAAAGTATAATCCATCACATTTAAAATAAGTATTGTTGCTAAGTAACAGTTTGTATGTAACGTGCAACTGCAATCGGAACGAAGTAAATTATATTTACTACTATATATGTAATCCACTTAATATCTCTATCAAAATATAATAAATGTTATATTTTAGTAAAGTTGCTACTATTTGGCTTTTGTTATTTTTCTGAGATATACCTAATCCTTCGAATTATTTCCCAGATATTTTACTTATGTTGTTGTAGATTTCGTGAAATGCTTAATTTTATGTCATTTATCACTGTTGTATGGTCATTAAAGTTGAATGGCGACGTAAATATACAGAATCGAATTAGGAAACTATTATTTATTTAGTAATTTTAGAGCCCATTCTCCCTTTTTTATACCTTGATGGTAGCAAAGTAACATACAGCCAGATGGTAAAACTTGCCATTACACTCCTAAAACATCAGGAGTGTCACGTATACATTGCTGACTCTTAACAATCCCTAATTAATGCGTTAATATACTCGTAAACTCAAAATTTTGGATAGACATACTGTTAAGAAAAATCATCATAATAGTTCGAGTGTAGTATTACGGACCTTAAAGGAATAAAGCAATTTATAAATTCATACATACTCGTATAATCGCAAATTATGTAATTTATAATACAACGAATATATGTATGAAAGGGAATATGTGTATTCCTGAAGTTATATCTTTGACCAGCAATAATCACTATTTGCTAATTATTCAATAACCTAAATTTAATATATATACGTTTAAAAAAATATATTTGTATAAATCCTGATTCTATTGTACTAATAATAAAAAAATATGTAATTTAAAATTGAGCGTACAATTAACATAGACATTTATTATAATAAATAACCATTCAAAATGAGTAAATCTTCATTTGACATTAATTAAAATAAATTATCTATTCACAAACAAATTTTAGACAAGCTATAGCGATTGCTTGTAGTTTGACATCTTATTATAACGTCACGAATTTATTTGCACATAAAACTTGTACAAAAGTAAAGTTACTGCATGTCTTATGG
The DNA here is from genome assembly GCF_030625045.1 of Achroia grisella. Classification (NCBI taxonomy): domain Eukaryota; kingdom Metazoa; phylum Arthropoda; class Insecta; order Lepidoptera; family Pyralidae; genus Achroia; species Achroia grisella. The sequence continues at coordinate 1,199,671 of NW_026712791.1, forward strand.
CATTTACTGCTCTCATGTCAGATAAAACGAACAACTGAATTAACAAATTATGATAATCGTTTAATATCTATTATCAATTAATAAAAATAATCATATAAAAGCTAGATATACATATGTCGGATAATACACATTTATCATAATTTATTTGTGTAAAAACTGTAATAGGTCCACCAAAAAACATAAATGAAAATATCATGTTAAAAATCACGAATTTTAGTTACTTAATAGTACATGCAATTCTTTGCGAATAGCGTGTCGATATTTTATTAATAAACAATTAATAAAATATTGATAATATTATTGCATAAATAGAAATATTATTATTGCATA